>NC_041746.1:21819273-22488648 GCF_004115215.2 Ornithorhynchus anatinus
AAGATTGTGAAATACCGTGTCTTGAGCAAAGCAAGAGCACTTGCGAGGAACGAGGCCTGAGAGACCCTGCAAGACCTCCATTTCCCCACCTTTATCATACTGATTCGATCACCAACACTAACCAGGTTTGAGGGTGTATGAGTCCAGAAGGATGTTTAATTTGGAGCCCAATAAATTCACTCGTCATTAATCTGTACACCATGTCAGTGACTGGGTGTGCTTACTTTCTCCCAGTTTTCTCCTATAAAAGGATAAGGCCTAAAATGGGTAACAGTAGAACCAGACTGGAAAGATTCGCACGAGCCACTGAGAAAAAGTCTGGCAGGGATTGTAGCAACGGTGGAGATTGACAGGCTGGCATCTCTCTCCTTGTTTTATGACATTTTCTTCGAGAAGCTAGAGGCCAATGATCATACGATACAAAGGAAGCATCTAGCAGTCCTCCAGAGAGAGCTCATTGGGTTGTAGTTTGGAGGGAGGATGTGGAAGAGAAAAGGTAGAAAGTTGATGGCAATTTACAAGAGAGTCAGTATGGCCTCGTGGGTAGACCACCGGCCTGGGAGGCGGAGGACATGGGTTTTAATCCCAGCTCTACCCCTTACCTGCTGGGTGACTGTGGGTAAGTCACTTAACCTCTCTGTGCCTCAGTTCCCTCCTCTGCAAAATAGAGATTCAGAACCCGCTCGCTCTCCTTCTTAGACTTCTTAGGTGGGACCTGATTATCTTGTATCTACTTCAGTGCTCAGTACAGTGCTTGGCACATAGTAAGCGCTTATCAAATAGTACAATTATGGCAACTAACTGTAGAATGCTCTTTTCCAATTCGCTGGATCTTCTCTTGCAAATCACTCTTTTTAATTTTCCTAAGAAGTTATTCCTTATCCCTTAATCCTGCTGTCTGTGTAAGATTTATTCCAAGTCCCTCTGAGATCAGTGGTAAGGAACTCTTTTGGGGGGAAAGAGTCCTGATTACCCAATCTTGCCATCTTGTTATACATTGCTTGCATCATGTTTGGACTGAATTTCTAGTCTTCTACACTGGTTTTAAATTGGTTACAGTCACCAAAAGCCTTAGGGAGTTTGGGTAGGGCCATTATCTCCTAATCCCATAAATGCTAATCCAGAAACTAACAGTGAGAACCATACTCATTGTGGGCAGGGTATATCACGGTTTATTGTTGTGTTGTACTTTTCCAAGTGCTTAGCAGTGTTCTGCACACAGTAAGCGCTCACTAAATACGAGTGAATGAATGAACTATGGACACATTCCCTGCCCACAGTGAGCTCACAGTCTAGAGGAGCCTGAGGAGAGCTGGGTGAGTTTGTGTGCATGTAACAGTAGCCTGGATACTCTAAATGTCTGGTTTGCTTGCATGTGTATACTCTCTCACACACACACAGTCCCAAACTTCCTGTCAGGACTACGGAAAAGACCACTCTCTACAGCGGAGAAAAGAGTTTTATAGCTCACCTTGTCCTGCGTCCAGCGTGGTCCTAGCTGTGGAGAATACTTTGTTTTCCACCGTGTTTTTCTCGTCTTCCCAGAGAGGCATGCCGGTGATCCCACTGGGGCCAGACGCTGCTGTAAGACGCAGCTCAGGGGAAGCATGCTCTCCTCCGGTTTCCTTCCCAATGAGCAGCTCTAGAGGAGGCGCCGACTGCTGATCTTGAGGGAGAGAACTTGCAGCTTCACCTGGAAGAGCCGGTCCGGAGGGATCCTGGGTTGCCACAATGACAGCGTGGTCAGCTGTCTTGGGGGGAACCTCAAAATTGGCCTCTGCGAGGTAGATGTCGCCTCCTAGCCCTGAGGTGATTGTGGTGAAACTGGGCCCCGTTGGTTCAACCAACCCAGAAGTGGGAATTTCCTGGAAAGAACAAGGAAAACAATGAATAGGAGGGCTCTTGGGGGCAGGATCTTGCTGAAAAAGGTGGTTGTTCAAAGGTGGGTGGATCTTCCCATTTGATGACCAATTTGACCAACTGATCTTCCCCCTCTCAGGATGGCACCTGGAGTATTTCCAGTCCTCTACCGGTCTTGGCTATGGGAGGGAGAATCAAGCAGAGGCCCGTCCGTTCCATTCCGGGCTTGGGAAGTGGCTAATGAGTGGGAGGCCACCCGCTACAAGTCGAAACTCACCCATGCCCGGCAGCAGCGGCATGGGAGAGAGTCGAGGCTGGAGACTCAAGTTTACTGTGCGGAAGGAGACAGTGGTAAACCACTTCTGGATTTTTATCAAGAAGACTCTATGGATCCACTACCAGAATGATTGCCGATGGAGGGGGGGCCTTCTGGGAGAGATACGTCCATGGAGTCACTATGGGTCGGAAATGACTTAACAGAGTAAGACAAGACAAGGGGATCTTCATTCATTCAATCGAGTTTGTTGAGAGCTTACTGCGTGCAAAGCACTGTACTAAATGCTTGGGAGAGTAGAGAAGCAGTATGGTTCAGTGGAAAGAGCCCGGGCTTGAGAGTCAGAGGTCATGGGTTCGAATCCCAGCTCTGCCACTTGTCAGCTGTATGACTGTGGGCAAGTCAGTTCACTCTCTGTGCCTCAGTTACCTCATCTGTAAAATGAGGATTAACTGTGAGCCTCACGTGGGACAACCTGCTTACCCTGTATCTACCCCAGCGCTTAGAACAGTGCTCTGCACATAGTAAGCACTTAAATACCAACATCATTATTATTATTATTATTATTACATGATAACCCTAAGCAGGCATGCTCCCTGCCCATAGCAAGCTTACAAACAAGAGGGGGATCTTGACTGTACGCTCCCTGTGGGTAGAGAATGTGTCTACTGACTCTGTTATATTGTATTGTCTCCCAAGTACTTAAAACAGTGCTCTGCACACAGTAGGTGCTCAATAAATAGGTTTGATTGATGGATTGATCTCAATGAAGATCCATCTCTAAGTAAGAGTATGAGAACCGAATCTGTACCTGCCAGGGGATGAACCAACTAAAACCAGACATTTGTTGTGAAATCAGATGAGCGTCCATCTGATTCCCATGCTCGATGGGGGTCAGTCACCCCATCCTTGGCAACCTAGGGTTGGTGGGGGAATTAACCTCCTCATGGGGCAATCCTGGGCAGAAAATCTGCCCCTGGGTGAAGTCATTCCTTAGAAGAGGTGGTGTCAAACAATTCATCGATGGGTGTTATCTAGCACCCGTGTGTACTGAGCTTTTAGACAACAGAAGCAAAAACATGTTCCCTGCCTACAAGGAGCTTACAGTCTAGCGGGGAAGACAGACAGGAAAGAGGACGGACAAGGATGTAAGTGGTAGAAGCAAGAGTAAGGAAATGGGAAGCAGATAAATGAATAAGTTGGTAGAAAAGCAAGATTGTTGTTCAGCACAGATCAATATATGGCTACATATGTATCAGTATTGAGGATGCTTGTAAATTTATAAAGGTGGCTGTTACTCTGACAAGCCTGTGGGTGGTGGGAATTGATTATTATTATTATTAGTATTAATAATAATGATAATGGTACTTCTTTAGCACTGGGGTAGATACAAGTTAATCAGGTTGGACACCGTCCCGGCCCACACTGGGCTCACACTCGTAATCCTCATTTTAAAGATAAGGTAACTGAGGTCGATTAGACTGTGCGCCCGTCAGAGGGCAGGGACCGTCTCTATCTGTTGCCGACTTGTTCATTCCAAGCGCTTAGTACAGTGCTCTGCACATAGTAAGCGCTCAATAAATACTATTGAATGAATGAATGAAAGGTCTAGAGAAGTTGAGTGACCTGCCCAAGCTCACCCAGTGGACACGCGGCAGAGCCGAGATTAGAACCCATGACCTTCTGTCTTCCAGGCCCATGCTCTATCCCTTACGTCATGCTGCTTCTCTCAGGATCACTTGGAGGAGGAGGTGGAATTTTAGAGGAGCTCTTCCACCGGGAAGCAATTCAGGAAGAAAGCTCCGTCTCTTCTGCTCTAATCGTAAGGTGGATCTCGGTGGAGATGCTTCTCTTTGTATCAAAGGAATAAGAATTTCCCTCACCAGTTTGGGGATAGCAGAAGTACCAGGCATCACCGACGGGATATCCTCTTCCAAGATCTTGGATGCTTTCTCAGTTTCTGCAGAAAGAAAACACAATTTACTTGAGAAAAATATTTGGTTTAAATGGAAAGGCATTCCACATGGAAAAGAATAATTCAAGCATTGAACAAGGCCCAAGCTACCGTGTCTTTAATGAGACATCAAGGAAAGGAGATGAATAAGCCAGCGCCAGGTAATAAGAATGTTACTTAAGGGGGCAAACGTTAAATAGAAAGCTGGGACGGTGGAGGCTGTGGGGTGGGAGTGACAGTGATATTTAGAACCCTCTAAATCTTTAGAACAGTGCTTTAGAATGATCAAGAGGTAGCATGGCCTAGTGGAAAAAGCACAGGCCTGGAAGCCAGAAGACCTGGATTCCAATCCCGGCTCTGCCCCTTGCCTGCTGTGTGACTTTGGGCAAGTCACTTTACTTCTCTGTGCCTCAGTTACCTCAATCTGCAAAATGGAGATTGAGACTGGGAGCTCCATGTGGGACAGGGACTGTGTCCAACCGGATTTGCTTGAATCTACCCTCGTGTTTAGCACAGTGGCTGGTACATAGTAAGCGCTTAACTAATGTCGTAATTATGATTATAAAATCATTTAACTTTTCTGTGCCTCGGTTATCTCATCTGTAAAATGGGGATTAAGGCTGTGATGTGGGACATGGACAGTGTCCAACCAGATTTTTTGTAACCACCCTGGCGTTCAGTAAAGTGCTGGCCCATAGTAAGTGCTTAATAAATACAATTAAAAAACCCCTCAACTTGCCAGTTGTCAGTGCCTCACACACAGTAAGCACTCAATATAGGATTGAGTGAATGACTTCATGGATGTTTAGAATGAGCCTGAATCCATGAAATTACCCAAAAGACCAGGGATAACTAACCTTCGATAAACTCAACTGTTCCCAAATCCAGCGTCTGAGTCTTTTCTTCCTCTAACGCCATGGTGATCAGCTGCTGGAGATCCGCCTCCGTGAGCTTAATGACCGGGACCTCGTCGTCCTCCTTGACCCCAGGGGGACTCCTTTCGCTTTCCACTTGGTTGGAGCCAATGGGCGTGGGATCCTTTCCGATCTGCCCTCTTTGCGAGCTCTCCCTTGCAAAGATCACTGCGTGGCGCACGACCGTGCTGCTCCGACTGCGGGTCACGGGGGAAGACGAGAAGCAGCCCGTCCATTACAAGCGGCCACCCCTCTCCATCCTCCATGGAAGACGGAGCCACTCTGGACTGGATTTACATTATACGGCCTCTGAAACTGCCGTTACTGGTCTGTGCACTCACCCAACACCATGACACAAGGAAAACACAAAAAAACCACCAGAGGAATTGCATCCCCCTCTAGATGTTAAAGCTCGCTGTGGGCAGGGAACTTGTCTGCCAACTCTGTTATACCACACTCTCCCAAGCGCTTAGTACTGTTTCTGCATGCAGTAATCCATCAGCTGTATTGATTGAGCACTTACAGGCTGCGGAGTGCTTCGGACAGTCCAATATAACAGAGTTGGTAGACATATTCCCTGCCGACAAGATTACGGTCTAGAGGAAACGCTCAATACATATGATTGACTGATCGATTTGTCTTTCCCCCTTTTTCCCTTCCTGCCATTCCTTTGGAGGTAATATAACTGGATTCCCTGCCCACAATGAGCTTATAGCCCAAAGATATAAACAGACCAATACGGCCTTGTGGAAAGAGCACAGGGCTGGAAGTCAGGAGACCTGGGTTCGAATTCCAAATCTGGCATTTGCCTTTTGTGTGACCTTGGAGAAGTCACTTATTTTGTCTGTGCCTCAGTTTTCTCACCTGTAAAATAGGAATAAAATACCTGTCTCTCTTCCTCTTAGACCATGAGCCCCATTTGGGGCTGGGGCTGGGGCTGGGTCTGATCTGATTGCCCGGAGCTTAATTCAGAACTTGGCACAGTAAATGCTTAACAAATACCACAGTTATTATTATTTTTTAATAGGTACACCTATTAAATTGATAGCCACTCAATCAATTGGAAGAGATTCAGCAGTTCATTATTTCAACATTTAGTTATGGGAGCCCAAACCAACCTTTGATTGTAGAACCAAACCACAGCAGAGCTGAAAACATCTCCAAAATCCAAACAACCTTTCCAATGATGTAGCAAATTAGTTACTTACATTCTTGGCGATACAGTTTGCACAATTGTAGTCACACAGTCAATCGTAGTTACCGAGTGCTTACTGTGGGCAGAGCTCGCTACTAAGAGCTCAGGAACGTACAATGTAGCGTGAAAATAGCCTTAAAAAATAAAATCCATGAATACCTATTGTTTTCAGAGTTCATTCAATTGTATTTATTGAGTGCTTACAGTATGCAGAGCACTCTACTAAGCGCTTGAAACGATGGTATTTGTTAAGGGCTTACTATGTGCCAAGCACTGTTCTAAGCACTGGGGTAGATAGAAGGTAATGGTTGTTCCACATGGGGCTCACGGTCTTAATCCCCATTTTACAGGTGAGGGAACTGCAGCCCAGAGAAGTCGAGTGACTTGCCCAAAATCACACAGCTGACAAGTGGCGGAGGCGGGATTAGAACCTAAGACCTCTGACTCCTTAGAAGTACTGTTCTAAGCACTGGGGCCTCTACAAAGTTATCAGTTTGGACACAGTCCTGTCCCTCATGGAGCTCCCAGACTGGGTAGGAAGGAGTAGGATTTAATCCCCATTTTTACAGATGACGGAACTGAAGCACAGAGAGGTGACTTGCCCAGAGTCACACACCAGGCAAGTGGCAGAGTCAGAATTAGAATCCAGGACCTCTGACTCCCAGGCCCATGCTATTTCTTCTAGGCCATGCTGTTTCAACTTCTCTGTTTCATCATCTGTAAGATGGGGATCCCTCCTACTTAGACTGTAAGCCCCATGTGGGACCTGATTATCTTGTATCAGTGTTTAGTGTTTAATACAGTATTTGGTATATAGTAAGCACTTAACAAATACCACAATTTATTACTCTTATAATCATTAATAATAATAAGAATACGTTCTCTTTCCCCCTTAGACTGTGAGCCCCATGTGGGGCAGGGCCTTTGTCTGACCTGCTTGACTTGTATCCACTTCATAACTTAGTACAGTACTTGGTAAATAGTAAGGACTTAACAAATACCATAATTATTGTCACCTACTACAATCCGAAATGAAATGAATGAAAGCAAATTACCCATCTCTTTCCTTCTTCTGTCTTCATTTCATCACAGGAGGTGGGAAAAGTGCAGTTTTGCCAAAGGAAAAGAAGAAATGTGCATAAATGGTTGTGACCAAGAGCCCTGTATCTTTATTGCTGAATCCACGGAGGCAAATATGCCACTCCCATCACTCTTCCTTTGCCTTGTCTCCATTACTTGGGGGGACACAGATGAGTTAAGATTAAAATCTACCAACTATTTCTGGTGGACAACTTGGAGCTCCTCTTATGGTAATCACAGCCAAAATGATTTTTGAACTAAGGCGGGAGAAATTTCTGAATTTCAATTGCTCATCTCCCTCAGTCCCATCTACCTCTGTCTCTCCTTCCCCCTTTATCTCTCCCTCTCGTGTTTGTCTCTCTCATTCTGTTCCTCTACCCCCTACCTCTGTCTCTCTTTCCTTGTTCTCTCAGTCACCTTCTTTTTCTCTCCCTCTCCTGTTTCTCCAGTGTCCTGTCTCTTTTTCTCTACCCATCTATCTCTGTGGCTCCTTTTTCCTCTCACACCCCCTCTTTTTCTCTCCCTCTCCTGTCAGTCTCTCTCTCTCTCTCTCTCCAATGCCATGTCTCTCTGTTTCTTCTGTGGTTTCCTCAAGTAAATATTCAACATTAGGCCTCTGGCTGGGACAGGAAATACTCTAGGAGTTATAAGAGTCACTGTGTCTGTGAAGGAATGACTCGCATCCTGAAACTGTGGAGCTGTGGAGAGCGTATATTAAGCAGTTCACTCCCAAAAGGATTTTAGCCTGGAAGACTTATCCCAGGATCAGGAATTGTAGCCTCTTGGGCCCTGTGGTTCTGTCCAGACAACAGGAAGTAGTGGTGACACCCCACCTATTTTGTCATTCACCTCTACTTTTTTAGCAACTGGTTGCCTCAGCTTAGGGAAGCCAGCCAAGAAAACTAGCTTAGCTTAGTTATTTGGCCTTCCAAAGACAACTTTGCCTTAATTTGCTCTAAAATCCATTTGTTTTTTGGGCAGTCCATGGTATTTGCTGCTTCACCCTAAATTTGACACCAAAATATCCTTTACCTAGGATGCTAAAAAAAGTAGTCGGTGCAAGAAGTTTTTTTAGACATATTTTTCACCTATCCTGTCAAGAAGACAGGGCTTCCTTTTCAAGAATCTCCCTAGGCCTATACCAACAGACATATATGGGTGGGGGGTGGGAAGGGAGGTAGTTTCATCATAAAGTCAATGAACATGTTTATTTTGAGATCCTTCAGTCAATCATATTTATTGAGCACCTATTAGGTGCAGGACACTATACTAAGTGCTTGGGAGAGTACAACACAACAGAATTAGCAGACCTGTTCCTTGCCCATGATGAGCTGACAGTGCAGAGACGAGCTTATAGCCTAGAGAAACACCTGGACTGAAACAGCTTGATCTTTAGAGACCAATTTATACAGCTGTAAATGATCTCTCACCAGCAGCACTAAATCTTCCCAATCAAATTTCCAGCCCTCTAACTCCACCACCTATTGTAGACCTTCGAACTTTCACCTGCTACCTCTGTGCTTCATCTAACCCTTGATGATCTCCCCAACTACTTGACTGGTAAAATAGAGACCATCATATGTGAACTTTTCCTTAATGCCGACCTGTCCTCCTCAGTGTTCTCTTGACTTCGCAACACATTCTCCTCTTTCCCCAGCTTTCCCTCTCTCCCTCTTTTCTTTTTCTCTCTCTCTTTCTATCATCTTCTGCCTGCTGGCTCTCTCCTGAGTCCTGATTCCATCCTCTTTCAACTCTTATAATTACTTACTCCGTCACCTCATTCTCTCTCAGCAGCATCTTTACCCTCTCACTCTCCACTCATTCTTTTCCTTCTCCTTTTGAATGTGTTTTCTGCACATTAAAAAGTCTCTTCTGCGTCCCACTGCAGCCTCCTGATCTCCACTTATCACCCTGTTTCTTTTCAAGTCCACACTCTTCCTATTCGGAGGAGCAAAGGGGCCCAGTGAAAAGAGCGTGATCTTGAGAGACAGAGGACCTGGGTTCGAATCTCCGCTCCACCACTTACCTGCTGTTTTACCATGGGTAAGTTACTTGATTTATCTGGGCTTTAGTTCCCTCATCTGTTAACTGGGGATTCAGGCTGTGAGGCCTGATTTTCTTATATGTACCCCAGTGCTTAGTACAGTGTTCGACACATAGTAAGTGCTTAACAAATACCACAGTTTTCTATAATTATTACAAATCATCTGAGAGAATAAAGCAATCCCAATCTGCTTTCTTCCCTAATCCTTGTGAAACAAGTCATTTTCACTCCAGCTGAGAGAATCCTAGGGAAGATTTGGGAATCTGGCATTAGGATGTGAGGAAGAGACTCATCTATGAAATGCGATAAAGATTATAATCCATTCAGTAATGGGGAGCGAGTCATGAGAATAATTGGTAGAAGAAACTAAGTTTTTACTTACCTAAATCCCATCACACGAATTTCTTTGAAACCTGGAAGTTTTTCAAATATTATTTGCATCTGGAGAAAGAAATCAATATTGTGGAATATAAATTTGGTGAAATACCTTACTTAACCCTGTATAATGTCTGTCCCAGGCTCAGTGCAGTTCATTAGTAGTATCAGGCTAAACTTTGAGAGTCAAGAAAGATGTAGAAATGATAACTGTGAAGTTTGTTTAGTTCTTACTTGTGCCAAGCACTGAACTAAGCCCTAGGATAGATGAAAAAAATAGCGAAGACACAGACCCTGTCCCAAATGGGGGCTAAAGAACTGCTGCAGGGAAGTTCATAGGTTTTAGGGAGGATCTTGGTAAATATCCTAGCTTCAAGGAAAGGTAAATAATAATGTAATAAAAATAATTGTGGTATTAAGTGCTTACTATGTGTCAAACACTGTACTAACTACTAGGGTAATTACAATATAATCAGGTTGGACATATTTCTTGTTACTCACTGGGCTCACAATCTAAGTAGAAGGGTAAGGAGGAGTAGATTCCATTTCATTCTTATTTACATTCTTTAAATGACAGTCGATTGTATTTATTGAGTGCTTACTGGGTGCAGAGCATTGTACTAAGCACGTGGGAGAGAATACTATCACATAGAACAGACATATTCCTTTCCCACAATGAGTTGACAGCCTAGAGGAAATCAGAACTTACAGGGTTGTGTTTTTCTGAAAGCACAGCAGCCTTGGAGATATCACAGCACTCGGGAGGACGTCCCCCTCTCAGATCGGCATCTGGAGAGTTTCCAGTCCTCTACCAGTCTCACCTACGGGAGGGAGAGTCAAGCAGAGGACTGTCCGTTCTATTCCGGGCTTGGCCAGTGGCTAGCGAGTGGAAGACATTCAGCTACAAGTCAAAACTTGGGCAGCAGCGGTGTGGGAGAGAGTCGAGGGTCAAGACTCAAGTTGATTGTGTGGAAGAAGTAAACCACTTCTGTGTTTTGACCAAGAAAATTCTAAGGATACACTACTGGAACGATTGCAGATGGAGGTGGGGTATTCTGGGGGAGATGAGTTGGGAGCGACTCAACAGCACAGGACAAGAGAAGGGAGGGAATGTTGAGTTTTTCCAAGCTCCAGTGAGCAGCTCCAAGGGGGTAGGGTTTTTAAACTGCACCTTAGATGCTTCCCATGTCATCTGGAGGTGCAAATCTTGAAATCCTGGGTTGGCAGCGGCCAAGCAGGAGGGCCAATCTCCAGCGTGAGCCCCTAGGGTAATTTCTACCTCAGAAATTAAAAAAAAAAACTGTATGTCTTCGGGGATAACTTGAGTATCAAAAGTGACAGAGTGGTGGGTTTATGGCCACATAGAGGGGAAGGGGAGACCCCTCCCACACAATCCCACTGGAAATTGACCCCTCGCTACGAGGGGTTCCAAATTCTGGAAAGCAAATGTGTTCCCTTTCCAGACATGGGACCATCTGCATTAAATGGGTCTGGCTGTTCACGGGAAAGTGAGTTTCTAAGGAAGTTGATTGTTTGAGCCATATCCCTTTGGATGTACATGAGCCAAATCCACTTTCCCTGGAAAGAGAAGAGTTTTTGATAGCCTCCAGATCTGACTTTTATGAGACACAAGATATTGGAGATGCTGAGAAAGATGAATGCAGTGAAAACAGGCTTAATCAAATCACTAGAACAACTCAGAGCCACACTTAGAAAGCCTCTCTCCAAGAGACCGGCTTAACCTCACTTATTTCAAGAGCCATGACGGTTTATGAGCTGGGTGGTTTCTGGTTTTTTGGGGGAATCCATCTGCTAGTGGTTCTGAGTCAGAAGCAGTGTGGCCTAGTGGCTAGACTGGGAGTCAGAAGGACCCGGCTTCTAGTCCTGCCTCCACCTCTTGTCTGCTGTGTGACCTTGGGCAAATCACTTCTCTGTGCCTCTGTTACCTCCTCTGTAAAAGGGGGATTAAGACTCTGAGCCCATGTGGGACATGGACCTGATTTGTTTGTATCTATCCCTGCCCCTAACACAGTGCCTGGCACATAGTGGTTAACAGATACCATAAAATAAAAACATTTGCCCGAGCAGGCTACCGTGATATCGTTTGAGTAAGCACCATGGACCCTGGATTCATTTTACTAAATGAAACTTGTGGGAAGCTTTCAGATCATGAAGCGCTAACTGTGGAGTTACTAATTCAGTGCTGCTAGCCATATCAATAATGCTTATAGGCCTTACCCCCAACTTGTGTGCTGGAAAATATGATAATGCATGACAAAATGCTCTGAAGAGGCACAGATTGTGTTTCATTGGCTGCTAGTTGAGAAAAATTGCCACCCCGTGATAGCAACCCATCCCTCTCACCATGTATGTCAAATTGCTCATTAAGTCTATCATGGAAGTTAAATGACTAAAAAGCAGTGCCCGTTAATTCCTGATTAGGCCCACGTGATTTCTCGGCTGCTGTGTTTTTAGGGAAATGTGAACAGTTTGTTTCCCTCGGAGGCAGACAAATGTTTGACTCAGGACAAGTTCTGTCTTCGAAATGGACAGTTGCAGCTTAAAGTTGACGAGAACTCTGGAAAACTCCACTCGCTCTTAGTACAGTGCCTGGCACATAGTAAGCACTTAACAAATAACACAGTAGAATATATGTCATTAGACTTTATTGTTTCCTCCTACCTGTAATTCACTGGAGCGTCTTTCTTCCTTGCTAAAGTTTAAACTTCTTGAGGGCAGGATCTGAGCTCCTAATGGGCAAAGGATGTACATCTTCTTTATTCTGCTCTTTTCAAATGCTCAGTATGAACTGAGTAAATGCTATCGATTGATCGATAGGATTTCTGTCACATTCAAGAAGGTCTTGAAAGCCCCAAAGCCTCCTTAGGCTTGTTTCACACACTTTGCGCTGACACTTTCCTAGTTCGTTAGCACAAGCCTGGGAGTTAATTTTCAAGAACTTCACGTTCCGTTTTCGGTAAGTAATGGAAATGAGGTCATCTCCAGTTACCTGAGAAAAAGCTACAGATAACACCATTGCTGAGGAATTCTTCGGTGCCACTTTTAAAACAAGCTGCACTGCAGTGTAACCAATCCGCGGCCAAGTTATGTCATTCTATTCCTCCCTTTTTCCATCTCTTTCTATCCAAACTGTGCTCTAAAATGTCACGTTTTGGTAGGAATGCCCGAATAAAGAAGGTCTTTGTTGTTCCCAATGATGGAGTGTAGGATTTAATTAATTTTCCAAAGTCCACCCACACAAAGAACCCCCACATACCATCCCCTCCCTGGCCGGAGCAGATGCTTTCATTTTATTACTAAGAGATTTTATTAAATGGCCATTCTTTCAATTATTTAATTTACCCATAACAAATGAGAAGCAGCGTGGCCTAGTGGAAAGAACGGCGGGGCTGTCTGCTGTGTGACCTTGGGTAAATCAGTTGACTTCTCTGTGTCTCAGTTGTCTCATCTCGGGGTGGGGATTGAGACTGTGAGCCCCATGTGGGACAAGGACATTGTCCAACTCGATTAGCTTGCATCTACCGCACTGCTTAGTGCATTGCCTAGCACCCAGTAAGCACCTAAATACCATAAAAAAACAAAACAAATAAACCAGAAACAAAAATAAATTTCTTCTGTTCATTCCTCTGGGATTGTGAGGTGTTATTCAGCCCAACAGACTTTGGGGTGGGTGGACAGCAGGTCTGTGAAGCAGATGGAAGAAATAAGGGACCGAGCCAGCCTATTCTCTCTGACACCCTTCACTGATAGTGCTCTAATTCCCAAGGAATTGGGAACAGGCCTCCCAACTCTGTTAGATTGAACTTTCCCAAGTGCTTAAAACAGTCCACTGCACACAGTAACCACTCGATAAATACCGTTGATTGATTAGCAGGAACCCATCAGTTATTCATATTTATAAATTAGGAATAATTCCCCTACCTATTAGGAATAGTTCCCCTACTTACTCATTTTACCTCTCATGAACCTATTGACTCGCTCTCTTTCCCATCAATCTCCCACCTTGTCCTCCATATAAGCAGCATGGCCTAGTGGAAAGAACACAGTCCGGTAGTGGTATTAATCCCGGCTCTGCCTCTTGTCTGCTGTGTGACCTTGGGTGAGTCATTTAACTTCTCCGTGCCTTGGTTTCCTCACCTGGAAACTGGGAATTAAATCCTATTCCCTCCTCCTAAAACTGTGAGCTCTATGTGTCCAAACATAACCTTGTATCTACCCAAGCACTTAGTACTTGACACAAAGTAAGAACTTAACCAGTACCATAATTATAAATGATTAATTATATTTACTTGTCCTCCCTCCCTACAGTCACTTATGCTCCTGTTCTCCTCTTGACTCCTGTCTCTTCTTCTCTTTCACTGCAAATTTTCTCCCTGTGCCTTTGTGCCACAGTATCGGTCTCATTTTATCACTCTTTCCCTGGCATCTTTCTGATTTCCTATGTGTTTCTCTCTCCCTTTCCAGATTTCTACATCTGTGCGTGTCTCTCTCTGTGTCTCTGTCCCTCTCTAGTTCTTTGTGTCTGTCTCTCTTGGTATGTCTGTCCCTTGAGCGACTTGGAGAGGCCTTCAGGATTTCTTTCGCGGCTCTCCATGCCATGGTCTCATTAATTTTGGATTAAGAAATTCTCCTGCTTGTTTTTCCTGTTGTGGAGTGGGTGAAAGGAAGTGGCGTCACGTGGAGAAAGCCTGGGCCTGGGAGTCAGAAGGATGTGGGTTCTAATCCCCGCTCCGCCACTTGTCTGCTGGGTGACCTCAGGCAAGTCATTTTGTTTCTCTGTAAAATGAGGATTAATACTGTGAGCGTAATGTGGGACGGGGACTGTATGCAACCCGATTATCTTATATCTACCCCAGTGCTTAAGGCAGTGAAGCAGCATGGCTCATGGAAAGAGCCCGGGCTTGGGTGTCAGAGATCATGGGTTCGAATCCCGGCTCTGCCACTTGTCAGCTGTGTGACTGTGGGCAAGTCACTTAACTTCTCTGTGCCTCAGTTACCTCATCTGTAAAATGGGGATTAACTGTGAGCCTCACGAGGGACAACCTGATTACCCTGTATCTACCCCAGTGCTTAGGACAATGCTCAGCACATAGTAAGTGCTTAACAAATACCAACATTATTTTTATTATTACAAAGCAGCATGGCTTAGTGGAAAGAGCATGGGCTTGGGGATCAGGGTTCGTGGCTTCTAGTCCTGGCTTCGCCCCTGGTCTGCTGTATGACTTTGGGCAAGCCAGTTCACTTCTCTGTGCCTCAGTTAAAATGGGGATTAAGATTGTGAGCCCCACAAGGAACAACCAGATTACTTTATATCTAATTCAGCGCTTAGAATAGTGCTTGGCATATAGTAAGCGCTTAACAAGTACCATCATCATCATTATTATTATTATTATCACAGAGTAAGCGCTTAACAAATGTCGTGATTATTATTATTATCATTAGAATAGAGCCCCTTCCCTGGACCAGTTCAATAAATACCAGGATGCCAATGTATGGTAAATTATGGTTTTTCTCTGGAAATGACTGCTATTCTGAACATCACCTGAGAGGTGTCTCTTTCATCAGGAGAAAGAGAGGAACATATTTGCCCCTTTCCTCTTCTCCAGAGAAGGTGAGCGAGATGTAACTCAGTTTCAGACTGTCAGTCAATCATATTTATTGAGCGCTTACAGTGTGTGGAACACTGTACTAAGCACTTGGGAGGGTGCAATACAACAATGTAACAGACACATTCCCTGCCCACAATGAGCTTACAGTCTAGAGTGGGAAACTATTAATATAAATAAAATTACAGAAATGGACATAAATGCACATTCAGGACCTTGGATTCGATCCCTAGTATCTCCTATTTGGTTAGAACAGTGCTTGACACATAGTAGATGCTTAACAAATGCCATAAAAGAAAAGGAAGTCTGAGAAATGCCTCAAACTCCTTAGATCCAATGGTTGGGTAACACGGCCCCGCCAGCCAACCCATGGGAATATCCGGCTGTGGTTTAATTTCTCAACGACCGTCACCAAGCAGCGCATTTCAAGCAAAACTCAAGCCGACGTTACGAGAAAACAGCGGGGAGTGGGTGGATGGTCTTGTCTTGCCTTGGGCCGTCGAGTCGTTTCCGACCCAAAGCGACTCCATGAACACAACTCTCCCGGAACCCTCCGCGTCCATCTGCAATCGTTCCGACAGTGTATCCCTAGAGTTTTCTTGGTGAAAATAAGAGGTGCCA
The DNA here is from genome assembly GCF_004115215.2 of Ornithorhynchus anatinus. NCBI lineage: Eukaryota > Metazoa > Chordata > Mammalia > Monotremata > Ornithorhynchidae > Ornithorhynchus > Ornithorhynchus anatinus. Next base: position 21,835,218 of record NC_041746.1, read on the forward strand.
ATATTTAAAATTGGTTCATGGATCAACCCGATCTGGGCTCCTGATCCTCTTACCTGGAGTTGTAGTTTTTCCGTGAGGTCCCGGTACAGTGAGGAGTTCGGATCTTCTAGTGCTGCTGTGAACTCTTCATTGGAAAGGATGACGCTGAATTCTACCACCTGCTCCTCTATCACCTCTGACACCACATTCCTAACTCCGGTTTCCTTCTCCTGAATGAAAATAGATTTGGTTGAACGCAAAGGTCAGAGCCAACCTTTTGGATGAACAGTTCCCAGCGGATGGGGCCTAGAATCTTGTCTCTACCTTCATTTGGTGCCTGGCATATAGTAAGCACTTAACAGATACTGTATTTTTTTCAGAACTTTCCCAGAAAACTGTATTGAATTAAAACAATTTTGGCTGTCAGCCTACACAAAGTGAGCCTCGTGGATGACAGTTCCCATTGGATTGGTTGGAGAATCTCATCTCTACTCCAGCGCTTCATCCAGTGTCTGGCATATGGCCTAGTGGTCTGGGACTTCGAAGGACTTGGGTTCTAATCCCAGCTTTGCCACTTTTCTCCTGACATTGGGCAAGTCACTTAACTTCCTTGTGCCTCAGTGACCTCATCTGTAAAATGGGGATTAAAACTGTGAGCCCCTTGTGGGACAGGGACTGTGTCCAACCTGATTAACTTGTATCTACCCCCGCACTTAGTAGAGTGCTTGGCACATTGTAAGTGCTTAATAAATACCATTAAAAGTATATATAGTAAGCACTTGAGATACCATTGTTTCTTTTTAAAAAAGAAGACAATTGCTTCTAGGGGTTTCAGAACTTTCCCAGAAGGACTGTATTGAATTAAAACAATTTTGGCCATCAGCGCACACCAAGCAAACCTTTTGGATGATGGTTCCCGTCGGATTGGTCAGAGAATCTGGTCTCTACCCCAGCCCTTCATCCGTTGCCTGGCATATAGTAAGTACTTAACAGACCCCATTTTTCTTTAAAAAATAAGACAATTGCTTCCAGGAGCTTTGGATCTTACCCAAAAGAACTGTTTCGGATTAAAACGATTTTGGCTGTCAACCACATATAAGGCCCTAAGGATAAATAGTTTCATGACCTTTTGGAGGCCACATGTAGGCCCAAAGGAAACGGGCTGTGTCATGTGATCCCTCCAGAGACGGAAGAGTTTGGCAGTAGCCTGCAGTTGGGAAGTTCGTGGCGGGGGTGGGAACCAAGCTTTTTCCCACAGTTCTCCCTGAGGTAGGTGCGGTTTTGGTGAGGAGAATTAACGTCGACTGAGACAAGCCCAAAGACTAAACCTTCCTCTCCGAGGACTGAGACAGAATAAACCTTCGCCAAAATGGCCTCAGTGTCTGGGTGGGAGAATTGGGAAACATTCCTGATGAAAAGGTCGCTGGATAGGGGAATTCTAAGGGGCAGTTGGGCTCACAGGAGAAGCCTACTTGTCTCGTTTTATGCCGTAGAGTCATCCCTGACCCATAATGACTCCATGGACGGATCTCTCCCAGAACGCCCCACCTCTGTCGACAATCAGTCTGGTAGTGGATTCAGGGAGTTTTCTTGGTAAAAGTAAGGACGTTGTTTACCAATGCCTTCTTCCGCACGGTCAATTTGAGTCTCCGCCCTCGACTCTCCCATGCTGCTGCTGCCCAGCACAGATGAGTTTTGACTTGTAGCAGATTACCTTCCGCTCGTTAGACACTACCCAAGCTAGGAATGGAACGGGTAGGTCTCTGCTTGACTCTCCCTCTCGTAGCCGAGATCGGTAGGATACTGGAAACTCTCCAGGTGCGATCCCGAGAGGGGAGAAACTTGCTACCAATTGACAAGTTCACACCATCCAGACACCTAAGTTTTCACAATTCTCCATAGCACTTAAATGCCTATCATATATCCTATTATTAATACTACTACTACTATTTGTTAAGCACTCACTATGTGCCAGACACCGTACTAAGCGCTGGGGTAGATAGAAACTAATCAGGTTGGAGTCCCACATGGGGCTCACAGTCTCAATCCCCATTTTCAAATGAGGTCACTGAGGCACAGAAAAGTAAAGTGACTTGCCCAAAGTCACGCAGCCAACTAGTGGCGGCGCCGGGATTAGAACCCATGACCTTCTGACTCCCAGGGCTGTACTCTAGGCACTTCCTCCTCTCTATAATTTACCATCTGTTTCCCCGACAAAATTGTGAGCTCTCTGAAGGCAGGAATCATTCTACTAACCCTATTAAACTCTTATATCTGTAATTTTACGTACTGTGTTGATGTCTGTTTGTTTGTATTGACACCCGTCTCGACCCCTCTAGACTGTGGACTAATTGTGGACGGGGATTGTCACGGTTTGTTGTTGTACGTTACTTTCTCTAGCGCTTAGTACAGTGATCTGCCCACAGTAAGCATTTAAAACATACGCTTGCATGAAGGAATGAACGCTTATCACAGCTCTTCCCCCTATAAGTACTCCATGAATGTAATTGATTGATTAATTAGAGTAGAAGCAAGCTCTCCTTGTCTTGAGCTTCACCCTATAGCTTTGGGTTTACATCTGCTTTCCAGTGGCAGAGCAGGTCAAAAATGGGTTTCTAGATAGGTGGATTGATTCCCCGAGAATTCACAGGGCTAGAGCACAGTTTAATGAATTTTCAGCCCAAATTGGCAATGTCTGAGGAAACACGCTTCTGTTTAGGATACCTGCGGAGTCTCTAAGGGGAACACTTACTTGAAAAATCTATTAAAAGGCGAAAAAGGGAAATGCCCAGAAGAGCCATTGCTGACCTCTTTCTCCGATCGTCCGGAAAGCAAAGCAAAGAGCGTTTCCAGGGGGTTTAGCAGGAGAGGTGGAGAACTCTGTGTTTGTCTCTCAGATACTAGTACAGAACTGAGCAACCCTCATGCATTTTTGAGCTCCCATGGAGTTTGGCCTGAGCTTCTTTTAGCCCCAGGTTCAGGTGAAATAGGGAAGCAGAAAGCCAGTTGAGAGAGAGGCCATAATGATCTTGAAAAGCTTAGAGAATAATAATAGTATTTGTTAAGTGTTTACTATGTGCCAGGCACTGTACTAAGCACTGGGGTGGATACAAGCAAATGGGGTTGCACATAGTCCCTGTCCCTCACAAGGGGCTCACAGTTTCAATTCCCATTTTACAGATTAGAGAACTGAGGCCCAGAGAAATGAAGTGACTTGCCCAAGGTCACATAGCAGACAAGTGGCGGAGAGGGAATTAGAACCCAGGTCCTTCTGACTTCCAGGCCTGTGCTCCAGCCATTAGGCCACGCTGCTTCTGAGAGAATGTGGAAAAGGATCCGTAATCGGTCTATCAATCACCGAGAACTTACTGCATAAAGAGCAGGGAACAGATAGTTCCTGCTAGATATGGATGATCTAGACTTTTTCCAGGGTAAGACTTTCCGTGATATCTTGAGTTTAGGCAAATGAACTAACAAAAACCATTCCAATGAGAAAAAAATCTAGATAAATGGAGGCACTTTTCTAGTTCGCTGGGCATTTTGGAAAGAAGTGGGTTGAGTTAGAAGCTTTGATTCCACTGTCTTGGCTTCTGGGGATTCCTGGGCTTTTGAACAAAATAAATCAGAAAAAAGGGTACCCGGAATTTGAATATTGAGGCATGTTTATAGTGAAACCCAGAGAACGCTGAGCAAGAATCAGTGTCTTCTTGGGCCTTCGAGTTAAAATATAAAGCAAAGAACTCTCCTTGAAATTTCTCTGACCTTGTCACCCAACTTGGACTTCTGAACCCATTGAATCGACTGTAGGGTTTCTGTAGCTTCTGTGGCTGATGAGCGAAGCAAAATGGATGATCCACCAACAGTAAAAATGCCTTCACTTCAATCCAAGTAACTAAAATGGCTTTGAACTTCCTAGCCTCCTAAAGCCCTGATTTTTCCTGAAGTGGATTGAGAAGAGGCGAATCATTAGCTAAAGTACTAGATTGTCCTCACCTTTGAAGGCATATTCGGTTCATCGATGATTTCGTTGAGAAGGGTGCCATTAGGAGCAGATGGAAATGGAGCCGCAGACGAGCTGATGATACCTGTGGAAACTCCAAAAATCACACCCACCCGACACACGCGCATCCAATGAGAATGGAACTTTTATCGGTTCAAGGTCAAACCTTAGTCACCCGTTCTTTGTTAATCCGCAATTCCTGGGTAATAATGCAGTTTTGACCTCAGATTGGAAAGAAGATATTTTACACAAAGTTCCAGTGTGAATCATTCTTTTTGTAACCCCGCCTATTTAAATAGACCCAGCATCTCTTTCTCAAAAACATATGTTTTTACCAAAATGGTTGTTTAACCTTTCTTGAAGCTGGCAAGTTAGAAATGGGAAGTCTGTTGGAATGATTTCTTAGAAACTTGCACACTTTTCATCTGGATATAAGAAGAGTATTGAAAGGATCATGTGGATTGAGTCTTAAAGTATAGGGAAGATTCTCAGATCCACTCACTGTTCTTACATTGGGCAAGTTAGTGGCATCTGGGGGCTACTGCCTTTATTCTGGGCCTTTTTTTTCTGTTGTGGGGCACATGGAGAAGGAGATTCTGGCTGCTTTCTTCTACTGTCTCAAACCTGCCCTAGGGCTTAGAACAGGACTTGACACATAAGTGCATAGCAGATGCCATAACAATGATTACTGTTAGAGAAGAATCTCTCTGAGGCCTCAGCTACAGCAAACAGGACTGAACCCTCACCCGTTTTCAAAACCGGTTTTATGAGAGGATCCTGCACTGGTGAGCCTTAGCGGTCAACACTTCAAGCCCAACAACCAACCGATCACCATCCAGAGGACCTGTGTGAACTTGGGCAAGCTACATAACATCGCTGGGCCTCAGTTTCCTCATCTGCAAAATAAGGATTCAATCCCTGTTCTCGCTCCTACTTGGACTGTGAACTCCATGTGGGACAGGGACTGTATCTGATCTGATTAACGTGTATCTACCCCAGCGCTTACAAGAGTGCCTGGCACATAATAAGTGCTTATATAATACCATGAGCAAAACCAAAAATAAACATATATAATGAATGCACTGTGGAATTGTACATTCCAAGTGCTTAGTACAGTGCTCTGCATATAGTAAGCACTCAAAAAATACTATTGAATGAATGAATGGAACAGCAAGAGAACAGGTTAACTACATAGTTTAACAAAACTTTGGAAGCTTGCTTCCAGTTTAGGAATATCTATTCAAATTCATTCATAAATGAAAAATTTTCAAGCTTCAAGCCGGTTTTCCCTTCTTTCTGTTTTATCCCCAGTTATGTTTTACTACCTGGGTCAATTACCAGGCTACTTGGAGTAGCTTTTGGGATAAACAGGGCTAATGATCACAAATCTGTGATTTTCTGATAGTTAGGATACTTTGGCCAATAACGTGAGCCAGCCAGACTGGCAGGAACCCCTGGACGTATTTCTCTCCCAACCCATCATCATCATCACCGATATTCATTCATTCAATAGTATTTATTGAGCGCTTACTACATACAGAGCACCGTACTAAGCGCTTGGAAGAGTACAGTACAACAGAGTTGATAGATAAGTTCCCTGCCCATAACAAGTTTTCAGTCTAGAGGGGAGGCAGACATTTATATAAATAACTTTTCTCTGTTCTTCAGTTTCTTCCATCTGTAAAATGGGGATTAGATACCGGTTCTCTCTCTCTTTTAAACCGTGAGCCCCGTAAAGGACAGGGAATGCATCTCCAACCTAGCGCTTGGTACAGCACTTATACACAGAAAGTGCCCAACAAATAACACAATTATTATGGTTAAAGGGGGCATTAGAGAATTGTCAGATAATCCTGTAAAATGACTTGGCTGTTTCCTTCAAACTGAAGGGACATACCTTTACCAAAACGCAGACATTCCTGCCAAAAATTCCTCTGTCACTACAATGGACCGGTGCTAGTCCATTTCTTTGTCCCTGGTTTACGCCCGAAAAGATTTCTTTACTAATAAATTTAGGAACTGGAGGTGGCAGAAAATGCCAACCCTGGAAAACAACTACATATTCCACTGTAGTACTCTCCCAAATGCTTAGTACAATGCTCGGCACCCAGGAAGAGCCCAATAAATACGATTGAACGAATGAGTTTCTCGATGGGATGGCCGTCATGATCGGTTTCTTAGCTTTGCTGCATTCCCCAAACCATCGATTTATCTAGTTCATGTTTCAATGTCAGCGAAAGAGTGCAAAACAGGCGATTCCAATGCGAGCAGATGATCCCTTTACCTGTGGGAAGCACGCCAGTTTCTTCAGGATTTTTCCCTGATGTCTTCTCTGGAGCCTTTTCATCTTTTCTGCTAACCAAATAGAGGTGACAGATGAAAGAGTTAAAACTCGGTTAAATTGGCATTCGAATTCATAGGGAGATGATCCCTGTCAGGGTAGGAGTCCTGACACCTCTGGAAGCACCTCGGGACTTCCGAGGTGGAATCTGTCGTGAAAAGAGAGGAAAATCCCCAAGACATCCCCTCTGAGGAATCGTTACAAAGAGCCGATGTCACTTCTTACGAGTCAGCTTCGCTTCCACTGGGAATGCAGCATTGGGTTCTAGAAGCAGAGACTAGTTAGTAAAGTGCTCTGCAGAAAGTAAGTGCTCCATTCAGTCAATGGTCTTTATTGAGCCTTTGGTGTGTACCGAACACTGTACTAACCACTTGGGAGGGTACAATCTAATAGACTCGATCCTATGGAAGCAGACGTTAAATTCCACGTAAGGGAAGCAGCAGAGTCAAAGGATAGGATAATATCCTATCCTATCCATAAATAGACCACTATTATAATGATCATTGATACTGTGTCCTTTCTTCCTCTTACGATGACTCGGCTTTGAATTTCTGCAAGAAGACTAGGCCCCTACCCTTGAGATTCTTTTTGGTTTTAATTTCACACCCAACTGGGCTCTTTAAGTCCCATAACGGAAGAAGCAGCACGGCCTAGTGAAAAGACCAGAGCCTGGAAGTCAGAGAACCTGGGTTCTAATCCTGCCCCTGCCACTCATCCGCTCTGCGACCTGGGACAAGTCATTTGACTTCTCTGTCCCTCAGTCGCTTCCTCTGAAAAATGACGATTAAGACCACGAGCCCCCCCGTGGGACGGGGACTGTGTCCTACTGATTATCTTGTTTCCACCCCAGTGCTTAGAACAGTGCTTGACATATACTAAGGCCTTTGCCATCATCATCATCGTGGTTCTAAGTATTGAGATAATCTTAATAGGAGGGATAACAAGCAAACAAAAAAAGCCAGCGTGACATCCTTCCATTTTCCTGAAGCATTCACCTCCCTTGACTTTGTTCACTCGCTGATTTTCATGCTTGACTTTTCAGGACTTCTTTGAGGTGCAGTAAATGGCACCTCAATTCAGTGACAGCACAGTTGGAGGTATAAAATTCAAAACAGACGCACATTCCATAATAAATGTCAAAAATGCAATTGTTCCTAGGATATCTTATTCTGATTATCAGGATAATTATGCCTATCTGAAAAAGCAAATCGTGTGCTCATCTAAATGGCCTCGACGAGCAAATAATGTGGGACTGCTCTCATCCTACCGTGCATAGATAGATCTTGAGAGTTTTGGGGGCCATTGATTCCGAGAGTTTCCAGCTGTAGGGGCAGAGACATAGCTTTCACCCCACAGAGCTGCTCGGCTTCACTCATCCCAGCTCACTAATAAAACCCAAGAATTTCCAAGCAGGATTGAAATTCCCCAAATTAGCTTTTCTGGTCCTGCTAGCTTTGGAAACTTCTGCAAACTCCTGCCAAAACCCCTATTCCCTCTTCCCCCTGATGCTCAAAATGGAGAATCTCTACTTCCATCTTACCCCCTCATCGGCTGCCTACACACGTTTAGCATATACATCCCTTGTTGAGTCTCTCTTAGGCTGATTGTCAATTCCTTATTTAATTCCATGATGTGGAACGGGAATACAAAAATAACTGGAATGCGGCAGTCACCAAAGTCACTACAATTCTAAACTAAAGGTCCTGCTTTCACTAATAAGTCCATTTTTCGACAAAGTCAAGATTACCCACCTACCTCTCAGGGAAGTTTCTCTGTTTCACTCGCTGGGGAAAAGAAAAAGGAGAAAAAGGTCACTATTATGACAAGGACATGGGCCTGGGAGTGGAAGGACCTAGGTTCTAATCCTGGCTCTGCCACATGTCTGCTCTGTGACGTTGGGCAAGTTGATTAACTTCTCTGGGCCTCAGTTACCTCATCTGGAAAATGGGGATTAAGAGTATGAGCATCATGTGGGCAGGGACTATGTCCAACCTGGATAACTTATATCTGTCCCAGTGCATAGAACAGTGCTTGGCACATAATAGGTGCTTAACAATACCATTGTGATTATTATAACCATTATTGTTCAAAATCAGAAGTGACTCAACCTCTGTTTTTCTTCCTGCTTTGACCTTGATCTCCCCCACCCCCACTGCATTTCCCATTTTTTAAAAATGGTATTTGTTAAGCGCTTACTGTGTCCCAGACACTGTATTAAGTGCTGGGGTAGAAATGAGCAAATCAGGTTGGACCCAGGGGAGCGCAGCGAAGCCTAATGGGTAGAGCATAGGCTTCGGAGTCGGAAGGGCCTGGGTTCTAATCCTGGCTCTGCCACCTGTTTGCTGTGTGACCTTGGGTGAGTCACTTCACTTCTTAGTGCCTCAGTTACCTCATCTTTAAAATGGGGTTTCAGATTGGGAGTCCCATGTGGGACGAGGACTGTGTCTCACCTGATTAGCTTGTATCAACCCCAGCGCTTAGTACAGTGACTGGTACATACTAAGTGCTTAACAAACACCACAGTTAGTATTATTATTTAATACCATTAATCCTACTTCTTCAACAACACTGTTACTATTGCGACTAGAAGGATCATGGCCTCGTGGAAAGAACAAGCGTCTAGGAGTCAGAGGACCTGGTTTCTAATCCTGACACTGCCACGTATCTCCTGTCTGACCCACAGTGAGTTTACGCAGTAAAGGCTTTGAAACGTAGGGGGAGGTCCGGGGGCCGGGCGGAGGGAGGAATCGCCATTCCTCCCATTTAGAAAGGAAAGAGAAACTTTCCTCCTTACCTGTTGAATCAATTCCAGGTGCTCCTGAGAGTTGCTGAAGTTCTTTCCGATATCGAATATACAGAAGGTATCCTGCTGGCAGGCACTCAACCAGCTCTGGTATTCACCGCTGTTAGGAATCCGGTCCAGAAAGGTTCGATAAGCTTCCCATACTGCTTCCTGGCAGACTGCAAAGGCAGAACGCTCAACAGTGGAAGCTGGGAAGCTCCCTACGTCTCTGGCTGAGCCTTTTAGAAACGATTATTGTGTATTCTAACGGCTCTCTATTTGCTGAGCGCTCTACTATGCAATGGAGGCCCGCCAGGCCCGCTCCTCTAGGGCTAACCCTCTTATTCTGCCTCTATGTCACCTGTCTCGCCGCCGTCCCCTAGACCACGTCCTGCCTCTGGCCCGGTACGTCCTCCCTTCTCAAATCTGCCAGACGATGACTCTCCCCCGCCTTCAAAGCCTTCTTGAAGACACATCTCCTCCAAGAGGCCTTCCCAGACCAAGCCCCACCTTTCCTCTTCTCCCACTCCCTTCTGCATCACCCTCCCTTTGCTCTTCCTCCTCCCATCCCCACAGCATTTGTGTTCATATCTGTAATTTATTTCTATTACTGTCTGTCTTTCCCCCGCCCCCCAGACTGTAAGCTCTTGTGGGCCGGGAATGTGTCCGTTTACTGTCGTAGTGTACTCTCCCAAGCGCTTAGTACGGGGCTCTGCACGCAGTAAGCGCTCAGTAGATACGACTGGATGAATGAATGAAATACAAGCTAATCAGATGGGACAGGCTCAGTGTCTCTGAATGTGGGTATTAGTGTCTAAGAGCAGCGGTATGCACGTGTAAAGAGGGGAAAAGGAAGGATAATCAAGGAGTACCACGCAGGTGAAATTAAGGCCTGAAAGTGTAGTGCGTGGCATAGTGAGAGGCAGCATGGTGTATGGGTTTGGGAGTCAGAAGGTCTTGGGTTCTAATCCTAACCGCCACATTTATTCATTCAATCGTATTTATGGAGTGCTTACTGTGTGCAGACCACTATACTAAGCGCTCAGGAGAGTCCAATATAACAATAAACAGATATATTCACGCAGTCATGTCTGCTGTGTGACCGTGGGCAAGTCCCTTCCCCCTTCACAGTTACCTCATCTGTAAAATGGGGATCGAGGCTGTGAGCGCCACGTGGGACAGGGACTGTATGCAACCCGATTTGCTTGTATCCACTTCGGTACTTAGTATGGTGCTTGGCACACAGTAAGCGCTTAACAAAAACCACAGTTATTAGGGGGTGATGAAGGGAGGAGGAGATCTAGGTGAGTAGACGGGAATAGAACGATCATTCCCAGCCTTTTCCTCGCTTCCGAGAGGGGCTCCGGCAAAACTGCTTCAGTTCTCGAAACCTTTTCCCCTAATAACTGTGGTAGTTCTTGAGCATTTCCTAGGTAACAAACACTGTGTTAAGCAATGGGGTAGGTACATGTTAATTAGGTTGGACACAATCCCTGTTCCTGCCCGGGGTTCAAATCTAAGAAGGAGGGAGAACAGATATGTTTCCTGACCGTAATGAGTTGACAGTCTAGAGAGAAATAGTATCTTCGCTGCTATCATTTCCATTACAGTTTCTTCTGCTTCTTCAACAGTACTGTTATTCCTATTGCTGTTTTATTCCTATCACTGATATTACTATTTCTACAAGCAGCCCGACTCTGTGGTAGAGTCAGAGGACCCGTGTTCTAATCTGGGCTCTGCCGTGTACCTCCTGCGTGACCTCGACTTCTCTGCGCTTCACTTCCCTCTTCTGCAAAACGGAGATTTATTACCTGCTCTTCCGCTTACTTAGACTATTAGCCGCTTGTGGGATCTGATTATATTGTATCTACCTCAGCACTTATTTTAGTGGATGTCACATAATAAGCGCTTAACAAATGTCGCAATTATTACCTCTACTTCTGTTAATAATAATAATGTTGGTATTTGTTAAGCACTAAGTGCCAAGCACTGTTCTAAGGACTGGGGTAGATCAGGTTATCCCACGTAGGGCTCACAGTCTTCATCCCCATTTTACAGATGAGGTAACTGGGGCGCAGACCTGCCCAAGGTCACAGCTGACGAGCAGCAGAGCTGGGATTAGAACCCATGACATCTGACTCTCAAACCCTGGCTCTTTCCATTGAGTCACGCTGTTGCATGGTTTGCTTACCTCTGAATCGGTAATAAGCCTGATGACTGGCTAAAACCTGTTTCATCGACTCCTGTGGACAGACTTTAACCTCATTCGGAAGAAGAGATGATCTTTTCGTCCGTCGCTTGGCCAGATCAAATATCCTCCTGATGGTTGACACCCTAGACACCTTTGCAGTCCTTTCTGTTTTCTCCGATCTTGAGGATAGAGCCAAGAGCTTGGTTTCAGCATGACTGGTTTTCAAAGGGTTTGCTGCAGGGAAAATACATATCCGGTGAACCTCTCTCCTCTAGCTGCGGCGTTTCATCCAAGGGGGCCGGGACGGGTGCCGTATTGGCAGAACACCTCGAACTATAATTATCCAAGCTCCCAGACTGCTCTCGACATGGGATTATTAAAAATGACAATAGTCAAATAATTTCTGCCCATTTGGGCCCGAGGTTGTCTGTAAGAGTAGTTCAATATTTCAGCCAATTTTTTTTAGGAATCGAGTGCAAGTAGAACTTTTAGGCTTCTTTTCAAAACAATCCGCAGTTTTTTTTTTCACAATACCGTGAGCCCAGCCTCAGACCAAACCTTTAGACATCACATTCTGTCTGTATGCTTTAAAATGGTAGTTTTATTTCAAGCTTTCAGGAACTTCATAAGGTAGGACATTAGCACTTTCCTTTGAAAGCATCTTGGGTGGGCCAAGAAGGAAAATGGCGACCGTGACGTGCGTGGAACGACTAGGGAATCACTGGAATAAAAGGAAAATCACCACAAACGACACGTAAAAACCTTCTTTTATTACCAAAGTCCCTTTCCAAAAGTAGAGCGATAATTCACAATGAAGAATACCTCATGTGAAATATCAGATGGGGTATTCCGTTTTTATCCTTACCAGGGGGCGGGTATTGGGTACAAGGTAATCAGATTGGACTCGATCCCTGTCCTACATAGTGTTCACAGTCTTTCCCTCCCCCCTCCCATTTTACAGAAGAGGTAACTGAGGCATAGAGAAGTGAAGTGGCTTGCCCGATATCGCCCAGCAGCCAAGAGGCAGAGTCAGGTTTCGAACCCGGGTCAAATGACATCAGAAAATAGTTGTCCAAAAAGGCACCAGATAGCTTCATCTATGATTAGCTTTAATCACATGAATAATCTAAGCTTTTCTTCTTGGGTTAAAGATAGGATCCCTGACTTAAATTTTTGGAATATAATCCAGGAGTATCCAATCAATCAGTAGTATTTATTGAGCACCTCTGTGTGCAGAGCACTGTATTAAGCACTTGGAAGAGAACAAAAGGAGCCGAAAAGGAGCTTACAGCGTAGATGGGGGAAGACGGACATTAAAATACGTTACGGGTAGGTTCATAAATGCTGTAGAGCTGAGGGAGAGGTGACTATCAAGTGCTTAAAAAGGTACAGATTCGAGTACCAAGGCAATGTGAAGGGGAGAGAGAGTGAGAGAGATGTGCCTTCAGGGAGAGTAATTGTCTGTCAGATATGAAGAGGGAGGGAATTCCAGGCCAGAGGCAGGACGTGGGAGAGGAGTCGGCGGTAGAAATCGATGAGATGGAGGTTCAGGAAATAGGTTGGCGTTAGAGGAGTGAAATGAGGGGGCTGGGTTGTAGTAGGAAATCAGCGAGATAAGATAGGAGCAGGTGAGCCGACTGCTTCCAAGTCGACGGTGAGGAGTTTCCGTCTGACGTGGAGGCGAATGGGTGACCACTGGAGTTTCTTGAGGAGTGGGGAAATGTGGGCTGGATGGTTAGAGCAAGAAGAATCTCCACTCCAGGGTCCATTTGGACAGGACCAGGAGGTGGGGTTTCTCTTGAGGGTCCAGAAGGGAAGGAACTAGGAGGAGAGGTCCCTACCCAAGGCATCCGCTGGAAGGTGAGCATGGAAAGCTGGTAGCATGGCCTCGTGGAAAGATCCCGGCCTGGAAGTCAGAGGATCTGGGTTCTAATTCCCTGCCCTGCCATGTGCTTGTTGTGTGACCTTGGGCAAATCACTTTACTTCTCTGTGCCTCAATTTCCTCCTCTATAAAATGGGGATTAACTACCTGTTCTCCCTCCTACTTAGATTATGAACCTCAGGCAGGACAGAGATTATATCTGACCTAATTAATTTGTACCTATCCCAGCACTTAGAACACTGTTTGACACATAGTAAGCACTTAACAGATACCAAAAAAAAAAAAAAATTGGCTGAGAAACGTGATACTCCAATAGTGAGGGGGATGCTCCGGGAAGGAGCAAACCATAGCAGAGTTATGGAGGGAAGTTTGACAGAGGATTTCGGTCGGGGTAGGGGGTGAGAGGGGAGGACAACTCTTAATCCCTACCTCAGTGCTCAGTTCAGCATTCAGTGATTAGGACAGTGCTGGATACACGATAAATGCTTAACAATTAGTATTATTAGTAATCAGAATATAATTATTACTCTTACAAAACGTAGAGCAGGGTTAGGAGTTATTCCCAGATCTCATTTAAGAGGCGATTATGCCAACAGACCCATGCCATCCTTGGTTACTTTTTATGCTGAATGCTAAATAGACTGTGAATTTATTGAGACAGTGAATGTGTCTACCAAGTCTGTTCTATTGCACTTTCCCAAGCAATTACTTCAGTGCTCTGTCCCCAGTAAGCGCTCAATAAATACCACTGATGGATCGATTGATTGCTACTTAGAACCTCTACTGGGGCTTTGCAGGAGCGTTTTCACAGCTCTGCGCCGTGGACCCTGTGAGCGTCTTAGACCCCGAATAAACTGCTGTAGGAAGCAAGCTGATTTGAAAAGGAAAATATTCCAATGTGTTATTAGAAACGGTCACTTGATGGCAGCAGAAGTTGTTTCCAATTAAATTCACGGGGCACAGGCAAAAGGACACGAAAATGATAAGGTAAATTTCTAGGCCCCATATTTGAGCAACCGAACCTTCGGAAGTTTTATTCCAAGGCCCGTAAAAGGGAATAATGATAATCTGGTATTTGGGGGCACTCGCTGTGGGCGTAGTTCTGAGGGAGAAGCAGCACGGTGGCTTAGTTGGCATGGTTCAATTGGCAAAAGGAACAAATAGATGTCGTCAGTAATAAAGTCTAAACGCAATCAGTCGTGTTAGGTACGGGAGTGATATACGAAGGCAGGCTTTGTGGGATTTAATATGACTGACTGGTAAAGAAATTGGTTACTTGTGAATGGAAAGCTTATTGGATATTAGTTCCGAAGGTAGTTTCTTAATGATCATCATAATAATAGTAATAGTGATAATAATGATAGTGAATAGCACTTACTATTTGTCAGGCACCTATTGTAAGCGATGGGGTATAGTTTTATCAGGTCAGACAAATTCCCCATGCCACATGGTGTGCGCAATCTCAGCTTGGCTCAGTGGCTAGAGCACAGGCCTGGGAGTCAGAAGGAGCTGGGTTCTAATTCTGGCTCCGCCACGCATCTGCTGTGTGATCTTGGGCAGGTTACTTCATTTCTGTGTACCTCAGTAGTCTCATCTGTAAAATGGGGATTAAGAGGGTAAGCCCTACGTGGGACAGGGGCTATGTCCAACCTGATTTTCTTGTATCCACCCACCCCAGCACTTAGGACAGTGTCTTGTGCAGAGTAAGCGCTTAGTAAATATCATAATTATTATTATTAGGCACTTACTACGTCCCAGGCACTGTACTAAGCCCTGGAGACCCAGCTACGGGCAGAACTGGTACCAAAGCCTATGTCTTCTGATTTCTAGAAAGATATTTTCCATTAGTCCATCAGCCAGGCCTAATTCTGAGAAATGCAGCAGCAAAGGAAGAATTCTCTGAAATCTACTCCCAAAATGACACAGCTTCTGCACGTGGCAGAGATTTTCTCTTTGGGAAGGGATGAATGTCCACTAATTCCTTCATAACTCCTTCATAATTCCGAATTAGTGATTGAAGGAAAGAAACGTTCTAGTATGACAGCCATAATTAGTGGCAAGAATTATGGACATAATCGATAAAGTTCATATAAAGCTCATATAATAAAGCTCGTCGGATTCCCAAGGGGAGGTCATTATCTATCAGTGATGTTCCAGTTTTTTTGAAATTGGTCAGCGTCTCTTTCCCCTTGCGGCACTCGCCATTGAATGTATTGGCCTGTTCTACTTACAGGCTGAAGGAAATGTAACCGAGAGCTCGTCGTGGGCAGGGGATGTGTCTGTTTGTTGTTATGATGTACTCTCCCAAGCGCTTAGTACAGTGCTTTGCAACGGTAAGCCCTCAATGAATACGATCGAATGTGCTCAACTGATTCTAGTTCTGTCGAGCGCATTGAAAACATCGGATTTCAGTGAGTCGGACTTTCTTACGGCAAACTGTGAAGCAAACTGGGATTTGGTGTTGTCGACATTGTTCAGTTGGCAAGAAGAATAAATAGATGTGGTCAGTAATAAAGTCTAAATGCAATCAGTCGGGTTATGTACTGGAGTGATATACGAGGTCAGGCTCTGTGGGATTTAGTACGGTTGAGTGGTAAAGAAATTGGGTACTTGTGAAAGGAAAAGTTGATGGAACAATAGTTCTGAAGGTAATCAGTTTCTTAACAATGATCATAACAGTGATAATGATATTGATAATAATGATAATGGTTAAGCGCTTATTATTTGTCAAGCACCCATTTTAAGCGATGGGGTAGATACGGTTTCATCAGGTCAGATAAAGTCCCCGTCCCACACGATGTTCACAATCTCAGCGTGGCTTAGTGGCTAGAGCACAGGCCTGGGAGTCAGAAGGAGCTGGGTTCTAATTCCGGCTCTGCGACTTATCTGCTGTGTGACCATGGGAAAGTCACTTAACTTCTCTGGGCCTCAATTACCTCATCTGTAAAATGGGGATTAAGAGAGTGAGCCCCATGTGGGACAGGGACTGTATCCCACTTGATTAACTTGTATCTACCCCAGCACTTAGAAAAGTACTGGGCACGTAATAAACACTTAACTAGTACCATTATTATTATTATCCAAGTAGTAGGGAGTACAGGCATTAAACCCCCATTTTACATATGAGGAAACTGAGGCCCAGAGGAGTGAAGCGACTTGCCCAAGGTCACGGAGCAGGCAGATGGCAGAGTCAGGGTTAGAACCCAGATCTCCTGACTCCCAAGCCTGCGCTCTTTCCGTCAGGCCATGCTCACCAGCAGTCTTTTGTTTTCTCTCGCTTCTGATGGTGACGCGTGCGTGTGTCTGGTTATATCAGTGAGTAACTGACGGTTCCTTATAGATCACCCTGAGGATCGCCATTTTAAAAAATGTGTTACCCACCGTGTCCGGCGATGTTTCTCGTTCTCTCTCTTGGACTCACACTTTTCCCAAAACCATTGTTCCAAGACAGTTACCCCATTTCTCATCACTGCCTGGTAGGCTAACCTGTTCTCAGTCGACACTGCCTACTCCTCTGCTCTACCGCATGAGGTTTTGCTTAAGCTGTGTCTTTGAAGTGTTTCTTCCATGCTCACTTTGATGATTTCGCCGTAGAGCGGCCATCACTGACGCAGGAAAAACAACTCATGAGCCTGTCCTACTGATAATAGAAGTAATAATTACGGCCTTTGCTAAGCCCTATGTGCTATGCGCCGAACCGCGGGCCGGCTGCGGTAGATACAGGATAGGTCCCACGTGGGGCTCACTGTCCCAGAAGAAGGGAGACAGGTATTAAATCCCTCTAGAATATGAGCTAGCGGTGGGCAGGGAATGTGTCTGTTTATTGTTATATTGTGCTCTCCCAAGTGTCTAGTATAGTGTTCTGCACACAGTAGATGCTCAATAAATACGACTGAATGAACGAATTCAATCCACACATTCTATCCGTCACCAAATCCTGTCGGTTCCACCTTCACAATGTCACTAAAATCTGCCCTTTCCTCTCCATCCAAACTGCTAGCACGTTAATACGGTCGCTCGTCCTCTCCCGCCCGGATTATTGCGTCAGCCTCCTTGCTGACCTCCCAACCTCCTGCCTCTCCCGTCTCCAGTCCATAATTCACTCCGCTGCCTGGATCATCTTTCGACAGAAACGTTCAGGACACGCCACCCCTCTCCTCAGCATCTCCAGTGGTTGCCTTTCCACCTCCATATCAAACAAAAACTCCTCACCGTCGGCTTTAAAGCTCTCCGTGCCCTTGCCCTCTCCTACTCCACCTCGTTTCTCTCCTTCTACAAGCCAGGCCTCACGCTTTGCTCCTCTGGTGCTAACCTTCTCACTGGGCCTCGTTCTCACCTGTCTCACCGCCGACCCCGGCCCACGGCCTGTCTCTGGCCTGGAACGCCCTCCCTCCTCAAATCCGCCAGGCAATTACTTGCCCCCCTTTCAAAGCCTTACTGAAGACACATCTCCCCCATAGGCCCTTCCCAGACTAAGCCCTGCTTTCCCTCATCTCCCCCTCTCCTCTGTATCTCCCTGACTCGCTCCCTTTGCTCTTCCCCCCCACCCTTCCGGCCCCACAGCACTTACGTATAAATCTGTAATTTTATTTATTTGTATCGAAGTCTGTTCGTATCGATGTCTGCCTCCCCACCTCTAGCCTGTGAACTCGTTGTGGGCAGGGATTATCACTGCTAATACTTTGTACTTTCCCAAGCGCTTAATACAGGGCTCTGCCCACGGTCAGCGCTCAAGAGATAAGACCGAACGGATGAATGGACTCGAGGACTAATTCCGCAAGAAACGAAAAGGCAGTAGAGGCACGTTCCCTCTCCCCGTTTCCCGTGTGGGCAACGGAACTGCAAATGGAGAGGGAGAGAATTAGCCAAGGTGATTCAGCCCAGCAGGTCCAGAACTCCTGGCTTCCAGAGAGGCAGTTTAACCACCCAGATTAGGGTTTTCTGGAACCTCTGTCGATGGCTCCATCCGTTCCGGTCTGGTAGGTAGAGACAAGCACTTTACTGGCATCTGTCCCAGGGCCGCTGCTAATGCGGCGTACTTTTGTGGTTTTGCTCCCCGGGCTGCAAATCGGGTGTTGACAAGGCTTTTTCTTCCACCTCGCTGGGCTGCCTGGAGGTTTGGAGGGGGTGGGGGGTAATTAAAAGATTGGGAGGTTTCGTAAGGTAAAGTGCTTTTGAAATGCAAAGTATGATTACCATAATGTGAATATCGGCAAAGAGTTTGGAGTTTATAATTGAGCTGGGTCCTCGCTTTGATTAATAATTCCATTGCATTTCGGATTTGGGTTTAATTAAATGTAACTTTTTGTTTGTCCTCCGACGCCATAAGAATAGCAATGATGACGAGGGCGGTTGGGAGCGAGGTATGGTACCCTTCTATTGCGGTCATTTAATCAATGGGTGGATTGATTAAATCAGTTCTCATCCAATCAGTGTTCCATAAAATTAGGGAAGTAACGTGACCTAATGCATAGAGCCCGGGCTTCCAAGTCAGAAGGGTCTGGGTTCTGGGTTAGAGAAGCAGCGTGGCTCAGTGGAAAGAGCACGGGCTTTGGAGTCAGAGGTCATGAGTTCGAATCCCAGCTCTGCCACTTGTCAGCTGACTGTGGGCAAGTCACTTAACTTCTCTGTGCCTCAGTTACCTCATCTGTAAAATGGGGATTAAGACTGTGAGCCCCACGTGGGACATCCTGATTCCCCTGTGTCTACCCCAGCGCTTAGAACGGTGCTCGTCACATAGTAAGCGCTTAACAAATACCAACATTATTATTAATCCAGGCTCTGCCACTTGTCTGCTGTGTGACCTTGGGGAAGTCACTTTACTTCTCCATGCCTCAGTTACCTCCTCTGTAAAATGGGGATAAAGACTGTGAGTCCACTGTGAGACAGGGACTTTATCCCACCTGATTTGCTTGGATCCATCCCACCGTGTCTGGCACATAGAAAGCACTTAACAAATACCACAATTATTATTATTATTATCATATTTATGTAGTGCTTACTAGTGCAGAGCATAGTACTAAACACTTGGGAGAGTAAAATGCAGAAGTTGGTTGGCATGTTCCCTGCCTACAAGAGGTTCACAGCCTAGAGGAAGGGTTTATAGGAAACTGAACCTAGAAGTGCTGCTACCTGCAATTTAGGGAGAAACTCAGAGGGAAGGACCGTCAAGAATGAGATGGAAAAGGGGCCAGGAACCGAGCCGAGACGCAGCGTGACCTCTTATTGCCGTATTGGACTTTCCCAGCGCTTAGTACAGTGCTCTGCACACAGTAAGTGCTCAATAAGTGCGACTGAATGAATGAATGCACTCTTCATTCCTCTCAAGCTGTTCTGATGAGTCTTCTCGGCATTTCTCCTCCTCCAGGCCTGGTCGGAGGTCCCTCCCCCTTCATATCTGAAGTCTACATCATTCCCATCTTGGAGGCCCCTTCGAAATCCCATCTCTTCCAGGAAGGCTTCCCCGATCAGTCTCTAATCTCCCCATTTTATAACTTTCTCCAGTTCTTCTGCGGCACCTATGAATTGAAGTTCTGAGAAATCCCACGGCTCTTAAACTCATAACTTGTGTAGCCTGTATTACTTTCTCCTACCTGTAATTAATGGGTCTATCTCACCACGAGGTGAAAGCACCTTCAGTGGAGCGATTATGCCTAATAATTCTACGGTGCCCTCCCAAGGGCCGTGCAATTGATTGATATTGAATGCTTAATAATTACCCTTATACTCCCCATACTGAATGGCTTATGATGCCCCAGGTGAAGGAACGATTAAATGCTTTCCGTTTATAGATTCTACTTTTCTAGCTCCAAAACTGAACAAACAAATCATTCCCGGAACCTTCTAAATCTCTTGTAGTGAGAAGCAGCGTGGCGTAATGGATAGAGTCCGGGCCTGGGAGTCAGAAGGTCATGGGTTCGAATCCCGGCTCTGCCTCTTGTCTGCTGCGTGACCTTGGCCAAGTCACTTCACTTCCCTGGGCCTCAGTCACCTCATTTGGAAAGTGAGGATTAAGATTGTGAACCCCAAGTGGGGCATCCTGACTACCTTGTATCTACCCCAGTGCTTGGAAGAGTGCTTGGCACATAGTAAGCACTTAAATACCATAATTATTATTGTTTCAGGGAATGAAAACGTCATGTAATGGGTAAACATGAAATGAAAAAGACTGCACATTCAAAGAACTGTTATTCTATGAACGTGTAGCGTTCTGTGAATGTGCAGAGAAGCGGTGTGGTCTAGTGGATCGAGCACAGGCTTGGGAGTCAGAGGGACCTGGGTACTAATCCCAGCTCTCCCACTTGTCAGCTGTGTGACCTTGGGTAAGTCATTTAACTTCCTCTGTGCCTCAGTTACTTCATTTGTAAAATGGGGATGAGACCGTAAGCCCGTCAAAGGGCAGGGACTGTCTCTATCTGTTGCCGATTTGTACATTGCAAGCGCTTAGTACAGTGCTCTGCACATAGTAAGCGCTCAATAAATACTAGTGAATGAATGAATGAACCCCATGTGAGGCAAGGACTGTGCCCAACTTGATTAGCTTGAATCTATCCTAGCGTTTAGTACCGTGCCTGGCACACAGTAATCCTTTAATAGATTCCATAAAACAACAGCGATAGCAACAAAGACCTGACAGATCTCCCGACAAAGCTTTGGAAACCTAGAGCACAGTCTCTCTCTAGACTTTGAGCTCGCTGAAGGTAGGGAATATGGATGCCAACTCTGTTATACTCTTTTATGCGCTTACTCCAGTGCTCTTCATACAGTAAGCACTCAATAAATGCCATTGATTGTTTGATTGATCAGGACCAAATGCGCATTTCATCCTTCCAAAGAGGAACTTGCAGGAAGCAGTCTTGTCTTATGCCGTCGAGTCGTTTCCGACCCATAGTGACACCCCGGACCCATATCTCTCAGAAGGCCCCGCTCTCCGTTCTAATAATAATAATGTTGGTATTTGTTAAGCGCTTACTATGTGCAGAGCACTGTTCCAAGTGCTGGGGTAGATACAGGGTCATCAGCTTGTCCCACGTGAGGCTCACAGTCTTAATCCCCATTTTCCAGATGAGGTAACTGAGGCACAGAGAAGTGAAGTGACTCGCCCACAGTCACACAGCTGACAAGCGGCAGAGCTGGGATTCGAACTCATGACCTCTGGCTCCCAAGCCCGTGCTCTTTCCACTGAGACAGGCCGCTTCTAGTAGTGGAGCCATAGAGGTTTCGCGGTCAAAATCCGGAAGTGGTTTGCCATCGCCGCCTTCCGCGCGGTAAACTCGAATCTCCGCCCTCGACTCTCTTCCCGGGCCGCCGCTGCCCAGCACGGGGGAGTTTCGACTCGCAGCAGATGGCCTTCCGCCCGCTAGCCGCTGGCCAAGCTGGGAATGGAGCGGACGGGCCTCTGCTTGACTCTCCCTCCCGTAGCTGAGACCGGTAGAGGACTGGAAACTCTCCGGATGCCACGCTGAGAGGGGCAGGAGGCAGTAGGCAATGGGAAAGGTAGGGAGAGAAGCTTCTGAGTTTGGGATTAAGGAATATCAATAGTCTGGCTGAAAGGAGGTGGGGAATATTTGCCTTGTCAGTAAAGACAGGCCTATGAAATGGATTTTAATTAGACCATTAGGCTGTGAGCTTCTTGTGGGCAGGGAACGTGTCTACCAAGTCTGTTGTCTTCTGCTCTCCCAAGCTCTTAGCACAGTGCTCTGCACAGAGTAAGCAGTCAGTGGATACAAAAAAGCAGCAGGGCCTAGTCGATAGAGAACAGGACTGGGACTCAGAAGGACCTGGGTTCTAATCCTGGATCCACCACTTGCCTGCTGTGTGACCTCGGGTAAGTCGCTTCACTTCTCTGGGCCTCAGTTACGTCCTCTGTGAAATGGGGATGAAGACTCTGAGCCCCATGTGGGTCAGGGACTGAGTCCATCCTGATTAACTTGTATCTATCCAGTGCTTAGAAAAGTGCTTGACACATAGTAAACCCTTAACAAATACCGTAATAATAATGATAATAGTAATAAGGCAATTATTATCAGGCTGCACATGGAATAGTTACCTGCTTTCACTATGCCCAAGAACCTTACAAATTCTCACTGTTTTATATTTCATTTTCATTTCTCATAGGCACGTACTCACCAAAATTAAGTTGGAAATGCAGATTTCTGAAAGTTGTCCACAGAAAAGGCCTGGGTAGTTTAAAGTTTTTCAGAAGAATGTCCACCAGTTATACTTTATTCTACTTTCTGCAACAGGGGAGTAGACTCATTTCCTCAATAGGTAAAGTGTGGGTTTCCTGATTGTTTTTCATTTTATTCTCAATTTGAAGACCAATCTTCCAAATAGAACATTGCTGTATATTTTTTTCCCCATGTCCTAGTTTTTGTGCTTTGGAACAGGGAAAAGATTGTGTCTACCAGCTCTACTGACCTCTCCCAAGTGCTCAGTCCAGGGGTCTGCCCGTAGTGAAGCGCTTGATAAATGCTACCGCTGGACTGATTAATTGGTTAGGCATGCATAGTCCTCATTAAAGCCAAAATGCATTTTGTCCTCCTTGTTTACCCTTGCGGCTGATTTGGTTCCAATAAGACTGCAAATTCAGTCTTGAACTCCAATGCATTAATGAATTAACAGGTAAATTCATCTTTTTTAAATGACAGTGGTTCATTTATTTCATTCTTAACGTCTCACTGAATAGACGAAATTACATTTATTAAGGTTAAACTCTATTGTATTGCACCCTCCCAAGAGGTAGGTAAGGTGCCCTGCACACAGTAAACACTTAATAAATACCACTGATGGATTAATTGATGGATTGAACTGATTCTACTGATATTCCGCTAATTGTATTAGAAATGCCTCTAGTTTGCGCTGAGAGTTAACCGGAGAGAGGTTTCAGCGGCAAATCCAGAGCCGACTTGACTTTCGTACCCCTTCTTATGGAATACAATTTGTGTTATATATATTATGTATGGAGGGTGGGGGGCATTCAATCAATTGAAATACTGCTCTTTTTGAAGTTTTTCCTCAGAAAAGATGACGAGGCATAAACCGAATAAATGCCAAGCCCATTAACTGACAGACCAGAAGCTTTCAAAGAGGGACTCACCTTTGATTCCTTGAATTTGGAGAGCGAGCCAAAAAATCGAAAATAATAATCCAGTTTCGAAACGCATCCTGACTAAAGATCATTGGCAAGAAAGGCAGCTAGATGATGCTCCCCAAGGCTATTTTTGAAGAGATGAATGACAGGGATTCCCAAATGACATTTCTTCAAATGCCAGAAAACTTCCCGCCCGTTGACGAGAAAGTAGAATCTACCGACGTGCCTTAGGATGACGCAGTGGACGTCAGAGGCCGGGTCCTGTCGGGGCCGGGCGAGGGAACTAGACCGGGGAATACTATTTATGACTAAGTTGAAGAGAAGAAAAGAAGAAAGGTCTGTTTCGGGAATAATCTGTTTATCCACTTCTCGGACCTAATCCCCTCTTATCCGCCAGCTGGAAGAGCTCCCTTCATCTTATTAGCCTTGTGGAGAAGTATCTGTCGGTCGGCCCCTTCACCTCTCGGCAGCTCTATTCGAGACTACCTTCCGCAAGGGGCCCCGGCAAGAAGAATCATATTAGTTCTTCCTCCGTTCTAGCAATATAGAAGGTTACTGGAGATGCTGCCGAGTGATGGGGAGAGCTGATTATCTGAGTGGGTCAACTGTTTCTGGAAAGGTCCACGGAGCATCCATTTAATGGAACTAATTGCAGTCCTGAGAGGCTCGGTCTCTGAAGCCCCAGAGAAGCAGAAATCTGTCTTCATTCCCTCACCAAACTGGGGCATTTGAGTCCTCTTTTTGGGGGGATGGAATTTCTGAAGTGCTTATTGTGTGCGCTTCCTCGAAAACCTCCATCTTTGCCATCAAGAGAAACACCTCATCATTAGGTGTATGATAATCAGCTCTCTCCCCCACCTGTCCTTACTTCTCTTCCATTACAAGGCCACCCGTTCCTTCACTGGTACTTAATGAGTGCTTACTGTGTGCAAAGCACTGTACTAAGCAGTTGACACACCTGACGCCTCTAACAAAACCCACCCATTGTTCTAAGCGTTGGGGTAGACACAAGCTAATCAGGTTGGACACATAATAGGGCTCAGAGTCTTAATCTCCATTTTACAGATGATGGAACTGAGGCACAGAGAAGTGAAGTGACTTGCCCAAGGTCATACAGCAGACAACTGACAGAGCCGGGATTAGAACCCAGGTCTTTCTGACTTCCAGGCCCCTGTACTGTCCATGCTGCTGAGAGGCATTTGAAGTTAGATGTTTGTACCATGACTATTTCAAGGGGTTTTTATTCTTGCAAAAGCTATACCTTATATCATATATTGGTTTGTTGGTTACTGATCCTGATAATTGCCACCAAGATTGCCAAAATGATAAACTCATTCTAGCTGAGGAAATGCTATCTGGCAACCCTTCCCTGCTTTACGTATTGCAGGGTTTAATTGTGGGTCACCGTTAATTAATCCAAAAGTGCTTCTTTTAGCCGGTTGGCTGTCGACGGCAATTACGTATCCGTAAAGGGGTAGAGTTTTCCCCTCATTGGCTGAATTTCACGATGGCCTTAAAAACGCACAAGGAAAATCTGCGAAGGGCAGGGTCGCTTGCCGATAGACTCGCTGAGCCACGAGAAGTGCGCACAAATGGGGGGACTGTTGATGGTGATCACACAATGACTCTGTTCACATCCATGAAGAAACAGTCTGCTTCCCCTGCAGCCTCCCTGGCAAACGAAAAAGTGAACTTTTTTTTTTTAATGAACAAAGAGAAGTTGTTTTCGGCCAGGGGAAACTAACTTGCCTTGGGAAAGCTCATTACTTTTTGTGCAAACAGAGGAAAAATCAACCACCAACCCTCTCCAAAAATGTTAGTTTGCAGTGCAAGGAAGCGGCCTCAGATGACATTTTGAGTCTTCTCAAGCAACAGTCTCGGTCCAGACCCTGAGGCGGGAGGGAACGGGTCTTGTAATCAATCAATCGATCACTCAGTGGTATTTATTGAGTGCTTACACCGTCCAAGTACTTGGGATAGCACAATACAACAGAGTTAGTAGACGCATTCCCCGTTACCGATAGCTCTGACTCATTCATTTGTTCATTCAATTGCATTTATTGAACGCTTACTCTGTCCAGAGCACTGTACTAAGCGCTTGGAACGTACAGTTCGGCAACAGTTAGAGACAGTTCCTGCCCAACAGCGGGATCACAGTCTAAACAGGGGAGACAGACAGTGAAACAGAACAAAACAAGTCACAGCCCTCACTCTCACTTCTTAACTTTCGACTCTTCTGTGACTTCTCGGTTCATCCCACGTCGGCCCACGAGAGTGTGGGGGTACAGTGGATCTTGTTATCGGCATAACTGTTTCATCCTGGCCTTTTTTTAAAATTGGTGTTTGTTAAGTGCTTACTCTGTGCCGGGCACTGTCCTAAGGTCTGTACTAATTAGTTGGACAGAATCCCTGTCGATTAATCAGTCAATCAGACGTATTTATTGAGCTCTTACTATGTGCACAGTAATGCCCTAAGCGCTTGGGAGAATAAAATACAACAACAGACATGTGGAACAGGGACCGCGTCCAACCTGACTCCTTTGTAGCTACCCCAGTGCTTAAAATAGTGCCTGGATATAATAAGCGCTTAACAAATACTGTTAGCAACAGCAGTAACAATATTCCCTGCCCATAATGAGTTTACGGTCTAGAGATGATCTTACAGTCCCACACAGGGCTCCCGGTCCTAATCCTCGATTTACAGATGAGGGAACTGAGGCCCAGAGGAGTTAAGCGACTTGCCCAAGGTCACCCAGCAGACAAGCAGCGGAGCCGGGATTCGAACCCAGGTCCTCTGACTCCCAGGCCTGGCTCTTTCCACTGGGCCATGCTGCTTGTCCTGTAGACTTGTCCCTCTCCATCACAACCTGCAAACCGACCTCTTCAGTTGCAGGAGATCGGTCTTGAATCTCTACTATACTTCAGTACTCTGTAAACAGCCCACCTCCCCAGGCCATCTTGATTAAGAGATTTGGTTATTTCATGAGATTGGGACCACTTAATTAGGTATCTAAAATGAGAAGCAAAAAAATTCCTTCACCGATCGACACATATAATAGTAGTACAGGAGTTGTTTTTATTATAATTACTTACTATCACTCATAATAATAAAATCAGAGGTATTTATGGAGTCCTTCCTGTGTGTAGAGCACTTTACTAATACTCACAATAATAGTACTAATAATCACATTTTTGAGCACTTACTCTGTGCCGAGTACTGGATTAAACACTGCGGTGGATACAAGGTAATCTGGTTGGACACAGTGCTTGTCCCACATGAGGTTCATAATTTAAATCGGAGGGAGAACGGATATTGAAACTCCATTAAACAGATGAGGAAACTGAGACCTGTGAAATCTGGGCAAATCAATTCAGGAATTCTACCTGAGTTCTTTGAAAAGTGGTAAAACTCTGAACGCACATAACTGCTGACAAATACTATTTTAATCAGTGTTACGCTTGAAAAGAATTGAAGCGGGGGATCAAAAACCAGAACAAGACTACTGAACGGAGACAGTCAGCCCCTGACTACCTTGGTAAACTTTTCCAAAGAGATTGTTCAAGATGTCTTTCCGCACCTTAGGCCAAAGCTCAGAGCAAAGCAGCTCCCTGCTGCCAGTATTAATAACGTTGGTATTTGTTAAGCGCTTACTATGTGCAGAGCACTGTTCTAAGCGCTGGGGTAGACACAGGGTCATCAGGTTGTCCCACGTGAGGCTCACAGTCTTAATCCCCATTTTACAGATGAGGTAACTGAGGCACAGAGAAGTTAAGTGACTTGTCCACAGTCACACAGCTGACTAGTGGCAGAGCCAGGATTCGAACCCGTGACCTCTGAATCCCGAGCCCGTGCTCTTACCGCTGAGCCATGCCGCTTCCCGTATTATGGTCAAAGAGGGAATAGTAATAATAATAATATTTGTGAAGCACTTACTACGTGCCAGGCACTGTACTAAGCACTGGGGTGGATAAAAGCCGATCAGGTTGGACACGGTCCCTATCCCGGATGGGGCTCACAGTTTCAATCTCCATTTTACAGATGAGGTAACTGAGGCCCAGAGGAGTGAAGTGACTTGTTCAGGCCACCCACCGGACAAGTGGCAGAGCTGAGATTAGAACCCATGACCTTCTGACTCCCAGGCCCGGACTCTATCCCCCTACGCATTGCCGCTTCCCAGCCTGATGCTGGTCAGGTCAGATGATCAGTTGAGACAGAGTTCCACTTGGGGATCACGATCTGAAGGAGGAGGAAGAACAGTTAGTCTCACGTGGGACAACCTGATGACCCTGTATCTACCCCAGCGCTTAGAACAGTGCTCTGCACATAGTAAGCGCTTAACAAATACCAACATTATTATTATTACAGCCCTTATTTTACCGGTAAGGAAACTGAGACACAGAGAAATGAAGTGACTTGCCAAACAGACAAACAGAAAGCCGTATGATCTAAAGGAAAGAGCAGTCCTGGGAGTCAGAAGGACCCGGGTACTAATCCTGCCTCCGCCACCTGTCTGCTGTGTGACTTTGGGCAAGCCGTTTAACTTCTCTGTGTCTCAGTTACCTTATCTGTAAAATAAGGGTTAGGCCCCACTTGGGACAGGAACTGTGCCCAACCTGATTAGCTTGTATCTACCCCCGGGTGCTTAGTTAAGTGCCTGGTACATAGTAAGCGCTTAACAAATACCATAAAAAGAAGAAAATATTCCAGTTCTGAGCCTATCTGAGCCAGAGCAGATAATGTGGCTATCTCCAGAGTTGCCGAAGGAGAAAATTCACACATAAAAGCATCCAACCAAAGGCCTCTCACGGAAAGGGTTCCTACATGCTATCGACAAAAGGGGAGGAATCCGTGCTGTTTCCATCATCAAGAGAGGAATTTCCACAAGATTCCCGGAAGAATTTTAGGAGGCACTTACTCTTTGTTGGAGCGGAAATGGAAGTTTGGAGTTTGGAAGCTTCGGAGCGTTTGGATTCCATTGGCTCTAAAAGGCGCCCATCTCTGCTGGAAAGAACGAGCTTCTTTACCCGATGCTGTTGGGATGGGGCCCTGCGACTTCTGCTACCCACCGTCCAATCTATTTCAAAGAACAAAAACGAAAGAGCACTGGCTTACGATCCTCCCCCGGTGCTTAGTACAGTGCTTTGCACACAGTAAGTGTCCATGCTATTCCTGCTACTACTGTCCTCTAGACTGTAAGCCCGTTGGGGGTAGGGAATGGGTCTATCAAGACTGTTATATTGTACTCTCCCAAGAGCGTAGTGCAGTGTTCTGCGTATAGTAAGCGCTCGATTAATACGGGTGATTACTATGATGGAGTAGAAACTACCCCTTCTCCTATTTTTCTTAAATTAGGTTTCCAAATCTTGTCTTTTACTGCTTTCCGGTGGTTGTTTTCAGGCAATGCAGCTAAAAAGGTTTCTTCCCCCCCATTTCTTCTTCCTCTGGTCCACCGCGTTAGGCGTCTGTAAGCTCACGACCCCCAGAGCCGCTGGCAGAGAGAGGCAACCACCACCATCCAAGAGTGTTCCCATTCAGGCATCCTTCCAGGCCTTTTGTCCCAACGTGGCGTAGCGGATAGAGTCCGGGCCTGGAAGTCAGAAGGTCATGGGTTCTAATCCCGGCTCCTCCACTTGTCTGCTGTGTGAACTTGGGTGAGTCAATTCGCTTCTCAGTGGCCGAGTTACCTCATCTGTAAAATGGGAATTGAGACTGTGAGCTCCGTGTGGGACAGGGATTGCGTCTAATCCGATTTGCTTGTATCCATCCCAGGGCTGAGTGCAGTGCCTAGTAAATAGTAAACACTTCATAAATATCGTAATTATTATTGTTATAATTATTAGATACACAGGGAGATGTTTTAGAAAGATGATTCAGGCAAGAGAGTGAGGTATGGATTGGAGAGAGGAGAAAATGATGGCAGGGAGACCGATGAACAGGCTAATTCTAGTCAGGTTATGTCAACGGCTTGGACCAACGTGATAGTCCAAAAGGTCGGATGGATAGAGGGGGAGGGGTGAATACAGGAAATGTTGAGGAAGAAAGAGTTTACAGATAGGATTTAGTGACCTACTGTATATGAGATTTGAAAGAGAGTGGAGAGTCAAGGTTTATTTATTTCATTTATGGTATTTATTAAACATCGACCATGTGTCAAGCACCCTTCTAAATGCTGGGGCAGATATCAGTCAGTCGGGTAGATCCAGTCCTTGTCCCACATAGGGCTCAAGGTCTAAGTAGGAGGGAGAATGGATGGTAAATCCCCATTTTACAGTGGAGGAAACTGAGGCACAGAGAAGTTAAGTGACCTGTCAAGGTCACACAGCAGAGTGAAGATTAGAACCCAGGTCCTTGAACACCCAGGCCTGTGCTCTTTCCAGTAGACCATGCCTCCTCCCGTGGATAATGCCAAATTTGTGGGCTTCAAAGGCAAAGGGGACTATAGGAACTGTCAACCGTGATGGAAAAGTCGTGACGTCTTTAGAAGTGGCTAAACTATTTCTCTGACATGGATTTAGCTGTCTGTTACAGTAATCAGCAGTGACTTCAGTTTCCAGCACAGATTCTGCCGCCTAATACGTGTGGGCATGTCCCTTGAAAATATGATCGCACCCGAAATGTTTCAATTGTGGATTATCTTTTCCCATACATTTATATCTTATGAAGTAGGATTCTTCCAGTGTGAAGGAAACGCAGTGAGTCTGGGAAGATAGGGAAATGGAGGGGGAGTTCAAGATCAATCAGGGATATTTACTGAGCATTTACTGTAATAATAATAATAATAGTGGCATTTTTAAGCACTTTCTATGTGCCAGGTACCATAAAGCGCTGGAGTAGCTACAAGATATTTGGGTTGGACAAAGTCCCTGTCCCACATAGGGCTTACAGTCTAAATACTCGTTTACAGATGAGGTAACTGAAGCCCAGGGAAGTTAAGTGACTTGCTCAAGGTCACCCAGCAGTCAAGTGGTGGAGCCAGGATTAGAACCCAGGTTCTTCTGACTCTCAGGCCCTTGCTCTATCCACTAAACCATGCTGCTACTGTGCGTAGAGAGAAGAGAGGGAACGGAAAACCAGTGGGAAAGAGTGAAGGTGAAATGGGTTTAGGGCAGAGAGAGGAGGGGAGGGTTCACGTGCAACTTCATTTCTTGGCGAATATATGTTGGGGGAAGTCAACTGAGAGCACAGATCATACTCTGTAATGAATATGCTGTGGGGTAATGATAAATAATAATAATAATGATAGTGATGGCATTTGCTAAGCACTTACTATGTGCCAAGCACTCTTCTAAAAGCTGGGATAGATGCAAGGTAATCAGGTTGCTCACGTGGGGCTCACAGTCTTAATCCCCATTTTTTACAGATGAGGTAACTGAGGCACAGAGAAGTTAAGCGACTTGCCCAGTCGCACAGCTGACAAGTGGCGGAGCCGGGTTTAGAACTCATGACCCCTGACTCCCAGGCCCGTGTTCTTTCCTCTAAGTCAGGCTGCTTCTCATGGAATACCTATATATTCATTTTAGTGGTGATTTTCATTATTTTTTGTACCATTCATTCCATTCAATTCAGTGATATAACCCACAACCTCATGAACTTCGTAACGCCAAAAAGAAAAAAAAGGAAGCCAAAAATGCCCAAGAGATTGGGAATTTGGATGATTGGGTTGATCGCTCACAGTTTATCTCAAAGACTTTCCATTGAGGCTGAAGGAAAGATGGTTTATAAAACCATCTTTATCCTCTTTTCTTAGATTCATAAAGTTATCAGTTTCTTCTTTCGTTCAGTATTCCTAGCACCAAATGAGGACAAGGAAGAGGATAACTCCATTTAGTGGTTAAGTGACTCAGAATTGGGAGAACCTTCTGGTCACCCTTCTTTGTCTATATCTATAATTCATTTATTTATATTAACGTCTGTCTCCCCCTCTAGACTGTAAGGTCGATGTGGGTGGGGAATGTATCCGTTAGTTGTTGTATTGTTCTCTTCCAAGTGCTTAGTACACTGCTTTGTACATCGTAAGCGCTCAATAAATACGACTGACTGACTGAATGAATGAAGACCAGAAACATAAATACCGCTGATAGCCACTACCAGCCCCTTCCTGGCAATTATTTTCAAAAGACAAAGGATGGGTGATGACGGCATTTAGTTTTCAATGGGCAATCGAGGTTGCAGTTAACCCAGTGAAATTTAACTGATTTTTCCACTGAAATATTGGTAAAGGATATTAAGCAAGTCATCAAAGATTTTCCTTATTGAATTTCAGCCTGTGCCGTTTTGTTTTCCAAAAGACGAGAAGGCATGTGATAGATGGGAAAAGAAGAACAGCTCAAATCAGAGGACCTTTGGAAATCGGTTGAAATTGCTAAATCAACGTTTCATAAGGGCAGCGAAGCAGAGAAAAATCAACCGGTCGATAGTATTTAGTGTTTGCTCTTGGGGGAATACAGTCGATCCCTGCCATCGAAGAGTTTACAATCTAGGGGAGGGAGAAAGAAGGTGGGTCTTAACCTTTGGATTAGGGGTTCACGGCGGAGTACGATCTGTGGGGTGTGTCAAAGTGCAGAGAGATGCACATATAATAATAATAATGTTGGTATTTGTTAAGCGCTTACTATGTGCAGAGCACTGCTCTAAGCGCTGGGGTAGATACAGGGTAATCAGGCTGTCCCACGTGAGGTTCACAGTCTTCATCCCCATTTACAGATGAGGGAACTGAGGCCCAGAGAAGTCAAGTGACCTGCCCACAGTCACACAGCTGACAAGTGGCGGAGCCGGGGATCGAACCCATGACCTCTGACTCCCAAGCCTGGGCTCTTTCCCACTCAGCCACGCTGCCTCTCATGGAAGTACGGAGACAACGCAGAAGGGAGGGAGACTAGGATTGGGAGTCAGAAGTCCTGGTTATTATATTATTAGTATGGTATTTGTTAAGCGCTTCTTATGTGGCAGGCACCTTACCTAAGCTCTGGGGTGGATATAAACAGTTGGAATTGGACACAGTCCCTGTCCCACTTGGGGCTCACAGTCTTGATCTCCATTTCACAAATGAGGGAACTGAGGTACAGAGAAGTAAAATGACTTGCCAAGGTCCCACAGAAGAGGCAGAGCCCAGATTTGAACTCATGACCTTCGTACTCGCAGGCCCGTGCTCTAGCCACTACGCCATGCTGCTTCTCTTCCCTGCTCCACCACTTTCTGCTCTGTGACCTCGGGAAGTCACTTCACTTCTCTGTGCCTCAGTTACCTCATCGATTAGACTTTAGCCCGTCAAAGGGCAGGGACTGTCTCTATCTGTTACCGATTTGTACACTCCGAGCGCTTAGTACAGTGCTCTGCACATAGTAAGCGCTCAAGAATTACTATTGAATGAATGAATCTGTAAAATGGGGATGAAGACCGTGAGCCCCATGTGGGACAGGGACTGTGACTAATCGGATTAATTGTATTATCCCAGTGCTTAATACAGTGTCCTGGCACATAGCAAGCACATAACAAATACCATTAAAAAAACTGTTTTGGCCACACCCACTCCCAATTTACTGTAGCAACTTTTTGATGGCGTGAAATGGTGGACTGCAGTAATTTGGCTTGCAAATCTGTAAAAAAAAAAAGGACAAAACATCTAACTGCACCTGATGAACCTCACAGCTAACAGAGATGCTATAATTCAGGAAAACGTTTCAAATACATTAGAATTCCCTACATGGCCCTTGGGATAGTTGTGTCTTGTTAATTATTTGGGTTTTTACCTACTCATTCCAGTTCTGCAGGTGCAATCAAGTTGGGAGAGAGCGCAAGCTCTGTGAACACTGAAGATACCTTGTGAATGTCTTTATGTCTGACGGTTTGCACTGGGGTGGAGATCCAGCGCTTAGAACAGTGTTTGGCGCATAGTGAGCACTGAACAAATGCCATCATTACTATAAAGGCTCCTGTGTTGATCGGTCCCGTGTGATCTTACACCAGGGAGACAGGGAAGAAGTTTAGCTGGCCTTTAATCAGTGCAACGGAGAAAGGATGAGAACAGAGTCTCGGGTGATTCATTCGTCCACTCAAGCGTATTTATTGAGCGCTTACTGTGAGGAGAGCCTTGGGAGAATACAAAACCACAATAAACAGACACATTCCCTGCCCACAACGAGCTCACGGTCTAGAGGAGGAGGGACAGACATCGATATATTAAAAATGAATTACACATCCGTACATAAGCGCCGTGGGGCTGGAAGTGGGGGAAGAACAGAGGGAGCAAGGTCAGGGTGACGCAAAAAGGAGTTGGAGAAGGGGAAGGAGGGGGCTTAGTCAGAGAAGGCCTCCTGGAGGAGATGTGCCTTCCATAAGGATTTGAAGTCGGTGAGAGTAGCCACTGCCGTTTTTTGAGGAGTGGAGTGACATACCCTGAATTTTTTGTAGAAAAACGATCTGGGCAGCAGAGTGAAGTATAGACTGGAGTCGGGAGAGGTGGGAGGCCGGAAAGTCATCAAGAAGGCTGATGCAGCAATCCAGGCGGGATAGAATGAGTGACCGTATTAACATGATAGCAGTTTGGATGGAGAGGAAAGGGCGGATTTTAGCGTTGTTGTGAAGATGGGACTGACAGGGTTTAGTGATGGATTGAATCTGTGGGTTGAATGAGAGAGAAGAGTCAAGGATGATGCCAAGTTTACGGGCTCGTGAGACACGAAGGATGGTGGTGCCATCTGCAGCGATGGGAAAGTCAGGGGAAGGACAAGGTTTGGGTGGGAAGATGAGGAGTTCTTTTTTGGGCACGTTAAGCTTGAGGTGACGGGAGGGCATCCAAATAGAGATGTCTTTAAAGGAAGAGGAAACGCGAGACTGTACAGAGGGAGAGAGACCAGGACTGGCGATGTACATTTGGGTTAGTTGAAGCCAAGGGAGTGAATGAGTTCTCCAAGGGAGTGAGAGTAGATGGAGAATAGCGGGGGACCCCCAACTGAAACCTGAGGGACCCCCACAGTTCGGGGGTGGGAGGCAGAGGAGGAGTCCGCTAAGGAGACTGAGAATGAACGACCAGAGAGAAGAGGAGAGCCAGGAGGAGGACAGTGTCAGCGAAGCCGGGTTGGATAACTTTTCCAGTAGAAGGGGGTGGTCCACAGGGTTGGGAGACACTGTCCAAGAGGTTTATTAGGGGGCTACCTTAAACTAGATCTTTAGCAATAATATATATGCAGGAAGCTGCACATTATCTTGGCTGTCTCAGTCAGAATAATCTCATTAGCCGAGAAAGCCACTCACTCCTCCCTGCCCCCTCACAAGGGGAAAAGCTAATCAGCTTAAAATGTCAATCATTTATCTGACGGCCATTCCTGGATCATGTCGGGCGGACAGATCGGAGAAGGCGGATCAGCTTGGATCAACAGGGAAGAACTAATCGGAGAAGAGGTTTGGGAAAAGGAGAATAGATGGGCAAATGGGAGAAGAACGGTCGCCATGTTCTGAAGGCACACTTAGCCTGTAGGTCCTGTGTGGGACAGGGACTGTGTCAGAACTAAATAACCTGTAGCGTGGTCTTTTGGACTCCCAGGCCCATGCTCTGCTCATTAGGCATCACTGCTCCTTCGTTATCCAAGGAGCTGTAGCGAGGGGAGAATTGAAATGAAGCTCATCAAGCATGTGTAAGAAGGAGTTTGTTTGGGTTTTTACGTGTGCAGGAATGTAAAGGGTGATGACAGTCCCTACATGGAGAAAGAAGGAATAATAACAATAAAGGGTGGCATTTATTAATGGAACAGGGCTACAACACTGAACTGGGGCTCAGGAAACCTGGGTTCTAATCCCTGCTCCACTATTTGCATGTGGTGCAACTTTGATCTAAAGTCTCTGTGCCTCAGTTTCCTCATCTGTAAAATGGGAAGAAAATACCTGTTTTTCCCTCCTTCCATCTTAGACTGTCAGCCCCATTTGAGACTGTGGAACACAGCTTTAGAACTCAGGTCCTTCTGGCTCCCAGGCCCATGCTCTATCCAGTAGGCCATCCTGCCCGTAGAGCTCACAGTCTTAATCCACATTTTACAGATGAGGTAATTTAGGTACAAAGAAGTGAAGTGATTTAGCCATGGTCACACTGCAGACAAGTGGCGGGGCTGCGATTAGGATCCAGGTCTTCTTTTCATTCAGTAGTATTTATTGAGCGCTTACTATGTGCAGAGCACTGTACTAAGCGCTTGGAATGTACTAATCCGCAACAGATAGAGACAGTCCCTGCCGTTTGACGAGCTCACAGTCTAATCGGGGAAGACAGACAGACAAGAACAATGGCAATAAATAGAGTCAAGGGGAAGAACATCTCAGTAAAACAATAGCAAATAGTCTTCCGATTCCCAGGACCTCTCAGCTTCCTGTCTCACCCCACTCCACTCTGCTGTGCAGATCATTTTTCTACAAAAACATTCAGGCCATGTTTCCCCACCCCTCAAGAACCTCCAGTGTTGGCTCATCCATCTCCACATCAAACAGAAACCTCCTCACCACTGCCTCGAAAGCAGTCAGTCACACCTTGCTCCCTCTTACCTCATCTCGCAACTCTCCTTCTACAAACCATTCCACACACTCGGCTCCTCTGGTGCTAACCTTCTCTCTGTACCTCGATCTCATCCATCTCACCGCCGACCTCTCGCCCACATCCTGCCTCTGTCCTGGAACGCCCTCCCTCCTTATAGCCGACAATTACTCTCCTCGAAGGCCCGTCTCCTCCAAGAGGCCTTCCCTGACTAAGCCCCCCTTTCCTCTTCTCCCACTTCCTTCTGCATCTCCCTGATTTCCTCCCTTTATGTTTTTCTCCTTCCAGCCCCACAGCACTTTTGTTCATATCTATCATTTATTTATTATGTCTCCCCCTTGATTGCCGTGGGCGGGGAATATTCCAGTTTTTGTTATATTGTACTCTCCCAAGCACTTAGTACAGTGTTCTGCACACAGTAAGCCCCCAGTAAATACGATTGACTGACTGATTTTCCGTTAGGCCACGCCGCTCCCAAGAGTGTGACATTACGTGGTCACTGGGTAAATGCTGCTGCGGCTATTACCATCCTTAGCCTTCAGAACTCACCAGTGAAAGAGAACAAAGAAGGCACCCAAGATTGCTTGCTCCCACACTTGGATATTATTTGACGCCCTGAGCTCTGCGGACTATCACCCCGAAGAGCGCTGGAATTTTGAATGGCGAATTTGACAAGATTATTCTATATTTGAAATATAGAAACTGTTTAATCAGACTTGGAGTTGTTTTCTTTTTGAGGTATTTCATTAAAAGCGTAACCATGGTGATCAAAGTCTTTAGCGGAGCTGAAGTTGTCGGCTCTAAAAACGAATTTTTCACTCTGGTAGGGGATGCGTGGCAGTTCTTCTCTTCCTTGGAGGGGAGAGTTTTAGGGGGACCAAGACAGCAGGCAGGCCTGACCACTTCTCCTCACATCATGGAAGGAGAATCTCATGACCCAGATGATTTTTTGGAAGGATTTCAGACTAATAATCATAGTATTTATTAAGTGTTTAAGCTCATTGTGGTCAGCGAACATGTCTACCAACTGTCACGTTGCACTCTCCCAAGAGCTCTCTCAGTAGTGTGGCATAGTGGATAGAACATAGACCTAGGAGTCAGAAGGGCATGGGTTCTAATCCTGGCTCCACCATGTGTCAACTGTAGGACCTTGGTCAAGTCACTTCACTTCTCTGGGCTTCTGTTGTCTCATCTATAAAATGGGGATTGAGACTGTGAGCCCCAGGTGGGCCAGGGACTGTGTTAAGAACTTAACAGATGGGCAATTATTATTATTATCATTACTTTTCTACACCTCCATTTCCTCATCTGTAAAATGAGGATTCAATACCTCTTCTCCCTCCCACTTAGAGGGCGAGCCTCATGTGGGACACGGACTTTCAAATATCGGAATCTCGCATCTACCACAGCACTTAGGACAGTGCTGGGCACAGAGTAAGCACTTAAATTCCACCAAAAGCGGTGCATTAGGCTTCATATTACTTCAACGAGCTTTAAGTGATGCTTAACATTTATATGATTTTTCCAGTTCTGGAACCAATCTTAATTTATAACAAGTCTTTGAGGAAACCGTCTCCTACAACCATTCATGATAACACTTCCTCTTCATGGACTACAACTCAGCTGTGTTGTGGGATATGTCTGTATTCTTGAATCCTACTGGAGGTCCACTGCATCTTAATTATTGATGAGGATTTCTTTTTTTGATATGTATCTAATGAATGATTGATGATGGAGTTACAGTTCTCTCTTTCAGAAACAAGGAAGCCTCTCCTGCTTTCATTCCCTCTTCAACCTGTAACCTTTCTAAGATTAGAATCTCAGAAGGGAAGACATGAAGATGCAAAAGTCACAGCTAGCCGGCACCTAAACCACCCTCGGGATTTAAACAAGTAAACAGAGCAGCATGTATTGAATATATATTACGAGAGTCGAGACGTTCGTCCACTTCAAAAGTACAACAATTTTCACATCCGAACGGCAGCACAGAACTGTAGGATAATTGCATCAGTTAATTTTTGGACCGCGTTCAAATATGCGGTGGCAAAGCGGGGATAGAAAAAGTTACGATAGGCTCCAAATTATTCCTCTATTTGAACTTCAGCTCAGTACAGCGGTAAAATACGGAAATGTGAGCGTGAATACTTGGGAAAATGGCAAGGATTCTGAAAACCTCTGTAAAAGGAGATGACACCATCAGAGAGCTGTATTACAAGCCCAGTGCTTACAGCGATGTGCTGAGATCTGGCCCTGGATGTGTAGTCACCTCAATTTGAGGCAGAAAATAAAGCCAAAGGTCTATTTTTCTAATAATAATTAATAGTTATGAGATACGTTAAGCACTTACTATGTGCCAAGCACCGTACCAAACACCCGGGAAGATACAAGCTAATCAGGTTGGACACCTTCCCCATCCCAAGTAGGGCTCAAAGCCTAGAGGAGAGGGAGAATCAGCGTTGAATCCCCATTTTACAGATGAGTTAACCGAGGCACATAGAAGTTAAGTGACTCGCCCAGGGTCACACAGCAGGTAAGCGGCGGAGGTGGGATTAAAACCCAGATCCTCTGACTTGCAGGCCTGTCCTCTTTCCACTAGGCCATAACGCTTCTCTAAAAAACCAGGGCCGTCTGGAAAAACAAATGATCAAATGTGATTGTAAGTTTTAAATTCTTGAAGGACGCAAACGGGGCGGAGTTGGAATTTCTGTCCACAAAACTAGGATGGCACCCACTGAAGGGTTCAGAACAGATGAAAGGAAACTCTTTACTCAGTGCCTGGAACTCAACATAGCAAAATATCCCAAAACACGTCAGCCAGGCATTCGGCAACGGGAGAGGGAGAAAACAAAACAGAGGACGTTGTTATTTTCAATCCATTTCAGAACTGCCTGTTTTCTTTGAAGTCATTCAATCAGTCCTATTTATTGAGTGCCTCTGCTATGAATTTTACAGACTATGGTATTGAGAAGACATGATCTCTGCCCTTCAAGAGATTTCCATCAAGCAGAGGAGCGGCGCGAGCAGTGGCGTGGCCTATTAGCTAAAACACGGGCCCAGGAGTCAGAGGACCGGGGTTCTACTCCTGGCTTCACCCACTGTCTGCTGTGTAAATTTGGACAAGTCACTTGACTTCTCTGAGCCTCAATTCCTCATCTGTATAATGGGGATTAAATTCTAAGTCCCTTCTACTTAGACCGGGAGCTCCTAGTGGAATAGGGACGGCATCCAACACAAGTATCTTGGCTCTATCCCACAGCTTAGTACTTGTTTGGCACCTAGTAAGTGCTTATCGCATCCCATCCAAAGGGAGGGAGACGGACACAAACGTATTTATGGAAAGAAGACAAAGGAAATATGGATATAGAGGTAAGTGCTTGAATATCTGAAATGCTACTGGAGCTTAAATGTGGAACTGGTAAAGGATTGCTGAGGTGGTAGGAAGGGAATACGATTTATCGGAGAGAGAAAAGATTTATCGGATATTCACACCCACACCCCACCCCTCTCAGCCCTACAGCATTTATGTCCATAGCGGAAATTTATTTATTTATATTAATTTCTGTCTCTCCTACCAGACTGTTGGCTCGTTGTGGGCAGGGGACGTGTCTACCAGGTCTGTTTTATTGTACTCTCCCAAATACTTAGTATAGTGCTCTGCACGCATGGGAAGCAGCATGGCCTAGTGAATAGAGCACGGGCCTGGGAGTCAGAAGGTCATGGGGTCTAATCCCGGCTCCTCCACTTGTCTGCTGTGTGGCCTTGGGCGAGTCACATCACTTCTCTGGGCCTCAGTTCCCTCATCTGTAAAATGGGGATTGAGACTGTGAGCCCCACGTGGGACAGGAACTGTGTCCATTCCGAATAGACTGTAAGCTCGTCGATGGGCAGATAGAGACAATCCGTTGCCGAATTGTACATTCCAAGCACTTAGTACAGTGCTCTGCACATAATAAGCGCCAATAAATACTATTGAATGAATGAATGAATGAATCCCGAGTTTCTGCACCCACCCCAGCGCTTAGTACAGTGTCTGACGCATAGGAAGCGTTTAACAAATACCACAATTATTAATTATTAAGCACTCAGTGAATACCGTTGATCCATTGATTAAGGGATTGCCCTTGGAAAAGATGGGATTTCAGAAGGGCTTTGAAGAGGGGCAGAGCTGTGAACAGGTGTGTTTGAAGGGGGCGGGAATTCCAAGCGGAAGAAAGAAAAGATGAGAGCCGGGGGTCAGAGACAGGAGAGGTGAGAACATTTTCTACACAATTACATTTCCATTTCAGTGCACCTTTATTAACCATTACAGTGAAAAACAGGCACATTTTAATCACAACAAATACAGTGAATCACACACAAAGTTTAAATGCTAATGGCCCCTTCCTAAGCTCTACGGTTATTAACACGCTTCCCTAGAACAAGCCGACCGAACAATTTTTCTGACAACGTTGGCGGTGAGATTTTCTTTATCTAAAGGCGTTTTGGACTGTTAACTCTCTCCTGGTTGCTACTTTTCACACTGCTGTGAAATCAAACTCAGGGCCAAGTGTCTGTTTTGGGGGCCCAAGATGGCAGCAAGACTTACAAGCCAATAACACAAAGGAAAGGAGACGGGATACCCCCAGTTGAGATCCAAAATAGCCTGGAAAGAAGTTAAAATCTCTAAAGAAGAAATCGTTGAGTGTTAACAGGGTGACAACTGATTTTCTTGTAGCTTTGGTCTGTCTTGTCGATCTTCCTCACTGCAAACTCTATATACTCGGAATACATCAAGCAATCAATTGTATTTATTGAGCATTTACTGTGTGCAGAGCACTGTATTGAGCATTTACTGTGTGCAGAGCACTGTACTACATGTTTGGGAGAGTACAATATAACAACTCTGCCACTAATCCTGGCCCTGTCATTTGCTGTGTGCCATTGGGCAGGTCACCTAACTTCTCTGAGCCTCCGTTACCTCATAGGTAAAAATGGGCATTAAGACTGTGAGCCTGATGTGGGACAGAGACTGCGTCCAACCCGGTTTGCTTCTATCCATCCCAGTGCTTAATTCAGTGCCTGGCATATAGCAAGTGCTTAATAAATACCATAATTATAATTATAATTGCTATTAGTTGATAAACCCTTCGCTCAGAGAATCACCGGATTGGCTTTAGCCAGGCTATATGAACTGTTCCTTTCCCATAGACGGTTACTTGGGGGAGTAATAATTGTAGTATTTATTAAGCGCTTACTATGTGCCAGGGACAGTATTAATCTCTGGGGTGGATCCAAGCAAATCACGTTTGACACAGTCTCCGTCCCATGTGGGGCTCACATTTTCAATCCCCATTTTACAGATGCGGCAACTGAGTCCCAGAGAAGTGAAGTGATTTACCCAAGGCCACCCAGCAGACAAGTGGAGCCGGAATTAGAACCAGCCCTAATATTCAGGAAAACCCAGAAAAACCTTTGTCTCTGCATTCGGAAGATTATGTCAGCTCAGTGCCCGCGGAGGTCGCATCGATCGCAATACAGCCAGAAGCGTAAAAGAAGAATAATGTTTTATTTTATTTTTTAAAAAAACAACGGATTCCCTCTCAAGCTGATTGACCCGGAGAGACTCTTAGAATATTAGAAATCGCCTTCAGAGAAATTTGGTGTACAGAATGAGTTGTTGGGGTGGGGAAAAAAAAGGAAGGAAGCAAATATTCTAGTCCATGAGTTTAGGGAGCGTTAAAATAAAAGTCCCTTTTTATTGAAAGGCGTGAGATTATTCTTTGGAGATTCCCCTAATGAAGTCCGGATTGTGTGAGATAGGCTCCTTGTTGACCGACTCCTCGGCCAGTTTAAATAGTGTTTTACAGGCCTGTCATTTCATGTGAATTTTTTAATGAACTTCAGGCTCTCTGATTCCCTTTTCTGAGAAGGGATATCCAAACCCATTATTTATTTAATGAATTTATTTTTATGGTATTTGCTAAAGCTAACCAGGTGCCAGGCACTGTACTAAGCGCTGGGGTAGATCCAAGCTAACCAGATTGGACCCAGTCCCTGTCCCACATGGGACGAGCAGTCTTAATCCCCATTTTACAGATGAGGTTACTGAGACACAGGGAAGTGAAGTGACTTCCCCGAGGTCTCTCAGCAGACGAATGGCAGAGCCGGGATTAGAACCCAGGCCCTTCCGACTCTCAGGCCCGGGCTCTAACCACTACACCATGCTGCTTCTCATGAAAGCCAAGAATTTTGGTGTTCCTCTCCCACTACAACCCAGACTGGAGAATTTACTCACTCCAGATTTAATGTACATACTGTGAACTTGGTGTGGACGGGGATTGTCTCTCTTTATTGCTGAGTTATACTTTCCAAATGCTTAGTAGGGTGCTCTGCACATAGTAAACGCTCCGTATGGCTCATCTTCCTGCAGAAACGCTCTGGGCACGTTACTCCCCTTCTTAAAAACCTCCAGTGGTTGCCCATCGACCTCCGCACAAAACAAAAGCTTCTCACTCTAGGCTACAAGACTGTCCATCCCCTTGCCCCCTCCTACCTCTCCTCCCTCCTCTCTTTCCACCGCCCACCCCGCACGCTCCGCTCCTCCGCCGCCCGCCTCCTCGCCGTCTCCCGTTCTCGCCTCTCCCGCCGTCGACCCCCGGGCCGCGACCTCCCGCGGTCCCGGAACGCCCTCCCTCCTCGCCTCCGCCAAACTCATTCTCTTCCCCTCTTCGAAACCCTACTTCAAGCTCACCTCCTCCAAGAGGCCTTCCCAGACTGAGCTCCCCTTTTTCTTCTGCTCCCTCTACCCCCTCTTCACCTCTCCGCAGCTAAACCCTCTTCCCCCTCCTCTCCCTCTGCTCCTCCCCCTCTCCCTTCCCCTCCCCTCAGCCCTGAACTCGTCCGCTCGACTGTATATATCTTCTTTACCCTATTTATTTTGTTAATGAGATGTACATCACCCTGATTCTATTTATTTGCTATTGCTTTAATGAGATGTTCTTCCCCTCGGTTCTATTTATTGCCATCGTTCTCGTCAGTCCGTCTCCCCTGATTAGACCGTAAACCCGGGACTGTCTCTATCTGTTACCGATTTGTCCATTCCAAGCGCTTAGTACAGTGCTCTGCACATAGTAAGCGCTCAATAAATCCTAGTGAATGAATGAATATAGTTTAATGAATGAATGAATACTGTACCTCACTCTCATCTCTCTTGCAATTTACCTCATATTTCCACCATCTCTCCTGCCCGGAACTACCTTCACCTTTGAACAGCATCATCGGTATATACTGAGCCCTTATTGTGTGTACCGCACTGTACTAAATGCCCGGGAGAGTACTACACAACACAGTTGGTAGACACTTTCCCTGCCCACAAGGAGTTTACAGACTAAAGGGGAAGACCAACATTAATATAGCACTTACTGTGTGCAGATTATTGCATTGAGTGCTGGGGAGCGTTCAATACAGAAGAGCACAGCGAGAAGCAGTGTATGCAGCAGCATGGGCCCGGCAGTCAGAAGGACCTGGGTTCTAATCCCAGCTCTGCCTCTTGTCTGCTGCGTGACCTTGGGCAAATCACTTCACTTCTCTGGGCCTCAGTTACCTCATGTGGAAAACAGGGGTTACAACTGTGAGCCATATGTGGGACCTGGCCTTGTGTCCAAACTGATTACCTTGTATCTACCCCAGTACTTAGAACAGTGCCGGGCACATAGTAAGCGCTTAACAAATACCATAAAAAAACCCAAATCAAATCAAACAAAAAACCCCTTGGGGATAGGCACATTCCCTGCCCAAACAAGCTTTCTTCTCTAGTCTATCTCACCGCTGACCTCTCACCCACCTCCTGCCTCTAGCCTGGAAAGCCCTCCCTTATCACACCCAACAGACAATTACTCTCCCCATCTTCAAAGCCTCCTTGAAGGCACATCTCCTCCAAGAAACCTTCCTCCACTAAGGCCTCCTTTTCTCTTCTCCCACTTCCTTCTGCGCTGCCTTGACTTGCTCCCTTTATTCATCCCCCCTCCCACCCCCACAGCACTTTTGTACATAATCTGTATTTTTATTTAATTAACGTCCGTCTCCCCTTCTAGACTGTAAACTCGCTGTGACCAGAGAATGTGACTGTTATATTGTTATACTGTACTCTCCAAAGCGCTTAGCTCAGTGCTCTGCACATTGTAAGTGTTCAACAGATACAATTAGCTGACTGATTACACTTTCCCCATTTGAAATCCCTACTAAAATCACATCTCCTCCAGAAGGCTTTCCCAGACTAACATCTCGTCTCCCCACTTACTTTCCCCGCTACTGTGTCACCTGTGCACTTGAGACCCTGCCCACTAAGCACTTAGGAACTCACCCCAATCTATCAATCAACCAATCAATCATATTTATTGCACATTTATTGTGTGCCAAGCAC
The DNA here is from genome assembly GCF_004115215.2 of Ornithorhynchus anatinus. NCBI lineage: Eukaryota > Metazoa > Chordata > Mammalia > Monotremata > Ornithorhynchidae > Ornithorhynchus > Ornithorhynchus anatinus. Next base: position 21,879,406 of record NC_041746.1, read on the forward strand.
TTTACTAAGAGTTAGTTTACATGTTCTCTGTACACCATGAGCTCCCACAACACTTATGTACATATCTTTGAACTTGGTTTGCTTCCCTCTCCCTATATTTTATTTTGGTGCCTGTCTCTCCCACAAACTTGTAGACTCCACGAAGGCTGGGATCACGTCTACCACCTCCATCGTAGTCTCCCAAACACTCAGTACGACGTTCTGCACAGAGTAAGCACTCAGAAAATACTACTGATTGATCAGTGTCCTTTGATCAGTGGTGATGTTGAGCACCTACTCTGTACAAATCGTTCTAATAAGCACTTGGAAGAATGCAATAGAGGAAAAAGACAAAATCTGTGCCCTTAAGGAGTTTATGATCTACTTCATTCAAACACTGGAACATATTTTCCCAGCACTTACTGGGTACAAAACACTGTACTAAGCACTTGGGAGAGTACAATACATTAAATGGTCACATTCCCTGTCCACAACGAGCTGGGAGAGAGAGAATAAATTAATAGTAAGAGGAAAAAGAGAATGGAAGACCGTGCTCTAAGTGAATGAATGTGTTTAAATAGTAGCGTGGTGAGGGTGAGTGCTTAACTTCTAAGGTGGAACTAGGGAGATTGTGCCCTGGGGAGAAGAAAATCAATCAGAAAATTTGCAACCGGAAAGAGCTGTGAAAGATAGCGGAGACACACGGTGGGGAAGATCCAAAGGGAGTTTAATAAACTGCTCGGAGAATGTAAATACTCAGTAACCCTAAGGTCACTGTGAGCAGGGAATGCGTCTACCAGCTCTGTAGTATTGTACTCTCCCAAGTGCTTAGTACAGTGCTCTGCACCCCGTAAGCACTAGATAAATACCACTGATGATTGATTGATAGGGAAGGAGTTCCAGGCATGAAGTGAGGTTCAAACGGAATTGAGAATGAGGGTTTTGCACTTCAGCTTGTACGACTTTTCAAGAGAAGGCTTTGAGATACCGTTACCTCCCACAAAAAAAATGCATGCGGGGACTCAGCTTTAGTATAGTTTTCCGGTGCAGGAGGCTGGCAGAGAATAAGGACAAATGGACCAATGCTTCAGAGGGAGGTTTAGCGGTAGATTGAGGGAGCTCAAGAATTTAAGTCTATTGACCGGTTGAGGATCTCACTTGGCTTCTGTGAAGCTATAGAACTCAGCTCGCAGAGCTCTGTTCTAACAGCGTGCGGGGCCGACTCACCTCGTGCCGGACGTGACGGAAACGCATCAGTTGGCAGAACGGTTGTAATCCGTTCTTGGGTTAGACGGAGCCGGTAGCCATAGCACGGTTTGCTGAGAAAGGCCGCGGATTGACCTTTCAAATTAGAAAGGGCAGCCAACTATCCAAACCCTCAGCCTGCTCTTGTTTGCCAAAGTTCTCATCCCTTCATTACATTTCTGTGCACTCACTGACTCTGGGACCTTTCCACCATTATATCTCACGAAACCAGTGTCAGACTGGCATTTACAATTAAAAATGACTTTTTCAGAGGAGCTGCCTTTCTCAAGCTTTTTTTTTTTTTTTACATAGAATCAGTTGGGAATGGAAAGATTAGTTTGCCGAGAACAATTTGGGGTCCACAGATTCATCTCCGAGGAGAGAGGCAGAATTCGCATCTTCATCTTTGCCATTTAGAGTCACAGATGAGTTTATTCCGGTGGTCCGGGCTGGACTCTTGGGATTCATTTCTGCTTTAGTTGGCCGGCTCTGGAGAACAGATAGTCCTCAAATAAAAAACCACCTCAGGTGCAAAGATAACTCTCTCTCACCCTGTCTCACGGTCTCTAAGGCCCAGAGAAAATAATGCAATCATCATCTTCGAATGATAGGTGAAAGGAATGTTGGTTAAGCCCCTCTGTCAGCCCCACATGTTGTCTCGAGCAACTCTAACATAAGAAATAAACTCCATTTCGGTGACCCTGTCGACACCTTTTCTTAACAAGCTCAATTTCAAGACATTCAGTAGGGTTTGGGCAGAGCGACCACACGTTCTGCCTTGTACTAGAAAATTGCAGAAGTCACCCCTGTGCCTGTTTTTGTTCCCGGACCGTGGGGGAGTGAGGGAACTAGGATTAGGGGTGACAAATATCCCTCAAGGTGTTAAGGAAGTTATGGTTCAAGATGAATTCCTGAGGTGAGTGGGAGAGAACTCCATATACCGTTAAAAAAAACAAAAAACAACTCTTGGAAGGAATGGAAGGGATCACGTCTACTTATGCTCTCTATTTTGTACTCTCCCATACTCCTCTCTTCTGCCTAGATGATTTTCTTTCCAAAACGTCCAGCCCATCTTTCCCGGCTCTTCAAGAAACTCCAGTGTTGCCCATTCAGCAAAAAAACCTCTCTAGACCGCGAGCCCGTTGTGGGCAGGGAATGTGTCTGTTAGTTGTTATATTTTATTCTCCTAAGTGCTTTGCTTAGTACAGTGCTTTGCACACAGTAAGCACTCAACAGATATGATAGAATGAATGAACTGGCTTTAAAACACTCAATCACCTCTCCTCCTCTTACCTCATCTCGCTACAGTGTGGCTTAGTGGAAAGAGCCCGGGCTTGGGAGTCAGAGCTTGTGGCTCCTAATCCTGGCTCCGCCACTTGTCAGCTGTGTGACTTTGGGCAGGTCACCTAACTTCTCTGTGCCTCAGTTACCTCATCTGTAAAATGGGGATTAAGATTGTGAGCCTCATGTGGGACAACCTCATTACCTTGTATCTACGCCAGTGCTTAGAACAGTGCCTGGCATATAGTAAGTGCTTGACAAATACCGTCATTATTATTATTATAACCCAACCCACATACTTCATTCCTCTATTGCTAACCTCACTATACCCTGATCTCATCTTTCTTGCCAACGACCTCTTGCCCACGTCCTCTCTCTGGCCTGGAACACCCTCCCTCCTTGGATCAGACTGATAATTGCTCTCCCCAACTTTAAAGCCTTAACGAAGGCCCATCTCCTCCAAGAAGCCTTCCCCGACCAAACCCTCCTCTCTTCTTCTCCCACTCCCTTCTATGTCACCCTGACTTGCATCCTTCCTTCATCCTCCCTCCCAGCCCCAGAGCACTTGTGTATCTATCTGTTACTTATTTATCTATGTATATTAATGTCTGTCTCTCCCCCCCCCAGACCCGGAGCTCCTTGTGAGTGGGAAGTGTGTCTGTTTATTGGCAAGCACTTAGTACAGTGGTTTGCATACAGTAAGCGCTCAATAAATAGGACTGACTTAATGAATAAATGAGTAGGACCTGTCAAGAGAATGGACGACAGTAGGAAAACAAAGCGACTCCTCCATGGGCAGCTAAAAAGGGTACATTTAAGCCACAAGGGGAGGATAAATGATTAAAGACATGGTGAAGCAGCCTGGTGGAAAGAACACAGGCCTGGGGATCAGATGACCAGGGTACTAATCCCGGCTCCGCCAAAGGCCTGCTGTATAGCTTTGGGCAAGTCATTTCACTTCTCTGTGCCTCAGTTTCCTCATTTGTAAAATGGGGATTACATGCCTGTTCTCCATCCTACTTAGATTGTGAGCCTCATGTAGGACAGGGACTGTATCCAGCTGATTAGCTTGTATCTACCCCAGTGTTTAGAAGTGTTGGTTGACACATCGTAAGCACTTAAAAAATATAATACTAACAAGAATTACTCTGAAAATTATGTCAGGGCTCTGAAGCGGCATGGCCTAGTGGATAGAGCACGGGCCCGGGAGTCAGAAGGACCTGGGTTCTAGTCCCGGCTCTGCCACTTGTCTGCTGTGTGTCCTTGGGCAAATCACTTAACTTCTCGGTGCCTCAGTTCCCTCATCTGTAAAATGGAGATTAAGACTGTGAACCCCATGTGGGGCACGGACTGTACCCAACCTCTATTCAACTTCTCTATGCCCCAGTTACCACATCTGTAAAATGGGGATCAAGACTGTGAGCCCCGTGTGGGACAGCGACTGTGTCCAACCCAATTACCTTGTATCTATTCCAGGGCTTAGTACAGTGCCCAGTACATAGTAGGTGCTCAACAAAGATCACAGTTATTATTATTATTATAAATCCAATCTCAATGTCAAACAGTGTGACATAGGAATAGACAGTTGGGAGACTCTGCAACAGAAAGGCCCGCCTGGCAGACATCATTAGGGAGAGAGATTGCTGTCCTCGAGCAGAGATTTTGCAGAGTTCTGAATTCCAAACGGAGAGACGTCTCATATGGGATAAAGACAATACAGAGCAAAAGGAATGCAAGTCTGGAATGAGTCCTTTCCAGCCAAACCCTCGTGCACAGATAGGATTTCACCGTAAATAATGTTCTCTTCCAATTCTGAGCTTGGCTGTCTTTATGTGCTTATATGTAAATACACGTCTATGTATATCTATATATACATAAATATATAAAACCAGTTTACTGGCACCGGGTCCTCTAGACCTGCTGACCCATTCCTTTTTTTACACTATTGATTCGACTCTGGATCCCGGAGCCAGCGAGGTCCAGGCTTTATTGAACGTTTTTAGTGGGTGGATGGAAGAAAATGGCCCAAGCAGCATTTCCCCAACTTCCAATTAGGGTTCAAAGTCTGAATTAATTCAGAGATAAAAGAGGAGCTTCACCGAGATGTATGGATTTGCCGGAACCGGGATCACTCTATTTGCAACTGGCTTTGGTTCAGTTTTTCTCTTGGGTCTTTCTCTAGCAGGGCTAGTTCCAGATCAATAATAATAATAATAATAATAATAATAATAATGATGGAATCTGTTAAGTGTTTACTCTGCGCCATGCACTGTTCTAAGCGCGGGGGTAAATACAAGGTAATCAGGTTGTCCCATGTGAGGCTCACATCTTAATCCCCATTTTACAGATGAGGTAACTGAGGCACAGAGAAGTTGTGACTCGCCCAAAGTCACACAGCTGACAAATGGCGGAGACAGGATTAGAATCCATGATCTCTGGCTCCCGAGCCCGTGCTCTTTCCACTAAGCCACACTGCTTCGAGAGACCAAAGCTCAATTTCACGTTATTATAATGTCAAAAGACACACACCATTCTCTGGGTGTTGCTATGATACCCGATGTTGCCCCAGAAGGGTGTAGGCAGCAGCGTTCACCTTCCCACCCAACAAAATTCCCACCTCCGTCCTTGTCCCGCTTGGGGCTTTCAGTCTAAGGGGGAGGGAGAATAAACATTTCATCTACTTAGGTATTTAATCTGTTATTTAACCTCCATTTTGCAGATTAGGAAAATGAGTCACAGGGAAGGTAAGTGACTTGCCTAAGATCACACAGCAGGAAAGTGACAGTCAGAATTAGAATACAGGTCCTCTGATTCCTAAGTCAATGTTCTTTCCAGTAGGCTACTCTGCCTGTATGCAATCTAACTGGGAAGAAAGGGGACACAGATTGTCAATAGAAAAGAGCAGCGGAATTTATATCAATAATTATCACACGTTTTTTTTTTTTCTTTACCGGCCCAACTTTTGAGGGCAATACCATGTGACCCCGAGAGGAGATTTCCCTGATCCAGGGTGATAAAATCAGTCCGTCGGTATCGTTCATATCCCATTAATAATGTCTATTTGAAATGTAACTCTAAAGACTATATTCCACTCTCTTGGCTCTCTCCCCAAGTTGAGTTAGTGATCTGGGAAGTCCGGAGAAACTCCTAGCCTTCCGATAAAATAAATGGCCCTGTCGCTGCCTCCTTCCCTCCATTTATCTTTCCTCCTCTGCCCTCCTTGTGACTTTCAATTTTGCCTACCTTCCCTATAGTGGTACACCTGGAAACATATTCCTTCTGCCAGGAAAGCCAAGGATGGCACGCATGTTACACCGGGGCCCGTGTAACGTGACGGTGTCGCAGGAGGGGCCAGAGTCCAGCCGCTCCACCTCTTCTCCCTCAGCCCCGCAACCTCAGGGAGGGGTCGTCATCTCCTCCCCAGACCCCCTACCTGAGGAAGGGGTCATTATCCTCTTCACCAGATTCTCTGCAGACTTCTTTTATGAAGAAGTGGTTATTATCCTGCTTCCCAGAACCCCCGCAGCTCTCCGTCTCAGGAAATGGGCATTATCCTTCTCCCCAGAACTCCTGCAGCTTCCCCCAATTCCCCCGTAACTGAAGAAGGAGTCATCATCCTCCTCAGCCCCTCTGCAGCCCCCACTACCTCAGGAAGAGGTCATTATCCTCCTCCCCAGACACCCTGCAGCTCAGGCAAGAGAGAGGTTTGCATTTGGAGTCGCGCCGGGATTTCAGAGCTGGGCCTCTCCCTCTCTCTCGGACAATAGCTCTCCGTCCTTCCTGAAACGCCACTGCTGCAGGGGTGGAAGGGAGGGAGGAAGAGCCAGGGCTTCTTTGGTCCCAGAATCTAGACTGGGGGATGGATGATAAGTACCTGGGAGACCGAATCACGGTGGGAGCTGGACTGGTCGGACCGGGCGGGGGTGGGACGACCATTTCTGGTGGCCTGTGGCCACCCACCCGCAGGTCTTTGGGGACTCCGCTTCCGGCTGGACCGAAGTGCTGCTGTCTCCCCCCATGCCCCCGACCGCCACCACCAAACCATTTTCATAACAGGGACTCTCGTCAGGGAAGCTTTTCTCTGAACCGGAGCTGAGTTCTCACCCATTCTGCTTCCTTCTACCTCTGGACCCCTTAAAATGGCCCGGGGATGAGGACTGCTGCACACCTGATCTAAGAAAAGCAGCATGGCCTAGTGGCTAGAGCACAGGCCCGGGAGTCCGAAGGATCTGGGTTCTAGTCCCGGCTCTGCCGCTTGTCCTTTGTGTGGCCTTGGTCAAGTCAGTTCACTTCTCTGGGTCTCAGTTACTTAAGCTGTAAAATGGAGATTTAGATTCTTCACCCCATGTGGGACAGAGACTGTGTCCAACCCGATTTGCTTGAATCTACCCCAGCGCTTAGAACAGTGCCTGACACATAGTAAGCACTTAAAAATCCACTATTATTATTATGTCCACCCCAGTGCTTAGCACAGGAATTGGCCCAGGCACTTTTAATAAATGCCACAAAGCAATGATTATTAACTCCGAACCTTTCTGATTGTGTTTGAAATATATCAAGAAGAATTTTTTCTAAAAGTCCCTTTCATCTCTGAGTTCCAACATCGTTTATTCTAATTACTCGCTGCACAAAAGCTCCACGTCTTACGTTCAGAGTCCTTGTGAGTTGTCATGGTGATGATTTCACGGATTCAGCATTTTCACCGAAGGAGGATATGACAGATTTGTGAGAGAAAAACATTGTTTTATGGACACGGGGAAATTTCTGGGGTGGTACATTGCCATTACGTTGAAGTAGGACAACACGGGGAGCAACACTGCCGTCAGTTAACTGAACGGCCTCAGTCGGCACAAACACTTTCGTCTGATAACATAAATGTGAGAAAGCTCTGCCGCGGGAAGTAAAATATTTCTGAGCTATCTCGATCTCCAATATTTCCTGAAAAAATGACTGAGCACCAGGAAAAGACAGATCAAATTAATACAGGAGAATGAAAAATGAACATTCTGTGTTACAATTTGCTTTCAGGTTTGTGTGATAAATGTTTCTCCATGAAAAGATTAGGGGCCATTCCGCTGCCGTGAGCGATGATGCATAGGGTAATTGGTCGGGTATCCCGCTGTTGTCCAATCTCCTCACACAAGCCACCCAGTAGGACTGCATTTCCGTGAGCCTGGGTGCTTTCCAAAAGCTCGTTGTTGGGTACTTTGTCCTTTTATCCGATGATGAGTCCAATTTAGTTTGAAGGGGTTGTTGATGAGTAGGGTATTTGGATGCATCTTCTACTGTAGGTCTGATTCTCACAACCATCAAAAAACCCTTATAAATCTTCATCCCGTTATGACACCCGATGGTCCATTGCCTTGATGGTCTAGCCCACGGCATTTCTCCAAAACCCATGCTGGCTTTTGGGATCTTGTTTCTTACTTTTTTGCCGGGCGGTTCAACTTTCACAGCATCGCTAAAATCCACTCTCTCCTTCCCATCTAAACTGTTGCCACATTAATCCAAGCACTAAACTTATCCCATCAGGATCACGCCCTCGGCCTCCTTGCTGACCTCCCTGCCTTCTGTCCCTCCCCGCTTCAGTCTACACTTACATTTGCCGCCCAGAACCTTTTTCCACAAAACTCTTTGCGCACTCCTCAAGAATCTCCAGTAGCTGCCCTCTCCAACGAACAGAAACTCCTCACCCTTGGCTTTAAAGCACTCAGTCACCTTGCCCTCTCCTATCTCACCTTGCTATTCTCCTACTACAGACCGGCCCGCACGCTTCACTCCTCTAATGCCAACTTACTCACTGCACCTCGATCTCATCGATCTCACCGCCGACCTCTTGCTCTCCTTGCTAACCTACTGCCTCCAACTCCATCAGACTCGACTTCACTCCGCTGCCCAAATTCTCTGTCTAAAAATTGTCGGCACACGTCTCCTCGCTCCTTACCATTGGTTTTAAGGCATTCTAGCAGCTCTCCCTATCGATTAATCAGTCGATAAATGGTATCTATTAAGCCTTTCTGGTGTCCTTTAAATGGACCCAGCACTTGGGAGGCTACTGTACACTGGAGTTGGTAAGCATGATGCTGCTCACCAGAAGCCTACCTTCTAGAGTGGGAGACAGACCTGAAAATAAATTACAGGTTAGAGATAGGGCAGAATGTACACAAATGAGGTGAACGTTTTACAGATATGTACACAGATGAGGCGGGACTGAGGCGGGACTGAGGGAATGATAAGTTTTTTAAGGATACAGATTCAAGTACCTAGGTGACTCAAAAGGGAGGGTTAGTAGGGGAAATGAGGGCTTAGTCAGAAAAGGCAACTTGGAGAAGAAGCGGTTAAAACACGGGCTTGGGAATCAGAAGGAACTGGGTGCTAATCCTGGCTTTGCTATTTGCTGTGTGATCCTGGGTAAGTCACTTTACTTCTCTATGCTTCAGTTACCTCATCTATAAAATGGAGTGAAGACTATGAGCCCCATGTGTCCAACCCGATTACCTTGTATCTACCCCGGCGCTTAGAACAGTGCTTGGCACGCAGTAAGTGCTTATAACAAATATCATATAAAAAAAAAGGCCTCATGGAAGAAATGTGATTTGAAGATGACTTTATTGACCCCACCCCACACTTTTACCTCATTCCTCCCCCACTACAAGCCAACCCACCCACTTTACTCCTCTACCATGAATCCTCCTTACTGTAACTGGATCTCGACTCTCACACCATCGACCCCTTGTCCAAGTCCTCCTTCTGGCTAGGATTCCTTACCATTATGTAGCGACAGACCGTTAATAATAACAATGTCGGTATTTGTTAAGCGCTTACTATGTGCAGAGCACTGTTCTAAGCGCTGGGGGAGATACGGGGTAATCAGGTTGTCCCATGTGGGGCTCACACTCCATCCCCATTTTACAGATGAGGGAACTGAGGCACAGAGAAGTTAAGTGACTCGCCCACAGTCACACAGCTGACAAGTGGCAGAGCCGGGAGTCGAACCCATGACCTCTGACTCCGAAGCCCAGGCTCTTTCCACTGAGCCACGCTGCTTCCCATCTCTCATTACTCCATCTCTCCATCTTCAAAGCCCTACTCAGCTCCTGTCTCCTCCAAGAAGCCTTCCCTGACACACCTGGTAGGAGTCTGGCAGAGAAAATACCGAGTCCCGGGAAGTCAATCAGTCTGTCCATCATATTGAGCACTTAGTGTGTGCAGAGCACTGTACTAGGTGCCTGGGAGAGTACAATATAACATTACAACCGACCCATTCCCTAACCCCAATGAACTCACAGTCTCGAAGATGATCTCGAGCACCGTATACTGGAAAGAGCCTGGGAATCAGAGGACGCACCTTAGTTCTAGTACGACCTTGGGCAAATCATTTAATTTCTCTTTGCCTCGGTTCCCTCATCTGCAAAATGAGGATTCGATACCCTTCTCCCTCCTATTAAGACTGTGAACCTCATCTAGGACCGGATTATCTTTTCTTTTTAATGGAATTTGTTAAGTACTTACTAAATGTCAGGCACTGTACTAAGGCCTCGGGTAGATGCAAGCTAATTCAGTCGGACGCAGTCCGTGTCCCACAAGGGGCTCACAGTCTCAATCCCCATTTTACAGATGAGGTACCCGAGGCACAGAGAAGTTAAGTGATTTGCCTAAAGTCCACACAGCAGACAAGTGGCAAGAGCAGAGCTTGGAACTCAGGTCCATCTGACTCCTCGACCTTGCTCTGCCCACTAGGCCATGCTTAATCAGTGCTGGGCACATAGTAAGCACTTAACAAACACCACATTTATTATATTCTGGGCAAACACAGGATCAGGCTTTAGGAAGAAGATCATCAGCATTTAAGACACAGATCTGTTGCCCAAATGTACATTCCAAGTGCTTAGTACAGTGCTCTGCACATAGTAAGCGCTCAATAAATACTATTGAATGAATGAATGAATCACATTTTCCTTGCAGTTGGACATCTTTGCCTTACTAAAAGCTCGAGACATTAAAGTCTGCCTCCCCCCTCTAGAAAGATACTCTATTGTGGTCCTGGAACATATCGACCAACTCTTCAATTGTACTGTCCCAAGAATGTAGTACAGTGCTCTGTACGCATTAAGCGCTCAATAAATAAAACAGCAGCATGGCCTAGTGGATAGAGCACGGGCCTGGGAGTCAGAAGGACCTGGTTTTAATCCCGGCTTGACCAGTCATCTGCCGTGCGACCTTAGGCAAGTCACTTTGCCTCTCTGTGCCTCAGTTACCTCCTCTGCAAAATGGGGATTAAAACGAACCCCATTTGGGACAACCTGATTACCTTATATCTAGCCAATGCCTGGCACATAGTATGTGCTTAACCAACACCATAAATCAAACATTTATGCCACTGATGATGACAGACCCCACGGTTTAATGATGACAGATCCCACGGTTTCCTGGACCTTTACAATTGCCATCAGAAAGCTTTCACCAAATAGTCAAATTTCCTTGGTTTGCTGGTTTTAGCTGCATCAAAATGATTTGAAGAGACTGGTTGGTAAGTAAATTAAGTGGAGCTTCTGAGCAAGCAGCAGCCAAGCTGACCTCAATACTCAGGGGTCCGTCTTCGATAAACAACTTGATTGCCAGCTTCTGGATGCGTTTTGGCAGGACTGGACTTTCATTAAGAAAGATCTCAGAAGCCCGGTAGGTTTGCTTACTCAGTCAGTCAATCATTCCTCAGTCAGTACCTCCTCTGAGAAGCAGCATAGCCTAGTGGAAAGAGCCTGGGCCTGGGAGTCAGAGAACCTGGGTTCTAATCCTAGCTCCACCACTTTGTCTACTGTAGGGCCTTGGGCAAGTCACTTAACTTCTCTGCAAATCTGTATTCGTATTAATGTCCGTCTCCCCCTCTAGACCGTAAGCTTGTTATGAATTAAATGAACGTGTCTGCTGATTCGGTTGTATTGGACTCTCCCAAGTGCTTACTACAGTGCTCTGCACATCGTAAGCCCTCAATAAACACTATCGATTAATTGACTGATTGGTTGCCTCAGTTCCTTCATCCGCAAAAAGGGGATCCAATACTTTTTCTCCATCCTACTTAGACTGTGAGCCCCATATAGAACCTGATTATCTTATCTTGTACCTACCCCAGCGCTTAGAACGGTGCTGGGCACATAGGAAGCCCTTAACAAATGCCGCAGTTATTCTAATTCTAATTATGATTATTATGTACAGAGTTCTGTATTAGGTGTTTGGGAGAAAATGGTAGAAGAGATGACCCTCCTCTCACGTAACTTGCAATCTTGCAGGTGAGACAGAAAGAAAATGATTTAAAGATAGGAAGAAGAAGAGAATGGAAAGCTAGGTGTGAGGATGAATGCAGAAAATGCAAAACTCTCCTATACCAAAGTGCTACAGGAGACAGGGATTTTAGCAGGGGGAAGATTATACCAAAGTGCTGCAGTTATACTTAGGAGAATATTATCTGAGGAGAGGGAAAAAAATTCAGACAACCCATCAATCACATTTATTGAGTGCTTCCTGTGTTTGAATTTTTGTGTACTAAATGCTTGTACTAAACAGTTCTCTTATGGTCAAGGAATGTGTCTATCAAGTCTGTTATATCACATTCTCCCGAGCATTTAGCATAGTGCTCTGCAGGAATAATAATGTTGGTATTTGTTAAGCGCTTACTATGTGCAGAGCACTGTTCTAAATGCTGGGGGAGATACAGGGTAATCAGTTTGTCCCCCGTGAGGCTCACAGTCTTCGTCCTCTTTTTACAGATGAGGTAACCGAGGCACAGAGAAGTTAAGTGACTTGCCCACAGTCACACAACTGACAAGCGGCAGAGCCGGGATTCGAACCCACTCCCAAGCCCGGGCTCTTTCCACTGAGCCATGCACACAGTATGCGCTCGATAGGACTGATTGCTTGATGGATTGACACAAGGCCTGGGACAGGAAGGATTTTGGAGTGACCACCCACGGTGGGAAAGGAAAGAGAAGAATTAGTTTAGATTAGAGGATTGAATTGAATTGAATTGAATTTTACTAAATTAAGTTTAAGGAATCAGAAGATTGTCAAAGCGGGCCACCCTGATAACAGGAATATGGAAGCACCATGGCTTAGTGGAAAGAGCACGGGCCTGGGTGTCAGAGGACTTGGGTTCTAATCCCGGCTCTTCCACTTGCCTGCCGACTGACCTGCTCTGTGTCTCAGCTCACTCATCTGTAAAATGGGGATTAATTCCTGCTCGCTACTACTTATGCCGTCGAGTCGTTTCCGACCCGTAGCGACACCACGGACCTTTCTCTCCCAGAACGCCCCGCTCCCCATCCGTAATCATTCCGGTAGTGGATCCATAGAGTTTCCTTGGTAAAAATGCAGAAGCGGTTAACCACCGCCGCCCTCCTCGCAGTCAACTCGAGTCTCCGCCCTCGACTCTCTCCCGTGTCGCCGCTGCCCGGCACGGGTGAGTTTTGACTCGTAGCCGACGGCCTGCCACTCGCTAGCCACCGGCCAAGCTCGGAATGGAACGGACGGGCCTCTTCTTGACTCTCCCTCCCGTAGCCGAGACCGGTAGAGCACTGGAAACTCTCCGGTTGCGACCCTGAGAGGGGACTCACTCCTGCTATTATTATTACTGTGTCGGACCTGATTACCTTGTATCTAGGTGGGGAAATGATGTGTTATCGAGTGAAACTTAGTGGGTAGAGCACGGGCCTGGGAGTCAAAAGGGGTTCTGCCGTGTGAGCTTGGGCACCTCACTTCTCTGTGCCTCAGTTCCTTTATCTGTAAAATGGAGATTAAGACTGAGACCCCTATGTGAGACAGAGACTATTTGCTTACATCCACTCCAGCTCATAGAACAGTGCTTGGCACATAGTAAGAGCTTAACAAGGACCGTAATTATCATTATTATAGCTACCCCAGTGCTTGGCACGTAGTAAGAGCTTAACTAATACCAGGATTTATTATTAATTATTATCATTATAATAATAATTGTGGTATTGGTTAAGCGCTTACTACGTGCCAAGCACCATTCCTTCACAAATATCACAATTATTATTGATTATTCTTATGATAAGAACTGTAATATATGTTAAGCACTTACTATGTGCCAAGAAGATCCAGGATAATGCTACTTATACAGGGAGCACGTGAAAGACGGGGACTGTGTCCGATCTGATTATCTTGTATTTTCCCCAGTGTTGAGTGAACTGGTTGGTACATAGTAAGCACTTAACGATATTATTATTATTAGCAATAATAATAATACTAATAAAAGGAAAGGCAAGCTTGTGAAGTAGGTGAGAAGTTCTGTCCGCTGAGGTATATTTTGTTAATGAAATGTACATCGCCTTGATTCTATTTATTTGCTTTTGTTTTAATGAGATGTTCATCCCCTCGATTCTATTTATTGCTATTGTTCGTGTCTGTCCGTCTCCCCCGATTAGACCGTGAGCCCTTCAGAGGGCAGGGACTGTCTCTATCTGTTACCGACTCGTACATTCCAAGCGCTTAGTACAGGGCTCTGCACATAGTAAGCGCTCAATAAATACTATTGAATGAAAGTAGAGTCTGGTGTCCTCTGGGTCGAGGCGGTCGCTGAAATCTGGAGAGCAGATGCAGTCCCCAAAGAGAATGAATGTGGAGCAAAACAATTAAGTACCAGAACAGGTCCTTGTGGGACATCTACACTTAAAAGGCCAGAAGAGGAAAAGGAGCCGGGAAAGAAACTCTGCAGCTGCAGAGGGAGAGAGGTAGGCAGAGAACTCCGAGAGGATCACGTCAGGATCGCCGAGGCCAGCGAGAGTCTTTGGGGAAAGGGAGTGATCGGGCTGAATGAAACAAATGAGAAGTCCAGGCGGGCTGGGACAGAGTGGAGCTTCGCTTGATGTGACCAAAAGCAAGTCATTCGAGATCTCAGTCGAGTGAGGGAAGCCGAGGAAACACCTCTGAAGTGGCCAACGGGGATTTGCCGCGTGAGCGGCGCTAGTTTTCTAGCTCTTCAGAGCTGATAATCCATTAAACAAAGTTGCACCCGTTTTATCCACTTGTAATAAAAGCAAATATATATAAAGAGGACAGAGATATTTATTGCTGCCTGTCATTTTCAAAGGGGAAGCTACTGCTGCTGAAGAGAAGCAGCGTGGCTCAGTGGAAAGAGCCTGGGCTTGGGAGTCAGAGTACATGGGTTCGAATCCCAGCTCCGCCACTTGTCAGCTGTGTGCTGTGGGCAAGTCACTTAACCTCTCTGTGCCTCAGTTCCCTCATCGGTAAAATGGGGATTTGGTGGGACAACCTGATTACCCTGTATCTACCCTAGCGCTTAGAACAGTGCTCTGCACATAGTAAGCGCTTAACAAGTACCAACATTATTATTAGATCCCACTGAGATGTGTGAGAATATTTCTCTATGGATTCTATGCATGTAAAAGTGGTCTCTAGCTGCTCTGAAGGTTGGTTCCAGAAGGGCCTGCCTTTGTTTTTAAGTCTGCCTCTTGGCACCCTAATCTTTAATGATAATAGTGGTATTTCTATTGTATTTATAGTAAGCTCTTACTTTGTGCTTAGCATTGCATTAGATAGAAGATAATCAGGATTAGACACAGTCCCTTCCCACAAGGAGTTCACAATCTACGCAGGAAGGACAGGTATTGAATCCCCATTTTACAGAAGAGAAGGACAGAGATGTGAAATGATTTGCCCAGGATCACACAGCAGAGAGTGCCTCACGTGACTAGGAGAGTGAATCCAGGTGGATGACTGGGTAACAGGGAGGGATTTTATTCTGTGATGGGACTTGAATGCTACTGAATGGTAAGGGAGTGTTTTTAAATTTATTTATTAAATAATTTATTTATTATGTTATATAATTATAATATATATAATATATATAATTTATTATGTTCCACTTGTGGTGAAATGCAGTGGATGGGTGGTTGTGATGATGGGTTAATCATACAATTTTTCACGTATGCTGTATACGTATAGTTGGAATGTATGCTGCCCTGAGAAGTTACAAGTGGAGAGGAAGAAAGAGAAAGAAGTAGAGGGAGGAGAGAGGGAGAGAGACAGAAAAAAGAGACAGAGGAAGAGATAGAAGAGAGAAAGAGAAAGAAAAAGAGAAAGAAGGAGAGAGGGAATCAGAGGGAGAGACAGAGGGAGAAAGGAGAGACACACAGAGACACAGAGAGAAACAGAGAGGAGAGAAAGAAAAGGGAGAGACTCTTGATTCTGGAATATGTGAAGAAAGTTAATCTGTTTTATAACTAAAAGACTAAAAGGATAAGAAAAAAAGTAAAAAAAAAAAAGCCCCCAAAGCAAAAAAAACCCTTTGGTTTATGGGCTATAAAGACTAGGACTAGGTGGTTCTAATCAGATTTTCCTTCTGCGGTTACCATGACGATGAAATGGACTGTCTATTTACTCTTTGCACATAACTATTAAAGCGGACTCTAACCAGGAAGTTTTGTGATTAATGCAGGCAAAGGACCCAAACTTGCAGAGGGGTCATTCCATTCTAGAAGAGAGGGGAGAAGGGATTGATTCCACCAAGGGCAGATTTGAAAAATGATAGGCTTAGGGTTTATTGAGTTGGAAAAAAAAAAATCCCGATTCTCCCTTCTCTCCTCCAACCAATTCTTCTCCCCTGGCTACGAGGGTCATGGTCAGCGGGGAATGAAGAACTGAAGACGGGGTGAATCAAGTCACAAAAGTGGGGGACAAGCTATTTATCACAGTGCTTGGAGCCCAGAACGCTACTGACCGCTTCAGATAGTTGCTGGTTATCTTTGCAGGGCTCAAATTTCCTCTTACTCTGTTGGTGACAGAATGTTGTCACCCCTCATTTTTTTAATGGTATTTGTTAGGCGCTTAAATAAAATAAAAGAAATGAGTGGTGGTATTTGTTAAGCGCTTACTATGTGCAAAGCACTATTCTAAGAGCTGGGGATACAAAGTGATCAGGTTGCCCCACGTGGGGCTCACAGTTTTGATCCCCATTTTACAGACGAGGCAACTGAGGCCCAGAGAAGTTAAGTGACTTGCTCAAAGTCACACAGCTGGTCAGCAGCGGAGCCGGGATTAGAACCCACGACCTCTGACTCCCAAGCCTGGGCTCTTTCCACCGAGCCACGCTGCTTCTCTGCTATACGCCAGGCACTGTACTAAACAATGGGGTAGATACAAGCTAATCAGGTTGGACACAGAACGCTTCAATAATTATTATGGTACTTGTAAAGTGCTCACTATGTGCCCAGCACCGCTCTAAACACTGGGGTAGGTACAAGTTAATCAGTTTGGACACGGTCCCTGCCCCACCTGGGGTTCACAGTCTTAATCCCCATTTTACAGACCAGGTAACTGAGGCCTAGAGAAGTGAAGTGACTTACCCAAGGTCACGCTTGGGGCTCCCAGTCTTATTCCCCATTTTATAGCTGAAGCATCAAGAAGTTAAGTGACTTACCCAAGGTCATACATTGCTCTGGGGAGTCACTGCCCATTTCCTCCACCTGGCTGGGTGTTCTAGAGCACTGGCCTACTGGGCGGAAGCGAGTCAGACCAGATAAAGGATGGGTCTGCAGTTGAACACAGGAAATTCTGGGAGAAATCTCAGGGAATCCGGTCAGATGGCCTCAGGACAACGGGAAACCCTTCGGGGAATTTTGTGTCATTGTCGTGAGGGCCCGATATTAATCTTCTTCTCTGTATCGCTGAAATTTTGCTCCTAGCAAAGCAAGGAGTCAGGGCATGGGAGACGATTTGGTTTGCAAGTGACCGCAGGGCTTCTGAGGGAAGACCCTCGAAGGATGATCTGGGAAGCAGCGCGGCGATCTGGGAAGCAGCGTGGCTCAGTGGAAAGAGCACTGGCTTTGGAGTCAGAGGTCGTGAGTTCGACTCCCGGCTCTGCCACTTGTCAGCTGTGTGACCGTGGGCGAGTCACTTCACTTCTCTAGGCCTCAGTTCCCTCATCTGTAAAATGGGGATGAAGACTGTGAGCCCCACGTGGGACGACCTGATTCCCCTGTGTCTACCCCAGCGCTTAGAACAGTGCTCTGCACATAGTAAGCGCTTAACAAATACCAACATCATTATTATTATTATTATGGCAGCGGGAGAGTCTCCAGTACCCTGCCAGTCTCGACTACGTGATGGAGAGTCAAGCAGAGGCGTACTCATTCCGTTCCTAACGTGGGCAGTACTAGCGAGTGGAAGGCCATGGCTCAGTGGCAAGAGCCCGGGCTTGGGAGTCAGAGGTCACGGGTTCGAATTCCGGCTCTGCCCCTTGTCAGCTGTGGGACTGTGGGCGAGTCACTTCGCTTCTCTGGGCCTCAGTTACCTCATCTTAAAATGGGGATTAACCGTGAGCCTCACGTGGGACAACCTGATTACCCTGTATCTACTCCAGCGCTTAGAACAGTGCTCTGCACAAAGTAAGCGCTTAACAGATACCAACATTATTATTATTACAAGTCAAAACTCACCTGTGCTGGGCAGCAGGGGCGTTGGAGAGAGTCGGGGTTGGAAACTCAAATTTACCGGGCAGAAGGCAGCAGTGGTTAGCCACTTGTGGATTTTGACCCAGAAACTTCTATGGATCCACTACCATTCGTTCAATAGTATTCATTGAGCGCTTACTATGTGCACAGCACTGTACTAAGCGCTTGGAATATACAATTCGGCAACAGATAGAGACACTCCCTGCCCATTGACGGGTTTACAGACTACCGGAACGATTGCAGATGGAGGCGGGGTGTTCCGGGAGAGATGCGCCCATGACGTCGCTGTGGATCGGAAAGGACACGACAGCGTAAGACGAGACATTCCGGGAACTTTCAGCCCCTCGTCTTCAAACGAGGGTTTGGACCCCAAGAGCGACAGGACTCTTTGTTTGTTTTGTTTTTGTTCTTATGGTACTTGATGGTGCCTTCTATGTACCAGGCCCCGAACTCAGCGCTGAGGTAGATACAAGGTAATCAGGTTGGATGCAGTGCGTGTCCCACATGGGGCTCATCGTTTTAATCCACATCTTTACGGTTGAGGTAAATGAGGCCCAGAGCGAAGTGATTTGACCAAGGTCACACAGCAGACAGGTGGAGGAGCAGGGATTAGAACTCAGATCCTTCTGACTCTCAGGGCCAGGCTCTATCCGCTGGGCCATGCTCCTTCCAGGACTCTGTGGGGGATTAGAGATAATAATGTTGGTATTTGTTAAGCGCTTACTATGTGCCGAGCACTGTTCTAAGCGCTGGGGTAGACACAGGGGAAGCAGGATGTCCCATGTGGGGCTCACAGTCTTAATCCCCATTTTACAGATGAGGGAACTGAGGCACAGAGAAACTAAGTGACTAGCCCACAGTCACACAGCTGACAAGTGGCAGAGCCGGGATTCGAACTCATGACCTCCGACTCCAAAGTCCGTGCTCTTTCCACTGAGCCACGCTGCTTCTGACCCAAATCCCCCTCACTCTCTCCCCATTCTGCTGGTCTCTGAACCCACTTAAGGTCTTAACAGGGCTTGTTCTTAAGGCTCTGGGGGCCTTTTCTGAACAACACTTGAGAAGCAGGATGGTCTAGTGGCTAGAGCATGGGCCGTGGAGTCAGAAGGACCTGGGTACTAAACCCAGCTCCTCTCCTTGTCTTCTGTGTGACATTGGGCAAGTCTCTTAACTTCTCTGTGCCTCACTTACCACATCTGTAAAGTGAGGACTAAGCTCGCGAGCCCCATGATCCACATGTACTGTGTCCAACTTACTTAGCTTGTGCCTGGCACATAGAAAGAGCTTAACAAATGCCATTAAAAAAAATCCAACAACAGCAAAAGTAAAAGGGATAACTTTGCTCTGCTGGTCTGGGAATCATCCTTCAAATCCAAAGTAAAATTTGATACTTTTCATGGCAGAGCAGACTAGCACAGTTTAGCTTCTTGTTTGTAAAACTTCTAGAAAGGAGGCAGGATGAGTATTGTAACTGGAGATTTTTCAAGTGGATTAAATGAGCGATAAACAACCGAACACGTTCATAAACATTACAATCACCCGTGCTTAGGATAATGGAATAAAAAAAATACCAAACCTGTTCCCTTTCCCCTTTCGAATGCCAAACGTGAATATGCCTCAAGAACAAGATTTAAAAAGTGGTTGTTTTCTTTACGCCCGGTTTTATCCTGGGTACCTTTTAGAGGCCGCCAATGTGCCGGAGCATTTGAAGATGATGGGTTGGTTTAATAATGTTGGTATTTGTTAAGCGCTTACTATGTGCAGAGCACTGTTCTAAGCGCTGGGGTAGATACAGGGTCATCAGGTTGTCCCATGTGAGGCTTACAGTTAATCCCCATTTTACAGATGAGGTAACTGAGGCCCAGAGAAGTCAAGTGACTTGCCCACAGTCACACAGCTGACAAGTGGCAGAGCTGGGAGTCGAACCCATGACCTCTGACTCCAAAGCCCAGGCTCTTTCCACTAAGCCACGCTGCTTCCCAAACCATGGTTTGGTTGGAAGGCTTTGAAATGATCAGAACTTTGCCATTCCTGCTGGGATCCTAAGCTGATTTGGTCAAGTCACTTGACTTGGCTGTCCCTCAGTTGTCTCATCTGTAAAATGGGGACTCAGTACCTGTTTTCCCCTGCTAGACTCTTAATTCCTTAAGGGCAGGGATCATACGAAAAGAGATGCAATATGAACATTCCCAGAAAGTGGGATTAACTAGGAGGTCTTCCCTGATTAATCGCTCATCTTCCTATACTATTTTCCCCCACACCTGAAATTGTAGTCTTTCAGCATCATCTAAGCACTTGGGTGATAGTAATAATTATTATGGTATTTGTTACGTAATAATTATTATGTGCCAGACGCTGTACAAAGCACTGCACCGGAGGCAAGCCAATCAGTCCCTGTCCCACTTGGGGCTCACAGACTCAATCCCCATTTTACAGATGAGGTAACCGAGGCCCAGAGAAGCGACTTGCCCCAGGGCACAGAAAGGGCGAGTGGCGGAGCCGGGATTAGAACCCTTCACCTTCTGACCCCCAGGCTCAGCCTGTCTTCCGTACGCCGTGCTGCTTTTCACCCCTCCGACTCCCACAAGCTCCATCCCCACAGTTTCAGGTTCGGACTCCGTCTTGCGTGAGAGAGAAGGGCAGACAGGCAGAAACCTCCGGGGGAACGTTCATTGCTTTCTATCACGGGCAGGATTCTAGCCTGAATCTCAATGTGACTTCGGACCCACCGCCGAAGCTCCCTCTGAAAAATCAATCTTGATGGCCAATTATGTCAGGAATTCAAGTTTGACAACCAATCCTACGAGAAAATTGCTTCCCGGATTACAATGTTTCAACTCAAGATGCAGTTTTCGGGGACCAGTTGGGTAGTAAATCCGAGGATGGCTCGCAGCTTGGGAAGGGGTGCTGCTGTACCCCCAAGTGTTTTTGAAGAAATGGCTTGGGGTGTCAGTATTTTCAGGTCCGAATCCATGTTTTGATTGATTCTAATCCCAGCCCGGTCACTTCTCTGCGGTGTGACCTTGGGCAAGTCATTTTATTTCTCTGGGTCTCAGTTGACTCGTCTGTAAAATGGGGATTAAATCCTACTCCCTCCTATATAGACTGTGAGCTCCATGCGGGGCAGGGACTGCCTCCAACCTGATAAATACTGTAGGGTTAAAGTTGAAAAATACTTAGTCACTGAAAAAGTTAGACATTCCAGAAAACTAGCCCTTGTATCACCTCACAAATTTCTTCCTTCTTTTCTGTTTCTGGGTGATTTTCTCACGACACGTTCAAAGGATAATATCAAACACATAGTTTTCCTTTTTGAAGTCTAGCCTACTCACAGCTGATGGATGATGCTCTCTGGGGACCGGAATCATCAAAATACCCAAAGCATTGCTAGGTAATTTCTAATTGGTTTGCCTCATCTAGTCTTGTTTTCTCTCTGAACCAGTTTGAGGTACACATTTATGAACACCAGCGCTTAGAACAGTGCTCGGCACATAGTAAGCGCTTAACTAATACCAACATTATTAACTTCCTTTAAAAGAGAGTTCCTGCCACCTGCCAAGTCCAGGATTACTCCTGTCATTTTTTTTTTGGTTTGTTATAAAGGTTTTCCACTTTTTAATGTCTGCCATCTATTCTGTGACTGGTCTCTTCTCCATGGTCTCATCCTTTGGACACTTCTCTCTCTTTTTCTTTACGGTATTTGTTAAGCGCTTACTATGTGCCAGGCACTGTACCTTACCCACATCCCGACCCTGGCCTGGAAACCCCTCCCTTCTCAAATCCAACAGACAATGACTCTCACAACCTTCAAAGCCTTAATGAAGGCACGTCTCCTCCAAGAGACCTTCTCTGACTAAGCCCTCGTCTTCTCCCGTTCTCTTCTGCATCGCCGGAACTTGCTCCCTTAATTCATCCTCCCTCCCATCCCCACAGCACATATGCATTTACCTGTAATTTATTTATTTATTTATTTATTTATTTATTTATTTATTTATTTATATTAACATCTATCTCTCCATCTAAGCTGTGAGCTCCTTGTGGGCAGGGAATGTGACTGTTTGTTCTTGTATTCTCCCAAGTATTTAGTACAGAGTTTAGCACACAGTAAAAGCTCAATGAATATGATTGAAGGAATGGATGAATGAGCTTGAAGCTAGGGGAGAGGAAATTCACTCATTGAAAGTAAATCAGATTAACAAAAATCGTCCCTTCTCAGGGAGCTATATATCCATAGGCCAAAATTTCCTCTTGCACGGGAACCCTCATGGACTTCTAGAGAGTTTTAGAGATTTCGAGAGATTCTTCTTCCCAGCTGAATCCCAGTCGAGGGTCAGACATCGAAAGGAACAACTTTTCTATAATATTTTAACTGGTATTCTTTCCATTTTTACTGATCACCTCAGACCAGTTCTTTATAAACTGGAAATTAAATGGAAAGAGCAGGGGTCTGGAAGTCAGAGGTCCTGGGTTCTAATCCTGGATCCTCCACATGCCTGCTGTATGTCCTAGGGCAAGTCACTTAACTTCTAAGTGCCTCAGTTACCTCAATTCTACGGGGATTGAATCCTATTCCTTCCTACTACGAGCCCTGTGTGAGACAGGGACTGTACCCAGTCTGATTAACTTGTGACAGCCCCAGCACTTCAAACAGTGCTGGACACAGAGTAAACACTTCAGAATTAGAGTAAACACTTGAGAATTACCATAATCATCATCATCATTTGCCACTGTTTTCCTTTCCGGCCAGAGGGTGGAGCGAAGTTGGTCACTTCCTACTCTGTCCACACCATCCACTGCACAGACTGTTGGGTTAAATACACTTGGCGTGACCATTCGAGTGAGTTTCTCGCTACCTAAAAATCATCATCTTTGGCACAGCGCATGTCTGGTGGCTGTAACAAGGGCAGAGGTCAGCACCCATGTGACATTTGTGTAGGGAATATAGGAAAAATATTTTTCTAGAAAGAAAACTGGTCCTATAGTCCTACTCTGAAACACCATGAAAATGGGAAGAACAACCAGAATGAAAAGAGCAGAGTTTTCTGTCATCCCAGGAGATTGGTATTAGCATTCTTTGTTATAAAGTCCCGGAAGATATCAAAAAGTAGGAGTTCGGTGCAAATTAAAATGGAAATTACAGTAATGATCTTCCCTGAGGAAAGGTTCTTTTGTCTGGTCTGTCACTGAGTCATCATTAATTCTGTGATCATTAGAAAGATCATTCAATTATGTTTTCATCTTTTAGGGTTAATTATAGCCTGTAAAGTCTATTCCAATAAACTTATACCTCTTAGAACATATCGATATGACGGCAGACAGGCCCACAAGTTTAAGTTTTCATCAGTTTTTGCTTTTTCCATTTTGGAAGAGGAGTGAAAGTAATATTAGGATAAGCACATTCTTATTTTCCAAACAGTAGTAACGATACTCTCCTTCTATTTTGCATTTCTTTTAAAAGCATGAGAATCGTGGCCTAGTAGAAAGAGTACAGACCTGCGAGTTAGAGGATGTGGGTTCTAATCCTTACTGTTCAGTTTGCCTAATAATGCCTGACATGGGCAAAAGTCACTTAATTGATCCCTACCTCAGTTTTCCCATTTGTAAAATGGGGTTAAAAGCCTGTTCTTCCTCCTTTTAGAGAGTGAGCCCCATGTGGGACGGGGACGAGGTCTCATCTTCTTGCAATGTAGAGATTCCGGTGCTTTGAACATAATAAAGTGCTTAACAAATATTACTGTTATTAAGGACCCCGTACTGACTCCCGTACTTCTCAGCCCCACAGCACTTTAGGTACATATATGTAACTTATTTATTTATGTTAGTGTCTGTCTCCCCCTCTAGACTGTAAGCTGGTGGTCGGCAGGGAATGTGTCTCTCAAGTGCTGTGGGGTGGGTGGGGGAAGAGCAAAGGGAAAGCGTTGAGGTGACGTGGAAGGGAAGGGGACCTGAGGAAAAGAGGGCTTAGTCTGGGAAGACCCCTTGGAGGAGGTGAGCCTTCAGCAGGGCTTTGAAGGGGGGAAGAGTGATTGTTTGGAGGTTTGAGGAGGGAGGGCCTTCCAGGCCAGAGGTAGGACTTGGGCCAGGGGTCGGTGGCGAGACCGACGAGATCGAGACACAGCGAGAAGATTAGCATCAGAGGTGCGGGCCGGGATGTAGGAGAGTAGGGAGGAGAGATAAGAAGGGACAAAGTGATGGAGAGCTTTAAAGCCAATCGTAAGGAGTTTTTGTGTGATATGGAGGTTGATAGGCAACCACTGGAGATTTTTGGAGGGGTTGGTGACATTCTTGAACGTTTCTGTAGAAAGATAATCAGGGCAGTGAAGTTTGGACTGAAGTGGGGAGAGGCAGGAGGTTGGGAGGTCAGAAAGGAAGCTGATGCAGTAATCCAGTCGGGATAGGATAAGAGATTCTACTAACGCTTTCTATGTCACAGGTACTGACCTAAGCCCTGGGGTAGATGATAATAATAATGATAACTGTGGTGTTTCTTAAGTGCATACTATGTGCCAGGTACTGTACTAAATGCTGGGGTAGATACAAGGTAATTGGGTTGGACACAGTCTCTGTACCACACAGGGCTCCCAGTCCTAATCCCCATTTTATAGAGGAGCTTTCTGAGGCACAGAGAAGCAAAGCGACTTGCCCAAGGTCACCCAGCAGACATGTGGCGGAGCTGGAATTAGGACCCATGACCTCTGACTTCCAAGCTTGGGCTCTATCCAACACGCTAAGCTGCTTCTTAAGTTCGAGGCCTCCTCTCCTGAACTCTCAGTTCTCTTGTATCCATTCATTCTTGAGAAATTATTCTCCAAGACCCTAAGGATGGCATTGAATTTTGGCACTCACGTCTGCAGAGTTGCTTTATGTTGTGTATTGGCAGTAAATTGCACAGTAGCATATTGCCAAGTGAATGGCGAAATAAGGCTCAATATAATGGGTTCAGTTAACACTAGTTAAAAGAATAATATGATTCAGAAACTGCCTGGCTTGATTCCTCAAGGGTCTTAACTTCACCGGGACTCAGTGACACTTCGGCTTCACCTCTACCCCGAAGTACCGGAAAGAAATCTCCATTTTAAGGTGTCGTTAATATTTTTGGAGTTCCTTCACTGTAGGACTCGACCCAGAAATGCATTAAAGCCACAATGAAAAAATGTCTGGCAAGCAGACTGGTGTGTAATTTGCAAGAACACGCAGCCTGGACATTAAATATTTAAGATGGCATGTGCTCATCTTTATCTTATTTCAGTGTGTGACTATTGGGTTGATTTGAGAGGATCTGGTTTAGGAAGAATAGGGATTAAGAATCTCAGTCCAATATTAGGGTGTCTGAACCTAGCTATGTGGAAAGCAAGGTTGCAGTCTAAGAAAAGAAGGATGATGAGAAACCAAAGATCAATCAGTCCCTGTCCTTTGTGGGGTTCACGGTCCAGATAAGAGAGAGAACAGGTCTGAATTTTTTTTGCAGTCGCAGTAGAGGAAACTGAGGCTCAGAGAAGTTAAGTGATTTGTCTGAGGTCATCCAGCAAAGAAGTGGCGGACTCAGGATTAGATGGCAGATCACCTGCTTCCCAGGCCCGTGCTTTATCCATTAGACCGCACTGCTTCTCACCGACTGGAAGAAGTCAAAGTCTCTGGAAAAAAATGGAGGTGGTGGAGAAGGGAGTTCAGTCAGTGATTTCCTTTGGAGAATCACGTGAGAGTCACAAAATTCTGGAAAATGGCACCCGTGATTCCAATGTCAATATCAGATTACACTGCACACCCCGTGTAACACCACTGACGTACTGGGTGCGTCCTTGTCTGGACCACATCAGTGGCTACCTTGATCTCCAAGGAGCAGTGAACGGCCTCAAGGGATGAGAGCAAAGAGGAATTGGTGAATTCTTCACTCGATTCAGGACCCGACTTGATACCGGAGTAAATGATTTCTATGAAAGGGTTGGAAGATATTTTCAGCAATCATCTCATTAATCCTTCCCATAATCCCTGTGAAATGAGCTGGAGACTGGAATTGTTTTCCACAGATGAATGAACTAAGGCCCATTAGAGGAAAGGCGGAGGCAGAGAGGGGAGTGTTGACTGAAGCCAGTCTGCTCTGCAGCTTCAGCCTTTAAGGGAGGAAGAAAGGGAAGGAGGAAGGAAGGGAGATAGAGAAAGAGAGAGGAAGGGAGGAACGGAGGAATGTGTATTGAGTGATATTTCACGTGTAGGGTGGAAGGATAGGAAGAGAGGCTGGTGGCAGGAAAAGCAGCGGGGAAGTTGATTTGCTAGTTGAAACTTTCTGTCCACCAGCTGGCAGGTGGAGGGAGACAATCTTCTGGAACCTACTGGCTTCCCAAAGCAATTCCCGCCGCAGGGGGGTATTCAACATTTCATTCATTCATTCAGTGGTATTTATTGGGCGCTTACTGTGTGCAGAGTGCTGTACTAAGTACCTGGGAGAGTACAATACAGTAATAAACAGTTGCATGCCCTGCCCCCGATGGGCTTACAGTCAAGAGCGGGGGCCAGACATAAATACAGTTATGGATACGCACCTATAAGTGCTTTGGGGCTGGGAGGGGGGATGAAAAAAGGGAGCAAGTCAGGGTGAAGCAGAAGGCAGTGGGAGATGAGGAAAAGTCAGGCTTAGTCAGGGAAGGCCCCTTGGAGGAGATGGGCCTTCAATAGGTTTTTGAAGTGAGGGAGAGTCATTGTCTGGCAGATTTGAGGAGGGAGGGCATTTCAGGCCAGAGGCAGGACGTGGGCGAGGGATCGTCTGCAAGACAGGCGAGATGGAGGGACTAGGGGAGCGGAGTGAGGGGCATTAGGGGTAGAAGCAGAGGGGACAGAAGCAGTGAGGGAGGCAATAGTGACAGAAGAATGTGGGGAAGTACAGGGGTTGGGGGGCATGAAGGGTCCAAGCACCAGGCGTCACACTCCCCACACACCCTGGCATGGCTGTGGCGAGCTGTTTCTGGACAGGAGTCAAGAAGAGCCCTCTTCCCACTCCTTTCCAGGTGCTACGCTCCTCACCCATCACCCAAGCTGGGCTCGGGGCTGCAGTGTCTGCTTAGGAGGGGGAAGGGGAGAGGACGGGGGAGGGGAGAGTGAAGCGCGATGGCCGCGGGTACATGGAGCTTTCCCCCTGTGGCACCCACCTTTCCCCTGCCCGTATGAAGTGACACTAAGTTTGTCTCTCTCTAATAATTTTGGAGTCGGGAAAGCGCTTACTATGTGCCAATCGTAGTACTAAGCAAGAGACCATAAGGTTAGACACAGTCCTTATCCCACGTGGAGCAAAACAGGAGAGGGAAGATAGGTATTGAACCCCTATTTTACAGAAGAGGAAACTGAGGCACAAAGAAGACAAATGACTCATCCAAGGTCACGCAGCAGGCAAGTGACAGAGCTGGGATTGGAACCCAGGTTCTCTGACCGCCAGGCCCATGTTCCTTCCACTGGGCCATAATGCTCTATTTCTGGATTTTTCTTTCTTTTTTACTCTCTATTTCTCTTTCTACTCCCCCCCACTCCTCTGACCCACCCCTAATTTTATTTCCTCCCCGGCTTTCTCCCCTTCTTATCATTCAATCAGACGAACAGCTCTTCACACATTAACTACTCAGAGGTTTCATTTTATCTGGCTCTTCTGCCTGAAAAAGTGGTCTGGAGATCACACTTCTATAGTGTCAAAGGCGGTGGGAGGTGAAGGAGGATTAGACCAAATAAAGATCATGGGCTTTTTCTCCAGCCAGGAGGACTCAGAGTAGTTTAGATTAAAAGCTTTTTTAAACACAAAGCAACAGTTGCCCGAAGATAAGATTTCCAACATCCCAATCTAGGAAGTGAATGAATCTGAGGAGCTCAAATCTCCTGACTCCCCTTTTTACCCCTGACATTTCTTTTCTGCCATTGGGAATGGATTCAACAGAACTGATTCTTATGTGACTCTAAAACACCCTGGCTTCTTGCTGGGTCTCTTTCAGTGTGCTAAAATAGTTTTCCACCTGAACCTCAGAAAGCAATACATTTTTCATCAACCTTTCCATTCCCTTACAAGTCTTTTTGTGCACATTCACTTAGCTTAGAAATGAATCTAAGGATCTGTTGCTAACAATGCAGTCCTTCATGTCGACAGTCCTATAACTGCATCATGCGGTTTAAGAATGAGAGTCATTTTCTACTTTTGTCGAAGGAAACTTTCCAGGATGTTTAATTTCTCTACCGTGTTCAAAACCTCCAAGAAGGTCCACGAGCCCAAAGACACGTGAGGCAGAGCACTGAAATTGAATTCATTCATTTGTTCAGTGGGATTTATTGAGTATTTAGTGTGCAGAGCAGGGCACTAAATGCTTGGGAGAGTTCAACACGACAATAAACAGACACGTTCCCTGCCCACAGTAAGCCTACAGTCTAGAGGGATTGTAAGGGGAATAATACTCGAAGAGCAAGTGGTATAATTATTCAGCAAGGAAAAGCACTCTCAGGAGCACTGCTAGACTGCCTTTTTGAAGGCAGAAATTGAGTCTCCTGAGCACTTTAGTGCAGTGATCTGCACTAAGCAAGCGCTTATTAAATACCACACTGAAAGTTCACTGAGGAGAGGGAATGTGTCTATTAGCTCGCTTATATTATACTCTCCCAAGAGCTTAGTACAGTGCTCGGCACCCAGTAAGCCCTAAATAAATATGATCGATCATCTGTCGACACAGCTGGGGATAAAGCAGCGTAGGGACTTCTTAAATGGAGAAAATCTTCCAAAAAGCTCTCCCACCGATTATCATTTAGTGTCCCAGCATTTGGTACAGTGCCTGACAGAGAGTAAGTGCTTAACAAATATCACTTAAAAAAGTACCATTTTAAAAGAGAAAAGCGCAGGTGGCTCATCTGCTAGAACTTTATCTCCTTTAAACTGGTCTTGGCATCAGTCCTCCAAGGAATTTGTTAGTTAAGCTATACAGCGATCCATTACGTTCAAGTTTTCAGGTATCCTGCTGGATTTTTCTAAAGGAAAATCTAGTTTGGGGACACCCAATGACCTAACCTTTTTTGAGAAGAGCTCCATGGCCCACAATTTTCTTTCATATGGACTTACATACTTGCTTATCTACATAACTGATTTTCCCTCTTCCTCCTAGAGGTGTTAGAGGGAATGTGTGTTTATTGTCAAATGGTGCTCTCCCAAGTGCTTAGTCAGTGCTCTGCACACAGTAAGTGCTCAATTAACCTGACTGAGTGAATGACTGGGTGCTCCTTCTCCCCCACTTCATCGTAACTCCTTAAAAACAGCGACCAAATTTACCACTCTCAATGTAATTCCATCCTCATGCCATTGAGAATTTCATGGATCCCTGCTGCAGCCCAGGAAGAACTTCTGAATGAGGTCTGCTCTACTCTTACTAAAGCACCATGGAACTTGAGTGGGAACTGAATGGGGATTCCACTGGGGAAACAGCATGGCCTAATGGAAAGAACACGGGCCTGGGAATCAGAGGACCTGGGTTCTAATCCTTGCTCCACCATTAGCTAGCAAATGGGCAAGTCATTTCTCTAGGCCTCAGTTTCCTCAACTGCAAAACAGGCATTCAATATCTGTTCTCCCTCCTACTTAGATGTGAGCCCCGTTTGGGGCAGGGACTCGGGCCAATCTGATTAACTTGTATCTACTCCAGTGCTTAGGACAGCGCTTAACAAATTTAATAATAATAATAATAATGATAACGATAATAACAATTTATACTTCTTTATGTCCATTGCCAATATTTTTTCCCTTTGAGAAAAATTCCTTTTAGAAATCAATCTGTAAATATTTGAACCAACCCCTCCCCCGCCCAAAGATGAAACCTGGTAGTTAACCACCTCTTTGTTAACCTGATTGCCATCTTGGAATGTTTACTCAGGACTTTCTTCCTCTCTCCTCCCCCAGCCAGTCATTAACCTGGGTTTAGCCATGGTTTTATACAGGAGCAGGTATGATGGAACCTTTTATCCAGTGGATTTTCCCACTGAGGTGTTCATTGAGACAGCAATTTTGAGAAGTAGACTTGTTTAACTCTCATCCTACAGATGAAAAAAAATGGGGCCTGGAGGGTAAATGACTTAACGAATAAGCAGAAACACACTCATCTGCTTCCAGGTCTGCTCCAAACCACCTCACCGCAGCGACAAGCGAGCACCTCTGAGTTTGAGGCATCAGGGTTTGTATGCAATGGAAAATCGGATTCAGGCTTGGACCTAACTTTATCCACCACAATCCCGTGAAATGGGGATTCAATCCCTGATCTCCCTCCTTTTTAAGCTGTAAAGCATCATCATCATCAGTGACATTTATTGAGCGCTTACTGTACTGAGCGCTTGGGAGAGTACAATACAATCAAATCGGTAAACACGTTCCCCACCCACAAGGACCTTACAGTCTAGAGACAGAGACAGACATTAATATAAATGATTTATCATGTATCATTTGTATATAAGTGCTGGTGGGGCTGAGGATGGGTTGAATATCAAATATCCAAAGATCACAGAACCGGTGCATAGATGACATAAAAGGGAGAGGGAGCCAAGGTAAAGAGGGATTAATCAGGAAAGGCCTCTTAATAATAGTAATAATAATAATGGTATTTGTTAAGCATTTACTTTGTGCTGGGCACTTTGCTAAGCGCTGGTGTGGATACAATCAAATTGGCTTGGTCACAGTCCCTGTCCCACATGGGGCTCACAGCCTCAATCCCCTTTTTACAGATGAGGTAACTGAGGCCCAGAGAAGTGAAGTGACTTGTCCAAGGTCACCCAGCAGACAAGTGGCAGATCTGGAATTAGAACACATGATTTTCTGAGTCCCCAGCCGGTGATCTATCCACTGTGCCATATCTCTTAGAGGAGATGTGTCCTTAATAATGCTCCGAAGGCAGGGAGAGTGGTCGTCTGGTAGAATGGAGGGGGAAGGAGTTCCAAGCTAGAGGGAAGTCATGGGAAAGAGGTTAGAGACAAGAGAGACAAGATCGGGGTACTGCGAGTGTGCTGGTACTCGAGGAGGAGATGTGCGGGCTGGGTTGGAGTAAGAAATCAGGGAGGTAAATTAGGAGGGGCCAAGCTGACAGTGTGCTTTAAAGCTGATGGTAAGGGGTTGGTTTGATACGGAAGTGGATGGGCAACCACCAAAGGTTTTGAGGAGTGGTGAAACAAACTGAAAGGTTTTGGAGAAAAGTGACCCATGGTGCAGAGTGATGTATGGACTGGAGCGGAGAGAGACAGGAGGCGGGGAGGTCAGTGAGGTGGGCGATGCAGTAATTAAGGGGAGTATAGGATAACTGCTTGGATTAACACGGTAGGAGTTTGGATGGAGAGGGTAGAGCGGATTTTAGTGATGCTGTGAAGGTCCAACCAAGAGGATTTGGTGACAGATCCAACAGGTGGGTCTAATGAGAGAGATGAGTCCAATACAGAGCTAAGGTTACAGGCTGGTAATATAGGGAGGATAGTGCCGTTGTCTACGCTGATGGGAAAGACAGGGGGAGGACAGGCTTTGGGCGGGAAGACGAGTTCTGCTGTGGTCGCGTTAAATTTGAGGTGACCGCAGGATATCTAGACAGAGATGTCCTAAAGGCAGGAGGAAATGCGAGACTGCAAAGAGGGAGAGAGATCCGGACCGGAGACATAGATTTGGGAATCACGCGCGTAGAGATGGTCGTTGAATCAATGGGGTTTGAATGAGTTCTCCAAGGGAGTGGGTGTAGATGGAGAATAGAAGGAAATTCAGAACTGTCCCTTTGTGAGACAGGGACTGTCTGACATCATTAACTTGTATGTTAAGCACGTAGTACGTGCTTATCAAGTACCATAATTATTATTCCGTGGAACGAATCCTTCACTCTTTGATCCACTGGGAACCTGTCTTGCATTCAAGTCCCAATTTATTCTGCTTTTGGCCTCATGAGAAAAATACCTTATTTTAGCTTCCAAAATCCTCCATTTATTTCACTTCAATTATATACTCAGTTGCTTCCCCTATCTGTAATTTATTTTACTATCTGCATCCCTCACTAGATCTCTGTCTCCTCTCTCTGTCTCTTTCTCTTCCTTTCTTCAAACATATCTGTAGCATTTACATGGGCAGACACAGCTGCTTATAAATGTTACATGTATGTGTGTGGAACTATGTGTAGAAATCTATATATAGGGCATCACTGTCCTGCTCTCCCTTCACCCTCTCTCTCTTTCCCTCCCTTTCTCTCCTTCTCCATCTCTCTCCTTTTCTTCTCTTTATCTCTGTCTCTCTCCGCCCATACCGCCCCCCCCCCCCAATCACCCTTTACGGGTCTTTCCTTGTCAGGATTTGAACCTGTGTCTGGGCCTCGTTTTGTTTGAATCATCATCCATGACTCTGTGCCTCTCTGCCTCTCTTTTGGGTTCCCTGTCCCTCTTTGGGGTTTCAAAAACAAGGTCAGTTTCCCTCAGAGGAAGGCAACGTCTTGTTAAAGGCAGTATATTCACAACCCTGATTTCCTTTGGAGGGGTACAAAATTTCCAAATGATTTTAAGAGAATTTTCATGGGAAAAGGTCTGGCTATATTGCGGAGTTTCAGAAGTCTGACTCAGCGGAGACTGAATTGAATATAACGCCCTGTAGTGAAGGACCGAAATCTGATTCCGATCCCAATATCTTGTCAGAGCCCAAATGGGAAAAGACCTGTGGGAAAAGAACATTACAGTCTCTTGGTTTTTTTTTTTTTTTACAGTATTAAACATTTTCCAGCACTGGCTGGAGTGAGACAGGAGTTCTTTCAGTGTTTATATTAGATCAGTCCTAAATCTCTCTTGAGGAGAAGCTGCCAATTGTGACGAATTATGTTCAATTAGGGCACTACAGGCCCCAGAGATCCAGGTAGATTGAGTTTGTTCTAGGATGATAGAATCCATGTTCACTAAATCAAACTGCTTCTCATGTGAGCTAAGAGCTAGATCATTTATTTGAAGACAGAGACCTGCACTCATCAAACCAGCCTTCAAATATCCACATTTTTAATGGTTTTTGTTAAGCGCTTACTACGTACCAAACACTGGACTAAGCGCTGGAGTAGATACAAGCTAATCAGGTTGGAAACAGCCCCTGCTCCAGGCGGGGCTCACAGTCTTAATCCCCAGTTTACAGATGAGGTAACTGAGGCCCAGAGAAGAGGCTGTCTATCCCCTTGCCCCCTCCTACCTCTCCTCCCTTCTCTCTTTCTACCGCCCACCCCGCACGCTCCTCTCCTCCGCCGCCCACCTCCTCGCCGTCCCCCGTTCTCGCCTCTCCCGCCGTCGACCCCCGGGCCACATCCTCCCGCGGTCCCGGAACACCCTCCCTCCTCACCTCCGCCAAACTCATTCTCTTCCCCTCTTCGAAACCCTACTTAGAGCTCACCTCCTCCAAGAGGCCTTCCCAGACTGAGCTCCCCTTTTTCCCTCTGCTCCTTCTGCTCCTCCTCTACCCCCCCTCCACCTCTCCGCAGCTAAACCCTCTTTTCCCCCCTTTCCCTCTGCTCCTCCCCCTCTCCCTTCCCCTCCCCTCAGCACTGTACTCTTCCGCTCAACTGTATATATTTTCATTACTCTATTTTGTTAATGAGATGTACATCACCTTGATTCTATTTTTTTGCTACTGTTTTAATGAGATGTTCATCCCCTTGATTCTATTTATTGCTATTGTTATTGTCTGTCTGTCTCCCCCGATTAGACTGTGCGCCCATCAAAGGGCAGGGTCTGTCTCTATCTGTTACCGATTTGTCCATTCCAAGCGCTTAGTACAGTGCTCTGCACATAGTAAGCGCTCAAGAAATACTATTGAATGAATGAATGAATCAAGTGCCTTGCTCAAGGTCACCCAGCAGACAAGTGGCAGAGTTGGGATCAGAATCCAGGTGCTCGGAGGCCCAGGCCCGTGCTCCGTCTACTAGGACGTATTGCTTCCCAATGCTTCCGCGTTTCCTCACGCATGGATATCAGCAGCAGTAGCAGCAACCGCAGCAGTAGTATTTAGGTCTTTACTCTATGCGAAACACTGGGCAAAGCTCTGGGCAAGAAACACACAGTTGAGGTATTGAGCTCTGAGGGGCCGAAAATCCAAGAATATCGGGGGTTACGGAGATAGACCCATAAAGAAAGAGGAAGTACGAAGGACAAGGAGCAGAAGGGATTCCGCGTGCCTCAGATCAACAATACCGGAAGTTCCAGCTGTGACCACAGAAGTGACCAAAACATTCAAAGAGTCAAGCAGGCCTCACGCCGCTGCCGCTGTTTGACGTCTTCCGGGAGGGAGCAGGAGCTGGTGGGAGTCCCGATGCCATGCTGGGGCGGGGGAGAGGGTGTCTCCCTTCTGCCTGGTTTCTGTTATTCAATGAATAATAAAATCTGCTGAAGAAGGCCGCGTTCCATTCCCCAGAAAACCGATCTCTCTGGCCAAAAAACCACCCCTTTTTTACAGTCTACTGAGTTTATAAGGTTTGAACTAAGAAAATGTAGATTTTTCTTAAACATAAATAGCCTTCTGTTTCCTGAAGCCACGGTACGATACGGATCATTTTGAGGGGAGGGCATTGTAGCAGGGTGATTCAGAGTGATACCCAAGAGTTAGAACAACTACACCAAGCTGACAACAGGCCTGTTACAGTGTGAAGTTTGGGCTGAGGTAGATCAGTGAGGTGAAGGAGGAGGGGGCTTGAGTTATTTAAAGTCGTCGGTAAGGAGTTTCTGTTTGATGTGGAGGTTGGTGGTCAGGTCCTGGAGAGTCCTTCTACACTGATCTCCACCTGTAGACACCAAGTTCAATGTGGGCAGGGAACGTTTCTGCCAACTCCTTTTTATTGTACTCTTCCAAGTGCCTAGTACGGTGCTCTGCACACAGTAAGCGCTCATTAAATACGATTGAATGAATGAAGTGCTCCGCACACAATAAATGCTCAGTAAATACCATTGCCGATGACGATGATGGTGGCCTGTGAATCTCACCATCCCATTTTCAACGACCGAACAACAGAAATTCAGAAATTTCTGAAAGTGTTTTACCCCCATCCCAGGGAATCAGCATGGCATTGACCAAATTAGTGACCCTCCCAAAAGTCCTTCCAGCTTGGGCAGTCAGCGAGTTGAAAGAACATAGAAACATCATTTAATGTGTGCTCTGGTGCAAAAAGCTTATCCTCCCTGACTCAGTTTCCCCCTCTTCAAAATGAGAAAATGATATCCTCTTTCTATCTTCCCCAGAGGCAAGGGGTGAGATCAAGTCATTTCACTTCTCTAGGCTTCAGTTACCTCATCTGTAAAATGGGGTTTAAGATTGTGAGCCCCGTGTGGGTTATGGACTGTGTCAAACCTGATTACTTTGTATCTACCCCAGCACTTAGAACAGTGCCTAGCACATAATTAGCGCTTAACGAATACCATAAAAAAATAGAAAGGCTATCAGGGAATGTTTCTGAGGTGTCTGAAAAGAAGGTACGTCACAATTTCAAGATTAAGCTAGCAAAACAGTGGACAGGTCAGCTGTGAAGGTTCAGATATGTTCTTCTAAACTAGAGCCAAGATGAAAAAGCACCGTGGCCTAGTGGAAAGAGCATAGGCCTCGAAGTCGTAAGGCCTGGGTTCTAATCCCGGCTCTGCCAGCTGCTTGCTAAGTGACCATGGGCAGGCCACTTAGCTCCTCTGTGCCTCAGTTCTCCTGTTCTCCCTCCTACTTCTTTTAAAGTATCTAAGTGCTTGCTATGTGCCGGACACTGTTCTAAGCCCTGGGGTCGAGTTAGTAGTTAAAGCTGTGGGAGAGAATGAGTTTTCGGGAAGTGGGTGGAGATGGAGGAGAAGAGGAGACCCAGACCTGAACCTGAGGCTCTCCACGGTTAGAATGTGAAAGGCAGAGGAGGAGCCTTTGAACCCGACCGAGAAGGCTCTCTTCTCCTCGGTGTCACCGTTAGCTTTCTCGGCAGTCACAGTCTGCTTTATTGCTCTTTTTAGGATCACTCTAAAAGTGACTTAGAATGAGGACTGGCCTTTAATGGGCTTAGCCGGATTCTCACCGATTTTCTAGCGGCACAAGGTCAGGGGGTAACCATCCTTTTCAGCGTAATTCAGTTTGTCGGACTGGATTTCAGCCATCACGATCTGATCTGAGAACTCTGGTTCTCTAATCAGGCCCTCAGGGGCAAAACCCAGCCTTCAAACTGCTGCTAAAAGGTAAATAAATCCTGAGTGGATTCTTTGAAAATGTTAAAGTGCACAAGATACTATCATGGATTTTTAGGCTGAGTGCTCAAAGTGATTCTAGAAGGTACTACGTCAGAGATGGACTAGGGTGAACCTAGAGGACGAACACCGGGCTCTAGTGGATAGACCACGGGCCGGGGAGTCAGAAAGACGTGGGTTCTAATCCCGGATCTGCCACTTGTCTGCTGTGTGACCTTGGGCAAGTGCTGGGGGGTGGGAAGAGGGGGAAGAACAAAGGAGAGAACTTAGGGTGATGCCAAAGGGAATGGGAGAAGAGGAAAGGGGGTGGCCTAGTCAGGGAAGGCCTTTTGGAGGAGATGAGCCTTCAATAAGGCTTGGAAGGGTGGGAGAGGAATTGTCTGTCGGATTTGAGAAGGGATGGCATTCCGGGCCAGAGGCAGGATGTGGACTAGGGATCGGCTGTGAGATAGGTGAGATGAAGGCACAGTGAGAAGGTTAACACTAGAGGAGCAAAGTGTGTGGGCTGGGTTGTAGAAGGAGAATAGGTAGCACTGGGGCCAGGGGCAGGATCTATCAATTCTTTTATATTGTATTCTCCCAAGCATTTAGTAGAGTGCTCCGCACACAGTAAACGCTCAGTCAGTGTGACCGATTGAATGAAATGCCCTTAATAAAACAGTAAAAGAAATTAGACTAGAAAGCGATAAAGTATTCCTTCATGCTTTGGGGGAGTATGAAGGAGATGTGGTTTCCGGGTAGGTTGTTATTTTATACTCTCCCAAGCGCTTAGTGCTCCAGGGCTCCGCAAAAAGTAAGTGCTCAGTAAATACGATCGACTGACAGAGCAGTGGTTGCTAAGCGTGAAGCCAGAGGGAGTCTGGCTCCCTCTCTAGACCGGGAGCTTGTTTTGGGCAGGGAGTGTGTCTACCGACTCCGCGGTTTTGTACTCTCCCAAGCGCTTTGTTCAGTGCTCCGCACACAGTAAGCACTCAATAAATACGATTGATTGATTGAGTTTCAGGCACGTGGGAAGCCGTGGGCAAGAGGTCCGCATTGAGAGAGACACTGACCAGGTGAAAGTCCATCCAAAGAAGAACTCCCAACTCGCACGCATTTCTATGCCGTGGAAATAGTCCGTTGAGTTGTTCTGCTCTTTTTTAGCTGGGGCTGGTGAGCTCAAGTTCAGTTCAAACTGGGCCAGGAATGCCACTATACAAGGAGGCTCCATCTAAGAGCTTCAGAAACTTTACCAACTTCTCCCAGTGAATACCCAATTTCTTGATAGAGTGGGAAAAAATAATTTGCTGTGGTACATGGAAAATTCAAGCAGAACAATTCTCTTTCTAGTTTTAGTCTTGGTGAATGAATTCTCCAGAAAGAAGTAATGTTCTTTGACTGGCAGATTCTGAGACATTAAGGTAATGAACGCTTCTGGCTCCTTTCGTTTTAATCCCGAGTTCAGTTTAAAGTGATATTAGAGGATCGCTTTTTCCCTTAAATGAAATTGTTTTACTCACTCTCGCACCCGTCAGCGTTCCCTCGTCGCTTCTCACTTAAGGATTCTTTCCATTTCTCTGTCTTTCTTGAGTTCAGTCAGTTTGTCAACCAGTCAGTGGCACTGAGCTCTTACTATGTGCAGAACACTCTACTAAGCTCTTGAGAGGGTTCGATATAAAAGAGCAGTGGCTATGTCAGCTCTGTTCTATCGTACTCTCTCAAGCTCTTTATACAATGCTCTTCACAGAGTAAGCACTCAATCAATACCATCCATTGATAGATTGATTATCCACTCTGTTTTCTGCAGATCTGGATAGAAGCCAGTCCTGGGAGTCAGAAGGACCTGGGTTCTAACCCCGGCTCTGCCACGTATCTGCTGCGTGACCCTGGTCAAGTCACTTATCTTCTCTGTGCCCCAGTTACCTCACCTGTAAAAATGGAAATTGAGACTTTGAGCCCCATGTGGGACAGGGACCGTGTCCTACCTGATTAACCTGTACTGCTTGGTAGAGAAGCAGCGTGGCTCAGTGGAAAGAGCACGGGCTTTGGAGTCAGAGGTCATGAGTTCGAATCCCAGCTCCGCCACTTGTCAGCTGTGTGACTGTGGGCAAGTCACTTAACTTCTCTGTGCCTCAGTTACCTCATCTGTAAAAATGGGGATTAAGACTGTGAGCCCCACGTGGGACAACCTGATTCCCTTGTGTCTACCCCAGAGCTTAGAACAGTGCTCGGCACATAGTAAGCGCTTAACAAATACCAACATTACATAGTAAGCGCTTAACAAATACTGTTATAAGAAAAAAACTGGAAACTGGAGGCAGGTACCAGAAACATGATGAACCAGTCTTCTCCTAAAGGGACCCAGAGAGCAATGGATAAGCAGGAAGGCAAGAGCACCTCAGTCCACTGTAGTCATACACAAATCCTTATTTACATGCAGGCTGCATTTATAGCTGACACAACCACAAGGAAGTCCCAGTGAAACAGACGAAATGCGGTCCTCTAAGGACGAATGACAACTCACATATTGAACCGAACATGTTTTTTGTAACACGAGAGAGAAGTAGGAAATTACAAAGGAGCTGGAGCTCTACAGAAATATACAACAAAATAAGATGCAATCACAGAATAGGGATAGGAAGGGCAGCATAGCCTAGTGGAAAGAACACGGGCCTTAGGACACCTAATCCTGCCTCTGCCCCTTGCATACTGTGTGACCTTGGACAAGTCTCTTAACTTCTCTGTGCCTCAGTTTCCTCTTTTAAAATGGGAATTAAATATCTGTTGTCTCTCCCCTTTAAACTAAGCACCACATGGGAGAGAGTGTCCAAAGTGACTATTCTGTATCTGTCCAGTCAGTTTGGACATATTCTCTGTTCCATGTGGTGCTTAGCTTAAAGGGGAGGGACAACAGATATTTATTATTATTATGAATGAGATTGGGAAAGTAAGTGAGCTCTTGGAGGTATAAGGATGACTAGAGATTTCCTGGCAAATGTGAGTTCTTGATTTACTTTCTATTTATTGCTACTGTTCTTGTCCGTCCGTCTCCCCGCATTAGACTGTAAACCCGTCAGAGGGCAGGGACTGTCTCTATCTGTTACCGATTTGTACATTCCAAGTGCTTAGTACAGTGCTCTGCACATAGTAAGCGCTCAATAAATACTACTGAATAAATGAATGAATGAATCAGGGGCAAGAGAAGACAGCTTGGTTTCCTCTAGACTGAAAGCTGCTTATGGGTTGGGAACATTTCTACCAACTCTGTGGTATTGTGTTGTCTCAGGCATTGAGTACAGTGTTTTGCACACAGTAAATGCTGAATAAATACCATGCATTGATCGATGGAGAGGGGTTGGAGGAAATGATAGATATCATCGGTCTGAATGAATCAAGATTTCCTGCTGGATATACACTTGTACATCTTCAAATGAGGTAGAAATGTAGGCTGTGTGAAAGAAGAAGGAGAGGGGGAGGAAGGGGAAGAAGAAGCAGTGTGGTCTAGTGGAGAGAGCAAGGGCCTGGGCGTCTAATCCTGGCTCCTCCACCTGTCTGCTGTTGTGTGACCTTGGGCAAGTCATTTAACTTCTCCGTGCCTCCGTTACTTCGTCTGCGAAATGGGGATGAAGATTGTGAGGCCTATGTGGGACAGGTACTCTGTCCAAACTGATCAAAGTGTATCTATCCCAGCTCTTAGTACAGTGCCTGGCACATAGTAAGAGCTTAACAAGACCATAAAAAAAGAAGAGCAGTAGAAGAAGAAGGAGAAGAACAAGAAGAAGGAGGAGGAAAAGGAAGAGAAAGAGGAGGAGGAGAAGGAAGAGGAGGAGAAGTAGGACGAAGAGGAGACAGAGGAAGAAGAGAAGGAGGAGCCCGTGTTCTAACCACTGCGCCATGCTGCTCCTCAAGATAATCGGATTAGACACAGTCCCTGTCCCGCAAGGTCCGAAAAGGAGGGCAAACAGGAGAACTGAAGCCCAGAGAAGTGAAGTGACTTGCCCTTGGTGATACGGAAGACAAATGGAGGAACTGGGATTAGAACCCAGATCCTTCTGATTCCCAGTCTTAGCCATTAGGTCGAGCTGCTTCTCTAAGGAAGGGCTCAGGAGCATCAG
This sequence comes from Ornithorhynchus anatinus, assembly GCF_004115215.2. Taxonomy (NCBI): domain Eukaryota; kingdom Metazoa; phylum Chordata; class Mammalia; order Monotremata; family Ornithorhynchidae; genus Ornithorhynchus; species Ornithorhynchus anatinus. The sequence goes on from NC_041746.1 coordinate 21,919,688, forward strand.
GCCAGATCATCTGGGGTTTGTAGCCTATTTTCACAATAAAATAGCTCCTGTGTCTTCCCGCACAGCTGGATTAAAACTCTGGGAATCAGTGCCGTCTCCCACCGTGCCAACCTGGCTTTAGCTCCAGACCTGACCCGTGCCAGCAGAGCCTTGGATTTAGGTTGGGTTGGCATTAGGCCTCCACAATGTGTGGAACATTAGAAAGACTTCAGCTGTGACTAATGGATTTTTACAAAACAGTATTCATTAAGGGCTTACTAAGTGCCTGACAGTGTTCTAAGTGCTTGTTTAGGCCCAGGATAATCAGGTTGGACCCATTCCCTTCCCATATGGGGCTCACAGTCTTGATCAGTTTCCTCATCTGTAAAATGGAGATAAGAGTGTGAGCTCCATGTGGGACAAGGATTTGTAACTGACCCAGGGCTTAGAACAGTGCTCGGCACATAATAAGCACTCAACAAACACCCTCATCATCATCAAATACCAACATTTTCGTTATATGGTAGGTGCTCAATAAATGCCGTAAACAGATTAGGAGTTAGATGTTATGAAGTCTAAAAGGAATTATCCTGCTAATGCTAAAAGGAGACTTTGAAACCATTTGCAGGTTTAAGCCTCCAAGCTGCCGACACATTGAAACAGTATTCCAGGGCATCAGTAATAAAATTGTAACATATCAGGGTGTGGAAACATCGGTGAAAGCTGAGCTAAGATGAGTGCAGAGGAGCCACTTTACAAATACCATAAAAAAGTGCTATTATTGATACTATTTCCGATTATCTTTAACTGCTCTGATGTTTTCTAGCGTCAGAGTTCTTTTCTTCCCAATATTATTAGAAAGACAAGGTATTGGACCGTGCGACTTTTTGCCTAGCTCCGCGATGTTCTGAATCTATTAACTTAAATGTATATTAGCTCCACAGGGTCTTAGTCTTAGGGAGTCTTGGATCTTTTCAAGTGAGAATTAATTGTGAGAAAGAACTTTCACAACCAGTCACCTGCCCGTTTGGCTGGTAATATGCTCCATCTCCTTTGTTGATAAACTAGGATCTAGTAGGCAGCGATGCAGAAATGAAAGCCTTTGCTTTTTCTTTCTCGGTTTTTAACCCCCCTCTTCATGACAGAAAGAGAAAGGAGCTCCCCAGAGCTGAATTTGAATTTGCAGCAAACTTGCTAGAGACACAAATCTGGACCATAGTCTTAGCAGTAATATGTTTTGTCTCTCTTATGACGAAGACGTTCCAGTGAGCGTTTAGTATGTGCTTGGTATCGGGAAATAAGTCTGGACCCTTTTTTCTTCGTTGCCGCTAGCCAAATTGTAATGGACTTTAGATTTTATATAAAATCTGGCATCCTTTGAGTTTTCTCAGTTGGACTAAGAAAGAGTGTTACATTGGGTCACTTTGAGTTGTTCTCAGTCAGTCTACTACAGTCACTAGTTTCCAAAATATGCTAAGAGGTGTAGCCGTGTCGATATAGCCAGATTGTAAACTCCTCAAGGTCATGGCTCCTTCTACTAACTCATCTGTACTGTCCCGTACAGGGCTCTCTTCAGACAAGACATCTATATTTATTTTTAAAAAATGGTATTCGTTAGGCCCTTACTATGTGCCAGGCACTGTACTAAGCCCTGGGGTAAATACAAGCTAATGAGGTTGGACATAGTCCATGGCACATGTTATTCGAGGTCCAGAGAAGTGAAGTTACTTGCCCAAGGTCACGCAGCAGACATGTGGGAGAGCCGGGATTAGAACCCAGGCCCTGCTGTCTCCCAGGCCTCAGCTCTATCCACTAGGCCACGCTGCTTCCAACTTTCCCTGAACATCAGAGAACTCGAGGAGCGTATCTTTCCGCAGTGCTTTTGGGAAAATAAAATGAATCCTCGGGGGTTTTCCATGAGATTCCCAACCAGAGCAGATGTCGGGGGAAATCTTCCAGGATTTAACTTTACCTAGGGGAAACAGCATGGCCTAATGGATGGAGTACGAGCTAGGGAGTCAAAGGACCTGTGTTCTAATCCTGGTTCCGCAATTTGTCTGCTGTGTGGCTTTAAGCAATTCACTTAATTTCTGTGCCTCGGTTCCCTCATCAGTAAAATGGGGATTAAGACTGGGAGCCCCACGTGGGACATGGAGTGTGTCCAACCTGATACGCTTGTATCTATCCCAGCACTTAGTAGAGTGTCTGGCACATAGTAAGTGCTTAACAAATGTCGTATTCAAAAAAAATTCCACAAACACGCATGGCAAGCTACACCACTTCCTCCCCCCATCCTTCGGCTTGCCAAAAACTGTTGCCTCACCCTAACATTTACCTTAACCCTATCCTTAATTAGTTACCATATGGAGACCCTTGGTTTGCCTAAAACTGTTCCCTAACCTTAACTTTTACCTTAACTCTAATTAGTTACTGTATGGAGAAGTGATATTGGGAAACTGAAAGCAAAGAAGGCAGAGGAAACGTTCTAATATTAACCAAGACAGTCAGTCAGTCATTGCTATTTATTGAGAGCTTACTATGTGCCAAGCACTGTAGTGAGCTCTTGGGAGAGAGCAACAGAACAATAGACAGACACATTCCCTGCCCACAACGAGCTTACAGTCTAGAAGCGGGAAGACTGCACAGAGTTTCCAACAGTGTCATGGCCCAGCTGAAAACCGGAAATCGGTTGCCGAGGACAACCAGTGCGGAGCCCCCCTCTAGACTGTACGCCCATCGTGGGCAGGGAATTTATCCATTTATTGTTCTATTATACTCTTCCCGGCGATGAGTGGAGTGCTCTGCACGCAGTAAGCGCTCAATAGATACGATTGACTGACTGAGCACTGCCAGCAAGATGGAGGAAACTCTTGTCGAGCAGAAGCTTCGTAGGGAACGAGAGACGAGAAGGCAAAAGAGCGGCCCTGCAAGCACTAAAAGTAACATAACCAGTGACAGCCTTTTTGTGTTCTCAGAGTGGCCAGGGCTGATAATCCTATATTGACCTTTTCAACCACACACGCGGTCAGAAGTGAAATCACTGCTGGGAGCTCTATATACGTATAACACTTTTATTCATTCAGTGGTATTTATTAAGCACTTGAGAGAATACAGTGGAAAAACAAACATATTCCCTGCATACACACATACGCTGTATACATTGCAAATACATACAAACACTAGAAAGAATGAACAATCCAGCTGATCTGTAAATGAACTCTTTGGCCTGGAAAGACCCAACTGAATAATAATCGGCTAAAGATTGGAATTCAGGCTCTATGACCTAGTCCCGAACGATCATAATATAATCTAGAAATCCTATAGTATAGATGAATAAAATATCAGCCTGTCTAACTCTGGAAAAATCAGAAGACAAGTATTGATTGGTTGAGAGGCGGCTAAGCAGAAAATCATTCTCAGATTGTTTCTGAGACACCCTCAGCATTTTTCTTCAGGCAATTTTACTTGTAGAGAGGAATGATTGTTTTACTGCACTACACTGTAAACTCATCGCAAGTTCCTCGAGAGCCAGGATCGCGTCTACTCACTTCATTGTATATGAAGGAGTAAGTTCTCCCAATACTTGCTTATATTTCTGACTTCTCTGTTAGAAAAAGACGTATAATAGCCTGAAGGAAAGAGCATGGCCCTGGAAGTCAGAGGACCTGGGTTCTAACCCCGACTCTGCTACTCATCTGCTGTGGGGCCTTAGGCAGAGTCACTTCGCTTCTCTGTGCCTCGGTAACCTCATCTATAAATTGGGGATTTAGATTGTGATCTCCATGTGGGACAGAGATTGTATCCAACCCGATATTTGTATCTACCCCAGCTGTAAAAACAGTGCTCGACACCTAGGGAGTCCTTAACTAATATCGTGAAAAAAAAACCAAACCCAAAACACACCACACTCTGAAATGCCTGATCTTTCTGGGATTCAGTTCTATCTGTGGTACTGAGATTGCTTGACTCCAAACTAGTAAGCAGGTTGGGTTTGAGCATCAAAATCATTAGGCTGCTATAGGCTATGCTTAATTAGTGTTGGCTTTTACGATTTCTATTAACTCATTTTTCTGGGGGCATTTATATAACTGTCTTCCAGGTTTGACGGTGATGCTACAGGGGTGGAGTTTTTTCCAAGCCCGAGCGGGCCAGTGACTCTGATGTGTGACTGACGATCCTTGCCACTCCTTGAGTATGCCGAGATTTCCCCTTGCTGATCTATTAGGTTGTCTAGCCCCGGCGCCTGCCAATAATTTCACTTCTCCCTCTTGGTGTCACGGTCTTCACGAAGCTTCCGCCTCAACTCAGTCCGGTCCACTTCTGATCGCCGCCCTCCAGGCTGGGCTATTTAACCTAGTAGAAAAAATGAGGGAACTGAGGCACAGAGAAGAGAAGTGACTTGCCCAAGGTCACCCAGCAGGCAAGTGGCAGAGCTGGGATTAGAACCCATGACCTTCTGACGCCCAGGCTCGCTTCTTACGCACCACGTCATGCTGCTGCTCTACGAGCCAGGCATTTTACTAAGCATTAGGGTGGATGCAAGTAAATCGGGTTGGAAACAGTCCCTGCCTCACCAGGGGCTCACAGTCTTAATCCCCATTTTACAGATGAGGTAACTGAGGCACAGTTCCAAACGAGGTCCCTCCCCGAGGGTACATTCATTTCTCTTTGCTCCAAATTGAGCTCTCCCCTCGAGAGGATATTCATTTCTCTTTGCTCCAGTGAGGAGGTCCGATGGGTCACTCAGTCCCCCACAGGGTCCGACCGGGTGGGTGTCCCCGACTCTGGGAAAAGGCAACTCCTCACACCGGCACGATGGACTTCCAACCTATTACTAAGAGTTCGCGGAGGCTCACTTCATGATGTACCCTGTTAATTCTGGATCCACGGTCATATGTGGGAGGATCGCGTGTCACGACCCGGTGGAATTTTCCTCGTCGTTCGTCGCTAGCCCCTCCGGCTTCAGCGTCCTTGTGGATTTTCAGAATCGAGGGGCCCACGGTTCTTTGTGTCTCACTACTAGTCCGCTGGCACCCGTGACCTTGTGGTTTTTTAAAATCAGAGGGGTCTGCAGGTGTCAGTTGATGCGGGTGGTATAAAATGGAGGTTTGTTATAAAATGGAGGGAGTCTGGCCAAGGCCTGACCCGTCACAACCAGGCTCTGGAGAAGAACGCGCCAAGGAAACAGAGGGGCCGTAATTTGTTACCCTTGAACCAGCTGCAGTAGGAAAAAAAGAGGTAAGAAATTGATGAGAGCAGAGAATCCCGCTGTAATGACAGATCAACCTCAGGTGAGCCATGAACGCTCCGAGACCAGGAGCCTGCACTGAAAAAGTCACGTGACCTAGGGGAAAGAATAATGTCCCGAGAGTCAGAGGTCTTCTAAACTGTAAGTTCACTGTGGGCAGAGAATGTGTGTTGATTGTTATGTCGTACTCTCCCAAGAGCTTAGTACAGGGCTCTGCACACAGTAAGTGCTCAATAAGCACAGTTGACTGACTGACCACCTCTTGTTTGCTGTGGGATCTTGTGTAAGTGGTTTAACTTTTTTGTGCCTCAGTTACCTTATCTGCAAAACGGGCATTAATTTCTCTTTAGATGGTGAACCCCATGCGAGACAGGGACTGTGACCAATGTGGTTATCTTGTATCAGTGATAGTAAGCGCTCAATAAATACTATTGAATGAATGAATAATGCTCGGCAGAGAGTAAACACTCAAAGAGTATCGTAATTCTTGTTATTGATACAAGCTGATGATAGATCATGAACCCTTTCCCCCTGGAAGTCTTCTGCCAACTTTTCAGACGGTGCTGTGCTCACAGTAAGTGTTCAATCAGTACCTATGATTGATGGATTGACTGACAGAAACGGTCGTTTGTTCAGCGACATTCACCTTGTCTCTTCCCTGATTAAGCATGACTAAACATTTGAAAATGTGGCGTGGGTTCTAATCCCAGCTCTACGTGGCCTTGGGTGAGTCATTTCACTTCCTTTGTGCCTCAGTTACCTCATCTGTAAAATGGGGGTTAAGACTGTGTCCAAGCTGATTGGATGGGTCTATCCCAGTGCTTAGTTCAGTGCCCGGCACACAGTAAGCACTTAAATACCAGAATAATAATTATTAAAATGACCTTTTGGCTGTCACCCAGCATCTATTTTCCGCCTGATTTTTTTATATGAATTATTTCTTTCCTTGGGCATGAAAGCATATTTCTGCTCTCCTTCTTCATCTGCCCATAGGGTTTACACCTCCCCCCCCCCCCCATCTCAGGAGGCTGGGGTCCAGGTGGTTTGGGTTGTGATTCTGATTTGCTAGAGGAGAACCTCCTTACCCTGAATTTAGACTGCCTGGGAGAGATTTTCAGGGACTCGTTTTATCCACAGAGATGTGGCTAATCGATTAGGTTAATAATAATAATGTTGGTATTTGTTAAGCGCTCACTATGTGCCGAGCACTATTCTAAGCGCTGGGGTAGACACAGGGGAATCAGGTTGTCCCACGTGGGGCTCACAGTCTTCATCCCCCTTTTACAGATGAGGTAACTGAGGCACCGAGAAATTAAGTGACTTGCCCGCAGTCACACAGCTGACAAGTGGCCGAGCGGGGATTCGAACCCACAACCTCTGACTCCAGAGCCCGTGCTCATTCCACTGAGCCACGCTGCTGTATTGCTGAGCACCTTAGAAAGAAACCCAGTTCTTAGATGGGTTTACAGTAGAGGAAAACTAGGCCGTCTTTTCAGAGGGAGTTTGCAGAAGTGGGTGCTGGATACCTCTTCGGGAGTGGGATTGGATTTATAATCAGGTAACACTTAGTCTCTGGCTTCCTGAGGAACAAATGATTGATAACCCTGTAATAATAATAATAATGTCGGTATTTGTTAAGCTCTTACTATGTGCAGAGCACTGTTCTAAGCGCTGGGGTAGACAGGGGAATCAGGTTGTCCCACGTGGGGCTTACAGGCTTAATCCCCGTTTTACAGATGAGGTAACTGAGGCACAGAGAAGTGAAGTGACTTGCCCAAGTCACGCAGCTGAGAAGCGGCAGAGCCGGGATTCGAAAGAGTCTGGAGAAAAATAAGTGCTTGGCACATAGTAAGCGCTTAAGAAATACCATTATTATTAATAAAAATTATATAATCAATCAGTTTTATTTACTAAGTTCTTACTGTGGGCATAGCACTGTTCTAAGCACTTGGGAGAGCGCAGTTCTGTAAGCCCGTCGATGGGCAGGGATTGTCTCTATCTGTTGCCGAACTGTACATTCCAAGCGCTTAGTACAGTGCTCTGAACATAGTAAGTGCTCAATAAATACTACGGAATGAATGAATGCAGTGCAGTAGAGCTATAAGGATCTAAATAGTTTATGGGAGCTCCGAAGTTGGACAGCAGGTCCTCAGGAAGAATCAATCAATCAATTGATCAGATTTGTGGAGAGTTAACTCTGTGTCGAGCACTGGGCTACACTTGGAAGAGTAAAATAGATTTAATAAAGGGGTCACAATCTACTGCGTGCCAAGCACTGGATTAAGCACTTGGGGGAGTACAATAGAGTGAAGCAGCGTGGCTCAGTGGAAAGAGCACGGGCTTGGGAGTCAGAAGTCATGGGTTCGACTCCCGACTCTGCCCCTTGTCAGCTGGGTGACTGGGGGCAAGTCACTTCACTTCTCTGGGCCTCAGTTACCCCATCTGGAAAATGGGGATGAAGACTGTGAGCCTCACGTGAGACAACTTGATGACCCTGTATCTACCCCAGCGCTTAGAACAGTGCTCTGCACATAATAAGCGCTTAACAAGTACCAACATTATTACTCATTCATTTAGTCGTATTTATTGAGTGCTTATTGTTTGCCTAACACTGTATTAAGCACCTGTGAGAGGACAATATAACAGTAAATAGACACATTTGCTTCCCACATCAAGCTGACATGATGCCTTCCTCTGACGAGCTTACAGTCTAGCTGGAAATGTGGGGTTCAAGGAATTGGAAAGTTACATAAGCAGTGGTCTACTTTAATTCAGTGAGAAAATATAATTAATAATTATGGTGTTTAAGGTCCCCAGGCCTTATGAGAACCCCTCTGTCTACCAAGCACTGTGGCTCAGAGAAGCAGCGTGGCTCAGTGGAAAGAGCCCGGGCTTGAGAGTCAGAGGCCATGGGTTCGAATCCCTTAGTTGTGTGACTGGGCAAGTCACCTCACTTCTCTGTGCCTCAGTTCCCTCATCTGTCAAATGGGGATGAAGACTGTGAGCCTCATGTGGGACAACCTCATTCCCCTGTATCTACCCCAGCGCTTAGAATAGTGCTCTACACGTAGTAAGCACTTAAATATCAACATTATTATTATTATTATTATTATTATTATTACCACATTGCTGTCCATCGGCAGGGCCTGATAAACACAAAAATCACTCAGAGGCTCCAGATCTGAGTTATCTCTAGAATCGGCAAATCAAGTCACCTCATTAATGAGGGCCTCCACTGACAGAGGAGCCTGACAGTTGCTCGAGCTACTGCAGATATGCAGCAGAAGAAGCTGCGTGGCCTAGTGGAAAGCCTGCAGGCCCGTTGAGTCAGAGGATCTGGGTTCTAATCCTGGCTCTGCCACTTTCCTGCTGTGTGTGACCTTGAGCAGGTCACTTCACTTCTTTGGGCCTCAGTTACCTCATCTGTAAAATGGGGATTAAAAGTGGGAGCCCAATGTAGGACAGGGACTGTGTCCAACCTGATTAACCTGTATCTACCCCAGGACTTAGAACAGTGCTTGGCACGTTGTAAGCGCTTAACAAGTACCATCATAATTATTATTATTAACAATCAAATAGGATTATAATGATTATTGATATGATTAGGATAAAGTCACTTAACTTCTCTGTGCCTCAGTTCCCTCATCTGTAAAATGGGGATTAAGACTGTGAGCCCCACGTGGGACAACCTGATTCCCCTATGTCTACCCCAGCGCTTAGAACAGTGCTCGGCACATAGTAAGCGCTTAACAAATACCAACATTATTATTATTATTATTAAGTCGAGGCCATTAACATTGGCATTCAAAGAGGTTGTTGAAGTCTTGGTGAGCGCTCTCAGTAGATCAAACAACAATTATTTATTGAGCACTTACTGTGTGCAGAGCACGGTACTAAGCGCTTGGGAGAGTGCACTACACAAGTGCAAGATACATTTCCCGACTACAGTGAGCTTACAGTCTAGGCGGGGGACAGATATTAATGCAAATAAATTCATAATTTCTAGATAGGTACAGTACAGTGAAGGAAACGGGATTGCAGTGGGTCAAGGAGAGAGCTGGGGGAGAGGAAGTGAAGACAGCAGGAGTATACAACCCATTTAAGGAGCAGGTAAGCTCACTGTGGACAGGGAATGCGTCCTTTTATTGTACTGTACTCTCCCAAGTGCTTAGTACAGTTCTCTGCATATAGTAAGCGCTCAATAAATACCAATGAATGATCAAATGAATGGAAAGATCATGGGCCTGGGAGACAGAAGGAATTGGATTTTAATCGTGTCTCTCTACCGTGACTGCTGTATGACCTTGGGTAAGTCACTTAACTTTTCTGGGCCTCAGATACCTCATCTGTAAAAGGGGGCTTGAGTCTGTGAGTCCCATGTGGGATTGAGATTGGGTCCAACCTGAGTGACTTGTATCTACTCCACTGCTTAGAACAGTGCTTGACACATAGGAGGCACTGTAAACTGTTTATTCTTATGACGTATTCTCCCAAGCACTTAGTACAGTGCTTTGCGCACAGTAAGTAGTCAATAAATATGATTGATGAACAAATAACCATTATTATTAATAGGGATAATTAAGAGTTGGTAGCAATATGACTTCTGGAAGCAATGTAATGTTGCAGGGGACCTCACGTAACAACAAAAAATACTAGGTAAGAGTCACTAAGAGTAAATATAAAATAGGAAAATGAGAGTGAGCTGGGACACTTTATCTCCTTTTGCCTGTATCTGATGGGAACCGATTCCCTTCTTGTGCTAAAAGCAGCTTCTCCTAAAATGATTTCCCCTTAAACGTAGACATACATCTATGTCCACTGTGGTTCCCGGAGTGGTTTATTTCATGTTAAAGACTGGCCGGATTTTTCTTTAAAGCTGTTTTTGAAAGACAGTTCTTTATTATGGGTTTCGAGGGCACGCTTTTCTTCAGCAAGAAATCATATCTAAAAGCCCACCCCTAGAGACGGCTGGCTTCTTAGATAAATATGATAGCTAGGTTAATGTAGTCCAGGTTGGGTTCATCTTTACCTCCTCTTCCTTCCCTAATCACGCTCTTAATTTTTAATGGCCACTTTATGTAGAAAAATGACTGACCTCCACCTTCTACTGTTTCAGCCTATAAGGGCCTATTTTTTAGCTGAGAAATATATTTGGTGAGACGTGTCTCTATTTCCGGCTATGAGACAGCACTGGGCTGAAATCATTCCTCTTTCAGGAATGAGTTTTCCTCCACAACAGCCTCTAATCCAAACTTTTTTCATCAGATCGTGGCTGATACTTCCCCCCTCTCCCCGGACTTTATTTAATCCATTGCTCTTCGATTCGGTACCGGTTTTCCTCAATTTATATTTCTTTTTCTTTGTGTTAGAGCCAAGGCGATCACGTTTAAATGGATCTTTTCCGGTTGCTCTCTTATTTTTCTGCAGAGACTGCTCCGGGTCCGCCGTGCTAACCCTCATCCGAACGTGAAAGCCACTTTTCTTCTTCACTCTTGTCTCTCTGTGGACTAATCACTTCTAAATAAGAGAGATTAGCCTCTGGGCTTTCGGGTCAGAGAGAATGAGAGAGACCGAAAGAGAACAGAGGCAGAGAGAGTGTGTAAGTGAGAGCAAAACAAGCAGAGAATTGTCCTCCATGCTCAAAAAAGAAGCCAATGAAGGTGAAATGTCTCCTCAAAGACAAAGATCGGGTCTCATAACTCTCTTGTATGCTTCCAAATGCTTAGTACAGTGCTCTGCACCATATGAAGTGCTCACTGAATACCACTGATGAACTGAGAGACCCAAGGCCTAGGATGTAACTTATTTCTCTCCCATCGAGGAACAGTGGGGATAAAAAGGAAGGTTTGAGTGGCTTAACTTGGTTAGAGGAGTTCTCGTTAATTTATTAAAACTAATCCTGAGTCCGCATGGCCAGTCGATGAGGATGCCTTCCTAAGAGGAAGATCTGTCAATTAATCGGTGGTATTAACTGAACGATTAATGTGTGCAGAATACGGTCCTAAACGCTTAAATCATTCAGTCCTAAAACTTTTCAGAAGTTGCGTGTCATTGCCTCCTGGCCCTCGCCTTCAATATTCTGTGTTTATTTCTCCCTAGTTCAGAGTAAAACCTGTTTGTTTCTCTTACCTGCTTGCGGGGGGAGCTTAGTCATACTCTCTGGAGCTTACAATGACTTACTGAGGAGTAGCTGGGGGGTAGCGAGGGGAGGGAGGGTCTAAAATCCAGATCTGCCGTGGATAATGTCAACCGTGGGGTGCTTAATCCTGTCGGAACTCGCTTAATGGTTTCCTCCAAGCAATGCCAGACAGTTTTGCTTTGTTCTGTTCTGCTTTGCTGTCCCTCTCCCCCATTTAGACTGTGAGGCTGATACTGGGCAGGGATTGTGTCTATCAGTTGCCAAATTGTACATTGCAAGCGCTTAGTACAGTGCTCTGCACAGAGTAAGCACTCAATAAATACTATTAAGTGAATGAATGCCAGATTCAGTCCAGAGAGAACCCAAATTCTCATCTGGAATCGAAGAGAGTCTGACTAATACTGGTGGTATTTGTTAAGCGCTTACTATGTGCCGAGCACCGTTCTAAGCGCTGGGGTAGACACAGGGGAATCAGGTTGTCCCACGTGGGGCTCACAATCTTAATCCCCATTTTACAGATGAGGGAACTGAGGCACCGAGAAGTTAAGTGACTTGCCCAGATTCACACTTGCCCAAATGACTAGGCTCACCGTAGACAGGGAATGTTTCTCTCGTCGTATTGTACTCTCCCAAGTGCCTAGTACAGTGCTCTGCACACAGTAAGCGCTCGATAAAGATGATTGAATGAATACTATTAATAATACCTCGGTCGTTGTGGATTATGGCAGAGGACAGGACGTTCTGGAGAAAGTCTATCCATGGAGTCGCTATGAATTGGAAACGACTCGATGGCACCTGATAATAATAATATCTCACTGTCTAATGTATATAACCTCAGCGTGCTAATTGCATAGGACATACACAGACTTTTTAAACCCTTATTTTTTTATTGGCTCATGCGTGGCTTAATCGGGTGAGTCTCGAGAGTGAGCTGAGGTGTTTTGGAGTGATTTTGGTTCCACGTCAATGGAGCATGATCAAGATGACTGTCTCTCCTGTCACTTGTGACTGGACCCTCTATGGCTTTTCTGGGTTTTTCCTCAATTTCCAGTCACCCGAGGGTCGAATGCGCTGTTGCATTATTGAGACAAGTGGACCAGAACCCAGATGGAGCGAGCAGGCCGAAAGAGGAAAAAAAGGAAAAACAAAAAGCAACAGTTAATGCCAGTAGCTCTAAGCGAGAGAGCTCTCATGCTTTCCAATCTGTGGTTGTTTCACCCCATTTATGCCTCCTTTGGTGTCTTTGCTTCACACTGGTACGTGAGATTGTGTGATGTGATTAACAAATATGAGATTTATTCCTGGCTGGGGGTGGGGATGGAGACTGGAACCAGAGTGAATCGAAACCACACTTGTAAAGCACCTGGTTGGTACGTTAAACACAGACTCCAGTAGCCATGTCGATTTGAATCGGAGCAGAAGACTCCTTCTCGCCACCTTCAAAGCCTTACTGAGGGCACATCTCCTTCAAGAGGTCTTCCCTGACTAAGCCCTCCTGTCCTCTTCTCTCACTCCCTGGCCATCATTCTTGCCCCCGGATTTACTCCCTTTATTCACCCCTCCCTCAACCCCTCCTTAGTATAGTGGTGAGTCGACTCCCCGACAGGGAGGCTGCTTTATTTTTCAGAAGCAGCATGGCAGACCTGCAAGTCAGAAGGTCACAGAAAAGTGGTGAAGCCTGGATTACAACCTAGGTCCTTCTGACTCCCAGACCCGGGCTCTAGCCACTAAGCCACACTGCTTAAAATGTTTAACTCAACTTATCGGCGCTCCCTGTTACCCTTTAGCGGCTCAGCTTGAGGAAAATGGACTTGGAGAGACCCCCAAACCACTCAGAGGCTGGGAGAGAGTCGGGGGAGCACTTACTATAGTCCTGGAAAGATTTGGGGGGACAAGCTCGGAAGAGGTACGGAAGACCCTGTGGACTTAGATACGTTTGTCTGCTGGGTGAACTGGGCCAAATCACTTCACTTCTCCAGGCCTCAGTTGCCTCACCTATAAAACGGGGAATGAAATGTGAGTCTTAGGTGGGACAGGGACTGTGTCCAACCCGATTTGCTTGTATCCACCCCAGCGTTTAGTACAGCGCCTGGCACATAGTAAGTGCTTAACAAATACCACAATTATACATGAAGCATTTGCTCACTTTGCAGGGTGAAACAGCCTAGGAACGGATGAATGCTTACTTGGAATATGCGGCCATCAACCTTAACAGTTTCTGTATTAGAAACTAATAGAATTCGGGATGCCTTATTCAGCTCATTTTCAGAATTCCTATTTCTGCATTAGGAAGGTAATTTGGATTGGAATCAAATTGATTTAAAAGCTTCCCTCTTTTCTTCCCCAAAACTTATTATAAGGGATAATAAAAATTAATCTTCCAAAATTTACCCTCTCTATAATGCATCTTTTTTTTTTTTGAACTCTGAATCAGGTTGTCTTCTTAAAGGGAATTTTTTTTGTGAACAGGAACCACATCTATTTCTGGGTGGGAGCCTCACTGATTATATTATCATTTGACAACAGAACTTGAAAGAAGCTCGAGTCCTGCAGAATACTGGTTTAAAGGAAACGTGCATTAATGTACTTATTCTGACTGAGACCACATCAATCATTTAATCAATGATATTGATTTGACACCTACTGTGAAAACACTTGTGAACGCAACTCTACGGCCCTTATGTTCATATCTGTAATTCATATTAATGTCCGTCTCCCCTTCTAAACTGTAAGCTTGTCGTAAACAGGGAATGTGTCTGCTTATTGTTCTGTTGTACTCTCCCAAGTGTTCTCTACATGCTCTGCACCCAGTAAGTGCTCAATAAATACGATTCGCTGACTTACTGACCAAGTACAAATGAGTAGACACGAACCCTGCCCTCAGGAGTTTACAATCTAGCAGAAGAGATAGATATCAATTTTCAGAAAGAAGACAGGACAGCATCAAGAAGGCAGCCATAAAAATAAGACCAGCAGAAGAGCTGTGGATTGGTTTGTTGATGCTGTTATTGCTGACTGGTACGGCTACATCTAAACTGTAAATTCGATGTGGGCAGGGAACATGTCCATCAACTCTTTTCTGTTTTGCTCTCCCGAGTGCTTTGGACAGTGCTCTGCACACAGCGAGTGCTCAATAAATACAAAGACCGATTGATTTAGTGTGTGAGTCTTCCACACACTTGCAACTTTTGCCCATCAGTCAATTGATCGATGATATTTACTCAGCCCTTGCTGTGTGCCGAATAGTGTACTAAGCTCTTGAGAGTGTACGATGGAGTTGGTAAAAATAATCCCTCCCTCTAGGATTTTAGAATCTAGTGGAGAAGCTTCTTCCAAGTAACCTCTGGGTAGACTATGTTGGTTAGGAAGGAAAAGGTGTGTCCTACCATCAGTAGAATTAACATTTGCGTCGTTCTGGCAATAATGGGGATGGTTGGCACGGAGCCATCCGCACTCTCTCGGGCCCTTTTGTCCTCAGGAGTATGCGATGAGGTGGCTGTTAAAGAGGAGGCATAAAGTCTGGGGTCACAGAATAGACTATTTTAGGGATTATAACAGCAGCACACACCACTGTTCCCTCATCTCATCTGCAAAGCCAAGCCTGCTGTGTGACCTTGGGCAAATGACTTTCCTTACCTGTAAAATGGGGATTAAATGCCCGTCTGACCCCCTCCACCCTCCTTCAGATTGTGAGCCCCACACTGAATAGGGACTGTTGTTTTATTGTACTTTCCCAAGAGCTTAGTACAGGGCTCTGCACTCAGTAAGCGCTCAGTAAATATGATTTAATGAATGAATGAATGCATGACTGGGCCTGGCAGCTTCTCTTGTATCTCCCTCAGTGCTTGGCATACAGTAAGTGTTTAAAAACGCACGACAAATGTTTTTCAGGATGATATTCAGAATGGCTTAGTAACGGCTAGGGGGAGGGCCATCGTTTCTGCTTTTTTGCAAAACACCAGGGGAAGAGCAGAAAACAAGAAATAAAAATGAAAACAGACAACAGCAACAGCAGAGAAGCAGCTAGGCTTAGTGGATAAGGGCACGGGTCTCGGAGTCTGAAGGACCTGGGTTCTGATCCTGGCTCCTCCAAATGTCTGGTGTGACTTTGGGCAAGTCGCTTAACTTCTCTGGGCCTCTCTTACATCATCTGTAAAATCGGAATAAGAGCGTGAGCCCCACGTGGGACAGGGGCCGTGTCCGACCTGATTGACTTGTATCTACCCCAGTGCTTAGAACAGTGCCTGGAACATAATAAGTGCTTCAAAAATACCATCATCATCATCATCTGGCTGTCAATCTCAGTCCAGGTGGAGGTTCTGAACATGATTCACAGAACTAAAAGCTACCGTCAGCAAAATAAGCAACCCATAATCCAGTGGTAGTGTTAATTAAGGGTCAAGTATTAGGTTAGTCAGTGAATTTCAATCTTTGAAAAAAGAGGGGATTCATTCAGTCGTGTTTACTGAGAGCTTCCCGAAATAGTAATAATAACGATGGTATTTGTTAAGCACTTCTATGTGCCAGACACTGTACTAAACGCTGAGGTAAATGCAAGCGAATCAAGTTGGGTACAGTCCCTGCCCCATGTGGGGCCCACAGTCTCAATCCTCATGTTCCAGATGAGGTAACTGAGGAACAGAGAAGTGAAGTGACTTGCTCATGATCACAGAGCAGACCAGGGGAGGAGTGGGGATTAGAACTCAGGGCCTCTGACTCTCGGGCCCAGGCTCTATCCATTGAGTAAGGGCTTAACAAATGCTTCAATTATCAATTATCAATTAAGAGAAGCAGCATGGCTCAGTGGAAAGAGCACGGGCTTTAGAGTCAGAGGTCATGAGTTTGAATCCCAGCTCTGCCACTTGGCAGCTGTGTGACTGTGGGCAAGTCACTTAACTTCTCGGTGCCTCAGTTACCTCATCTGTAAAATGGGGATTAAGACTGTGAGCCCCACGTGGGACTTCCTGATTCCCCTGTGGCTACCCCAGCGCTTAGAACAGTGCTCGGCACATAGTAAGCGCTTAACAAATACCAACATTATTAATTATCATTTGACAACTTTCTTGAATATCGGCCTCTGGAGCACAGTCTTCTGCAAAGTTTACTACAGGGTACGGTATTTGTTAAGCCCTTACTTTGTGTCATGGTACTGTTCTAAGTGCTGTGCTCCGCCCAGAGTAACAGTTCAATAAATACCTTCGATGGATTGATGTCCTACTACTGACTCAGTACCAACATGGCTTTGCATTTTTGCCACACATCTGTCCTATCGCTGCTTTTTAACGAGGCATCTGATTTGCAGGTGTCCGTTTTATGCCAGGATTTTTTTCAGATAAATTAACACCAGATTTAACATTTAAGAATCTCCTTTCCCTAGCAAACTTGTCTGCCAGATCCAAATCAAGACCGTTTCTTTGCCTAGAGTGGGTAACCAGATGGCCAGCGAAGACCTTCCCAGTTTCGTGGCTCTCTGATTCGACGAATTCGGGCCCGGAGCTTTCTATATTCAACCGAGGCCCAAGGGATGTTTAAAAGCCTGTCATTTTCATATTCGATTTCCAGGCAGTTGAAGTTATCGGCTCTGCAATCTATATGTAGTCGCCCTTTCCTTTATTTGCCCTATTTTCTGCAATTTGATTTTCAATTTGATTGTTGGCCATAGCCATTACCAGTATCGGAGCAATTCGGATCTCTACGATCTGTTCAATTGGTCTCATTAATGTTCTTTCTCATTTGAAAACGACTTCGTGATCAGCTCTCTCAGCCTCTACTTAAGTTCCACGCTAGCATCTGATAATGGCCCCCTTCTTAGTTTTCCCACTACCTTTCAGACCGAACATTCTTTGTTTGTCTGCCAAAATGCGGGACTCATTTTCTTTCACAGACACAACAGCACAGCCACTGACTTCTTTATTTTTAGATTTCAAACAGACTGCAGAAATTCGCCTGGTGATCCTACAACCTCGTTTTCGTATTTTTTTCCCCATCCTCCGGCTCCGAGCATTTAGCGCCACTGCTGTCGTCCAACCCAAAGAGCTCTGCAGATAAGCCTGATCGATAATGAAAATAAAATCAGAGCAAGCCGAAAAGCAACAAGATTTATTCGGTCCGTTCCCAAACTGGCTGAGCAACAGTGTGGATGAGAAAATCAATTCAGAGAAGTAGGACAGGGAATGTGTCTACCAACTTTGTTCTGCTGTACTCTCTCAAGGGTTTAGTAAAGTGCTCTGTACATAGTAAGCGCTCAATAAATTGAGTGATCTAGAGGAAGGCTGTCTCCCCGCACTCCCTAAACCGTGATTCTGCGGTCCTCCCTGATTCATCGTATTGTTCTTTTCCAAGTGCTTAGTACACTGCTCTGCACAAACTAAGTGCTTAATACCATAGCACGAATCGAATGACTTAATTTTTATAGCGACAGCTCCATTAGACTGAAAACTCCATGTGGTTCACATCTACCAACACTGTTGAACTATCGTTTCTCAAGGGCTTAATAGAGTGCTCTGCACACATTAAGCACTCAATAAATACCACTGATTGATGGATTGATTAAAGAAGCATCGCATTACCAGCCCACAAGAAGCTTTCAGTCTAATAGAGCTTTCACTGTAAGAATAAATCAATCAGTGGTAGCTATTAAATGCTTACTCTATGCAGAGCACTGTACTGAACACCTTGGGAAGCTGCCATACAACTGAGTTTTTACGAGATGTTCTGTTGTTTTTACGAGATGTTCTTCCCCTTGACTCTATTTATTGCCATTGTTCATGTCTGCCTGTCCCCCCGGATTAGACCGTGCGCCCGTCAAACGGCAGGGACCGTCTCTATCTGTTGCCGACTTGTTCATTCCAAGCGCTTAGTACAGTGCTCTGCACATAGTAAGTGCTCAATAAATACTATTGACTGAATGAATTAATAGATATAATCCCTGCTTACAAGGAATTTACAATCTATAGGGGGAGAGAGACTTTAAAATAGATTAAGGAGAGGGGAAAATAGTAGAGTATCATTATTCTGTACTTACCAAGTATCTAGTACGGTGCGGGGCACCAATAGGGAGATTGATAAATTATACGTACGACCACCATTAATTACTACTGCTATTAGTATCTCTCCCAAGTACTCTCCCAAGTGTTTAGCATAGTGCTGTGCACACGGTAAACACTCGCTAAATCGAACTGAATTACTCTCACTATTATGTCTACTAATTGCCGCATCGGTTATTATTTTGCATCATTTGAAAAGTTGTCATGAGACCCCGTTGTCTACCCCAGTGGAATAGAACCCATAACATCTTTCAGCCCCTCATTCATTCAGTTGTATTTATCGAGCACTTATCTTCTTATATTGAGAAGCTCTTTATGGTGTGAGAGCATGGCTAACTCACGTCGGTGTATTCTTTCCCAGTGTTTAGCACAGTGCTTGATAAATAATGAATCAATACATTAATAATAATAAATCAAACTGGACTATGTGCTGGAGAGAGCACAATGGAACAGAGTAGACATCTTTCCGGCCCACAAGGAGGTTACAGTCTAGACAGGGACTCAACAGTATAGCTCTCTGCACTAAATATCTTCTGTTTTGGGGTAAGATTTACTTGGATTCTTAGCTTGGATTCAAGTCCCATGACTTTTGTGACTTTGAGAATCCCGAATCTGTCACAGCAAGTATTAATAGAAAAAAAAGAAATTGTATTCCGAATGGCAATGACATACGGTATGCTTGGCTTGTAACATCCAAAAAATTCAGGAGTGTCTGATTCATTATCCCGGCCAATTAATGCATTCTCCTGCTGATTCATGATTGCAGTGATCTTGATGTGACTATTTTCAATATTTCCCTTCTTGCTATATTGTCTTCTCCTGAGTAATAATGCCAAACTGACTTTACTCAGAGTTAATTAAGTAAATTGTGATGACATCTCAAATGGAAACATTGACTGGGAAAAACACAACAATAACTTGTGATCACAAGAGTAATTGCAGCACTTATTACTTTGGTATTCTGTATTCAAAAAGTTGTCCCTGGAATACATCTTTTTTCATTATATAGATGCAAATACTTGGGCTTTAATAACATTTTCTGACTGAAGGATTTGATCTGTTCACTCGTAGGAAAGTCTTTCAAATAAGTTGAGAACATTGTTTACTTTTCCCGATTTATTTTTGAAGAGACTCTCCTAGGTTTTCATTCATGTGATAGATAATTGTTTTGTCTGCATTCTAGAAGGTTTTTATTCTATCTTTAGCCTTGTTATATTTCTCTCCTCCCTGCATCAGTTTTAATAAATGCAAAGTTTTCTTGCTTAAAAATAGAAAAGAAAATCCCAAAGTCCTATACCTTCTCGGGCCAAATATGACAGTATATGAATTTGAGACTTGTAATCTCATTTCAATACCCAACAGGGATTTGAACCTTTCTAAGGGGTTATCTGTGATCCAAACTCCTAGAACAACAAATACAAAGGAGAAAAATTTCTTACCCCGCCTCCTCCACTTGTCTGCTGTGTGACCTGGGCAAGTCACTTCACTTGTCTGTGCCTGTTACCTCCTCTGCAAAACGGGGATTAAGACTGTGAGCCCCTCCGGGATAACCTGATTAATAATGTTAATAATAATGTTGGTATTTGTTAAGCGCTTAATAATAATGTTGGTATTTGTTAAGCGCTTACTATGTGCCGAGCACTGTTCTAAGCGCTGGGGTAGACAAAGGGGAATCAGGTTGTCCCACGTGGGGCTCACAGTCTTAATCCCCATTTTACAGATGAGGGAACTGAGGCACCGAGAAGTTAAGTGACTTGCCCACAGTCACACAGCCGACAAGTGGCAGAGCTGGGATTCGAACTCATGAGCCCTGACTCCAAAGCCCGTGCTCTTTCCACTGAGCCACGCTGCTTCTATTAACAACTATAATTACTATCCCAGGGCTTAGAACGGTGCTTGGCACATAGTAAGTACTTAACAAAAACCATTATTATTATAATGAAAACCCATTATCTATGTTCAAGGTGTTTTTGAATTATTATTATTTTTATTATTGCTATTGCATTTGTTAAGTACTTTAAGTCACGCACTGTTCTAAGCACTGGGGTGGATAAATCAAAGGTATTTACTGAGAGTTTATTGTGGGCAGAACACTCTACTGAGCACTAGGGAGAGTACAATTCACCCATTCCCTGCTCCCCAATGAGCTTACGGTCTAGACACGGTAGATACAAACATCCTACTTCTAATTAGGAAGTAGGATATGTATTTAATGCTTATTTGATAGATGAAGAAACAGACACAGAGCCCTAGGCTATGCTGTTTCTCATTAAACACCTATCTTTCTGGGAAACCCATTAATTAATTCATTCATTTGATTGTATTTACGGAACGCTTACTGTATGCACTGTACTAAGCGCTTGGGAAGTACAATTCAATTCGATTAATGAGGACTCTTGCTTTCTTAAGCACATAGTCGGTGCTTAGTAAGGACTGTGGTATTCGTTAAGTGATTACTATGTGCCGGGCACCGTACTTGGCATTACAAGCTAATGGGTTGGACCCGATCCTTATCCCACAGGGGGCTCACATTCTT
Source organism: Ornithorhynchus anatinus (assembly GCF_004115215.2). NCBI lineage: Eukaryota > Metazoa > Chordata > Mammalia > Monotremata > Ornithorhynchidae > Ornithorhynchus > Ornithorhynchus anatinus. The sequence continues at coordinate 21,940,636 of NC_041746.1, forward strand.
AATCCCCATTTACAGATGAGGTAACTAAGGCACAGAGAAATGAAATGACTTGCCCAAGGTCATACAACAGACAGGGGGTGGAACTGGGATTAGAACCCATGTCCTTTTGATGCCCAGGCCCATGCTGTAGCCACTAGGCAACACTTAAATAACATTGTCATTTTCTTCTCCTTCTTCTTCCTCCTCTTCTCCTTCATTATTATGATTACTATTATTATATTAGCCACTTGCTATGTGTTAAGCACTGTTCTAAGGAAACTAACTGGAAGTCAGAGGACCTGAGTTCTAATCCCAGCCCTGACACTTACTTGCCTGCTATATGACCTTGGGCAAGTGACTTAACTTTTCTGTGCCTTAGTTTCCTCATCTGTAAAATGGGAAATGAACCCTACTCCACTGTTTAGACCGTAAGCCCCATGTGGTTTAGAGACTGTGTCAGATCTGAATATCTTGAATTTAGCCCAGCACTTAGTTCGGTGCGTGACACTTAATAAGCTACAGATACCATAATAATAATTATTACGATGATTGAGTGCCTCATAGGTGGTGATGAGGGGTTTCCTATTGATGTGGAGGTGGATGGGAAAACACTGGAGTTTTTTGAGGAGTAGAAGAAGGGAGGGAGAAGTTGTTTTCTTGAAATACTGCTGGGAAAGATAAGAGACTCAAAGAGGGGACAGGTGGATGAAAGGATTGAAATGGAGCAGGGAAGATTTTAAGGAGACCACCTCCAGTGACTTCAATTTCATCAATGAAGTACATGTCATCAGGGAGGAGAGATGGTGGGGAAGGGTAAAGAAGGTATTTGAGGAGAGTATTAAAAGTCTGAAACAGCTGTAGAGGGCAATGGGTATGATGGGTAAGGATAATAATAATAATGAATTATAATAATGGCATTTGTTAAGCGCTTACGCTGTGCCGGACACCGAACTTAGGACTGGAGTGGATACAAGCGAATCGGTTTGGATACAGTCCCTTTCCCACATAGGGCTCGCAGTCTTCATCCCCATTTTATAGATGAGGTCACTGAGGCATAGAGAAGTGAAATGACTTCCCCAAGGCCAAAAGACAGACAAGTGGCAGAGCGGGGATTAGAACCCGTGACCTTCTAACACCCAGGCCCGTGCTCTCTCCACTACGGTGGAAGAAGTATTGTTGCTGGGTGGAGAAGAGGGCATAGTTAAAGTAAGTGAAGATGAACTTGAGGTAGACAAGGTGGGCCTGGTGTCTGGCTTTCTGCCAGCAGCGTTCCACACCTCATGCACCGGAGTGTCTGAGGCTCCAGCTTCACCACCAGAGTTAATATCCACAGAATCCTTTCTCTAGTGAATACAAGTATCCAAGGGGTGGAAGATTGGAATCTGGAGTTATTTTTAATTCCCCCCAAGTCTGACTCTTCAGTTCATCCATCGTCCTCCGAGCTTCCTTGCAGCAGATGTTCCAGAAGGAGCTGGAAGGGTGCTGTCCTGGAAGTTGGTTTCTGTAATTTTAATCAAATGTTCAGTGGTGTGAAGCCAGAGGGAGTTTCTGTTTGAATTGCTCCAAATTTCACACAGGGAGGCTGGGTGGTGGAAAGAATCAAACTTCTGTTTCCAAAAAAGTTAGTAAATCAGTTGGAATGTGGTTGAATAAGAGCTAAATTAAATCAAAAGAATTTGGAAGTGGAAGAGATTCTGTTTCAGTAGAAGATGATCTTTGCTCTCATTTAATGCCCATTCTCTACTCTACATCTTGAAACAAGCTTTCAGTAATGCAGAGACAAAGATGGATGCCCAGTTCATTCTTCCATTCATTCATTCATTCATTCACTCATTCATTCATTCACTCACTAACATTGATGCTAATTAATGATAATAATCGTGGTATTTGTTACATACTCACCTTGGGCCAAGCACTGGAGTAGATACAAGGTAATCAGATTGGCACATCCCTTATCCCAGAAGAGCTGCACCGTTTAAAGGAGAGCTAATATTTGTCCCATTTTGCAGATGAAGAAACCGAGGCACAGAGAAGTTCAGAAACTTGACCAAGGTCACACAGCAGAGACTTCCCAGTGCTTCACAATTTTTCAACACTTCATGTCCTCCCATTTCTCCACTAGATCATAAACCCCTTGAGGACAGAGAATTCAGTTTTGCCTCTGTTGTACCTCTCCCAAGTGCTTAGTACCGTACTCTTTGCATGGTAGGTGCTCAGTAAATACACTAAAGATAATAGAGACAGTCAGCTGCACACAAAAATGAATAGGATTTCAATATTTGTAGCTTTGGATATATTTATATACATGAAAGCTACAGCATAGTGAAAGCATGATGAAATTCACACTGCAGAAATAGAAAACCAGGATAAACTTTTGTAGCTATAGACTATATTTTAGTGCCTTGGCTTTGTACTTAATCTTTAAGAGGCATCTTTTGGTTTTAATATAATGTAATTTTCAAGAACGATTTGAAAAGTTATTGCAAATGCAACGATACAAGTAAATTTGACGCAGAGTACGTTGCCAAATTCAACTAAATGAGTTTGACTGGGTTAGAATTAAATTGTACTCCAATCTAAATTTAAATCTGCATATTATTAAATATTGTTCTTGATTTATTGAAAACGGGAGGCAATTCGAAATAGTTTGGAGAGAGTTAAAGCTCCCCGTTAATCTTCGACTTGAAGAAGCTTAATGATCTTGAGCACTGTATATTGTAATAACGCACAGTCCTGTGCGGATAAAGAAACCTTTTATAGAAGCTCTTCCAAGTAACTGGGCAAACTATCTAAAGCATGTGTTTTTTCAGGTAGACAAGAAACAAATGCAGAATCCTTCCGGACACCTTTGCTTCCTAGGACCAGGCCAACATTGGCCAGATTTGCTAAAAATGTGATTGCAAACCAAATGTCCAACAAGAGGAAAGATTCAGTTCATTTGCTGAATGACCAATCCTCGCGATAAGGGACGGGAAAAGCAACATTTCAACCTACGGGAAAATAGTGCGGCCTAGTGGAGCGGGCTCCCACCGTGGGAATCGGAGGATCTGGGTTCTAATCCCGGCTCTGCCGCTTGCCTACTGTGTGACCTTGGACAAGACACTCAACTTCTCTGGTCTCCTTTTCAGTAAAAAGGGGACTGAATCTCTGTTCTTCCTCCTGCTAAGACTATGCGTCCATGTGGGACAGTGACTGTCTCTGACCTGGATAATTCCTTTTGGCCAGAGTTGTCTGCAGGGAAAACAAGGGACACATGAAAGCCTTTTGTGTTTTTAAGACCGTATAAGCACGGGCTTTTGGTAAAAACTGTTTGTAAGCTAACCTCTCTAAAGATTACTATGGCTCCATTTTCCAATAAATACAATTTAGGGTTGAATGGGGGACATTTATATCGGACCTTTCCCCAGCTCAGCTAGAGCAAGGAGATTCTAAATATGCCGAGTTTGTCTTGATTCTTGCATAAGCTCTAGACTGCAAGCTCGCTGTGGGCGTGGAATGCGTCTACCTACTCTCTTCTGTTGTACTCCCCCAGACGCTTAGTAAAGTGCTCTGCACGCAGTAAGCGTTCAATAAATACCACTGACTGACTGATATGTAAGAAATGCACTCTTTAGACATGGATTGTTTTTCCTGCTGGTCTGCAATCACAATTTTAGCAAGTCTATGGAAAGGTAGCATGAAAACCAATTCATATCTTAGAGGGCCCGCGGTTCTGTGACACTGCCTTTCCCTTCCCCTCTCCTGAAAGATGACCATTAACCAAATGAACTGAAGGCCTCCTCTCGTTTTGGCTGACAGATTCTTGAACACTGACTGGATGCTGATCATCTCTCCTTTCAGACCTCTGCCCTGGGGATCATCTGGAAAGTAAAGCTCAGCATTTGAAAGCCCACAGTGATAGAACTCTCTCCAAATCACTATCCATCTAAATCCTCCCCGTTACCCTCAGTCAGCAAAATGTAATTTCCCCATTTGTTTTAGCTGGCTCTGTGTTTTTTAGAGTACCTGCTACCCTAGGGTGGAGACGGTTCCTTCTGTATAGTATTAAACAGGACTTAATGCATCAGAGGCGCTGGATAAATCATTAATCAGTCGAGCGTGGTAAATAAAGAAAGTGTTTTCCTGAACTTGGAAACCCTAGAGGAGAGCTAACAAGTAAGTTGAATCAAATGCTTTCACTTGTCTGCACGGATTTATTGCATATAATCTCCAGTGGAATCATTACTCAAGGTGAGGCGTAGGTTCCTCAGGACCACAGTTAATACTCCAGATATCTGGAAATTATCTGGAAATTTACCCAGAAGCAGTGTGGTCTGAAGGAGATAGCATTCACTGTGACCTCGGCCAAGTCACTCTACTTCTCTGTTCTCACTTTCTTCCCCTGCAAAATGGGGCTTAAATTTTGGTTCTCCCTCCCTTTTCGACTGAGAGTCTCGTGCGGGACAGGGAATGCGGCCGATCGGATTCTGTTGTGACTACCCCAGTGCTTGGCATATAATAAGCTCTCAACAAGTTCCTCGATCGTTAACTACATCTACTGAATCGTGCTTTTATTCCGGGTCTTCTTCGACTCCAAATAGTGACGCATTCCCTGCCTATGAGAAGCTTCCAGTCAAATAGGACAGAGAAATCCAAAGATATTTACAACTAGATTGGCCAGATAAATGAGTTTGCATATATGTGATTGTTAAGGGGGATGTAAGTAAGTTTGTAAGTCTTAGAGTTGGGAGGAAAGGATGCATTTCCTCAGGTTCATTGATGTGGTTGCTGAGGATATGGTTGAAACAGGTGTGCAATCTACACAAATGCTCTGCTCTGTTCATCATAACTGTAGAAATATTTAGGTTTACCTGAAGACTAGGTTTTGATTCCATGTCAAAGATGTAGATGTTCTAAATAAAATTTGCCAACCAACATGACTTGTCTAGACTTTCACTTGTTTGCTGCTTGACCTTGGACAAGCCACTTCTTCATGCCTCAGTTCCCTTATCTGTAAAATGAGGATTAAGACTGTGAGCCCCATGTGGGACATGGATCCGGTCCAATCTGAATCAACCCCAGTGCTTAGTTCAGTTCCAGGCACGTAGTAATAACTTAGCAAGCAGCACTGAAAAAAACAGGAGACATTATTGAGCCTCTTTCTTACGTGGGACTTAGAGACTAAGAAGGAGGGAGAAAATATTGCCCCATTTTTCAGTAGAGCAAAATAAGGCTCAGCTTGTCCTTTGTGTCACTGAGATGCTGGGGTGGGGAGTGTGTCGAGGATTTTGGGGGTATTCGCTTACAAAGACCCCACTACATTGTTGGCAGAGGGCTATTGTCAGCAGCCCTGCGTAGAATAAGCGTTCAGTCGGTGCTGACGATTTTGTCGTCAGTAACGACAACATCCTTCCAGTGAAGATGGTGGTCTTGGATCCGGGGACAAGTCGAAGTTGATTTTTCCAGTTTGAATGTTAACCCGAAGCTGCTTCTGCCTTCTTTATTTTGGGCAAATATTTTGGGCACCAGTTCGGTCTGAAACACAAGGCTTAAAATAAGACACGTCGACGCCAAGTGCTTTCCTGGGATTCTGCTAGTCACATCGATGAAGCAGGTGGCGACAACATTTGCAGAATAGACTCAAGTATAGAGACAGTGTGAAAAGCACATTTCTCTTCCAGAAAACAGCAATATACTTCAGTTAATTGCCCAAAGAACATGGATTCATTATGTAGTTCTTCTTTGCCAAACCTGATTGTGTTGAGGCCTCTTCGAGGCCACCGCGATCTGGAAAGAAACAACTATTCTGTCCACGGAGCCCAGGGTAATTAACCATATTGCATCCCCTAACTAGGCCATACTTTCTGGAAAATGATGTTGGACACCAGATAGGCAGCCGTGACATAACTACTTTATTAGCAGCCATTGAAAATAATAGTAGTCATCTTCGCACCTACAAGATTGCAGGTTTACAAATGGCAAGAAGTAATCGAAATGGCACTTCAGTACGACAGTTTGGATGGCTTGGGGAAAAGGTTTTTTTTTTTCCTTTCAAAGACCCTATTTCTGTGAAAAAAAAACCTGTGTCAAAAGGCCTCGCTGAGAGTGGAGGGAGGAGAGAGAGAAGGAGAGAGAGAAAAAGGGAAGAGGAACAGAGTCCATAAAAACAGCAACTCAAACTTATTTCACGAGACTTATTTCCAGGCTCTTTGAAACTTGAATCACCAGAGTGTCTAGTTGCTTTGACAAGGATGTTCGTCACGCAAACGTATAGGGAGACAAATACGTGATGATTTTAGATAGTATTGATGAAAAAGGAAGGCGATATACTGAGCTTTCATGTGATGGAGAGATCCCGGAGAGGCGATAAAATAGGATTCGAAGTTTCATGGTAATAATGAATTTCTGAGAGATTTCACCCGACTCCTTGGAGTTTCATTTTGTCACACTTTCCTTTTTCTCCGCCACTCAGTGTTAATAATCTGGGTATTTTTGTAATCGATCGATCGATCGTATTTATTAAGATGAATAGGAGCCGGATTTAGAACTCAGGTCCCCGACTCCCAGGGCCTTATTCTTTCCACTAGGCCACGCTGCTTCCCCCCCTCCAGATTCTGGTGATATTTTGACCCTAATGTTGGTGAACTTCAAAAGGCCTTTCTGGCTCACCTCCTCCATTCTGTCTCCCCACGTCACTCAGCTTCTTGCTGCCCCTATACCCTCCGTTTTCCCAACCCACACCCCATTACCACCCTGGGATGCGAAGATACAACAGGCTTACTTGTGTCTTCACAGGCACCATATTCTTGAGGCAAAATTGAGGAGACAAATGAGGGGGCCCTCTATTAGAAAAGCAGGACCATGTAATTGCTGCTAAATAGTTGGTTGAACCATCAGAGTTGTCAGTATTGACTTATGGGATTTTAACACCGAGTGTATCGGAGACGTAATTAGAAAGCCCAGCCGCGCTGCTCCTCTTATGGTTTCTTCAGGGCACGGCTCCACGGAGGCTGAAAAGCAATTCGGGATGGGATTTGGGTTTTAGAATCCCTAAAGGGGATGTGATTATGATCAGCCGAAAGCACTATCTGCAGATGGGAAGCCTCAGAGATAGTTTTTGGCCCTTTGATTTCGTTATTAGCTGGGAGGCCCTGGAAGATGATGGGAAAGGAGAGAAGAGGGGAGCAGGAAGACTCAGTAGGGTGGGGAAAGTCAGGATTCATGGCGGGGGGTGGTGGTGACTTCGGGACAGGAGAGGGACCGGTGGTTTGGGAGGGGAGATCAAGAGGGAATTTGAGAAAGGGTGGGGACTCCCCAGAACATAGACCCCCACCGTCTCCCCTGTCGGTCTGTCCCCCTTCCCCCAAACTGTCCCAGGCGATCTCTCTTGCCAGCCCTCACTCTCCTATTGATACTGGAGAGGCAGTGGGATCTACTGGAAAGAGCACTGGGCTGGCAGCCCATAGACCTGGGTTCTCATCCTGACTCTGCTGGGAGACCTTGGGCGAGTCAACTTTCCGGACCTCATTTTCCTCATCTGTAAAATGCGGCCTTCCCCTCTCAGGGTGGCACCTGCAGAGTTTCCAGTCCTCTCTCAGTCTCGGCTACGAGAGGGAGAGTCAAGCAGAGGCCCGTCCGTTTCATTCCTAGCTTGGCCAGTGGCTAGAGAGTGGAAGGCCGTCTGCTACAAGTCAAAGCTCCCCCGTGCCGGGCAGCGGCGGCACGGGAGAGAGTCGAGGGCGGAGACTCGAGTTTACTGCGCGGAAGGTGGCGATGGTAAACCACTTCCGGATTTTTACCAAGAAAACTCGCTGGATCCATTACCGGAACGATTGCAGATGGAGAGCGGGGCGTTCGGGGAGAGGTGTGTCCGCGGCTTCGTTATGGGTCGAAAACGACTCGACGGCAGGAGACAAGACAAAATGCGGCTTAACTACCGGTTTTCCCTCCTGCTTAGATTCTGAGCCCAATGTAGGTTGGGGCCCATGTCTCATCTAATAATAATGATCGTGGTATTTGTTAATTGCTCTCTGTGTCCCAGAGGCTCTACTAAGCCCCGGTGTAGATACAAGGTAACTGGGTTGGACATAGTCCTCGTCCCACATTGGGCTCCCAGTCTTAATCCCCATTTTACAGATCTGGGAACTGAGGCACAGAGGAGTGAAGTGACTTGCCCAAGGTCTCACAGCAGATGAGTGGAAGATTCGGGATTAGAACTCAGCTCCTTCTGACTCCCAGGCCTGTGTTCTATCCACTAAGCCGCACTGCTTCCTATGTGCACAGTACTGATTGCACTGTGTCTATCCCAGTGCTTGGCACACGGTAAGAACCTAAAAAACTCCTCCGATCATGATCATTATTATTTTTATCACTGTTGTTATCATTACTATTTTGGTTGCTTTGGCAAAAGTTTCTGATGCTTATATCAGATCTCTGATAATCCAGCAGCACGGCCTAGTGGAAAGAGCAGGGGCCTGGAGTCCGAAGGCCTGAGTTCTAATCCCGGCTCTGCCGATTACTTGCTGTGGGACCTTGGGCCAGTCATTTAAAGTCTCTGTGCCTCAGTTTCCTCAATTGTAAATGGAGATTCAATACCTGTTCTTCCTACCTAGACTGTGAGCCCTACGCGGGATAGGGACTGTGTCCAACCTAATTGACTTTGTACCAACCCCAACATTTAGAACAGTGTTTGGCACATAGTAAGTGCTTAACAAAAACCATAAAAAAGTCGGGGTGACACAAATGCAGCAGATCTTATCATAAAGGGTGTTTCTAAGTTAATGAAACAAGGACAGAAAGCCATTTCAGTGGCCCAACCTGGGTTGGCTAGCCCAAAATTCTTCCTCAGAGCTCTGCTTCAAGAGGAACATTGCAAGTTGCTGGGAAAGAGGAACTACGTCCGCTATATTGTTCTCTTCCAGGTGCTCATTTCAGTGTTCCTGTCACACAGTAAGCAGCATGGCCTAGTGGAAAAAGCACGGGCCTGGGAACCAGAGAAGCTGGGTCTGTTATACTGTTATATTCGGCTGGCTTGCTGTGAATTTTTAGAGAAGCAGCCTGGCTCAGTGGAAAGAGGCCAGGCTTGGGAGTCAGAGTTCATGGGTTCGAATTCCAGCTCTGCCACTTGTCAGCTGTGTGACTGTGGGCAAGTCACTTAACTTCTCTGGGCCTCAGTTCCCTCATCCGTAAAATGGGGATCAGCTGTGAGTCTCACGTGGGACAACCTGATTATCCTGTATCTACCCCAGCGCTTAGAATGGTGCTCTGTACATAGTAAGCGCTTAACAAATACCAACATTATTATTATTATTATTCTGCACAGAGTAAGTACTCAGTAAATATGACTGGCTGACTGACTGAAAGGAAAAAGAAATAATGTTGTGACTGAACACTTTTTCCCAAGCGTTGATTCCTTATGACCTTTCTGACTATCTTCGGCAACTCGAAGGGGAAAAACATGCAGTTGAGAGTCCAGAGACCCTCATTCTATTCCTGGCTCTGGTGCTCATCTGCGGCGTGACCTTGGGCAAGTCACTTAAATTCTCTGGGCCTCTGTTTCCCCATTTGTAAAATAGGGATTAAAATCAATCAACCAATGGAATTTATTGAGCTCTTACTACGTGCAGAAAACTGAACTAAGGGCTTGAAAGAGACCAGCACAATAATAATAATAATGTTGGTATTTGTTAAGCATTTACTGAGTGCAGAGCACTGTTATAAGCGCTGGGTTAGATTCAGGGTAATCAGGTTGTCCCACGTGAGGCTCACAGTCTTAATCTCCATTTTACAGATGAGGTTACTGAGGCATAGAGAAGTTAAGTGACTTGCCCACAGTCACACAGCTGACAAGGGGCTGAGCCGGGATTCGAACCCATGACCTCTGACTCCCAAGCCCATGCTCTTTCCACTGAGCCACGCTAACAGAATTAGAGGACATTTTCCCCGCCGATAATGAGTTTACATACCAATATATAATTTAAAGATAAGTACCTAAGTGTTGTGGGGATCGGGTTGGAGTTGAATATCAAGTAACTGCCCTTCCTAGTTCTTACCCTGTGAGCTTCATGTGGGACAGGGACTGTATTTGCTCTGATTACCTTCAAGTACCCCAATATCATTATTAATATTATTATTAACGATACTACTATTGGTAATAACATGTGTTAAACACTAACTATATGCTAAACCCTATACTAGGCGCTGTTGTAGATACAAGATAATTAGGTCCCACATGGGGATCACGGTCTAGGAGGGAAAACAGATATTGAATCTTCATTTTGCAGATGAGGGACCTGAGGCACAGAGAAGTTGAGCGATTTGTCCATGGTCAAACAGCAGACAAGTGGTAGAGCTGGGATTAGAATTTAGATCCTCTTTCCACTAGGTCGTGCCGCAAAGAAAGTACTTAATAAATACCATCATCACGGAATGAAGTAAAGCATCTGCCTAAGAAGATATTTCTTTTTAAGAATTGCAGTTAGAGAAAAGAAAACTTCCCCAATCCCATTTCCGAAAGCTTCTCTTGATGTCTTGGGGAGTTTATGAATGCGCACAACACGATACATCAGAATTATGGATGGAACAAACTGATTATTTTCTGCCTTTGTCTTTTAACGATCACAGCTTGAGTGTATTTGGAGCAATAAGGTACCTTGGAAAAGTCGATGGTGTCGACGGCAACCGATCCCCTCCATCGGGGGGTAGATTATTGTTGTACACTAGCCAAAGGAAGTTAGATTTTGTATCGCCACTCCAAGTGGGATTTTTCACAAAATAGGTTGGGAGGCCTAGCAGAAAGAGAACGGGACTGGAAGCCAGGAGACTTGGATTCACGTCCCAGCCATGTTACCGGACCACTTGGTGACGTTGAGCAAGTTACTTAACCTCTCTGGGACTTAGTTTTCTCCACCCGACCAAAATGCCGTGTGACCTTGAGCAAGTCACTTAACTTCTCTGTGTCTCAGTTGTCTCAACTGCAAAATGAGGGTTGAATCCCTGTTCTCCCTCATACTTGGATGGTGAGTTCTGGGTGAGACGGGAACCGTGTTCCATCAGATGGACTTATATCTGCTACAGTGCTCAGCCCAGTAAGCGCATAACAAATATTAAAAAAAAAAAGCCCGACAACTTTCATATGTAACGCTGAGCTTTGCCAGAGGATATGGGACTCGGAGTTGACTCTAGAGGGAGAAAACGAATACGTGAGCAAGTCGTCTAGAACTGCTCACTCAGGCAGAATCCATCAAAATATTGCAGCTGAGGCTAGTTTTCCTTATGCAGCAGATTTTCCTAGTAAAGAAGATAAAATAGAAAACAAGTAGAACATTCTTTCCTCAAAATAAAAGAAAGTATTACATTTGTCCTAAGATTTCATCACTTCCAACCTCAGCCGTTCTGATTTTTCCCCTAGAGTTTGCTCTCCTCCTCTAAATATACTCCAACTTCAGTCTCTCCCAAAGAACGTCTTTGAGTTTGAAGTAGAGAAATGGCGAATGAGCGGCCTGTATTCCCGAGGTGAACTCTTCTGTGAGAAAATGCAAACTTGGGGACACAGTTTGAAAACGGACTGCGAGTTACTTGTCACTTCCGTAACTCACAGCGACCAAGTGAGCGACTACGGAAGAGGGTTTGAAAAATAATCGTTTTTGTCTCGGGTGCTACAGTGAGGTTAGGAAATGTCAGGGAAGCTTGTAGAAACAAAGCAGCAGAGACTTCCAATTGGGAAAGTCTGATTTGATCATCCAAGTAATCAGTGATAACTATTGAGCGTTTATTATTTGCAGAACGCCGTTCTAACCAACTGGGAGAGTACAGATAAAAGCAAATTAGCAGAAGCGTCCCCTGCCCATAGCGATCTTACAGTCCGTCAACGGGATAGGCTACCACACAGATCTTTCAGGGGTTTGGGAGGTTTAATGCCCCCTCTCCCCTGCCCCCGGGCCCTGACCTGGACTTTCCCATCACTGTAGACAGCACAACCCCCTTCCCTCTCTCACAAGCTCGGAACCTTGTCGTTATGATTCAACTCGCATATTCAATTTGTCGGCAAATCCCGTCAGATCTACCGTCACAATATTGTTAAAATCGGCCCTTTCTCCTCCACTGGGGTGAAGGTAGAACTTTTATTCTCCCCACCCTCAATCCCACAGGATTTATGTACGTAGCCGTAATTTATTTTAAAGCCTGTCTCCACTTTTATCTAGACGTATGCTCCCCGTGGGCAGCAAATGTGTCTACCAACTCTGTTATATTGAACTCTCCCAAGCACTTCTTACAGTGCTCTGCGTATAATAGATGCCCAGTAAACAAGATTGAAAGATTAGTTGATTGATTGCATTGTATCATCTGCTCTATGATCTTGGGCCAACCACTTAACTTCTCTGTGCCTCAGTTACTTAATCTGTAAAAATGGGGATTAAAAAATATTAGCCCCTCGTGGGACAATCTGATTACCGTGTAACTACCCCAGCGCTTAGAACAGTGCTCAGCACATAGTAAGCGCTTAACAAATACCATAATTATTATTATTATGTGCTTCCTTAGGCAACGTGGCCTAGTCGAAAGAGCGTGGGCCTGGGAGTCAGGGACCCTGGGTTCTAATCCTAGCTCTCCCACTTGACTGTTGTGTGACTGGCGAAGTCACTTAACTGTGACTGTTTATTGCCGGTTTGTACTCTCCCAGGCGCTTAATACAGTGCTCCGCACACAGTAAGGGCTCAATAAATATGATTGAACGAATGAATTTTCTGTGCCTTAGCGGAATTCCTCACCTGTACAATGGGGCTTCGATACCTGATCTCCCTCTTAGTGTGTGAGCCCCATGTGGAACAGGGACTGTGTCTGACCTGATTATCTTACATCGACTATTGCATTTGGGGCATAGAATTTGACGCTTAAAATATACCACAAATTTTTATCATTAAAGCATTTGTTATCTATCTGGCTTAGACACAATTCTGGCTAGGCTTTTAGACTTTGTGTTAGGCTCATATTAGTTGGTTATGTGGCAAAATGTTATTTCAGCAGAAAATTTCTCTCTCCTGGCTTTCTCTCTCGCCTAGCCATATACTTTTCTTTCCCGTCTAAGAACCCTATTTAGTCTGCTCTGTGTAAATTGTTCAATAACTATCACAAAAACGCTGCTTCTCACACCCCAAAATTTAGAAAAAAAATGAAGTTGCACTGTAAATGTCTTTTGAAGGAATACTTCATAGGTTTATTTTATTTTATTAAAATATTTAATGTTGAACATTTAATATTGATCGGAGAAGCAGCACGGCCTAGTGGGTAGAGTACAGGCCTGGGATTCCGAAGGACTTGGGTTCTAACTTGGCTGTGTGACCTTGGGCAAGTCACTTCACTTCTCTGTGCCTCAGTTCCCTCATCTGTAAAATGGAGATGAAGACTGCGAGCCCCATGTGGGACGTTGGCTGTGTCCAACCTGATTATCTTGTATCCACTCCAGCACTTAGTACAGTGCCTGGCACATGAGTAAGTGCTTAAAAAAATACCAGAGTTGTTGTTATTACTATGTTTGAATAAATTCCTGGTTTGATTTTGCAAATGATGTGAACCTTGACATAGTGTGAAATAGTAGTCCTGCAGGCAATAAACTCCTTAATAATGGTATTTGTTAAGCATTTACTATCTGCCCAGCACAGTATTTAGCAGCGGGATACATATTTAGGTCGCACTTAAGGCTGACAGTTTGAGTAGGAGGGAGAACAGGTATTGAATCCCATTTCATATAAAAGGGAACAGAGGAACAGATTAGTGGAGTGACTTGCCCGAGGTCACACAGCAGGTCCGGGGAGAAGCCGGGATTAGAATCCAGGTCCGCTGAGTCCCAGATCCATCCTCTTACCGCTAGGTCTTCTTGTGCAGTAGGGAATGTATCTACCAACGATTGTAAGCCCGTCAAAGGGCAGAGACTGTCTCTATCTGTTACCGATTTGTACATTCCAAGCGCTTAGTAGAGTGCTGTGCACATAGTAAGCGCTCGATAAATACTATTGAATGAATGAATGAATGAACTCCGTTAGAGTGTGTTCTCCCAAATCCTTAATAGAGTGCTCTGCACACAGTAAGCACACAATAAATACGATTGATTGATTGATTGATTGATGGGACCTGTTTTCCAATATCTCTCCAGCCTCCCGACAGGATGAGTTTTTTGGACATCAGTGGGGTTTATTAGATCTCTCTGTCCTGTAATCTCCGGCAGCCGGCTGCTGAGGAAGCAGAATTTGGAGACACTCTACATAGCTCTAGGATGCCGATGGAGGTCCTCGGGTGGGAAAAGAGTTTGCCAGGTACAAGCTGGTTCATCATCAGTCACTGATCCTGCAAAGCGAATTGGTTGGAACCGCGTATCGGCTTGTGTATGTGGAATTTGGAGTTGTGAATGGGCCCGAGGAAACCGTAAACCCCCACTCCAAGATCATCTGGTCTCTTTCCTTTCTGCCAGTGAGACAGAGATCCAAGTTCTGTTTCTGCTCTCAGAGGAGAATCAACCAATCAATCACTCAGTGGTAATTTATTGACCGTTTACTAAGCAATACGTTGGTCTGTTCTTTGGCTTGGCCGGGTTTCCGTGCTCTAAATGAAGAAATGAATTCAGTTTCACCTATCAGATGGATTGCAAAGGGTAAAGTTGAAGTAGCTACCTCAGGAAGCCCTCTAATCTTAAACTGTTCATCGAACAGAGATAGAACCTGATTTTTTTCCAGTTTGACGGCAGTAATTAAGGACCTAAATATTAGGATATTTAACGCACTTTAACCTCTTAAAAAGGAGTGAGTCAAAGGTTACCTAGAAATCAGTTTTTTTGAAGGTTATTCATCTTGAGAAAAGGGCTAATAGGCGTGATTCATGGACTTTTATCCTGGCTCCTTCACTTGCCTGCTGTGTGGCCTTGGGCAAATCCCTTAGCTTTTCTGTGTTTCAGTTTATCTGTTAACTTCTTCGATAAATTGTTTACTTCTGCTGCCTTCATCTTCTCTTCTCCGACTCCCTTCTAGACTTTCCACGATCTGGCCTCGGTTCTCTCATCTGCAAAATGGGGTAGTAATAATAATAATGTTGGTATTTGTTAAGCGCTTACTATGTGCCGAGCACTGTTCTAAGCGCTGGGGTAGACATAGGGGAATCAGGTTGTCCCACGTGGGGCTCACAGTCTTAATCCCCATTTTACAGATGAGGGAACTGAGGCACCGAGAAGTTAAGTGACTTGCCCACAGTCACACAGCCGGCAAGTGGCAGAGCTGGGATTCGAACTCATGAGCCCTGACTCCAAAGCCCGTGCTCTTTCCACTGAGCCACGCTGCTTCTCTTCTTAGTAGTACCGTGCTAAGTGTTCAGTACAGTGCTCTGCACACAGTAAGTGCTCAATAAATACGATTGAATGAATGAAAGATTCAATACCTGTTCTCCTTCCTACTTAGACTGTGAACCCCTTGTGGAGCCTGATGATCTTGTCTTTACCTCAGTGCTTAGTACAGTGTTTGACAGGTGGTAAGCACTTAAATTCCACAATTACTATCACTGTTATTGCTATCCTTATTCTTATTATTTTCTTGAGCAAAAGCTTCATGAAGGTGGGCCTATTCATTCATTCAGTTGCATTTATTGAGAGCATTTATGCACTCAATAAATAAGATTGAATATAATTGCCCTTGTCTCATATTACCTTTATTGTTTCACCTTTATTTAATGACAGTTCAGGGACTATTAGAGCTGCTCTTCATAATAATAACAATAATAATCACCATAACCGTAATAGTGATGATAATAACGATCGTAGTATTTGTTAAATGCTTCCCATGGGTCAAGCACTGTTCTAAGCAATAATCAAGTCCCACACTGGGATCACAGAAATGACTATTGAATCCCCATTCTGCATATGAGGAAATAGAGGCACAGAGAAGTTAAGTGACTTGCCCAAGGTCATACAGCAGGTAAGTGGCAGGGTGGGATTAGAACCCAGGTCCTCTGGATCCAAGTCTGTGCTCTTTTCACTAGGCCATGCTCTTCATATATGCTCTTCTTAATAGTCCAATCCTCTGCACGGACCGAGCACTCATGTACGATTGACTGTAAGCTCGTTAAGGGCAGGCGATGCGTCTGTTAATTCTGTTGTTATTGTACTCCCCTAAGTGCTTAGTATAGTGCTCTGCACCGAGTAAGCCGCTCAATAAATACCACTGATTGATTGACTGACTGACAGCACAGGACGGCAAGGCTCATCCAAAAAGAATTCCTCATAGCCCAGATGGCAACTACACGTGCCTTGTGTCTGCGTGTGGCAGTGGGAGTGAGACTGAGGGTCCTCGATGCTTCATTTCAGACACACACACAGAGTAATTTACCATCACCTCATGATTCACCATCGCCTCATGATTCACTATCGCATTGAGATTCACCATCATTTCATGATTCACCGTCATCTCACGATTCACCATCACCTTGTGGCTCGCCATCACATTCTGAGAGTGTGAACCCCATGTGGGATAGGGACTGTGTCCAAACCAATTGGCTTGTATCCAACCCAGCACTTACTACAGTGCCTGGTACATAGTAAGCACTTAAATACCCAAAATGCCACAATTTAAATTCACCATCACCTCATGATTTACCATCACGTAGCGATTCTCCATCACAGAGTGATTCACCACGGCATAGAGATTCACCATCGTATCAAGATTCACCATAGGCTTAGTATTTTCTAAGTGTGGAATCGTCCTCTCAAGGATGACAAAGGAAATCATAGGCTGCGTGGAGAAGAAATACAGTCATTTAATTTTCACATGAATTTTGTAAAGGTTCAGTAATGTCTGACTGTCCACTGTATCTTTCTTTGCCTTCCTTTTTCTCCAGAGACAGTTCCAAGATGAATGTCTCTTGCATAATGCCTCTTCTACCTCCCTTTTGTCATCAAGAAAGGGAGTATATTAAAGGAGGCTTGCAGAGATACCTTATTGCTAATTGTTAATCACTTTTGTTTACCAACTTCTGAGCATTTTTCAGGAGATGTGACCGAATCCAAGTGGAAGTTTATGTAATTATAAATCAGCTGTGATGCCGTTCTCTTAATATTGCCTTTAGGGCAGTTTGGTATAGCTCCATGGCCATTATATTAAAACTCTTCGACATTCATTCTTCACTCCTTCGTTTTAAGTTCAACAAAAGGAAAAAAAAAGATTCTTCTAGCATTGACTGGTTTCGTCTTTAAGGAACTCATGCTTCTCGATGCCTCCTATTCCATTATCTTCTAAATGTTTATGGATTTTTCCATCCTAATATTCATTTAATAGTTTTAGGAAGTATTATCATCAGACTTCCCGGATTTTAATTCCTAGATTTATTGTTTCACATTTTTCAAAATCAAAAGCAGTTGTTTTCGGTGTTTTAAAAGTTTCTATTCTATAATCTTTTCCTAGCTGTTTCTTTCTAAATGTGTTGTTTATTCCCTCGTCCACAACTCCCAGGACTCCTGGTCTTCAAATCGGATTTTGTGTATGCTTCGGGGTGTCAGTGTGGATTAATGTGTGTGTTGATATCATTCATGTTGAAGGAAGACGTCGCAGAAAATGGGAGTTCATCTCTGAGCGATCTTTGGCTGAGATGGAGAAGGGAGGAAGGAAAAACCAAAGATTTTTCTGTATTTTCAAAGAGAGTAAGAAAACTTCTTTAGCAATCCTGATGTGGGCAGGGAACGTGCTCTCCCAACTGCTTGGTACAGTGCTCTGCGGATAGTAGGTGCTCAATAAATATCACTGATAGATAGGAGTAATAATACTTAAGTGCTTACCGTGTGCAGAGCACTGTACTAAGTGCTGTGAGAAAATACACAAGTGGGAATTAAACATAGTCTATGTCCCTCATGAGCTCATAACTGCTGTGACTAAGAAGGTGAACAGTCGAGAAGCAGCATGGCCTAGTGGATAGACCCCAGGCCTGGGAGTCGGAAGGACTTGCGTTCTAATCCTGGCTCCGCCCCTTATCTGCTGTGTGACCTAGGGCGAGTCACTTCACTTCTCTGTGCCTCAGTTCCCTCATCTGTAAAATGGGGATTAAGACTGTAAACACCATGTGGGACGTGGACCGTGTCCAACCTCATTACCGTGTATTCAGCACAATGCTGAGAACGGTGCCTGGCACATAGTAAGCATGTGCATAGTAAAATAATGGTATTATTACATTACAACAATACCATTATAAAATAAACAACACTATGTTTATTTCTGGGCTGCCCAGGAACTAAATCAAAAGGAATTAGAACCCAGGTCTCCTGATTCCCAGTTCTATGTTCTTTCCCCTAGGCTACGCTTTGCTCTTTCTCTGGACTGTAAGCTTGTTGTGGGCTGGGAACGTATCTGTCAGCTCTATTATATTTCCTTAGGCCGTGCTCTGTGCTAAACATCAACATTTGGAGGGGAAACTCTGACCTACAACAGGCAGGAGCTGCACTGGAGATTAATTTGCAGTCATAACAATTGATTGATCGATTAGGGCGATGATTCATATTCATCTGTCGACAGCTGCTCTCCCAGTAGCCATGTACACAGTGACACACATCAATCCATAGTATTTATTGAGTGTTTACTGTGTGAAGAGCACGGTTCTAAGGGTTTGCGATACACAGTCCGGACCCTCAAGGGAGTTTACAATCTAGAGGAGTAGAGTGTTGTTAGGGAGAACACATGCATTTCGGGATCATCGAGCTGAATATTTCTGCAATACTTTCATGCTCTCAAACACCCAGTTTCTAAGCCTTCCTTTATAGACTCTTCCTGATCTAGAAGGGATGGATGGAGTGTTTCCCACTTCCTTGCGAAAATCAAAGGGAAACAACAATGTGCAACGAAGAACGAAACCAAAGACATCAGAAAAGCAATCATGCAGTTTTCCCATCCACATCTAGGAGAGGTTAAAAGATGGGCAAAGGGGAGTAGGGGAAAAATAAACACAGATATGAAATGAGGAATATGAGAAGGAGGAAAAAGTGATCCATGTTGCTAAAATCTGCAGGGAAAAGCTTGCAGGGAGATTGCCCATCGCAGACGTTTACCGAAGGGTGGGATTCGCAAAGAGAGATGAAAAGGAGGTTTTCTGTTCTCGACCTCTGCCCCTCTCAGGACTCATTCATTCATCCGTTCATTCGATTGTATTTATTGAGCACTTACTGTGTGCAAAGCACTCTACTAAGAGCTTCGGAGAGTCTAATAAAACAACAACCGGACACATCCCCTGCCCACAGGGCACAGTCACAGTCTAGAGGATCAAAGCATGAATCCTTCGTAGAAACGTGAACTCGCCTAGATTTTGAAAACCCCACCAAACTCCCTGCCCACCTAGACAAGGATTTTCAAGGGCTATTTTGACTTTTTCCAGGCCCGGAAGCTCATTTGTACTTATACGTGGTGACACAAGAGGGCACCCGAAGAACCCCCTAATCCCTTTTTTTTTTCCACCATTCCCTGCATCCTGGAAGTTTGCTCCAACAATTTTCTCATTTCCCTTCCTTCCCTGCGATGAATGCCTTCTCCATCTGGGCTGTGATTCATGTCAAACTAATTAGTCAGGCAGAGGTGTGCCGCTTTCTAAATGGCTCTGAAATTGGGCATTAACGGAGAAACAGCAGCCAGCAACTTGAGCAGTTTCACTCTCCATCAATCAGTAGTATTTATCAAGCGCTTCTTGCGGGCAGGGCTCTGTACTAAGCGATTGGGAGAGGGCAACGCAAGCACATCCTACAAACTATGCTCCCTGTCGAAGGGTAAGAGGCAGCTTCATTCAGTCATCTTTCATTCGATAGTATTTATTGAGCGCTTACTGTGTGCAGAGCACTGTCCCAAACGCTTTGGCGAGATGATAATAATAACGTTGGTACTTGTTAAGCGCTTACTGGGTGCAGAGCACTTTTTTAAGGACTGGGGAAGATACAGGGTAATCAGGTGGTCCCACATGAAGATCACAGTTAATCCCCATTTGACAGATGAGGGAACTGAGGCACAGAGAAGTGAAGTGACTCGCCCACAGTCACCCAGCTGACGAGTGGCAGAGCCGGGATTCGAACCCCTGACCTCTCACTCCCAAGCCCGGGCTCTTTCCACTGAACCACGCTGTGAGATATCTTGGTGTGGAGCCAACTCGGCAGGATTTAGGAAATACAACTCCCCTGGAGGGGACTTGATAATAGTGATAATAATCGTGGTATTTGTCAAGCAGGAGGGCCTAGTGGGAAGCACACGGGCCTGGGAGTCAGAGGTCCCGGGTTCTAATTCTACCTCTGCCAGTTGTCTGCTGTCTGACCTTGGGTAAGTCACTTAACCTCTCTACGCCTCAGTTATCTCATGTGTAAAACTGGAATTAAGGCTGTGAGGCCTATGTGGGGCAGGGACAGTGTCCAACCCGATTATCTTGTTTCTACCCCAGTGCTTAGGGGAAGCAGCGTGGCTCAGTGGAAAGAGCCCGGGCTTGGGAGTCAGATGTCATGAGTTCGAATCCCCGCTCTGCCACTTGTCAGCTGGGTGACTGTGGGCAAGTCACTTCTCTGTGCCTCAGTTACCTCATCTGTTAAATGGGGATTAACTGTGAATCTCATGTGGGACAACCTGATAACCCTGTATCTCCCCCAGCGCTTAGAACAGTGCTCTGCACATAGTAAGCGCTTAACAAATACCAACTCATTCATTCATTCATTCAATAGTATTTATTGAGCGCTTACTATGTGCAGAGCACCGTACTAAGCGCTTGGGACGAACAAGTCGGCAACAGATAGAGACGGTCCCTGCCGTCTGACGGGCTCACGGTCTAATCGGGGGAGACGGACGGACGAGAACGATGGCGATAAATAGAGTCGAGGGGAAGAACGTCTCGTAAAAACGATGGCGACTAAATAGAATCGAGGCGATGTACAATTCATGAACAAAATAAATAGGGTAACGAAATATATACAGTCGAGCGGACGAGTACAGTGCTGTGGGGATGGGAAGGGAGAGGGGGAGGAGCAGAGGGAAAAGGGGAAAAAGAGGGTTAAGCTGCGGAGAGGTAAAGGGGGGATGGCAGAGGGAGTAGAGGGAGGAGAGGAGCTCAGTCTGGGAAGGCCTCTCGGAGGAGGTGAGTTTTAAGTAGGGTTTCGAAGAGGGAAAGAGAATCAGTCTGGCGGAGGTGAGGAGGGAGGGCGTTCCGGGACCGCGGGAGGACGTGACCCGGGGGTCGACGGAGGGATGGGCGAGACCGAGGGACGGCGAGGAGGTGGGCGGCGGAGGAGCGGAGCGTGCGGGGTGGGCGGTAGAAAGGGAGAAGGGAGGAGAGGTAGGAAGGGGCGAGGTGACGGAGAGCCTCGAAGCCTAGAGTGAGGAGTCTTTGTTTGGAGCGGAGGTCGATAGGCAACCACTGGAGTTGTTTAAGAACCTTATTATTATTATTACAGCGCCTGGCACATAGTAAACACTTAACATATACCACAATTAAACACCGTCCAAAGCCCTGGGTTAGGTACAAGATAATCCGGTGTCATATGGGGCTCACGGTCTAATATGGAGAGAGAACAGGTACTGAAACCCCATTTTGCAGATGAGGGAATTGAGGCTTGGAGAAGTGAAATGACTTGCCCGAGGTCACACACCGGGTACCTAGTGGAGCTGGGATTAGAACCCAGGTCCTCTGACTCCCTGGCTCGTGCTCTTTCCACTAGGCCACACTGCTTCTCGTGTAAGGAAAGTAGATGAGAGTGGGGTAGCCAAGCCGCTATTCTCTGATCAGCTGTGAAAGCAGGAAGAGCTCTAGATTGTAAACTCACCGTGTGCTTCCAAGTACTTAATTCGGTGCTCTAATATAACAGTAATAATTGTGGTATTCATTAAGTGCTTCATTAACGTGCCCGGCTCTGCACCAAACGCTGAGTTAGATACAAGATAATGGGGTTGAACACTGTCTCTATCCCACGATGGGGCTCACGGTCTTAATCGCCATTTTACAGATGAGGAAACTGAGGCCCAAGGACTTGCTCAAGATCACAGAGCGGGCAAATGGCAAAACAGGGATTAGAATCCAGGTTCTTCTGACTTCATTCATTCCTTCAGTAGTATTTATTGAGCGCTTACTATGTGCAGAGCACTGTACGAAGCGCTTGGAATGTACAAGTCGGCAACAGATAGAGCCAGTCCCTGCCCTTTGACGGGCGCACAAGAACAGTGGCAATAAATAGAGTCGAGGGGAAGGACATCTCATTAAAAAAATGGCAAATAAATAGAATCAGGGTGATGTACATCTCATTAAACGAAGTAAATAGGGTGATGAAGATATATACAGTTCCAAGCTCACGCTCTTTCCAGAGGCCATGCCGCTTCTCTGCGTATAGTAAGTACTCAATAATTACTGATGATGGTGATGATGATGATGAGAGCTGGAACAAATGATTTAAAGTTATATTGAAACACAGTTTCGAATACGCAAATCATGGGCTTTAGGGAGAAGTTCAGAGACAGACCAGCATAAAGGAAGAAGTGAGGAGAGAGGTTGGGGAATGAAGCGTGGCCTAGTGGAAAGAGCATGAGTCTGATATCCAGAGGATTTGGTTCCTAATCCCACTTCGACCGCTGGTCTGCTGTGTGACCTTGGGCAAGTCACATGACTTCTTTGTACCTCAGTTTCTTCATCCATAAAATGGGCACTGAATACCCATCCTCCCTTTCCCTTAGATTGTGAGTCCCCACGAAGGAAAGAGGCTGTGTCCAACCTGATTATTCTGTAATTATCCCAGCGTCTAATATCTCGCTTAGCACACAGTAAGTGTTTAACAGACGTCGCAGTCGTGGTTATTTGTGAACGCTGGCTTTTTGCCGAGAGGCAGGGTAGACGTCGGAAACAAGCACACAGCTGCCTCTACCTGCGATCAGGGGAGATGTGGGGATCAATCTTCTAACGGCCCTTTTGGGCCCAGCCAAATAGCTGATAGGATTTCAGCGTCAGTCATGAAGACTTTGGAAGTGAAGGACAACTAAATGCCTGGAGCTGTGCATATTTACATAGAAAATAACGTAAAATAAACTTTATGATTGAGAAGTAGCGTGGTCTAGTGGACAGACCGTAAGTCTGGAAGTCAGAGGACCCGTGCTCTAGTCCTGGCTCTGTCAGTCGCACCGTGAGCGACCCTGGGCAAGTCACTTAACTTCTTTGTGCCTCAGTTTCCTCAACTGTAAAATGGGGATCACATACCTCTTCTCCGTCCGACTTAGCCCGGGAGGCACGTGTGGAACGGGAACTATGACCATCCTGATTAACTTGCATCTACTCCGCCATTTAAAACAATACTTGACACAGAGTAAGTGCTTAACAGATAATAATAATATTAATAATAATAATGCAAGTCCAAGTTCAGCAAACACAATCTGATGGACTGATTAACGTTGTTACATTGTACTTGTTACTCTGTCCTCTCCCTACTGCTCAGTACAGTGCTTTACACAGTAAGCGCTCGATAATTACAACTGAATAAACGAATGATTGCTATTAAGGCTAAAAGACCACTTCTCTGAGGGGGGGAAATGTAAATGATGTTGTCTCCCGAGATTGCTGCTAGAACAAATTTTCTTTAAATATTTGTTTTATTTGTTAAGTGCTTACTGTGTGCCAGGCACTTTTTAAGTGCTGGGTTAGTTACAAGATAATTGGGAGACTTAGTCACAGTCTTAGTCCCCATTTTATAGAAGAGGGAACTGAGGCACAGAGAAGTGAAGTGATTTGCTCAGGGTCATCCAGCAGACAAGTGGCAGAGCTAGGATTAGAACCCAGGTCCTTCTAGTCCGAGTCTGGTCTCCCAAGGATCGATCGCCTCTGATCCATTTCCGCAGCCCATCTTTTTCCACCAAGTCTTTGTTTGCAAAGATCTGCTTGCCTGACCCAGCCAGTGGCTTCCCTCGTGAAGCGGGGCTAGGGAGTCCTTAGTTGCTCAGGTGTACAGAGTTTCTCCCCCGGAGCATAAATCAGCAGTCCGTTTTGCTTCTTTTTATTTCTGTTCAGTCAAAGAGGAGTGAGGTTTAATTCTTGCTGCAATTTAGGGAGTAGTTCCTGCCCACTCCACACTTGCAGCCCATTTCCACGTAGAAACATTCGTGACCTGTATCAAATCCTTGATTTGACAGTGGTTGTCCTTGGGTTGGGAAGATTGGAGGTTTGTGACTCACAGGTCTCGTTTCTCCTTACTGGAATCCCTCAACTTGCATCCTGAAGCAGTAAAAAAAGAACTCGCTGTCAGAGGAGAAACTAACCCTGACTCCAGGCACCTTGAAGCACTGGATCTGATTTTCATTTCAGATCTGGCATCTAGGGCAGAAAGTGAAATCCTTTTCCATCCAAGCTCTGCGGCATTAGCTAAATGCATTCTTTTTTCGCTTAGCATCATTTGCATGTCGCCATCTCTTATTTGCCTTCTTCCTATTCTCTTCTCACCGCGTCTGTGTCTCTTTCTTCCATTACCTTAATAAAGGTTTTGATTCGATCCACTTTTGGAGGGAAATGGCTGGATGATTCAAAGGCCACTGCTTTCATCCTCTTATTCGTTCTCTCAGCGTTTTCTTAACGTTCCTATTTGCTGCGATGTATAGTCCTTGCTGTCACCCGGTTAGTTCTCCTGTGAATAAAGGAACAATCTGAGAAATTTGTAGTCTTTTTTGTATTTGTTAAGCGATTACTTTGTGCCAGGCACTGTTCTGAGCTCTGGGGTAGATACAAGGTGATCAGGTTGCACCCAGTCCGTGTACCACGTGGGGCTCCCAGTTGTAACCCCCACTTTTGCGGAAGAGGGAACTGAGGCCCAGAGAAGTGAAGTGGCTTGCCCAAGGTCACACAGAAGGCAAGCGGCAGAGCCGGGACTAGAACTCAGATCCTTCGGGCTCTCAGGATCCGGCTCTATCCACTAGGCCTACGGTTGAATTTTAATTAGTGATTATTGTTATTTTTCAACTCCAGGCTTTGGGCATTGAGAGTCCTTCGTGGTCAGAGACAGAAGGACCCTGTAGTCATCGATCAATCAAAGGTACTCACCGAGATAAACACTGTTCTAAGCACTGGGGTAGAGAGAACCTAACATGTCTGACACGGGGTTCACAGTTTTATTCCCCATTTGACAGAGGAGGTAACTGAGGCCCAGAGAAGAGAAGTGACTTGTCCAAGGTCACACAGCAGACAAATGGCAGAGCCGGCTTTAGAACCCAGGATCTTCCGACTCCCGGGCCCGGCTCTATCCGCTAAGCCGGGCCGCTTCTTGGGGTGCGTGTTTCGGGAGGTGTCGGGGGAGGGAGGGACTATCCCAATCCCAGTCCTGATCCAATCCCAGCAGGAGACGAGGCCCAGGGTTGCCGCATGAACCAAGGCCTTGCCAGGAGCTGGGGGAAGATCAAGCGGAAATGGGGGTTTGGAAGGAGTGGGTGAGGGAGGGGCAGCCAGAATCGATAGCTAGAATGGAGGTAGGCGGAAGGGTGAGGCAAAACTCCGGATAAACATCACGCACCTATCGTCACGAAGACGCCAGAGGAGGGATAGAGCCGGTCGGTAGGAGGGAATGGCTTATACTTAATTCACAGCAGTCATTGCATGAATTTGCCTCCACGCTCTTTTACGTTTCTATTTCAGGGACAACTAAATTGATGATTCGGATGTCATTCTGAAGGTTTTGAGAAAAGGCAAGACAATATGAAGTCTTGGAGAAAGGCAAAACGATCATTTAAGGAAATGATCCTCTACGCAGTCAGGCTTCCTCTGTACGGGGTGGGGGGGGGCAACTTTGGGTTTTGAATTTGGGGATGAATGGAGGGAGAGGGGCCTTGTGGGTGAGGCTCTGAGGAGACGGAGAGAAAGGGAAATTGGGGAGGCGAAAAGAGAAAAAGACAGATAACTAGACATGATAATAGTGCTGATTATTAAGATTTTTACAAATTATCCACCAGCAACTGGGGTAGATACGAAGATGTTTGGCCAGTGTCTCGCCCAAGTCAGGCCTCTGGCCTGGATCGCCCTCCCTCTTCGTCTCTGACGGACCATCGCTCTCCCCAACTTCCAACCTTATTAAAAGCACATCTCCTCCAAGGGGTCTTCCCCAACTAACCCTCATTTTCTCTTCTCCCGCTCCCTTTTGCATCATTCTTGGATTTGCACTCTGTAATCACCCCTCCCTCAGCATATTATACATATCCATATTTCATTTATTTCTCTTAATGTCTGGCTCCACTTCTAGACTGCGAGCTTGCTGTGGGCGGGAACGTGTCTGCCAGCTCTGTTATGCTGTATTCTCCCAAGTGCTTAGTCCAGTGTTCTGCACACAGTAAGCACTCAGTGAATTTGATTGACTGATTGATGTTCTAGTTGGACAGACTTAAAGGGAAAGAGGGAGGAGCCTGCCCATCACCCTCAGGATAACTTTGATTCTCTTGCCCCTTCCATCTCTCCCGTCTTTTCTTCATTCAAATTCCGCATCCTTTGCCTCTATTAGCCACTGCTGTCGGTAGAGGCTGATCTCTCTTGCCCTCCTCGAAAGATCCTGAGATCTCAGCCGTCCTCAACGAGCCTCACAGGCTTTCATTAACAGCTAGTCAAGCCTCTCGTTGGAGACGGGGCTTTAGGATTGCATGAAAAAGAAGTTGGGTTACACTTTCCAGCAAGCGAAGGGGATGGTTTCCCACCGGATTTTGGCCACAGTTATATAATAATAATGATGTTGGTATTTGTTAAGCGCTTACTATGTGCAGAGCACTGTTCTAAGCGCTGGGGGAGATATAAAGTCATCTGGTTGTCCCACGTGAGGCTCACAGTCTTAATCCCCGTTTTTACAGATGAGGTAACTGAGGCCCAGAGAAGTGAAGTGACTTGCCCACAGTCACACAGCTGACAAGTGGCAGAGCCGGGATTTGAACCCATGACCTCTGACTCCCAAGCTCGGGCTCTTTCCACTGAGCCATGTATGGTTTTGGGGTGCGTAGAGCTCCTCAGATGCCTTGTCGGAAGCAGTGTGGCCTAGTTGAAAGAGCATGGGCCTGGAAGTCACTTCACTTTTCTGGGCCTCAGTTATTTCATCCTGCACAATGGGGATTCAATACCTGTCCTTCTTCCTACTTAGACTGTGCGCCCCATGTGGGACCTGATGATCGTGTATGTACTCCAGCGCTTAGAACAGTGTTTGGCACACAGTGAGTACTTAACATATACTGTACACCCTTTTAAGCGCTCACCCGAGTCCCACAACACTTACGTTACTTCACTTCTCTGTGCCTCAGTGACCTCATCTGTAAAATGGGGATCGAGACTGTGAGCCCCACGTGGGAAAGGGGATGTGTCCAACTGGATTTGCTCGTATCCACCCCAGTGCTTAGAACCATGCCTGGCACAGAGTAAGTGTTGAACAGATACCACCATTTTTAAAAAAAAATTTTTATATAGCCTTATACTTGACAATTTCCCCGACATTAAATTTCTTCTAATGTCTGTCTTCTCCGGTGTGCCTGTCAGCTCCTTTTAAGCCGAGATCATATCTCCCAACTATTTAATATTATACTGTCCCAAGTGCTTAGTACAGTGTTCTACACACAGTACCACTCAATGAGTACCTTCAGTTGATGGACTGGACTTTCTTTTTCTCTCTATTTTTCTCTCCATCTCTCCTCTCCTCCTCCTCTGCCTGCTGGTAATATGCTTCCACCTGGCTCCGTTGAATAGGTGGGATTAGGCTCCTTTCCATAGAGCAAATTTACCCAAACACCTTGTTCATTTTTTGAGCCAAAGTTTTCTAGTTTTCTTGTCTGAATCAATCAATCTATGACATTTATTGCGTACTTACTGCTTGCAGAGCACTGGAGAGTACAGTACAACAGAGAGGTAATGTGCAAAGAATTAACCTCTTCACGATTCTCCCTGTCTCCTACCTCTTTCCCCTTTGTCACCTACTAATGCCCCATAATCTTAAAACAGCGTTCGACATGCACCTCTCCATTCCTCTGCCCCTGGCCTGGATCTCCCTCCCTCCTCATATCTGACAATGACTCCTTCCCACTTCTAAGCCTTATCGAAGTCACATCTCCTCCAAGAAGCCTTCCCTGACTTAGCCCTCCTTTCCGCTTCTCCCACTCCCTTCTGCGTCACCCTGACTTGTTTCCTTTATTCACCCTCCCTTCCCAACCCCACGGCACATATGCACAGGCGTGTCATTTATTCATGTCATTTATTAACGTCTTTCTCCCCCTATAGACTGTAAGCTCCTTGTAGGCAAGGAATGTGTCTGTTCGTTGTTATATTGTACTCTCCCGAGCGCTTAGTACAATGCTCTGCACACAGGAAGCGCTCAAAAGATATGATTGACTGACTGAATGACCTTTCTCAACTTCCTCTGGGGTCCCCTTTTTTTCTTTCGGGGTAAAGTAGAAATCCCTTACCATCTATGTCAATGCTCTTCACTGGCTTTTCCTATTTTGCGTAACAGCAATCATCGCTCCACCTCCTACTTCCCAGCTTACTCCTCTCATGCTTTCCTCCTTAGTTGTACCTTATTTTGTTTTGTTTATTCTTTTTTTTTGGTTTGGTGTCATTTTTTAAGGCATTGTTAAGTGTTTACTATGTTCCAGGCACTGTACTAAACACCGGGGTACAAGCTAATCGGGTTGCACAGAGTCCCTGTCCCACAAGGAGCTCACTGTCTTAATCCTCATTTTACGGAAGAGACAACTGAGGAACAGAGAAGTTGAGTGACTTGCCCAAATTCACACAGCAGACTAGTAGCGGAGCTGGGATTAGAACCCACTTCCTTTGACTGACCAGCCCATGCCTTTTCCACTAGACCTCACTGCTTCTCAACTCTCAAATTCATCAAGGTGCAGTTCTCCCAGTAATCCAAGCCCTCCTAAAAGTCCCACCTGCCTCAGAAAACCTAACCTGATTAACTCCCGACATCCCAAATCACATCAACCCAAAAGCCACTCTTAGCACTTATGCATTTATGTCCTTCCTCAGCACTTATGTTTTTATGTATATTCAATTATTCAGCTATTTAAATCTGACATAATCCTGTTACACCTCGTCCTTCCTCCTGTCCCCACTATTTGTAAATAATTTATGTGTCTGTCTCCCCCGTTAACTCCCTCGAGAACGGAGAACTCCTGTTCTTCTTTCGTATCGTCTCCCAAGCACTCGGTACTGTTCTGTACTTGCTGCCCAATAAATAATATAGATCGATTTTGGTTGATTTATTCTTAATTCTATATAGGAAGGGCTCGAGGTATGCGAAGTTAATTTCCGGTTTAGCTTCCTATATTCAGCACTAAAGACATGCAGGGCTCTTCCCTTTGTTCAGTGTTTGGTGAAGTGGATTGGACTGGTTTCAGCCCTCTCATTATATTATTGTTATTATTATTATTATACATTATTATTATGGTATTTTTTAAGTGCTTACTATGCGCCAGGCCTTCTAGTACATTCTGGCGTGAATACAAGCGTACCGGGTTCGACAGACTCCCTGTCCCACGTGGGGCTCATAGTCTTCACCCCCATTTTACAGATGAGGTAACGGAGGCACAGAGTAGAGAAGTGACTTTCCCAAGGTCACACAGCAGACAAGTGATGGAGCTAGGATTAGAACCCATGACTTTCTGACTCCCAGGCCCGTGCTCCATCCACTAGGCCACACTGATTCCCCGGTAATACCGGGAACTTTGTGATACTTTGCTGTCCCGGGGTCTCGGCTCTGAAAAAAGCTGCCAGATCAGTCCACCCCTGG
Organism: Ornithorhynchus anatinus; assembly: GCF_004115215.2. Lineage (NCBI taxonomy): Eukaryota > Metazoa > Chordata > Mammalia > Monotremata > Ornithorhynchidae > Ornithorhynchus > Ornithorhynchus anatinus. The sequence goes on from NC_041746.1 coordinate 21,970,358, forward strand.
GGCGTCCAGCAGAGAAAAATGGGGGTGGTGTGCGGGGCAGTTTCCCACCATGCTAGTTTGCCGAGAGATGTGAATCAGTGAGAAACAGTTTGGCTTAATGAAAGGCACACGGACCTGGGAGTCAGAGAACTTGTGTTCTAAAATCCAGGCTTGGCACTTACCTGCTGTGTGACTTTGGGTAAGAGATTTAACTTCTCTGTACCTCAGTTTCCACAGCTGTAAAATGGGAGTTAGTACCTGTTCTCACTCCTACTTCGACTGTGAGCCCCCGTGGGATGAGGACTGTTTTCTTAGTAAGCCCTAGTGCTCGGTTCAGTGCCCGGCACAGACTAAATGTTTAATTACATATTATATGTGACTCACTCATTCATATCTCTCTCTATATAGATATATTTATATCTATTTATATCTATCTCCCCCTCTAGCCTGGAAACTCATTATGGGCAGGGATCATTTCTGCTATTTCTGTTATATTGCGCTCTCCCAAGTGCTTAGTACCGTGCTCTGCACATAGTAAGTGCTTAATAAATACCACCGATTGACTAACCTAAATTGTTCTCATTATAGTTATTATTGTTGATTATTAATGACCTGGTGGCAGGGAAGAGGTAGGGATAACCCACTGGGATTCAGAGCAGATAGCGCAGGAAAGGGTCAGGACTCAGGACTGTGCAGAAAGTTAGGGTGTCCTAGGAAGCAGGAGATGGTGGCCCAGGATCTAAGAGTGGAGAGGTTCTAGCGGCTGAGGCCTGAGGGAAGGGCACTGAAAGATGCCCGGAGGGCAACAGATCTGAAGACGTCATAACGCCGGGCAAAGGGATGGCGTAAGTCCAACTTTGCCCTTGCCCCCTCCTACCTCACTTCCCTACTCTCCTATTTCAACCCGGCCCACATACTTCGCTCCTCTAATGCCAACCTTCTCGCTGCACCTCAATCTCGCCTGTCTCACCCCCGACCTCTCGCCCACATCCTGCCTCTGCCCTGGAACGCTCACCCTCCTCATCTCTGCCAGACAATGGCCCTCCCCATCCTTCAAAGACTTATAAAGGCACCTCTCCTCCAAGAGGCCTTCCCAGACTAAGCATTTCTCTCCTCCCACTCCTGCGTCGCTCCGACCGGCTCCCTTTATTCGTCCCCCTTTCCGGCCCCACGGCACACGTGTAGCCGTAGTTTTATTTATTTCTATTAATGTCTGTCTCCCCCTCTAGACTGTAAGCCCACTGTGGGCAGGGGATATGTCTGATAGAGTGTTATACTGTACTCTCCCCAGCTCTTCATGTAGTGCCTTGCACACAGTAAGCGCTCAATAAGTATAACCGGCTGACCGACCTTCTCAGAACCTCTGCGACTTGCCTCCAGTGAATGCTACTCACCTGTTTACCACCCAACTGGAGCCAGACGTTTTCACTATTCATCTCGTGGAATTCAGTGCCTGCTAGGCTGGAAACTCGTTGTGGGCGGGGAACATGTCTGTTGATTGTTCTATTGTCCTCCCCCAAGAGCTTACAGTTCTACACACTAGAAGCGCTCAATAAATATGACTGAATGAATTAAATGAACGTTACTAGGCTTGCGGCCTGTTCTGAGGGGGCGGAGGGTCAGGTGATTGTGGATTGGCCAGGAGAAGTGCCTGTCACGCACTTGGCCTGCGTGTTCCGTTTCCAGGCATGATGGAGGAGCATGCAATTTAGTCCATAAAGATCATTTTCTCGTGCAGAAGACAACCGCTGGCTGCCGCATATCAGCCTCCTGGTATTTATATTAGTGTCTCCCTCCCTCTTTTATCAGTAAGTTTATTGTGGGTAGGGCACGTTTGCCAATTCTGTTGTATTGTACGCACCCGATCGCTTAATTCACTGCTTGGCTCCCGGGAAGCGCTCCATAAATACCAGTGAAGATGATGGTGATAAACTCGTTGCGGGTAGGGAACTTGCAGGGAATGTGTCTGCTAATTGTTATATTGTACTCTCCCAAGTGCTTAGTACAGTGTTCTGCACAAAGTAAGCCCTCAGTAAATACGACCGAATGAATGAATAAACGAACGATTGAGTCCAAAGGAGCAGATGATGATACTATTGATATTTGTTAAGCGCTTACTATGTGCAGAGCACTGTTCTAAGCGCTGGGGTAGACACAGGGTAATCAGGTTGTCCCACGTGAGGCTCACAGTCTTCATCCCCATTTTAGAGATGAGGTAACTGAGGCCCAGAGAAGTTAAGTGACTTGCCCACAGTCACACAGCTGACCAGTAGCAGAGTCGGAATTCGAACTCATGATCTCTGACTCCCAAGCCCGTGCTCTTTCCACTGAGCCATGCTGCTTCTCCCAGATGAGAGGTGGCAAGGTGAAAGATGACTTTTATTTTCACTTCTGTTGCCATGGTTCAGTTGTCATGGGGTGATTCCGCCGGGGTTAGGGACTATCGCTAGTTGATTTCTCTTTGAGGAAGAGTCGGTGGACGGTGAGTCTGAGGAAGCCCACTTTGCTAACAGTCCCCACAAGCCTCGTGTCCAACTTAAATTAAACCTGGAAATACCCTGACAGGTCAAATAAATGTAATCGGGAGCCAATCAGGACAATTATTACACAATGAACGATCCAGTTGGAGAAGCGGCGTGGCCTAGTGGAAAGAGCCTGGACCTGGGGGTCAGAGGATCTGGGTTCTAATTCCTCCTCGGCTACTTCTCTGCTGTGTGATCTTGGACAGGTCACTTCACTTTTGAGTCCTTCGGTTCCCTCATCCGTAAAATGGGGATTGAGACCGTGAGCCCCATTTGGGACGGGGACCGTGTCCAACACGATTTGCTCGTATCCCCCCCCCGGTGCTTAGAATAGTGCCTGCCACATAGTAAGGGCTTAACAGATACCATAATAATAATTACGATGGCCTGCATGTGGAGAGCGTGAGGATCAGTCTAACGTCAGGTTGTGTCATATGACTGTCAGGTGGGGCTCTGCCATGTTGAGTCATAGTTCAGTCCCTTCACCTGAGAAATGGGTAGATCTGATAGAACATCCAGACAAATTGCTCAACCGACCGGATGCCTCATTCACATCGCATCCCTGTCATGGATAATAATAATAATAATGATGATAACTGTGGTATTTTTTAAGCGTTTACGGTGTTCCAGGCGTTGTCCTAAGCACTGGGGTGGATACTAGCAAATTGGATTGGACACAGTCCCAGTCCAGCATGGGGCTCATAGTCTCGATCCTCATTTTACAGATAAGGTAACTGAAGCTTGTCCAGTATCACTCAGCAAACAAGTGGCAGAGCCAGGGTTAGAACGCACAACCTTCTGAATCCCAGGCTCGGACTCTATCCACTGTACCATGCTGCCCCGGTGACCCTGAGTGTGGATTGAACGCTCACGATTGGAGGAAGGCCTCGGGCAGTGGTTGTCACGTCTCTCTCGCTGGCTGGCACAATCCCGCAACGGCAAGGCTTTGGTCTGATATCTCTTCTATCTCAGGGATAAAACACCCAGGACCTCCTAAATGACCCAGGAGAGTTTCCTGCAGATGGCAGGCGATGAATTTTCCACTCCTTGTCTTGTCTGTGTTCAAGGCAACCAAGTGTCTATGTCGAGGGGGGACTCTTCCTCCACTAATGATGTCCCCGACAGCTTCGGGTTTTGCTTTTCTAGCTATTTCTGAATTTGAAGAACAAAAAAAAAAGTGATCTTTCAAGATTTCAACATTTTAAAACGGGATGAAAGACCACATCTTTCCAGACAGAGCAAAGGCATATTGTTATTCTCACTGATGCCGATGCCTTAGATACCGTCCTTTTTTTTTTAATTCAATCTTTCTGCTTCCTTATAGAATTCTTGATCTTCTTTAGATGGACTATCAGTCCGTGGCTGATGGCTGAATTCGAAACTGGCGAATCCTGTATGGAACCAAGGATCTCCATCATCTCAGAATGAAATCATCGATGATATTTTCTGAGGGCTTACTGAGCTCAGAGCACGGCATTAAGCTCTTGGGAGAGAACAATATGACAGAAGACACGTTACCTACCCACAACGAGCTTAGAATCTAGAGCGGGGGATAGACATTGATATAAATAATTTATTATATAGAATTTATAGGTATGTATATTAGTGCTGTGGTATTGAGGATGGGGTGAACATCAAGAACCCCAAACTCACAGCTGCATAGACGACATAGAAAGGAGAAGGAGCCGGAAAAGAGGGTTTAATCCGGGAAGGCCTCCTGGAGGAGATGTGACCTTGTTAAGGCTAAACTAAATGCCGTCCCTGAATTCTGCTATCTGAGCATCTCACTACCAAATTGCCAGGATGGAAAAGGAGGTAGAAAGGAAAATCTCACGATCACGGGATACTGCAGGTCCTGAAAAAGGCGGCTTATTGTGAATGGTTGTTTTCCCTTAGGTAATTAGCATTCATTTTGGACTTTCTGGGAAAATAATATTGCTGTCCCCTTCCTGTAGGCAATAATGTAATCAGAATAATGTAACCGGACCCAAACCAAAGCAGAGCTGTAGAAGCCAGGTCTGCTTAGGGGTTTCACCCCTACTCTCAATGCAGGTCACAGTGCAGGAGACAGAGCAGAAATAGCCACTGAATTTATTCTTATCCTAATCCTCCTCGACCTCTCAGCTGCCCCTCAACCACTCTCTTTTCCCGGAAACACTGTTTAACCTCGGCTTCACTGACGCTGTCCTCTCGTGGTTCTGCTCATTCTCAGTCTCTTTCACAGGCTCCTCCTCTGCCACCCATCCCCTGACTGTGGGGGTCCCTCAAGATTCATTTCTGGTGTCCCTTCTTTTCTCCATCTGTATCCACTTCCCTGGAAACCTCTTGGGCTCACAAGGCTTCAACTATCACCTCTGTGCTAACGACACCCAAATCTACATCTCCAGTCTTGATCTCTCCCCCTCTCCGCAGGCTCACATTTCCTCCTGCCTTCAAGACAGCTCTACTTGGATGTCCTCCCGTCCCCTCAAGCTTCATAAGGCTAAAGCTGAACTTCTTATCTTCCCACCCAAACCCTGTCCTCCGGCTCATTTTCCCATCGCTGTTGATGGCACCACCATCCTTCCTGTCTCACGGGCCCGTAACCTTGGCGTTATCCTTGACTCCTCTCTCGCGTTCCACCCAGTATTCAAGCCATCGCTGAATCCTGACAGTTTTACCTTGGCAACATTGCCGAAACCCTCCCTTCCTCTCTGTCCCCATTAATACAAGCACTTATCCCATCCCACCTTGATTATTATATCAGGCTCCTCAGTGACCTTCTGTCTCTCCCCATTCCAGTCCATTTTCCTTTCTGCTGCCCGAATCATTCTCCTTCAAAAACGTTCAGATCCCGTTTCCCCACTCCTCAAGAAACTCCCGTGGCTGCCCATCCACCTCTACATCAAATAAAAACTCCTCACCATTGGCTTTAAACCGCTTACGCACCTTGCCCCCTCCTACCTCATCTCGCTATTCTCCTACTACAACCCAGCGCACGCACTTCGCTCCTAATTCTAATCTTCTCACTGTACCTCATTCTCATCTGTCTCACCACCGACCTCTCGCCCACATCCCACCTCCGGGCCTGGACCGTCCTCCCTCCTCCCATCAGACAGATAATTGCCCTCCCCCACTGCAAAACCTTCCTGAAGGCACTTCTCCTCCAAGAAGGCTTCCTGCTCAAGTTGCGATTCTAATAGGGATTTAAAGGCGCGAAGTGTAGTGGTCTGTCAGAGATGAAGAGGGAGGGAGTTCCAGGTCAGAGGGAGGAAGAAAATGAGGAAGAAAAATGAGGTTGGAGGTAGAGGAGTGAAGGGTGCAGGCTGGATTGTAAATGGAAATCAGAGAGGTCAGATAGGAGCAGGAGAGCTGATTTGAGTGCCTTAAAGCTGATGGTAAGGACTTTCTATCTGATGAGGAGGTGGATGGGCAACCACTGGAGGCCCCTGAGGAGTGGGGCCACCTCCATCAGTGTCACCTGCCTGCTGTGTGACCTTGGGCAAGTCATTTCACTCCTCGGTGCCTCAGTTTCCTCATCTGGAAAATGAGGATTAAATCACCCTCCCTCCTACTTAGTCCCTCTCCCACTGCGGCTCACAGTCCGTGTCCAACCTGATTGTCTTGCACCTTCCCCAGCTCTAAGTACAGTGTTTGGCACATAGTAAGTGGTTAATAAATACTATTATTGTTACTGTAGCAGAGTCAGTCTCCTAACATTGAAGTTATGCACAGACGTGGACTGGGTGGAACATGGAAGAACAGACGATATCATTACCTCTAGTTCTTTCATTCGTTCATTCAGCCGTATTTACTGAGCACCTACTGCGTGCAGAGCACTGTCCTAAGCGCTTGGGAGAGTATGCCACAACCATAAACAGTCACATTCCCTGCCCACGATAAGCTTACAGTTTAGAAGCAGCGTGGCTCAGTGGAAAGAGCCCGGGCTTGGGAGTCAGAGGTCATGAGTCTGAATCCCGACTCTGCCAATTGTCAGCTGTGTGACTGTGGGCAAGTCACTTCACTTTTCTGTGCCTCAGTTACCTCATCTGTAAAATGGGGATTAACTGTGAGCCTCACGCGGGACGACCTGATAACCCTCTATCTACCCCAGCGCTTAGAACAGTGCTCGGCACGTAGTAAGCGCTTAACAAATACCAACATTATTAGAAGCGGAGACAGACATTAACACGTCGTCTGTAAGCTCCTAGTGGGCAGGGATCCTGTGCTCCTATTCTTCTGTATTGTACAGCGCTTAGTACAATGCTCTGCACTCAGTAAGCGCTCAATAACCACCATCGATCGATTGATTGATCGACTAGCAGGATTCCGAAGGAGCTGCTCAATGCCGGTAAGCTGATACGGGTGAATAGACAGCACTGAAGGCAGAGAACATTTCAAGGACACAATGAAGCAGATCCTGAGATGGTTCTGCAACCTGTGTTGAAATCCTGCTCGCTGAAATTTCCATGCAGCGTGGCTCAGTGGAAAGAGCCAGGGCTTGGGAGTCAGAGGTCATGGGTTCGAATCCCGGCTCTGCCACTTGGCAGCTGTGTGACTGTGGGCAAGTCACTTCACTCCTCTGAGCCTCAGTTCCCTCATCTGTAAAATGGGGATTAACCGTGAGCCTCACGAGGGACAACCTGATTACCCTGTATCTACCCCAGCGCTTAGAACAGTGCTCTGCACATAGTAAGCGCTTAACAAATACCAACATTATTATTATTCTTATTATTCATTCATTCATTCAATAGTATTTATTGAGCGCTTACTATGTGCAGAGCACTGTACTAAGCCCTTGGAATGAACAAGTCGGCAACAGATAGAGACGGTCCCTGCCGTTTGACGGGCTTATGGTCTGATTGGGGGAGATTATTACTATCAGGAACTAGTAGTTTTTTTTAATATCACCAAATCAGGCTACCTTCACCATTTCATCTTAGCCAGGAACAAGCATGGAGGGTGAATAAAAAACTTGAAAACAGTTGAAAACAGTTTTCTAACATAATAATGATAATAATAATCATGGTGATCATTAAGCACTTTCTTTGTGCCAAGCGCGGTTTTAAGCACTGGGATAGATACAAGATAAGTCCCACATGAGGTTCACATCTGAACGGGAGAACGGGTATCGATTCCTTATTTTGCAGATGAGGGAACTGAGGCACAGAGAAGCTAGGTGACTTTCCCAAAGTAACACAGCAGGTATGTGGCAGAGCCGGGATTAGAACACAAGTCCTCTTATGCCCAGGCCTGTGCTCTTTCTACTAAGTCATGCCACTTCTCCTCATGGGGCAGAGTGATGAGTTAGTAAATGGAAAATTGGATGTTCATAGTTGGGAAAATAATGGACTCAATGTGAACCCTGTGAATATGGGGAAGTGGTCATATTTTGGCTGGAGCTCTAAGGGACAAGATGCACCTCTCCCCAGACCTGCTCCTTCTGGATTCTCAATCCATTAAGGGAACCAAATTAAAGGAATTGGGCAGATGGTGACTATTCAACACTCAGGAAAAATATCTCATATGTCATCTGGCAAAAATTTACTTCTCAAAATAATTTAAATTGGCTCATCTGCTCATTCAGCCACACAGGGTCTGGAGGGAAGGAGGGAAGGAGGGAAGGAGGGGGGAGAGAACGAGAGAGATAGAGAAAGAAAAAGAAAAAAAAGAGAAATTGGACCAAGAGGAATGAAGTTGATTAGTGACCTAAGAAATAGACTTATGATGTGAGAATGAGTTAGCCCAGAGATAAATTTATAGTCAGCCGATTGTACCTTCAAACTTTAAAAAATAATTATAATAATAATAACTTCTATGTGTTAAGCACTTACTATGTGCCAGACACTGTACTAAGCGCTGGGGTGGATGCAAGCAAATCATGTTGGACACAGTCCCTGACCAACATGGGGCTCACAGTCTCAATCCCCATTTTACAGATGAGGTCACTGAGACCCAGAGAAGTGATCTGCCCAAGGTCACAGAGCAGACAAGTGGTGGAGCTGCGATTAGAACCCAATGACCCGCGGACTCCCAGTTCTGAGCTCTTATCCACTACCCCGGGCTACTTCTCCAAGAGGGAAGAGAGTGACCTAACTTGCTACAAGGGAAAGAAGACGAAAGAGAAAAAGAAAATTGGGCAAAATTTCAGGACAATTCCGAGTGAAGAATGGCTAGTCAAATGGTCTCCCAAGGGAACTAATGGAAATTGCATTTTCTGAGCTATCGATGTAATTCTCGAAGGGAACCTGGAGCAAGGTGAAGCTATTGATGGAATTTGTGTTTCCTGAGGATTTGCTCTGTGGCCAACATTTTACTAAGGCATGATTCCTGTTCCACTAAGGGCTTGCCCGTCTACATGGGGCATGACTAATACCTAGAAAAAAGAAGTAGATTACAAATAATATGAGCAAATTGAAAATCTAAACATGAAACAGAAATCGGAGAGGCTCCCTCCCACCTGAAACTTTAGTACAGAAAGGCCACAGCAGAGAAGCAGCATGGCTTAATGGATAGAGCCTGGGCCTGAGAGTCCGAGAGACCTGGATCCAAATCCCGACTCTGCCGCTTGTCTGTCGTGTGACCCTGGGCAGGTCACATATTTTCTCCGACCCTCAGGTACCTCATCTGCAAAAAGGGGATTAAGCCCGTGAGCCCTATATGGAACAGGGACTTTAATCTAATTAACTCATATCTACCCCGGCTTAATACGTCCCCTAGCATATAGTAAGTGCTTAACCGATACCATAAAACACAAACTGACCAATAAAAGCTTTGTAACGCAACAGAAAAACAGTTGGGAAGTTCTCCCATTTTCAGGCAAGAGGAACAAGGTTGTCTTGGCTAACAGGAGGCAGGTGTGGTTTCAATGCGGAGGAATCAGGCCAAAGAGAGGAGGTGATCCTGGCCTTGAGGTGACCCCTTCTTGAGCCCCAGAAGCCACAGCTGTGGGACAAATCTGGCCATATTGGTCCCTGTCATATAAAGTAAGAGTAGGAATACTTTCTTTCAGCCTTTTTTTTACCGGTCTTTGTTAAGAGCTTACTATGTGGCAAGCAGCGTCCTCAGTGCTGCGGTAGATCCAGGGTAATCAGGTTGGATACACTCCATTTCCCACTTGGGGCCCAGAGTCTTAATCCCCATTTTACAGATGAGGTAACTGAGATACAGCAAAGTGAAGTGATTTGCCCAAGGTCACACAGCAGATGAGTGGCAGAACCGGGATTAGAACCCAGGTCCGTCTGACTCCCGGGCCCCCGCTCTTCCACTAAGCCACGCTGTTTCTCATTGTAATGAATGATTTCCAGGCTACATAAAAGTGCACTTGTGAGCCTGGCTTTTTTTTTTTAAACACGTGGACAGGGGAATTAAATGTTTTATCTCTTCCAGTCAACATTTGGCCTTCACTTACTAACACTGCTCACCTGGGACTGACAGTCTGCGAGAGACAGGACTAAGACAGAGAGACCAAGATGAATCGTGCAGATCTCCAGCTTTGCTGAGCTCTGATGAAAAGAAAGGAGCAGCAGCCTGAAGGAGACTTCTGCGAGCTTCAGAAAGCAAAAAATCTCCCTTCTCGTCTCCCCACAAAGCGAGCAAAAGGAGAGGAATAGAGGCGCGAGAATTAGGCTTAAATGAAGAAGCTTCCTTGGGAGGTGGAGGAGGCCCCGAAGGACCACAATGACAAAAGAATCCGATGGGACTCAGAGTTGACTGGAAGTTGAGACGGAAAGGCTAGGAGCAGCCAAGAATCGATGTGCATGGGAGGGTCCAAGCAATGCCGGGGCGGTGGGGGGGGGGAGAAGCAGCAGTATTAATCATAATAAACTTATTTGTTAAGCACTTACTATGTTCCAGACACTACCCTAAGCGCTGGGATAGACACGAGACAATCAGGGTGGACAGAGTCCCTGTTCCACAGTCTTAATCCCCATTTTACAGACGAGGGAACTGAGGCACAGAGCCATTAAGCCACTTGCCCCAGCTCACACAGCAGTGTGCCAGAGCTGGGATTAGAACTCAGGTCCTTCTGACTCCCAGGCAAACAAGAGGGAACAATGCCAACCCAAACTGATACAGAGAAGATGCCTGGTTGGAGCAAGCCAAGATTAGAAGTTTCCTGAAAAGTCTTTGTGCCCTTGTGATCTAGTCCCAGCTCTTCCATGAGCCTGCTGTTTGACCATCATCTAAGTGGGGATGAAATAACCTTATTTTTATTGAGCACTTATGGTGTGCAAAACACCGTATTAAGTGCTTGCTGATACATAGAAAGGCTCTCAACATCTATAGCATTCTCTTCAAACGCGGACTACTGTATGAGGCAGCATGTCCTAATGGAAGGAGAGGTCTGGGTTCCAATCCCAGCTCTGCCACTTGCCTGCTGTGTGACCTTGGACACATTTAACTTTTCTCTACCTCAGAGTCTTCAGCTGTAAAATGGGAGAAAAATACCTGTCCCTCTTCTCCCTTGGACTGGAACTGTGTCCCATCTGATTCTCCTCTGTCTACCCCATGGTAGAGTGCTTGGTACCTAGTAAATGCTTAATAAATACCACCCTCATTGAGACAGTTGGACGCTACTTGGAGTGGGGATAGTGGATTGTTCCCAAATCAAAATTCTCATCTCTCTTCCCGTGTGGTCTCTTTAAAGGCAGTCTTCATTCCTCTTTTTAAAAAGGCCGATAACATTCCAGTGAGAAATTCCGTCAAAATTTCCTTGGAACCACAATGGCATGTGGATCTCTCTATTTAACACAAAAGACTTAGACAAACTGTGGCCTGTCAGAGCTCTGAACCCAGACCCAGGGAACAAAATTTCCTTAAGATCTAAGTCCCCACCTGATCATCATCAATGATCCCCAAGTAGAAACCCTGCCCTTCTGCAGGAGGAAGGTAAGGGAGGAAGATGGTGGAATTTCCTGTCACTGGACTCATGTGACGCCTTCGGTTAAAAAGTCTACCCCACCCACATTCTAGACAACAGGGTTATTTAATAAGTCTATCCACGCATCCTTTCGGGCTTTTATAATGTGATCTGTCTCTCGGAGAGTCTTCAGTGTTGATTTTACGGTTGCAGGATACAAAAGTTCACGATGCTGCTGACAGAACACAATCGATTCTCTGTTGAAATCAAGCACCTTCATTCTGGCTTCGCCTTTTGTGACCTCAGTTACTCTGTATTCACAACTTCAGCGAGTCTCAAAGTTGAACCGTCTGCACTTAAACTTCCTTTCTCCCAAAGTGGTCTCCCAGAGAAGCTAGTCATATTATTATTATTATTATTAGTGTTGTTATCATTATTATAATAATATTTGTTAGGCATTTGCTACCCGTCAAGCACTGTTCTAAGTAATAATGTTGGTATTTGTTAAGCGCTTACTATGGGCAGAGCACTGTTCTAAGCGCTGGGGGAGATACAGGCTCATCAGGTGGTCCCACGTGAGGCTCACAGTCTTCATCCCCATTTTACAGATGAGGTAATTGAGGCACAGAGAAGTGAAGTACTGGGGTAGATACAAGTTAATCGGGTTGGACACAATCCCTATCCCACGTGGTGCTCACAGTCTAAGTAGGAGAGAGAACAGGGATTGAATCCCCATTTTACAGGCGAGGAAACTGAAGCACAGAAAAGTTAAGCGACTTGCCCAGGGTCACTCAGCAGGCAATCGGCAGAGCTGCGATTCGAACTGCAGTCCTCTGGCTCCCAAACCCGATCTCTGTCCACTAGACCCCACTGCTTCCAGAGATTGAAGACATGTCAGAGGATTCCTGTATCTTCCAGGCTCCGTAGCTGAGATCACTGGGTGAGACCAGCCATTCTACCCGTAAATGTGTAGAGGAATATGAGGTGTCAATCCTTTCGATGAGATAGAAACTAGCCGTCCCCATACCGGGATCAAAAAAATCATATTTCTTCTGGCCTTCCCTCAGCCTTTTTCACCCTTCCATCCCGTTCTCCACTTCACAGGGTAATGGAGTAGAGAAAGCAAATAGCGAACTCTCTTAGGATTAGATGTTCAAATACCGGCGGACAGAATATAAACTCTTCTCAGGATTGTGCATGTCACCTCTCCTGCTGGAGGAGTTGTATTAGTTGAAAGTATTCACAATATTTGCCCCCAAATTAGTCTCAAAAGCAGCTAAAACCCTCAAACACCTTTCCCAAGATTTTCTGACACCCCAGATTTACAAATCCTTCTCAGAGGAGGGATCCGATGGAGACCGTACTCTCTCAAGCGTGTCCCGGCTTGGACCAGATGGGAAATGGCCCCAAATCAATTAATTTTGTCAAGCAGAAAGGAATTGAAATTGGATTGTGCTGGATTTCTGGAAAGATGGCCCTAACGTAGCCGCAATTCCCTAAACAGAAAAAGCCAACTCACTTGAAATTTTATTCCAGTGTTGATAGACGTTGCAGGAAATGTGGCCCATCAGGAAGGATGCGGAAGGAAATGACCAGGCCTGGAATTTTGGGGGAAGTTTACGTCAGGTCCTTTTCTAGGATAAACGTGTACACACACAAACACACACAAGTCTGTACTCTGCTTTCACCCTGCATTTCATTTCTGGAAGGGCAACCAGGATAGCACATTATCCAAAGATGGAAGAATCGACAAGGATGTGCAAAAAATGAATTTGCTTGATCTTTATGCCTTCTTCAAACAATATTCATCTCTGCCTCCCATCATCCCCCGTCCCTCCAATCTTACCGTGTGTAAATGGCACTTCCCAAATTCATAAAATTAAGATTAGAATGGCTTAATGTGTAACTGGTGTCTTTTAAAATGGCATTTGTATTATTTAAATGCTTTTTAATTTTTTAAGCTTGTACCCAATTGCCTTAATGTTTGTAGATTTTTATGGCTTCGCTTTATACAGGTCTAAATGAGGGTCCGATGAACTCAGAGCCAGATGGACTCGGATGAGCCTTATGGGGAATCTCTCCATTCCTTGCTTGAGAAGGGAGAGGTTAGAGGAGAATTTCACGAAGCTCAACTACTTCTCTCAGGCAGCTCCCAAATAGGTCCCCCACAGCTCCACAGCTACTGACAACTCATCAGTCAGTCGTGTTGATTGAGCGCTCATTGTGTACGGAGCACTGTACTAAGCGCTTGGGAGAGTATGATATAACAGGACAACAGACACATCCCCGGCCCACAGCGAGTTTATGAGAGGACAACTCAACCTTTAAGGACACAGCTTTGTCAGAGGCCCACAGTCCCTGTCCTACATGGGGCCACAGCCTTAGAGGGACGGAAAACAGGTATAACGAAAGTGGTGCAATTTGTCAGGGTTTCCTATGTGCCCATTACTGCAGGTAGGTACAAAATCATTAAAGTCGACGCATTACCACTCCCACCGGGTGACTCCCAGGCTAAGGGAGGGAAAGAACTAGTCTTTAATTCCCATTTCAAAGATTAGGGAACTGAGGCTCCAAGACCTTAAGTGGTTTATGAGCCCCTCGAGGGATTAAATCTTACTCCCTCCCATCTAGACCGTGAGCCCCATGTGGGACGTGGACTGTGTCCGACCTGTGTCCCGGGGTCACATGGAATTAAATCAGGTGTTTCTACGAGGTGGGTTGCTGGGGAGCCAACAAAGACGTCCCCCTCCTAACGTTCCCCCAACTCAGCTGTCGTGAAAGTGATTAAGGTATAGTTGCAGAATTGAATAATTAGATGCTAAAACCATTTTCAGGGCAGACTTCTAAGGTCTTTGACAAATGATTAAATGTAAAGCTTATGCCTGTAAGCTTTCATCAGAGGAAGGAAGACCCTATTTCTGTGAATTATACTTATTATTATTCTCGGGGGATGGAAATGAATAAAGGGAGCGAGTCAAGGCGACACAGAAGCGGGGGAGAAGAGGAAAGGAAGGCTTCTTCAAGAAAGGCTACTTGAAAGAGATGTGCCTTCAATAAGATTTTGAAGAGAGGGAGAGTAATTGTCTGTCAGATACGAGGAGGGAGGGCGTTCCAGGCCAGAGACAGGATATCGGCGAAGGGTCAGCAGCGAGACAGAAGAGACGGAGTCCCAGTGAGAAGGTTAGCAGTAGAGGAGCCAATTGTGCGGGCTGGGTTGTTGTAGGAGGGTGGCGAGGTGAGGTAGGAGGGGGCAAGGGGATTGAGTGCTTTAAAGCCAACGATGAGGAGTTTCTGTTGCGGATGGGTAACCGCTCAAGGCCTCTGAGACCACTACCTCAGTCTTTTGAGGCTTGCAGCCTATCCCCAGGAGGAATGTCCCGGTATCTCAGAAGTATATTTTGGTTCCAGGTTCCACCGTAAATTTGATTTCACACCGAGTGTGGGAAGAAGGTACAACCATAGGAACAGATATCGATTCCGGCCTCTGGGAAGCAGGAAACTAGATACTGATTAAGAGTGATTTAGAAGTGAGGTGTGAGACAGCTCCTCCAGCCAAGTTCTGTGGGAACAAGATGATCCTCATCGTAGCTACGGAGTTCTACGAAGTCTGAGTGCCGAAACAATCTCATTTTGGAGACCAGACTTCCCTCAGGTCAAAGAGGAGATGGAGGAGTCTGAAACCACAGAGAAGGATTTGTGTTAGGGCTCAAATAGTTACTTTTGGGAAGGAGGAGGGTGCTTAGCCCACAGGAGAAGGGGGGTAAGAAATGAAATTGTGTGAAAACGATTGAGAAAATGGATCTTTAGTTCTCTGACAGTAAGTCTGATCCTTCTTCTCGTCTCGTACTAAGGAACTGAAGCGGGGGTGTTTAGTGATTGTGAAAAGTGAAGCTGCAAACTGAACTGACCTCAAGATGAGCAAGTGTTGGACTTCTTGAAAGGAGGTATATATTCTGGGAGATGGGAAAGAGCACGGGCCTGAGAGTCAGAGGAGTTGGGTTCTAATTCTGGATTGTCTGCTGTGTAACCTTGGGTAACTCACTTGACTTCTCTGTTCCCCAATTCCTTCATCTGTAGAATGAGGATTACATCCTCCTCCCTCCAATTTAGAATGCTAGCCCTATGTGGGACAGGGACTGTGTCTGACTTGATTCCAGGACTTAGAACAGGACTTGACAGATAGCAAGCACTTAACAAACACCATAAAAAACGTGTAGAAAGTTCAGCTCTTGGTTTACGGTGTTTAGGGAAGAGCAATTCTAATCAATTTCCTAGGTTTGCTTGTTTGTTTTTAATGGTATTTGTTAAGAGCTTACTTTGTGCCAGACATTGTACTAAGCACTGGCTTAGATACAATATAATCCGGTCGGACACAATCCAAGTCCCACACGAACTCATAGTCTTAATCCCCATTTTACAGGCAAGGCAACCGAGGCCTAGAGAAGTTAAGATCACACAGCCAAACAAATGGTAGATCCAGGATTAGAACTCGGGTTCTTTGACTCCCAAGCCCGTATTCTTTCCCAGGGCTTAATACAGTGTCTGGCACATAGTGTTTTTTTTTAATTTTATGGCATTTTTTAAAGGGCTTATATTGTGCCAGGCACTGTTCTAAACGCTGAGGTGCATAGCAGGGCTTAGTGGAAAGAGCCTGGGCTTCGGAGTCAGACGTCACGGGTTCGACTCCCAGCTCTGCCACTTGTCAGCTGTGTGACCGTGGGCAAGTCACTTAACTTCTCTGTGCCTCAGTTACCTCATCTGTAAAATGGGGATTAACCGTGAGCCTCACGTGGGACAACCCCTTAGAACTTAGAACTTAGAACAGTGCTCGGCAAATAGTAAGCGCTCAACAAATCAAATACCAACATTATTATTATTAACATTATTACACAAGGTAACTGAGGCGATCACAGTCCCTGTCCCACATAGGGCTCACAGTCCTAATCCCCATGTTACAGATGAGGTGACTGAGGCATAGAGAAGCAAAGTGACTTGCCCAAGGTCAACAGCAGGCAAGTGGCAGCGTCAGGGTAGAACCCAGGTCCTAATGACTCCAAGGTCCGTGTTCTGTCCGGAAGACCGCGCTGGTTCTCTAAAACGGCTTCTACTTCTTTAAGAGCTTAACAAATACCATTATTATTATTATTACTGGTGTGTCAGATTCGTAAGGCGAGAGACTTGAGGCAGGAAGAAGGGCCTTGAGCAAAGGGCAATATTCAAAGCTACCAGTATTCTAACTGGAGTGTTTTGAGTATAAAGCAGGAGAAGATACAAAGGGCACAGATGGGACGTGCAATTAGAGAGGATAAAAGAGGAGGAGAGAGAGGCCAGAGTAAGAGGACAGGTTATGTTATCCCTTCAAACCAGGTGTTCCCCTGGGCTTCTTCCAGCTGGCTGGAGGAACCCCAGATCCTTCAATCCTCAAGCTTGGTAAAACATCACTGGATCTCATCTATCTCACTGCCGACCTCTCACGCACATCCTACCTCGGGCATGGAACTCCCTCCCTCTTCGTATCCGACTCTCCCCACCTATGAAGCCTTACTGAAGGCCCATCTCCTAATAATAATGGTAATAATGGTGGTATTTGCTAAGCGCTTACTATGTGCCGAGCGCCGTTCTAAGCGCTGGGGTAGACACAGGGGAATCAGGTCGTCCCACGTGGGGCTCGCAGTCTTCATCCCCATTTTACGGTTGAGGGAACTGAGGCACCGAGAAGTGAAGTGACTTGCCCCAAGTCACACAGCTGACAAGTGGCCGAGCCGGGATTCGAACCCGTGACCTCTGACTCCAAAGCCCGTGCTCTTTCCACTGAGCCACGCTGCTTGTCTTCCAAAGGGACCTCCCTGACTAAGCCCACCTTTCCTCTTTTCCTACTCCCTCTGCGTCGCCTTGAATTGTTCCCTTTATTCATCCTCCCTCCCAGACCCACAGCTCTTGTGTACATATCTGTCATTTATTTATTTCGATTAATGTCTGTCTCCCCATCTTGACTCTAAGGTTGTTGCGGGCAGGGAATGTGTCTGTTCTATTGTTATAGTGCGCTCTCCCAAGTGCTTAGTACATTGCTCTGCATATAGAAAGTGCTCAATATATATGATTTACAGACTGACTGGCTCCCACGAGGTCTTGCTTTCCTCTGCTAATGGAGAAAAAGCCAAGGAGAGGACCTAATACCCCAATTTCACCAGCCAGATTTCCTTAGCATTTTCCAGAATCCTGACCTTTGATGGTGTTTAATGTTTCATCAGGTTAATGAAAACAGTATAGATGTGTCAGGGAGATTCTCTCCACTTTGCCTTTTTTTTTTAAAAAGAGTATTCGCTAAGCGTTTAGTCTGTGCCAGGCACTGTACCAAGCAGTGAGATAGATACAAGATAATCAATTTGGACGCATTCCATGTCCTACATGTGACCCACAGCCCCATTTTAAAGATGAGGTAACTGAGGCACAGAGAAGCGATTACCCAGAGGCACAGAGCAGACCTGTGGGAGAGCTAGGATTAGAACTCAGGTCTTCTGACTCCCAGACTCAGGTTTTTCCGCTAGGCTGTAGTGCTTCTCACCTTCAGGTTCATTCTCTCCGGTTATAATTCAGCTCTTCCTTCTGTTCACCAACTCTTCTGAACCTCCCTCACCGATGGATTGATTGAATGGATGCTTACGTCCAATGTAAATATTGGTTTTATGAAGGGCTTCCTTAGTTCCGGCTGTTACTTCTATTTTCAATCTGTAACTGGAGGCTAATTTGGCGGAGTCGTTCATCGTTATTTTCGTGTCTTCTTGGGGTGTCTCTCTAAGACTCATGGAGCAGCATACAGCCATTCTTGAACAACTGTCTCTAGGGGTGTGAATGATGCTTGAAATCTATTGAGTTAGAAGAGTGTCCCGAAGGAGTGGAAGAATATTCTATCTGACATCTGCGTAGAGGACTTTTGTAGGATCCTCGTGACTGCCGATTTTAAAGTAACTGCCGCCAATAAAAGGAAAAAGAAAACCACTCATTCGCGAGTGTGAATAACCTGAACTAGACTAGATCCAACAGCTGTGAGGTAGCAAGTCAGAAATTTATTAGAGGGCTAATAATGATGACGATAACAATAACAACAATAGTGATAATATTTGTTAAACACTTCCTATGTACGAAGCTCGGGGGTAGATACAAACTAAGCATGTCCCACATGGGGCTCACAGTCTAAGCAGAGAAGCAGCATGGATAGAGCATGGACCTGGGAGTCAGAAGGACCTGGGTTCTAATCCCAGTTCCGCCGCTTGCCTGCTGTGTGACCTGGGGTGAGTCACTTCACTTCTCTGGACCTCAGTTACCTCATCTGTAAAATAGGGATGAAGACTCCCAGCCGCATGTAGGATATGGATCGTGTTCGACCTGATTAGCTTGTATCTACCCCGGAGAAGCAGCGTGGCTCAGTGGAAAGAGCACGGGCTTTGGAGTCAGGGCTCATGAGTTCGAATCCCAGCTCTGCCACTTGGCAGCTGTGTGACCGTGGGCGAGTCACTTCACTTCTCTGTGCCTCAGCTCCCTCATCTGTAAAATGGGGATTAAGACTGTGAGCCCCACGTGGGACGACCTGATTCCCCTGTGTCTACCCCAGCGCTTAGAACGGTGCTCGGCACATAGTAAGCGCTTAACAAATACCGACATTATTATTATTACCCCAGCATTAGAACAGTGCCTGGCACATAATAAGCGCTTAGCAAATACCATTAAAAAAAAGTCGGAGGGACAACAGGTTTTGAAACCCCATTTTGCAGGTGAAGGAATTGAGGCAAAGAGAAGTGACTTGCCCAAGGTCACACAGCAGGTTCAGAGGCATAGAACCCAGGTCCTCCGACTCTCAGGCCTGTGCTCTACCCGCTTCTCCATCCTAAACCCGTCCCCGTTCCTACAGCAGAGGGGGAAGCCATCATTTTACCTTGACTACCCCTCTCAAAGGAAAGCGAATTAACATAAGGAATCAGGTGCCAGTCATAAACAGCAGGGCGTCATTTGGAAGAAAGCCAGTCGGAGAGGACATTAAGGTAAGGAAAAGCGGGCGGGCTAGGAAACAGAGGAAGAAGGTCAGCGCTTTTAATGCAAAGTGGAGACAGGATGACAGAGAAGTTTTGCTTCGTGCTGTGGGTCCAGAGGTTGGCTAGCAGGGAGCAAAGCTCTCTATCTTTTACAGAGTTTGTGTGGGAACTCTTGATTAAAGGCTGGGCACAGTTGGGTGGATTCAACTGGTGCCTCTGCAAATTAAAAGAAATCCATCAGGGAAGTAAAAGGATGACGGGAGCGAGGGAAAAGAAAGCACTTCAGCCCCGAATGTGGTTGTTTCAAGGAAAAGCGGTTTTGATGTCTGGAAATTATTTACAGTTCTTATCTAATTAAGAACGTTACTGCTAAGTGCATTATCTATCAAATACCGGTTAAGAATACTAACCTGAGTGTCTGCATTAAGCAGGTAGTTTTCATGACCGACGCTTGCCAGAGATCGAGCCATGTTGAAGCGGAATGGAGAGGGGTTCGAAAGCTCTACGGATTCGGGAACAACTAGTCCTCTTGAAGAAGAACTGGCTGCCCAGTGTCTTATTATTAATAGAAACGATGATAATGATATTGGTAGTCATTAAGCACTTACCCTGTGCCAAGCAATGTACTAAGCGTTGGGATAGATATGAGATAATCAGGGCAGTCACAGTCTAAGTAGCAGGACGACTAACACGTCATGGTGAAACTCCTGTTTATGGTATATATTGGCCTTATATAGACCTTCCTAAGGTGGCTGCCAAGAAGAAACTTCCAAGGTCTTCACTGGGAAATCAGATGTGGTCAGTAACGCAGGAAAAAAGGACTGAAAAGCAACACGGTCTAGCCAAAAGATCGTACCAAAGATCGAGTTTTGGGTTCTAATCCCACCTCTATCACTTGTCTGCTGAATGTCCCTGGTCAGGTCACTTAACTTCCTTGTGCCTCAGTTCCCTCATCTGTAAAATGAGGATTGAGTCTGTGAGCCCCATGTGGGACGTTGGCAGTGTCCAACCTGATTACCTTGTATCTGTGTCAATGCTTAATATACTGTCTGTGGCACATAGTAAGCCCTTAGCAAATGCCATTTTTTTAAAAAAGGAATATCTCTGTGAGCAGTCAAAAAGGACATAAGAAATGGGTTTGAGACGGGAGAGTCAAGACTGAGGTCCACCAAACCGCACCCCTCCGTGTCTCTGAACCCTCCTAAATTCAAATCCAAGAAACATTGCCGGAGTCACCCTCGCTTCCTTGATTAGGTTATCCCCCTAACCACCTTTCATATGTATTTAGATATTGAATTATTCATTCCACTTCATGTAGGCATTCATTTTTTTATTCATTTACTGGCAGACACTGCAGGTCTTTACATTTGAAAAACTATATAGAATGGGGCTATTAAATCCCCGAGATTATAGGATTATACCTGAAAGAAACAGGACACAGAATCCTTAAAAAATGAACACACATCATCTTTAACATAAGGAGAGCAATAATAGGGACCAGGATACAAAATCCTTAAAAGACAAGCAGATGGTATCCAAAGCATATGGAAAAAACAACAGAGACAGCCTAAACTAGACACAAATTATGCAGAGATTTTCTGCTTTGTCACCCAAGGGGATAAATAAAATATGCAATAATGGAACATGCATGATTTCATCCCAGTTCAGATCCATAGAAGCAAAACTTACTAAAGATGAGCTTTTCTCAAACTTTATTGGAAGCCACTGGGTAATGGGGTCACTTGGTTAGCTGAAAGTGCATTGGAAAGGAACTTTCTTTCCCAAAGGGACTACTCAGCAAGGAAAGCAAGAATTCCCGAGAGAGCTCTCCGTTGGTGAGGTATCCCTTCCTTCAGAGAACATTTGAGGAACTAATTAAAATCGAGACAATTCTCCTGTGGCCAGCTGGGCGGGTGATTATCAATTTGCTTTTCCTGTAGTTTAAATTCGGTGACTTGGAACTTTCAGCTGGAGAAATGGTGGGAGAACCAGATCTGTGTAGAAATCGGTCCTCTCCGAATACTTGCCCACCCATGGCCCGTCTGCCACTGAACGAGGAGAGGTGATGAGAAGCGGCATGGACTATTGGAAAGAGCATAGGTCTGCGAGTCAGAAGGTCATGGGTTCTAATCCTGGTTCCGCCATTTGTCTGCTATGTGACCTTGGGCAAGTCACTTCACTTCTCTGGGCCTCAGTCATCTCATCTGTAAAAGAGGGACTAAGACTGTGAGCCCCACCTGAGGCTCACAGAGTCTGTAGCTTGCATCCACCTCCAGCACTTAGTTCAGTGCCTGGCACAGAGGAAGCGCTTCACATTTTAAAACAGTAGCCCTGCGAGACCAAGGCAGGACTGCCCAGAGTTTAATCCCCAGAAAGTGACTCACTGGGGAGGAAGTGATGAAGGAGAAGAAGGATTTTAGGTCTATTCCTCTCAGGTGATTTTCGATGGTCTCCGACAATTACCCTCCCAACCTTCAAAGCCTTATCGAAGGCACATCTCCTCCAAGAGGCTTTCCCTAACTGAGCCTCCTTTTTCTCTTCTCCCACTCTCTTCTGCGTCACCCTGACTTGTTTTTAGCTGTCTGGAGCTCATCACATTATCAACAACCTTACCTCCTCAACATTTAATAATGTCCTGAGCCTCCTTAACTCTAAATTCTTACTAGTCTAACTGTTTAGCCTTCATTTCCTTTCCTCATTTCCTTTCCCTTGTATATGACTGAGGCTACTGGGGTTTTCCTGAGCCCAGGGAGCCACTGAGACAGTCTAAATAGCATAACACCTCTGTGGTATCTGTTAAGCTCTTACTAAGTGCCAAGCACTGTTCTAAGCTCCCCCAGTTAGACTGTGCGCCCGTCAAACGGCCGGGACCGTCTCTATCTGTTGCCGACTTGTTCATTCCAAGCGCTTAGTACAGTGCTCTGCACATAGTAAGTGCTCAATAAATACTATTGAATCAATGAATCCAAAATAAGTTGGACACAGTCCCTGTCCCACTTGAGGCTGAGACTAAGGAAGAGGGAAAACCGGCAATTTACCCCTATTTTACAGATTAAAAAATGTAATAAATCTTTCACACTGTCTCAACATGACAAGTCTGATTAACCAAAATCTCACTTCTATCCATTAATGAATCATACTATTTGTTAAGCACTTATGTATATAACTGTAATTGATTTATTAGTATTATGTGTGTCTCCCCTCTAGATTATAAGCCTGTTGTCGGCAGAGAAGGTGTCTGTTTATTGTTATATTGTACTTTCCCAAGCGTGCACAGTAAGCGCTTAATAAATATGATTGAATGAATGGATGGATGGATGATGGTATTGCTAGCTTGGAAAACGAGTCCAGGATGGGGATTATATGAACTTTCCTCAAAGCAGGAATGTGATGAGCTCCGGACAACTAAAAGCAAGCCAAAGGTTGCTACTTTGACTATAAGCCCCATGTGGAACAGGGACTGTGTCTCGCTAGATTAATCTTCCCCGGTACTTGATACAAAATAAGTACTTAACAAATAGCATGATTCATTAATTAATTTAAGTGAGTTTTTAGATAATCAGACTTGTCGTGTTGAGGCAGCGTGAAAGATTTATTAGTTTCCTTATCTGTAAAATGAGGATTAATTGCCTGTTCTCCCTCTTCCTTAGACTGAATCTCATGTAGGACAGACACTGTATCCAACTCGATTAATTTGGATCTACACCAGAGCTTAGAAGAGTGGTTGGCCCATTGGAAGAACTTAACGGATACCACAAAAGTGTTAGGCTATTTAGACTGTTTCAGTGGCTCTCTGGGCTCATGAAACCCCAGTAGCCTTGCTCATATACAAGGGAAAGGAAATGAGGAAAGGAAATGAAGGCTGAAGTATTAAAGCATTAAGAATTTAGAGTTAAAGAGGCTCAGGCCATTAAACGTTGAGGTGGTAAAGTCCTTAATATCGTGTGTTGTTGTTCCTTCCTTTAACTATGAGATTCAGTGAGGGTTACTCTTCTATCATTCTTCTAAGCATTCTTTCCACTGCTGTGGAAAGACTCTTGATAGTAATGATTGATAATATTGATAATAATGATGAATAATTGTGAAGTGCTTACTCTGTATCAAGAACTGTTCTAAGCGCTGGGGTAGATACAAGTTAATCGGGTTGGAAACAGTCCCTGTCTTACATGAGGCTCACTTTCTTAATCCCCATTTTACAGATGAGGTACCTGAGGTCCGGAGAAGTGAAGTCACTTGCCCTAGGTCACGCAGCAGATAAGTGGTGGAGCCGGGATTAGAACCCATGACCTTCTGACTCCCAGGACCATGCTCTACCCACTAAACCATGCTACTTCTCCTTATTATTAATAATAGTAATTTGATAAGTAATATTATAACATTATAGCCAGTAATATTATAACTATACTATAATGACAGTAATATTATTATTAATAGCTATGATTGCGGTCTTTGTCAAGCACTTTCTTAATGCCAAACCCCCAACCAAGCCCTGGGGCAGATACGAGATATTCTGATCCCCCATGGGGCTCACGGTCTAAGTAGGAGGGAGAACAGGGATTGAATTCGCGTATTGCAGACGAGGGAACTGAGGCACAGAGAAGTTAATTCAGAATTTAGTTCAGTGCTCAGAGTTCTTTCCCCTTCTCTGCAACTCTCTCCTCCTCTTTCGCCTTTCCCTCCCCCTCTCCAGTGTCCCCTCTCCTCACCCCAGTTCTCCAGCCCCCATTCTCAATGCCTCAATGTCCCCCCACAATTCACCTTCACAGATTCACCAACGGGCTCAAGATAGACCAGGTGATATTAAGAGGCAAGAGAATTTGAAAAAGAAGTAACAGCATTTGAGGGAGTCACCGCCAGCCGAAGGGAAGTCATTTTTCTCAGGGGAAGGAGGGAGAGAAGGGCAAGCTTCACCTATCTAATGGACAGTTGGACTGGAACCAATGAAAAAAACTTCTAGGCCCGCTGGCGTAACTGGCGAATACCAGCTGGTAACTTCTCCTGAGGAAATGGGTTGCAGTGTAAGCAACAGAAGCTTCTGTTTAACTGCCTGGGAATAACTGGCTGGAAAACACTTAGATGAGACTGAGAGATCATTCAAAGGACCCTTCTCAGAGGAAGCCCAGACTTCTTAGACTGTGAGCCTCAAATGGGACAGGGACTGTGTCCAACCTGTGTCTATAATTATATTGTACTCTACCAAGTGCTTAGCACAGTGGTCCGCACACAGGAAGTACTCAATCAATTCGATTGAATGAGTGAATGAACAACCTGATTAACTTGCATCTACCCCAGCGCTTAGAACAATTCTTGGCACATGGTAAGTACTTAATAAATGCCATTATTATTATTACCATAAGGATGATGTCTACCAATGCTATTGTATTGTACTCTCCCAACTGATTAGTACAGTGCTCTGCACACTGCGAGTGTTCAGTAAATGCCATTTATTGATTGATTACTCTCCCAAACACTTAAATCACGGTATTGGTTAAGCGCTTACTATGTGCCAAGCACTCTTCTAAGCACTGGAGTAGATACAAGGTAATCAGGTTGTCCCACGTGGGGCTCACCATCTTAATCCCCATTTTACAGATGAGGGAACCGAGGCACAGAGAAGTAAAGTGGCTTGCCCACGGTCACACAGCAGACGAGTGGCGGAGGTGGGATTAGAACCCACGTCCTGTGACTTCCAAACCCGGGCTCTTGCCACAAAGCCACGCTGCTTCTCTAATTACTTTCTCACTGCTCGCAGTAAGTACTCGATAAAGATTGATGGATAGATTGATCACTTCAATCCTAGTGATCTGACTGTATTCCTCCCCCGGAGAAAGATGTGATATCAGATGCACCCGGAGAGTAACCACTTTAATTCACTGGGATGTTGATTCACCACCTCTTGTAAATTGTGTGAAATTTCCCTAGGTACCCCTCTACTTAAACTTTGGATGATCGGACGGGCCTGTGTTGTGGCGGGATTGTAGGGAGAGGAGATTAAGGGAATCAAAAATCAACAAGGAGCTGGTTTGGGGTTGCATTCAGTGCCTATAGAATTGAATTTATTCACTAATTCCCTTTTTTTTTTTACCAGTAGTTGCATTCTTCCAGTGGAATCTGGAGCATTTTTCAAGGGAATGTGTTTCAGATGACCTTCATCCAAGGGAAGGAGATTTATGATTGCATGGCATTTGGGTTCTGCAATATAAAGAGCTAATGATTGTAGATGGAAAGAGAGCTTAATTAGAGGACCAGATTTAGGAACAAATGAATTGATTCTTTCAAATCCAGAAAAAGAGAGCCTACCGCCACAAGATACCCTTTCCTCGTAGGTCTTTAGGAAGGATGAAGTTCCTTTCCCACATTTCTTGAGGAGTGCCGTAGTTCACCTGAGTATGCGGCGATTGGGAGAGATGGAACCTGGGAGTCGATTTTTTCCTCCCTCAAGAAATCTGTCATTCGGAGTCCCTACTTCGATAATTAGAATAACTGCGGTATTTGTTAAGTGCTAACTCTCTGCCAAGCACTAAACTAAGCAATAGGGTAGAGACAAGATAATCAGATCAGACACAGTCCCTGTCCCTTGTGGGGCTCGCGATCTGTTTAGGAGGGAGGACAGCTATTGAATCTCCATTTTACAGATGAGGAAACTGAGGTGCAGAGAAGGTAAAAGACTTGCTCACCTCCAAGAGGCTCACCTCCTCCAAGAGGCCTTCCCAGACTGAGCTCCCCTTTTCCTCTGCTCCCTGTACCCCCCCCTTCACCTCTCCGCAGCTAAACCCTCTTCTCCCCCCTTTCCCTCTGCTCCTCCCCCTCTCCCGTCCCATCCCCTCAGCACCCTACTCGTCCGCTCAACTGTATATATCTTCATTACCCTATTTATTTTGTTAATGAGATGTACATCACCCGCCTTGATTCTATTTATTTGCTATCGTTTTAATGAGATGTTCTTCCCCTCGATTCTATTTATTGCCATTGTTCTTGTCTATCCGTCTCCCCCGATTAAGCTGTAAGCCCGTCAAAGGGCAGGGACTGTGTCTATTTGTTACCGATTTGTAGATTCCAAGTGCTTAGTACAGTGCTCTGCACATAGTAAGCGCTCAATAAATACTACTAATAATAATGTTGGCATTTGTTAAGCGCTTACTATGTGCCGAGCACTGTTCTAAGCGCTGGGTAGTTACAGGGTCATCAGGTTGTCCCACGTGGGGCTCACAGTCTTCATCCCCATTTTGCGGATGAGGGAACTGAGGCACCGAGAAGTGAAGTGACTTGCCCAGAGTCACACAGCTGACAGGTGGCGGAGCCGGGATTAGAACCCATGACCTCCGACTCCCAAGCCCGGGCTCTTTCCACTGAGCCATGCTGCTTCAAATACTATTGAATGAATGCGCTTGCTCAAGGACCCACAGCAAGCGATTGGCGGAGCTGGGATTAGAACTCAAGTCCTGAGAAGTAGCGTGGCCTAGGGGTTAGAGCCCTGGCCTGGTCCCAGCTCCACCACTTGTCTGTTGTGGGACCTTGGGCAAGTCACTTCAACTCCTCCGTGCCGTAGCTCCCTCATCTGCAAAATGGGGATTAAGACGGTGAGCCCCATGTGGGACAGGGACCGAGTCCAACCTGATTACCTTGTGTCTTCCTCAGGGCTTAGAACGGTGCCTGACGAGTTGTAAGTGCTTAACGAATACCATTAAGAAACAAGAAAAAAAAAGAAAATGTCCTTCAACTCACAGGCCACTAGTTCTCCAGTTCAGACTCACCTCCTCCGAATGAACGAGAGCCTTCCTTTCTCAACTCCGAAGAAGCATCGACGACGACGACGAGAGCTTTTCCTTTCTCAACTCCAAAGAAGCCTCGGCGACGAACACTCCGAGTAGGAAAATCCCCAGGCACCTGAGCTGTTACTAATCCATTTTACCGAAAAAAGGGGGATTTTGTCAGGTAGGCTGACAAATTCTGACACCCTGACAGGTTTTAAAACAATCCTTTTAAGACTAATACAAACTCAAGCCTCCCGGTTGTTGCTTGAGGGTATTTCGGCTCTGTCTCTCCTCAGCTGCGTGACTGTGGGCAAGTCGCTTAACTTCTCGGTGCCTCATTTACCTCATCTGTAAAATGGGGATTAACTGTGAGCCTCACGGGGGACAACCTGATTACCCCGTATCTCCCCCAGCGCTTAGAGCAGGGCTCGGCACATAGTAAGCGCTTAACAAATGCCAACATTATTATTACAGTGAGAAGGCAGGCTAGCTTCCTACTGCGTTTACACCGAAATCTTCTATTTCCTTTTAGGTATAATAATTTTGGGATCTGGATCTAAGTGATCTAAGCAGCATGGTATAGTGAATAGAGCACAGGCCCGGGAGTCAGATGGACCTGGGTTCTAATCCCGGCTCCGCCAAATGTCTTCTGTGTGACACTGGGCTAATGACCTAACTTCTCCGGGCCTCAGTTCCTCATCTGTAAAATGGGGATTAAGAGTGTAAACCCCATGTGGGCCAGGGACTGTGTCCAACGTGATTACTTGACTGTACCCCAGTGCTTAGAACAGCGCTTGGCATGTAGTAAGGGCTTAACAAGTAACATAATTAATAATAATGTCGGTATTTGTTAAGCGCTTACTATGTGCCGAGCACTGTTCTAAGCGCTGGGGTAGACAGAGGGGAATCAGGTTGTCCCACGTGGGGCTCACAGTCTTAATCCCCATTTTACAGATGAGGGAACTGAGGCACCGAGAAGTGAAGTGACTTGCCCAAAGTCACACAGCTGACAAGTGGCCGAGCCGGGATTCGAACCCATGACCTCTGACTCCAAAGCCCACGCTCTTTCCACTGAGCCATGCTGCTTCTCGTTATTATTATTACGATATTATTAATATCATTATTATTATTATTATCTACTCCAGGGTTTAGTACAGTGCTTGGAAGTGCTTAAAAAGTACCCCTATAATTATTATTATAAGCAACCAGGGAGAAGGTCACTGCCGAATTGTACTTTCCAAGCGGCTAGTACAGTGCTCTGCACACAGTGAGCCCTCAATAAATACGATTGAATGAATGAATGAATGAATGAATGAATGGGTACTCTCCTGCCCTTTCTCATTTTCATTTTCTGGTTAATTTGGCCATTTGTTTCAACCATCTTAATGTGTTCTCTAGGAAACTGTATAGTGCATTCAGATAAAACTTGATTCAAGGTACCACCCCCCACTCCCCATTCCATGGTCTTCACTTTCAATGCTATTTTACAGAGGGATTTTTCAACGATTGGAGACGAAGGATATTTTAATCAAATACGAGAAGCGCACTCAGGGAAAGAAACTGAGTGAAAACCGGATTATTGTTACTGACATTGATTAAATACCTGCTGAGAACAAAGTGCTGTACTAGGCACCTGGGCAATTATACCAGAAACACCCAGGACCCAGCTCCCCTTTCCCAAAGGGGCTCATAATCTAAATGGGAAAAGGCACAATAAAAATGCAATTCGAACCACAGTGAAAAGCTGTGCAGAATTGAACGGTAAGAACAAACGTAAACACACCGGTTAAGCCCCCTCGCTGACCTCCCAGATTTCTTTCTCTCCCTGTTCCAGTCCATACTTCGCTCCGCTGCCCGGATCGTATTTCTGAAAAAAACAAGCAGCGTGGCGTAGTGGGTAGAGCCCGGGCCTGAGAGTCAGAAGGTGTTGGGTTCTAGTCCCCGCTATGCTGCTTGTCTGCCGCGTGACCTTGGGTAAGTCCCTTCCCTTCTCCGGCCCTCAGTTTCCCCATCTGTAAAATGGGGATTGAGACTGTGAGCCCCACGTAGGAGCGGGATTGTGTCCATCGCCATCTGCTTGTATCCACCCCAGTGCTTGGTACAGTTCCTTGCCCATAGTTAAGCGCTTACCAAATACCATAATTATTATTCTTTTACAGGTGAGGCGCAGAGAAGTGAAGCGATTCGCCTAAGGTCACACAGCAGACAAGTGGCAGAGCCGGGATTAGAACCCATGGCCTTCTAACTCCCAGGCCTGTGCTTTATCCACTATGCCACGCTGCTTCTTTTCTAACATTGTCCCAGCCAGGGTCTACCAACCCTGTTACATCGTAACAATAATAATAATGTTGGTATTTGTTAAGCGCTTACTATGTGCAGAGCACCGTTCTCAGCGCTGGGGTAGATACAGGGTAATCAGGTCGTCCCACGTGGGGCTCACAGTTAATCCCCATTTTACAGATGAGGTAACTGAGACGCAGAGAAGTGAAGTGACTCGCCCACAGTCACACAGCTGACAAGTGGCCGAGCTGGGATTCGAACCTATGACCTCTGACTCTCAAGCCCGGGCTCTTTCCACTAAAAGAAACAGCACGACCTGGTGGAAAGAGCATGGGCCCAAAGGTCAGAGGACCTGGGTTCTAATACATACCTACTCTGCCCCTTGCCTGCTGTGCAACCTCGGTCAAGACGCTTTACTTCTCTGGGCCTCAGCTTCCACCTGTAAAATGAGGATTAACTACCTGTGATGGTGGAGGAAAACCGAGAAGAACCGAATTGATCCTGAGGCCTCCATTTCAAAGCGCACTGGGCCGAACACTTGTCTCACGATCCACGAAACAAGAGGGTGAAGAAACTGAGGCTTCTGTGAGGAAGTAGAAGATTCTTTCAAAACATTCGGTAGAAAACCGTGGTACCAGAAGACGTTCATGCCTTCAGTGGGGAGGAGTGACAGAGATTGCTTTGTGGACGCGGTGAGCTGCATTCATCTAAAATCTCGGTAAGTCACATTCAGTCAAGAGTGAATCCAGAACCCATTCCGGATGTGATTTAGGAAGAACTTGAATGTTCTATTCACAACGTGAAATGGGTAAAATGTCCAGACTGGGAGAACAGGTGTCTGAAACGTCTCTATAAAGAAGTTATGTCTCTCCTCAAGATGCCGGCAAAACGATCCACCACGAGGCCAAATGTCGTCCATCTACCCGGAATAAGCAGTTGCTGAGGAAGAAAGGAGATCCTGAAGGTCTTCTAAATTGTTATCCAATAATTCTTCTCACAGGTGCCCCAAGTTTTCAGCAAAGAATGACCTTGCATTCTGCACCAGGAGAAAACAAAGTTTAGGATACTCGGCTATTGATTCCATCCATTCTCTCTGACAACCAGAAAAATGATGAGAATATTAAATCCCTGCGTAATTTGCATTGAATGATGACATAAAGACATTCACCATTCTGGAATTCAATATCATTTTCAGTGTATTCTGTAAAAATGAAATAGGGACACGAGGCTCAGAAATAAAATGGAAATGATGATGTTCAACCATCAGTCACTCAATTATCGAGTGCTTATTGCGAGGTAAACACTGTGCTGCGCACTCGGGAGAACACAGGACAGTAGAGCAGCGTGGCGCAGTGGAAAGAGCACGGGCTTTGGAGTCAGGGCTCATGAGTTCGAATCCCAGCTCTGCCACTTGTCAGCTGTGTGACTGTGGGCGAGTCACTTAACCTCTCTGTGCCTCAGTTCCCTCATCTGTAAAATGGGGATTAAGACTGTGAGCCCCACGTGGGACAACCTGATTTCCCTGTGTTTACCCCAGCGCTTAGAACAGTGCTCGGCACATAGTAAGCGCTTAACAAATACCAACATTATTATTATTATTATTAGAGTTGGTAGATGCAATATCTGCCCACAAGGGGCTTAAAGTCTACAGAGGGAGCCGGATGTTAAAATCAATTATGGATAGGGAAAATGGGAAAATAAACCTTCACAAATTTAAGTAGGGAGGGGTAATATCAGAGAAGCAGTTTACGGTCATATTGGAGCGGTTATAAGAGAGAAGAGAAACTGACGCCTATTCTCTTCGAGTATTTGAAGACATAGATGAGCGTGGCTCAGTGGAAGGAGCCTGGGCTGGGAAGTCAGAGGTCATGGGTTCGAATCCCGGCTCTTTCACTTGTCAGCTGGGTGACTGTGGGCAAATCACTTAACCTCTCTGTGCCTCAGTTACCTCATCTGTAAAATGGGGATTAACTGTGAGCCTCACGTGGGACGACCTGATGACCCTGTATCTAACCCAGCGCTTAGAACAGTGCTCTGCACATAGTAAGCGCTTAACAAATACCAACATTATTATTAGATGAGCTTAGCTGACCACTGGAATGAATTTGCAAGCAATGTAGCGGAACCTGAAAGGAAAATGCAGCTTGGCCTACGGCACAGGCCCGGGAGTCAGAAGGAGCTGGGTTCTAATCCCAGCCCCGCCGTTTGTCTGCTGTGTCACCTTGGACAACTCACTTCACTTCTCTGGGCCTCAGTACCCTCCTCTGTAAGATGAGGGTTAAGACTGTGAGCCCCATGCGGGACAGGGACTGTGTCCAACCCGACAACCTTGTATCTACCCCAGTGCTTAGTACAGTGCCTGGCACATAATAAACACCATGTAAAAAAAGATGCGATAACTGCACAACGGCTGAATGAAGTCCAACTAGAGGGGGATAACTTGAGAACCAAATGATTCACAATGAACAATGCTGTGTGCCCCTGTAAATAATAAAGAAATCGAAGACTTTAAAGATTTGTTCTCCTCAGATAGGCAATAGTCATCTCATTTAAGGGTGAATACAGAATGTCACCATAGGATTCCAAACTGTTCTCCAAGAACAAAAGATTGTACATTTTACTTTCACTTTTTTGCCCTTAGTGGACTGACTGTATATCTTGGTCTACAGAGAGTCCATATAATCAGGTTCATTGGGATATTTAAGGCTTTCCGGAACCCTTCACCTCCCCTCAGCTAAGCCCTCTTTTCCCCCCTTTCCCTCTGCTCCTCCCCCTCTTCCTTCCCCTTCCCTCAGCGCCGTACTCGTCCGCTCAACTGTATATATTTTCATTACCCTATTTATTTTGTTAATGAGATGTACATCGCCTTGATTCTATTATTTTGTTCATGAGATGTGCATCACCTTGATTCTATCTATTTGCTATTGTTTTAATGAGAGGCTCATCCCCTCGATTCTATTTATCGCCATCGTTCTCGTCTGTCCGTCTCCCCCGATTAGACCGTGAGCCCGTCAAAGGGCAGGGACTGTCTCTGTTACCGATTTGTACATTCCAAGCGCTTAGTACAGTGCTCTGCACATAGTAAGCGCTCAATAAATACTATTGAATGAATGAATGAACACTTTGGGAAAACATATAAATGTCTCAGAATTGGAACTATGTTAGTAAACTTTTCATGGGAACTTGCCCTAATCCCTCCTCTCCCCATCTTTAAAATGGGAATAATAGGAGTATAGCCTGGTGGAAATCAATCAATTAATGAATCAGTGGTATTTATTGAGCGCTTACTGTGTGTAGAGCACTGTTCTAAGCGCTTGGGAGAGCGCAGTAGAGTTGGTAAATAAGTTCCTTGCCCACAAGCACGATCTAGTGGATAAAGCACGGGCCTGGGAGCCAGAGGACCTGGGTTCTAATTCCGGCTCCGTAAATTGTCTCCTGTGTGACCTTGGGCAAGTCACTTAACTGCCCTGTGCCTCAGTTTTCACCACAGCAGATTGGGGATTCAACACCTGTTCTCCCTGCTGCTTGGCTGTGAGACACGTTTGGGACCAGGACTTTTTCAGTCCTACTCCAGAGCTTGGAAGAGTGCTTGGCACATAGTTAGTGCTTAACAAATACCATGAAGAAGGAGCTTACAGTCTAGAGGGGGAGTCAGGCATATAAATAAATTACAATATGTATACAAGTGCTACAGAAAGACATTAGTATTGGTCGGGAGTCATGCATTCTAATCTCAATTCTTCCGTTGGCCTGTCATGTGACCATTAAGTGTGTCACGTTATCTCACCTTGCCTCAGTTCATTCGTCTGTAAAATGTGGATAAGATGTAGGAAGATAGCAGCGTGGCTCAGTGGAAAGGGCCCGGGCTTGGGAGTCAGAGGTCATGGGTTCAAATCCCGGCTCCGCCGCTTGTCAGCTGTGTGAGTTTGGGCAAGACACTTCACTTCTCTGTGCCTCAGTTACCCCATCTGTAAAATGAGGATGAAGACCGTGAGCCCCACGCGGGACAAACTGATCATCTTGGATCCTCTCCAGCGCTTAGAACAGTGCTTTGCACATAGTAAGTGCTGAACAAATGCCATCATTATTATTACGTCTGCTCTTTCTCCTCTTAGATTATGAACCTCATTTGGTTCCAGGAGTGTATCTGATTTGATTAGTTTGAATCTATCCCAGTGCTTTGCACAGGGCTTACTGCATAGTAAGTAACAAATTATCAGAACGAATCTAAATAGAAGTAGATCAGCCCTCAAAGGACCTCATTTTTCAGGCGTGGAGTAGAGTCTGGATTCTCAGCCAAATGAGTAAGAACATTTCAGTATTTACAGACTAGGTCGTTGCTGAAAACCTTATTACTGGAACCTAGGCAAGGCTTTTATTTTTCTGGTTTCTCCTTGGAAATCTGTGGTGTTTCTGAGACGGGTTGCTGTTGTGAGGATCCAGGCATAGGAGAGGTGCCGGAAGATGGGAAGTAGGGCATGCGATCTAATGCAGTAGCCACAGAGCCGAAGAGAAGCCAGAGTGTGAGTTAAGAGCTTGTCGCGGGGGAGAAAAATGGAGTACAAAGCCCTTTGAGCGATTACATTGATTTAGCACTTTGGTAGAAGTGAGCTTTTCTTTGCATCTCAGTCTTGAGCCACTGTAATGATTTCCTGAAATGTAGTTACAATTTATGAAACGAGGGTTGGGCATTCCCGGTGGGTAGAGGGAAGATTAGCGCTGGCTTTGTTCAAAAAAGAGACCATTTTAGGTTTACGGTGGATGTCTGCCTTCTGGTCTAGACGGTAAGTTCCTCGTGGGCAGGGAATGGGCCTGCGGTCTCTGTTGGAGCGTGCTCACCCGAGCACTTAGTACAGTGTTCTGAACGCAGGAAGCAATCAGTAAATACCCCTGATTGATTGATTCACTGGAGGCGTTGGAAAGGATTTCCCATTCAGGCTGCTCTCAACATAAAATTTCTCTTAGGTTACATCCATTTCTTGAACCATAGACAGATTTAAGATGTCCAGAGCCAAGAAAAACTCTAATTTCCCTTTCATCTTGGGCCTGAATAAGTATAATAACGATTACGGTACTTGTTAAGCGTTTACCATGTGCCGAGCACTCCTCAAATTGCTGGAGTAGATACAAGTTAATCGGATCGGACACAATTCACGTCCCACATGGGGCTCACAGTTTAAGTTGGAGGGAGAAAGTCTGCAGTCCTGTAGCCCTGATCTCTCATTTAACATTAGCACTCCCGAGAAAGACAACACATGGGAGTTGAGAAGCTATATTTGTTGACCTGTGTTCAAATACTTTCTTTAGGGTTATTCAGAGGCATAACCTCTCATCGCCTATCTATAAATTTTAGCAATTTTAGGACCCCTATGGTCCAGACCACTAAGAATCCCTAACTTAGGGGTTCTTTATGGACGATCTCATGGGAAGGAAGTGGTATTTGTGAAGCGTTTACTGTGTCAGGCACTATACTAAGCTCTGAGGTAGGTACAAGGTTGAACACAGTCCCTACCGCCACGACTGATGGCTGAGATATCGGGACAGAGAATTGGTGCAAAAGCCCTAATCCTGGCTCTGCCACTTGTCTGCTGTGTGATCTTGGGCAAGTCCTTTCCCTTCTCTGTGCCTCAGTTTCCTCATCTGTAAAATGGGGATTGAGAGGCCCTGTCCCACGTGGGGCTCGTAGTCGTTACCCCGTTTCACGAATGAGGTAACTGAGGCCCAGAGAAGTGGACTCGCCCAAGGTCACGAAGAAGACAAGTGGCGGAGCCGGGACTAGAACCCAGGTCCTTCTGACTCTCAGGCCCGTGCTCTAACCATTCGACCACGCTGCTCCTAGTGCTCTATCCACTAGGGAACACTTTCCTGGGAGAGCATGGCTTCAGGAATGATGCTATTAATAGGAACCACCAGTTGGGGAACTAATAAATCAATCAGTAATATTTACTGAGTGCTTACTGTGTGCAGAGCAATACAGTAAGCGCTTGGGAAAGTGTAATTTAACAGAGTTGGTAGACACATTCCCTGCCCATAAGGAGCTTAATGGTCTAAAGCTAAAAAATAAATATTCAGGAAAACACTTGAGTTCTCGAAGTTACTTTAATGTATCTTTTTGATGTCAAGAATTGCATTCCTCTTCCTGAGGTGGGTACCAAACTCTCTCGAACCTGGAAAAAATTATTCTAAGACTTTACCATGCTAAGACCTTAGGACATTTTGGTTTTCGGAGAAATACTGGGAAGGAATCCATCTAGCCAAGTTAGACGTTTTCTATGCTCTCAGCAGTCAACTGCCTAATAATAATAATAATGTTGGTATTTGTTAAGCACTTACTATGTGCAGAGCACTGTTCTAAGCGCTGGGGTAGATACAGGCTAACCAGGTTGTCCCACGTGAGGCTCACAGTTAATCCCCATTTTACAGATGAGGTAACTGAGGCACAGAGAAGTTAAGTGACTCGCCCACGGTCACACAGCTGACAAGTGGCAGAGCCGGGAGTCGAACCCATGACCTCTGACTCCGAAGCCCAGGCTCTTTTCACTGAGCCATGCTGCTTCCCCTAGGGAAGCCACTGTTAGAAGAACAAACACTGAAAAATACTGATTTATCCAACTCTGTCTAGAAATGCAGGGACACAACAATGGGCATTTCTAACCATGTCTGTGAGTGTCCTGGCCCACCGTCATTTGTAACTGAAACTGGCTAAGTTTTCGTATGGAACAGAAGAATCCTGTTTTTTTCTCCTTCTTTAGTAATCATGGTAAGTGCTTACTATATTGCCAAGCACTGGGGTAAATACCATCAGATCAGAACCGGTCCCTGTCCTAAAATTGGTCTCCCAGTCTAAGAAGGCAGTAGAATCCCCATTTTACAGGTGAAAACACTGAGGCACAAAGAGTAATAATTGTGATATTTGCGAAGCACCAGGCGTTGCACAGCGTTGGGGTGGATACAGGCAAATTGGGTTGGACACAGTCCCTGGCCCATGTGGGCCTCACAGTCTCAATCCCCATTTTACAGAGGAGGTAACTGAGGCACAGAGAAGTGAAGTGACTCTCTCAAGTTCACACAGCAGACCAGCAGCAGGGCCGGGTTAGAACCCAGGTCTTCTGACTCCCAGGCCCTCGTTTCTCCTGTTTTTTTCTCTCCCTTGCAGGAGGCCACTGTCAGAGTTTCCCAGGAGTGGCCAACATCTCGCAGCCTGACGATCAGGGTGCCCAGCTAAAGTGCAGGTGGATGTCAGACTGTAAACACGTTGTGGGCAGGGAATGTGTCTCTCTATTTTTATATTGTGCTGTCCCAGGCGCTTAGTACAGTGCTCTGCACACAGTAAGCACTCAATAAATATAGAATGAATAAATGTCAGAGGAGGGCTTGGGCGGCAAGCTGCATTTTTTGAGCGGCTCTTTGGAGGTAGTAGGCGTAAGGCCTAGGCAAACACCACCTCCATTTGCTCTCTCACTGTCTTTTTTTAAGATATTTGTTAAGCGCTTCATCAGTCAGCCAGTCGATCATATTTATTGAACATTTACTGGGTGCAGACCACTGTTCTAAGCACTTGGGAGAGTACAACACGAAAATAAACTCACATATTCACTGCCCACAATGAGTTTACAGCCTAGAGGGAGAGACAGACATTAAGAGAAATAAATAAAATGACTTATGAATGAAGGGGATGAATGAAGGGGGAAAGTCAGGGAGACGCAGAAGGGCTTGGGAGAAGAGGAAAGGGCTGCTTAGTCAGGAAAGATGTCTTGGAGGATATGTGCCTTCGATAAGGCTTTGAAACTGGGGAGATTCACTGTCTGTCAGATTTGAGGAGGGACTTTGCAGATCAGAGGCAGGACATGAGCGAGGGGTCGGCGGCGAGATAGACAAAATCAAGGTACAGGGAGAAGGTTTGCATTAGAGGAGCGAAGCGTACGGACCCGGCTACAGGAGGAAGAGCGGCCTTCAAATATCAAGACTCCCGGCCGTGTGGGCTTATTCTCGTGTGGTAAAAGCTTGGCTATTTTTACAGTCCTATTTTCCTCCAAATAATATTTGATGTGGTTCCGAGTATTCTATCCTGCCTGCCCCATCTGACTGAGCTAGTGAATGAGGTTTATGTTTGGTCCGAGAATGGCTTCAGCAGTGAAGCAGAGACCCTCTCATCCAAAATAAAACCACTTCCTGCCGGAGGAAAGGGTAAAAGTTAAAAGTAAAACGCTATTCATGATAGCTTTGTCGCAAGCAATTAAAATAATCCAAACATTAATTTTTGTTTCATTTTTCAAAAACGCACTTCTCCTCAAGGTTTGAAGATGCATTTACATAATATGAAAACTTCTAACTATAGAACTCTCTAATTTGCCCTATCTCTTAAATCGCAAGTTCTCTATTGGAAACCGACTGTCTTAGCTGATTATCTCGCACCTATCTAGTGCTTAATAGAGTGTTTGGCACTCTGTAAATAATAATAATAATGTTTATTAAGCACTTTTTGTGTAGCAAACACTGTACTAAGTGCTGGGGCAGATACAAGATGATCAAGTTGGACACCCCCTCCTACATGGGGCTCGGTGAACAACGAAAATTCGGCCACGTCCGGTGGAAGAATCTGTTGCTCGTAATTTCGGGGTGGCTGAACTTGGCAACTGAATGATCAGTGATGGGCATGAGCTCCTCTAATGCCGACCAACTGATCGTACCTCAATCTCGTCCATCTCGCCGCTTGACCCTTTGCCCACGTCCTCCCTGTGACCTGAAACTCCCTCCCCCTTCGCCCAGTAAGTGCTCAGTATATATGATGGATTGATCGTTCGTTCGATTCACATATAATGTAGATATCTGAGAAGGACAGGAGTCACTTTTTCAGGGTTGTTCATTTCTCTTGCAGCATCGAGGATCCCTGGAACCGTTGCTTGAATTGTAACGAAAGAATTGTCAGGCCACCATGTCCTCATACCTTTGAAATTCATAATAACGCTCAAGCAATACTCCTCCCACATATTCAATCTTACAGGTTTAGTGGAAAGAACAGTCTGTAAGTACACTCTGCGTGAAAGACAGCTATGTGTGGTGGGTCTCGATGTTTATGACATCTAAGATGTTTAAAAAATCTGAAACGTGGATTTCACCTGAATTTACGGAACTGTATTGCTCTGAGCCCACAAATGAAAGGGTTTATCTGGACAAGTGGCTACAAACAAATTTTGACTTGGCATTCGTATAAGCTCCGGTTTTTCCTAGCTCAGGGCACTGCTGGTCACCAAATTCCGCTCCCTCTCCTCCCTTCCCTTCCATTAAACGTCAGTCAGTCCATCGTATTTAGTCAGTCATACTTACTGAGCACTTACTGTGTACAGAGCACTTTTCGAAGCTCTTGGGAGAGCACAGTGCAACCATAAACAGACACATTCCCTGCCTACAGTGAGCTTACAGTCAGCGGTGCCTAGCGGATAGAGCGCACACCTGGGAGTGGAAGGACCTGGCTTCTGAATCTGGCTCTGCGACATGTCTTCTGTGTGACCTTGGGCAAATCACTTCACTTCTTTAGACCTCAGTTACCTCATCTGTAAAGAGGGGATTAAGACTGTGAGCCCTACGTGGGACCGAGACTGTGCCCAACCCAATTTGCCTGTATCTACCCCCGTGCTTAATACAGTTCCTGGCACGTAGCAAACGCTTAAAAAATTCCACAACCATTATTATTATTACCGGGGACTGTACGCGGTACACTAAACGTGTGTCATTCAGGGAGAATTTGATTCGTCAATATTTTCAGCTCCAGTGAAACTAACATTGAGTCTCTAAGTCCAGTCTGCCATGTCTTTTTCACTTTCCAAGAAAGCCGAAAGCAAAGGCCAAAAGGACTTTGCAGAGAGCAGTGTCCTTGGTGGGTGTCAGGTGGTACCCTAGTGCCCGTTTGATTGGTGAAAGAACAACAAGGGACATCTTTATCTCGGAGCCGCTGAAAGGATGTTTCCCGATGGGGACGCTGCAGCAATCCTAACATTAGTTTTGTCTCTAGCTGGTTTCCAAACCACCACTAAACCCATTCCCACGATATGGGATTAATTCTTTCTCTTAAGTGTACAAACATTCAGGCAAATGGAAAAAAAAAACAAACCTCATTCAGATTGTCTCACCTCCTTCCTCATTATTTCATTAGGTCTTCATCGTG
This sequence comes from Ornithorhynchus anatinus, assembly GCF_004115215.2. Lineage (NCBI taxonomy): Eukaryota > Metazoa > Chordata > Mammalia > Monotremata > Ornithorhynchidae > Ornithorhynchus > Ornithorhynchus anatinus. The sequence continues at coordinate 22,009,930 of NC_041746.1, forward strand.
GTGGATCTCCTTCTGTCGAAAGAAGGCAGAAGCTTCTACGGCCGGTGACTTTCAGGGTTTTCTGAGGGACTGTGGGTCACCAGAGAAGGTCCAGGTAATTGCCATCATGGGAACCTCATGGTTCTTGATGGGCCCTAATGATCCAAATGGTGAATCCTTTCCCCAAAGCCTCAGCCTCCTTTTTGGAACAGGTTGGTTAAAACCTAATGTTGTTCAGGTTGATTTGTTTTTCCAGGCTATGCCCACAATCTTCAAGTCTCATCTTTGACTTTCCTCGAGAAGACTTTCCAAAACGAATTCTTTTCGAGGGTTTAAGATGAACGAGTAATAATCGTGGCATTTGTTAAGCGCCGACTATGCGCCAGGCACTGTACTAAGCGTTGGTTTGGATACAAGCAAATCAGGTTGGACACAGTCCCTGTCCCATGGGGGGCTCACAGTCTCAATCTCCATTTTACAGATGAGGTAACTGGGGTGCAGAGAAGTAAAGTGACTTGCCCAAGGTCACGCGGCAGACTAGTGGCAGAGCCGAGATTAGAACCCATAGCCTTCCGACATCCAGGCCTGTGCTATATCCACTGCGCCATGCTGCTTCACTTGGCTGGAAAATGGAAGCTCCATAAAGTGGTTGTAAACGCGTCCTTGATTTTAATTCCGGTCACTGCTTTTTAGCAAGAGCATTGCCTAGAAAAAAAGATAAGAAGAACTCCCATTTTCTACCTGGCCAGGCCATTGAAGAATGAGTAGAAATAGGAACCTCAATCCCATTAATCAGTGGGATTTATTGAGCGTTTACTATGTGGAGAACACTGCGCTAAGTACTATGCAGACTACAGTACAACCAAGTCGGTAGCTATGATCTCTGGAGAAGGAGCACGGACCAGGGAGTCAGAGCACCTAGATTCTAATCCCGACTCCGTCACTTGTCTGCTGTGTCCTTAGATAAGTCACTTAAATTCTCCGTGCTTCAGTTCCCGCAACTGTCAAATGGGGATTAAACACCTGTACTACTATTATTATTACTCTGCACACAGTAGAGTCTTAATAAATGCGAAGGATTGATCAATCGATCGAATTATTCACAGAGAAAGATACCAAAAATTCCCTTCAGTAGCCATTTTACTCTAGTAATTTGCCAAGTAATTTAGCCATTTGGCTTGTGTCATTAGAAAATTATCTTGTTTCTGAGTCAATATATAATCATAGTTCAATTTTAGTTCATTTCTTTCTAGCTCTCCTTGTGCAGGGGAGGGATAAAAATTTGTTCGAGGGTGGAAAAAGAATGTTGAGACCTGAGACCCTGTAATTCCCTTGATAATAGAAGCTTAATTTTGCAACTCAGTAAAATGGGGAGGGTTTGGCATGCAGGATGGGTGACTGAAATTACTTGAAGACTTTTATTTGATTCTGTTAAAAAAAACATTTAATTATGCTGTTATTTTAATTAAAGTAATTATGCTGACTTACTGCAGGTTATTCTGAAATGGTTTTAGGCTTTAAAAATGAGTTCATTTTATTAAAAGGAATCAGAATACGCTATTTCTTCTTGGCATTTCTTTCTTTTGTTGGGTTTTCATTTTATGAAGTTTTATTTCATGGTCGAATAGAAGAAATAAATCCATCCTACGAGGTTATTATCAAGCTCTGTAAGACCAGGAGTGGTACAATTCAGTGATGAGGAAAATATGTATTTGATGACCAAAATACATATTTCAAATGTGTATTCCCCTGTTTATAACCAAGGATTTGTCTTTTAATCTTGGTTTGATTTTATAGGACAACTTGGAGAACTTTGCCTAATTGAATTTTGGGTAATTAGAAATGTTTACAGTTGCAAAAATGACATTTTATTAATTGATTTGGGAAGTCAGTTCTCTAAAGCAAGAGGAAAGTCATTTCCAGATGCCATAGTAAGAGAGGAAGGAAAAGATAATTCCCTCTCGTATTTTGGTTGAGTTAGTGTCAGTCTTCATTTCTTTTTAGTATGAGGTTCTCAACCCCAAGGAGACATCGGAGTGGAAGCATTAAATCAAATCAAGTCAGTCATTTTCAAGTTCTTCTGAAGGAAAAATATATTTGGTCGATTTGGGTTCCCCTTTCAAGGAGACAGGCAACGTTTTTCAGGGGACCTACTTTATAAAGATAATAAGAATTGTGGTATTTGTTAAGCGCTTACTATCTGTCAGGCACTGTACTAAAGTCACTTAACTTCTCTGTGCCTCAGTTACCTCATCTGTAAAATGGGGATTAAGACTGTGAGCCCCACGTGGGACATCCTGATTCCCCTGTGTCTACCCCAGTGCTTAGAACAGCATATAGTGAGCGCTGAACAAATACCAACATTATTATTATTATTATTAACTAGAAGAGACGGAGGAAAAAAGTTGGGCATAATCCCCATCCGACACGGGGCTCTTACTCTTAGTCCCCTTTTTATAGAAGAGGTAACTGAGGCCCAGAGAAGTTAAGGGACTTGCCCGAGGTCAAACCGCAGACAAGTGGCAGAGCCGGAATTAGAACCCAGATCCTCCTGCCTCCCAGGCCCGGGCTCTAGCCACTAGCCCACACTGCTTCTAGGCCACTTGTGTATAGGGCGTGGTTGGGATGATATGCTTTGAAGAAACGAATATCCCAGGGACAAGGGGACGATCCGCGCGAGAGCGAGAAATGGGTTCACTTGTTAAATATGCCTTCGTAGTCTCGAAAAAGAATTTGTTTCATAAAGCCCGTGGTGACAGGTCGGCTTCTAGGGGAAGAGACACGGCAGAGTCTCCTGAGTGAATTTAACTCAGATGTGAAACAATGGAAAGGAACAGTCACCTGAAGCTGACAGGGAATGTCTGCTCCAGATGGGAAACTTTCCCTCCAAGGATATAGCGGGGGCTTCTGGCTCCATAGCCGTCTCAGCTGGACCCCACTGCCGCTAAACTCTAGTAGATGTCACGGTCTTTGGGTAAAATCATGGCAATAATAACTGCTCAATTGGGCTGATCACTGGGCTTTCACAGTGAAGCAGCATCCTTTGGAGAAGCAGCACGGCCTAGCACGGGCCTGGGAGTCAGGAGGTCATGGATTCTAAATCCGGCTCCCTCATTTGTCTGCTGTGTGACCTTGGGCAAGTCACTTCACTTCTCTGTGCCTCAGTTCCCTCATCTGTATAATAGGGATAAAGACCGTGAGCCCCATGTGGGACAGGGACTGTGTCCAACTTGCTTATCTTGTCTCTACCCCTGAGCTGAGAAGAGTGGCCTGGCACATAGTGAGCACTTCATGAACACTGTAATTAATACCAATAATGGTATTTTGTTAAGTACTTACTTTGTGCCAAACACTGTTCTAAGCACTGGGGTAGATACAAGGTAATCAGGTTGTCCCAAGTGGGGCCCACAGTCTCAATCCCCATTTTACAGACGAGGCAACTGAGGCTCAGAGAAGTGAAGTGACTTGCCCAAAGTCGCACAGCTGATAAGTGGCGGAGCTGGGATTAGAACCCACAGCCTCTGACTCCCAAGCCCGGGCTCTTGCCACTGAGCCACGCTGCTTCTCTTTCACCGGGTATCTAGACTGTAAACTATTGTGGCCAGAGATGGCATCGACCATCTCTATTGTATTTTACTTTTCCGAGCACGTAATAAAGTGTTCAGCAGACGGTAAGTGCTCAATAAATATCATTAATTGATGGATCGGTCGTTTTGATTTGACTTTTGAATATCTTGTCTACCTTCGCATCTTTGGTCATTTCACTGCCCGGTAAGATAATTTGGCCTCATCATCGTCACTGTTGCTAATGAAACCCGAAATACTCTTTGCTAGATGTGGGTATCTAAGTCAAGAATACACTACAGCTCATAAACAAGAGGTTAAACCCTAAACCACAACTATATGAATGTTCAGCAGTGGTATCGTGACAATTTTCTGGAAATGAAATTCCACCCTTCTCTTTTCCTAATATACCAGTTGGAGTTAAATAGGAAAAGGTCAATTAGAAATAGATCACCTGCAAATTAATTAAAACAGTTTCTAGCATTTAAAGTGTACGCTAATAATAAAGCTAGAAATTGCATTGACATCAAAATAGATATAGATTTGGATCAAGGTCTCCGTCTCCCCGTCTAGACCGGAAGCTTGTTGTGGACGGAGAATGTGCCCATTTATTGATCTATTGTACTCTCCCAACTGCTTAGTACAGAGTTGCACACAGTAAGCGCTCAATAAATACGACTGAAAGAAGGAATGAATGTAGTCTCAGCATGGAAGGGTCAGTGTAAGAGTACTAATAATAATGTTGGTGTTTGTTAAGCGCTTATTATGTGCAGACCACTGTGCTAAGCGCTGGGGGAGATACAGGATCATCAGGTTGTCCCACGTAGGGCTCACAGTCTTCATCCCCATTTTACACATGAGGGAACTGGGGCACAGAGAAGCGAAGTGACTCGCCCACAGTCCCACAGCTGACAAGTGGCAGAGCTGGGATTCGAACCCATGACCTCTGACTCCCAAGCCCGGCCTCTTTCCGCCGAGCCACGCTGCTTCTCTGAGCTGCGGCAGGCTCCGTAATCAGTTCAGACACCCCCTCTAGACCGTAAGCTCACTGTGGGCAGGGAATGCGTCTGTCATATTGCTATACTGTACTCTCCCAATCGCTTAGTTCAGTGCTCCGCACACAGTAAGCGCTCAAAAAATATGATTGGCCGACTGATGAGGTTAGGAGAGCGTAGCCATTCGGCACGAGTGATCTGAAGCTTAATTCCTTCGTGCTTCTGGATACACGTGTGCTCCCGGACACCCCAGGTCATGCTGATGATATTCCTATCCTCTCTCAGCTCGCCACCATCCCAGAGGGTCCATCTTCAGAAACGTACAACTCACTCCTGTTGAATCGGTCCTCTCCCTCATGCTGTCCCCTCCCCAGACTCCTAATCGATCAATTCATCAATGAGTGGTATTTATTGAGGGCTTACCATGTGCAGAGCACTGTAGAAAGCGCTTGGGAGAGTACACTATAACAGAGTTGGTAGACAGAACGAGTTTTCAGTCGAGAGCTACAGTGCCATCCAACAATCCTATTCAACAGGGCCTGCGGAAAGCCCCTGTGGGAAAACTCCCCCTCATCTAATAATGTTGGTATTTGTTAAGCGCTTACTATGTGCAGAGCACTGTTCTAAGCGCTGGGGTAGATCCAGGGTAATCAGGCTGTCCCACGTGAGGCTCACAGTTAATCCCCATTTCCCAGATGAGGGAACTGAGGCCCAGAGAAGTGAAGTGACTCGCCCACAGTCACACAGCCGCCAAGCGGCAGAGCCGGGAGTCGAACTCCTGACCTCTGACTCCGTAGCCCGGGCTCTTTCCACTGAGCCACGCTGCTTCCACACTCCCTCCCCGCCTCCTCTTGCGGTTTCTTTACGATCTGATTCGTTGAGATACGTTACGGTGAACACTGCTCTTAGTGTGGGTAGGATTCCCGGAGACAGACTTAAATACTTTTATAGATGCCCACAGACAGAGGCGCAGGAAGTGTTTCCCAGCGCATTCAGAGGAAATTCAGACTCCATCACCCCGTTCCTTCCTCGCATCCTCAGCATAAATAGATTGAACACGGCGGATCTACTACCCCAAACGGTTTCTCTCCTCAACTGACGGGGAAAGGGTCAGGCAACTTCGACTCCGACTTGACCTACCGCACTGTCGATGCACAGCCAAGAGAAGACTTTTAGACTTTCGAGTTTTCCTCGCTCACTTACCCGTCAAACTAAAGGGGGGAAAAAAATCCCTCCTCCTGTACTCTGCTCTTCCTGCTTAAATAATTCATACCTTCGCTCTAAAGAAATCAGGAGAACACGATGAGAGACATGCAAAGTGCAACATCAGCAACCCCAAAATACATGAAAGCATATCATTGTCAGGGCTTCGTTATTCCTGGAGCTCCTGGGTAGCAAAGCAAATGGGCTAAACTGGGAACACTGGACTCTCTGCCCAGCTTGTCGATTGATTTGATGAATGACCTTGAGGAAAAACATATCCTCTCACAGCTGTTTAGCCATCGCTGCTTCTGGGTTAGAATTTATGGAGACTCTCGTTCGACTCCGCTCTCCCCCTCCAGCCTCAACCTCAGATTCAACAACGATGATAATAATGATAATAATGGTATTTGTTAAGCGCTTACTGTGTGCCAGGCACTAAGGTGGATACAAGGAAAATGGGTTGGACCCAGTCCCTGTCCCACTCGGGTCTCACAATCTTAATTCTCGTTTTACGGATGAGAGAACTGAGGCCCAGAGAAGTGAAATGACTTGCCCTCACGGCAGATGAGCGGCGGAACCGGGATTAGAACCCGTGATCCTCTGTCTCCCGAGCTCGGGCACTATCCACTAGACCATCCTGCTGCGGTGATAGTTTCAGTGGGAGTAGTGGTTGCCTCTCTGGGTGCAGAGCACTGTAGTAAGCACTGGGAAAGATCTCACAATCTAGGTCTAAAAATGGGGAGGGGGGGGATTGGTGATAAGCACTGAATGAAACCATGAAAACAGTGTAGGAGTAGGACAAAATAAAAGCAGTAGGGTACGGTGGGGCCAGAGGAGCAGATCTGCGTGGCTCAGTGGAAAGAGTCAGGGCTTGGGAGTCAGAGATCATGGGTTCGAATCCCGGCTCTGCCGCTTGGCAGCTGTGTGACTGTGGGCGAGTCACTTCACTTCTCTGTGCCTCAGTTCCCTCCTCTGTAAAATGGGAATTAACTGTGAGCCTCACGTGGGATGACCTGATGACCCTGTATCTACCCCAGCGCTTAGAACAGTGCTCTGCACATAGTAAGCACTTAACAAATACCAGCATTATTATTATTCATGGCTCAGAGTCCGACTTGAGACTAGCCTCAGTGGCCTCCACAGCTCCAGCCGCTGCTTCAACCTACCCAACGCTCACAATTTTGAGTGACTGTTAAGACTAGTCTTAGCTTACGCTAAAGCATCACCGCTTGCCAGTGACCGATCACTGCCCTAATAGTAACGCTGCTTTCGGAGCAAGGGCCTCTGGGAACTCTTCCCTCTTGCCCCTCTTGGAAAGCCACTGGGTTTTCTCTACTTCCTCATCCTGCCAACCCTGAGATGGGAACACTGGAGAGGGAAGAGTGAGGAATCACTTCGTTTCCTCGAGAAGCAGCGTGGCGCAGTGGAAAGAGCCCGGGCTTGGGAGCCAGAGGTCATGGGTTCGCATCCCGGCTTTGCCACTTGGCAGCTGTGTGACTTTGGGCAAGTCACTTCACTTCTCTGGGCCTCAGTTGCCTCATCTGTAAAATGGGGATTAACTGTGAGCCTCACCTGGGACAACCTGATGACCCTGTATCTACCCCAGAGCTTAAAACAGTGCTCTGCACATAGTAAGCGCTTAGCAAATACCAACATTATTGTTCCTTCTGGAAATAAGGAGTGTGAGGGGAATTTGTTTTTAATGGTGTTTGTTAAGCAATCAGTCAATCATAGTTACTGAGAGCTTACTGTGTGCAGAGCACTGTGTTAAATGTATGGGAGAGTACAATGTAACAGTCTGTAGACACGGTCCCTTCCCACGACAACATTAAGAGCTTACTCCATGCCAGGGACTGTGCTTAGTAAAGACAATCAAACTGGACACAGTTCCGGTCCCTCGTGGGGCTCACAGTCTTAATCCCCATTTTACAGATGAGGTAACTGAGGGACAGAGAGGTTAAGCGACTTGCCCAAGGTCACACAGAAGACACGTGGCGGAGCTGGGATTTTTTAGGAAAAGATGAAGAGCGCGGACTAGGGGAAGACTAACATCATTATGGTCTTCACCAATAGAAGGAAGGACTGAGGATCAAAAGATAAAAGGCCCAAGTCAGTTTAATAGTAATAATGATGATGGTATTTGTTAAGCGCTTACTACGTGCAAAGCACTGTTCTAAGAGCTGGGGAGGATACAAGGTGATCAGGTTGTCCCACGTGGGGCTCACGGTCTTCATCCCCATTTTACAGATGAGGTAACTGAGGCACAGAGAAGTGAAGTGACTTGCCCAAAGTCACACAGCTGACAAGTGGCTGAACCGGGATTTGAACCCCTGCCCTCTGGCCCCCGAGCCCGTGCTCTTTCCACCGAGCCATGCCGCTTCTCTAAAGGAGTTTAGCCTCCTTGAACCCGAATCTTACCCCGTGCGTGGGAATTGAAACCGATAGCTAAGAAAGATCCATTCCAAGGTTCGTAGTGGAATCCCAGGATGGCCAATCATGGAGCCAGACTTGTTTTGGGGCCAATTTGACTCAAGTAGGGGAGTTTAGAATCAGTCCGCTTTTCTAGTGCAAGCAAACCATTAAAAAGCAGTGTTGTCTACTGGATAGGGCACAGGCCTGGAAAGGAGGACCAGAGTTCTACTCCCGGCTCTGCCTCTTGTCTACTGGGTGACCTTGGGCAAGTACTTATGTCCTCTGTGCCTCAGTTACCGCGTCTGTAAAATAGGGATTCAGACTGTGAGCCCCCTCAAGAGGCATTTGCTGTATCCAATCCGTTTAGCTTGTTCTACCACGGTACTTAGCACGGTGCCTGTCACATAGTAAGCGCCGAACAAAAGCACATAGTAAGTGCTTAATGAAAGCCATAAATAATTGATGATTTTGGTGGGAAGAAAAATGCTATTCATAATCACAAATAAACAAAAAAAAAAGAGAAAAAGCTAATCCGATTGATTCCCCTTATTCTTTTAATTCTTTGAGTGTCATCTTTCCTATGGCTACTTTACAGTTAAAGCATGATGTTTTACCCCGTTCTATTTGAGTCGTATTTGGGGATGACATTGTATGTTTGTCACGTAAACTTGGCTGGCTATGAGACAGCCAAAATCATGACCATCATCAGGGTGATTCGAGAACTCCTTGAACCTTTTCAGGATGTGTTCCCAGAAACTTGCAGCTCTTTTCTGGGTCCCATCTGCATTAGGATACGTGCGGAGTCAATCTCCCCAACCCAAACATTCACAGTAAAATCCTGATTAGAGTGAAATGAGAGTAGACTACAAATGCCCACGTGCCTAGCGGCTAGAGCGCGGGCCTGGGAGTCACAAGGACCTGGATTCTAACCCCGGTCCCACCACTATTCTGCTGTGTGACCTTGGACCAGTCGCTAAACCTCTCTGGGCCTCAGTTATCTCATCTGTAAAATGGGAATTAAGACTGTGAGCCCACACGGGACAGGGACTGTGTCCAACCTGATTAGTTTTTATCTACCCTGGTGCACAGTAAAGTGCCTGGCACTAGTCAGCATTTTTTTTTAAAAAAAGACTTCCTATTTCTTAGCATTTTGGTCTTTCTGAACCTTCTGTACAGAAGAGCCCATCTCCCGAGTCCCATGCGGAGTCCCATGCGAGTCCCATGCGGAAGGAAGGAAGGTACCTTCTGCTGCCATTCCCACAAATGATCACCACAACCTCCCCTCTTTGAGACGTCGGGAATCACAAACTCAGGCAGAACTGGAGGTTTATGCGCCAAAAGCCCGGATAAATTCCCTAAAGCATGGAGAAATTCCCTAAAGCAAGAACAGCCATTGCCTTGGTTCCCAGTTCTACAGAAACGCTCTCTGTTGCACAATGTAATAATAATAATAATAATGATGTTGGTATTTGTTAAGCGCTTACTCTGTGCAGAGCACTGTTCTAAGCGCTGGGGTAGATACAAGGTAATCAGGTTGTCCCACATGAGGCTCACAGTCTTAATCCCCATTTTACAGATGAGGTAACTGAGGCACCGGGAAGTTAAGTGACTTGCCCACGGTCACATAGCAGACAAGTGGCAGAGCTGGGATTCGAACCCATGACCTCTGACTCCCAAGCCTGTGCTCTTGCCACTGAGCCACACTGCTTCTCTAATCCTTACTGGCAAACAGATTTATGGTTTAACGCATTCCTGCCAGGACACTTTCTTCTGAATTCCCTCAGTTTTGGTAGGCAGGATCATCCTGAAATGCCAGTTAGAATTAATATGCTCCTTTGCCCAGGCCCAGGCAGATGATAATACGTAAGAACAAATACCCTGGGAATTAGCCTGCAGCAGGGAGAGGGTATATAGAACGTGTAGCAGGGAAAGAGCGTAGCGAGGATACATTTGGGAGATGGCCTATAAAGCATGCAACGGGGAGAGGATCTGTAGAGCAAGGAGGGTGTGTGGGCTTGTGCGTGTCTTATGCTGTCAAGTCGTTTCTGACCCGTGGCGACTCCATAGACGCAACTCTCTCAGAACGCGCCACCTCCGTCTGCAGTCTTTCCAGTAGTGTATCCAAACAGTTTTCTTGGTAAAAATGCGGAAGTGGTTTACCATCGCCGTCTTCCACATGGAAAACTTGCGTCTTCGCCCTCGGCTCTCTCCCCCGCCGCTGCTATCCCGCGCGGGGGAGGTTTGACTTGTAGCAGACTGCCTTCCACTCGCAAGCTAGAGATGGGTAGGCCTCTGCTTGACTCTCCCTCCTGTAGCTGAGGCTGGTAGAGGACTGGAAACTCTCCAGGTGAGAAGGGGAGAGCAAGGACCAGGGAGCGGTTATTTAGAACATACAGAGAGGGAGGGTATGTGGGACATCTGTACAAGTCCCTAAAGGCCCTGCTTCTTGTTCCTTCTTAGGAGATGTGAGGGCCAGAGACAATTTCCAATTTCCAGTGGGGGACCTTCTGGCCTACGTTTAATGTTAAAGGTCTGCAGGAAGCAGAATGAGGACCAAGGCCTCCTTCCCTCCCCGCTGAAACCTGTGGAAGGGACAGGCAGCTGGTCCCAGCCCGAACGAACTGAAGCTGCAGTCACGAGGCCCGGGGGACGTTGGAGAAGACTGTGAGATTTTGGACCTTGGCAGCCATGACTGGAATTCACGAAGCCAAGAAATGAACTGTGTCCTTTTACGGCTATGATTTCTTTTGTTCTTTTTAGGCTTTCATATTTTCCCTCGCGTAGCTGTCCTCTCCATCGTTTTGCCCCATGTGGTTCGGGAATAGGTCTGAATCGATAGCTGTGAGTTCTTGTCAACGCCCAATAGAGTGCTATGCATTTAATTAATGTGAATATTGATTGACTGGTTTCATTTTGGCCAGGACTGCAGATCTGATATAGGTGAGCATGTCCTAGTTTAGTGGGGTTAGGTTTGGTTGTCCTCACCCTCCCCCAGACTGGTTGGAGAATAATTGTTAAAAATGTTCCAGATCGGAGATGCTATAATGATTAATAATAATAAGGATTATGGTACTTCTGAAGCACTTATTACATGCCAAGCACTGTTTTAAGTGCTGGGATTGATACAAATTAATCAGGTTGGACAGAGTCCCAGTCACACTCTTAGTCCCCATTTTACAGATGAAGTAACTGAGGCCCGGGGAAGGGAAGCGACTTGCCCAAGATCACACTGCAGACATGTGGCATAGCCGGGATTAGAACCCAGGTCCTTCTGACTCCCAGGGCGTGCTCTATCCACTAAACCATGCTGCTTCAGTGGGGTTTCTTTCCAGGGGATTAGGGGACTATTGATTTTTGATTCTGCCCCCTGGATGCTTACCCATGATTGGAATTGGGACCTCAGAATTTACAACCTCTCTGTAGGAGGTACATCCGTCCAGAAAGTGAACGAGGAGCAGCTTGGATAGAATCGGCTAATCTGAAACTAGGCCCCGGAAGACCTCCCACTCTCCCACAGAGTCTTGGGAAGAGTCACCATTTATCTAAAGAATGGTGAGTTTGCCTAGAGATAGAGTTTTATCAAGTGTTACTTCAGGGAGACAGATATGATGTTGCCAATCCGTTTGCCCACCTTTTATTGGCATGACAAAGGACTACAAGGAATCATGGAGTCCCAGGTCAATTAACGCTTTGTTATTGGGTCTCCTAACTCAATCAATCAATTAATCAATCAATTAATGCTATATTGAGCACTTACTGGGTGTGGAGCTCTGTACTAAGTGCTTGGGAGAGTACAGTACAACAGAGTTGGAAGCCACATTCTCTAACCTCAGTGAGTCTAGAGGCTTCCAGCTGAGAAACTGGACAAGGCCCCTTCAAACAGACACATCTCCAAGAGGGCTTCCCTCACTAAGCCCTTCTTTCCTCTTCTCCCACTCCCTTCTGCATCACCCTGACTTGCTCCCTTTAATCATTCTTCCTCCCAGCCCCACACCACTTATAACCATATCTGTAATCTATTTATACTAACGTCTTTCTCCCCCTCTAGACTGTAAACTCGTTGTGGGTGGGGAATGGTGTCTATTTATGCTTTATTGTACTCTTCCATGTGCTTAGTACAGTGTTCTGCACACAGTAAGTGCTCAATAAATGTGAATGAATGGATGAACAAATGAAGTTTAAAATGGTAGAAGGTGACAAAGGCAGCAGTAAGTGATCATTTTTTTCCCATTCTCTTATCCCACGTGTCTCCTCTCCCTCTTTTGCCTTCAGCTTCCACTAGTTTTCTTTCTTTCTCCCTCTCTCCTTTTCCCTCTCCCTTTATCTTCCTCTCTTTCTTTCTTTTTCTCCTTCAGCCTCCTCTCTCCCTCTGTACTTCCTTCTCTGTCTCTCTTTTTCCTTTTCTCTCCTTTCCCTATTTCGCTCATTCTCCTTTTCTCCCTCTCTCTCCTCTTTCCTTCTCTCTTCATTTTGTTCCTTAGTTCCCTCTTCCTTTCTTTTTCCTTTTCTCCTTTTTTAGTCCCCCTCTCTCTCCTCTTTTCTTGTTTCATCTCCTCTCTCCCTCAGCCTCCTCTTTCCTTCTCTCTCTCTTCACCCCTCTACCTTCTATCCTTGCTCCATTTCTTTCCTTCTCCCTTTTCTCTCCTCTCCTCCCTCTCTTTCCCTCTTTCTCTCTCTTTCCCTCTCTTTCCCTCTTCCCTTTCCCCACCTTTTTCTCTTTTCTCCTTTTTCTTCCCTGTCTTTTCTCCTTCTTCCCTCATCACTTTTGAGTCCTGTTCCATGGAAATTCTGCTTCTATCCCACACCAACAGACTGTTTTCTCCTTCCATACCTCTGCTTCTCCATTTTCAGACTTGGTGAATGTCAGGGAAACCCATCACTGAATTAACAAGAACTTAAGCAGAAGCCCTCACGAGGCCCAGTGCAGAAGCCGGATTCTACAGCAACTGAACATGGGATCTAGATTCTGGGTTTCTGAGGTGAGTGAGAAAATGATTTCTCAGCCCTCCGCAAATGGAAAATTCAATGTGTTCCTCATTATTAACAGTGATGGGTCCAGAAAAGGGAGAGATCAGTTGTCGACTGGCTTGAAGAAAACTACTATCTCACAGCGATTACTTGGAGGGCGAATTGAGTGGACAATAGGTTTTCTGGTAGGCTCTTTAATGTGAGAACTCTTCATTTATATCTTACTGGAGTTGGGCACTGTTTATTAGCAGAGAAGAATATAAGCCTGCTGTGACTGGATTTTTTTAATGGTATTTGTAAAGTACTTGCTATGTGCCAGGGACTGTACTATGTGCTGGGGTAGATACAAGCTAATCAAGTTGGACACGGTCCATGTCCCACGTGGGGCTCACTGGCATAATTCCCATTTTAGAGATGAGCTGACTGAGGAACAGGTAAGTTAAGTGATTTGCCCAAGATCACACAGCAGACAAGTGGCAGAGTTGGGATGAGAATCCAGTTCCTCCGACTCCCAGGCCTTGGTTCTTTCCACTAGGCCACACTGCTTAAATGAGGATATTCACTTTTAAAAAAAATTCAGAAAATTCTATTCTTCTACTTATATCATTTTTAGAAATTGATTGTGAGAAATCCAAACATCATTTGAACAACCCACTCAATTTTCAAGGCAGTTTGATTCAGGGTGCTCATTTTCTGGGGCTGCAATAAGCTAAACAACAGTTGTCATTTTAGATGTGCATGACTGGGCCTAGTTTACTGTTTAGAGATGCTTTGCCACCAAACTGCTTATAAAAGATAGTTTTTCCAGAAACTTCAGTTTATATCTCCACAGCAGAGCAAAAGGCCATAGGCGGTGGAAAAGAGGAGGAAGCAATCTGATCCTTTTTTTTATGCAGAATTCCTGCAGCAGAAGCAGTTACTGTAGGCTATTCTCATTTTACGTCTCCTCTGTGAGGATTTCCTACCAAAAAACAGCATGTTTTTCCTTTTCCATCCTTGTTTAGCAAATATAATCACTCCTCTTCAAATAAATGATAATTCAACCCAGGCTTGTGAAAGAAAGACTATAATGCCTTACAACTTTCATGGGGGCTTTGTGGGAACTGATAGCTCTTTCTGCCTTTCAACAAAAATGGGAACCTAAGCAGGATGGGATTGTATCAGCACCGACTCTTCATCCATATTTCTCCTTTGCCTTGAGTCGTTTCCCAGTGCTATTTTCAGGCCAGACTCATTATCTAGTGTCAAGACTAGATCACAAACAATGAAGTTCTGATCTTCAGTCAGTCTCCTGGCTTTGAAGTTGTGTTCACCTTAACATAATTGTGCTGGTTGGGATGTATATTTATTTTTTTATGGTATTTGTTAAACTCTTACTATTTGCCAGGCACTATACTAAGCGCTGGAGTAGATACAAGCTAATCACGTGGGATGTAGCCTCTGTCCCACATAGGACTCACGGTCTTAATCTTCATTTTACAGATGAATGCCCCAGGGACACTGGAAGAGAATGAGTGACAGCGGGTTACATAAGCGGCTGCTGAATTAACTCACCCATCCTCTCCGAGGGGTCTTCCAGGCTGGGGCTGGCCGGGCTTAGAATTAAGCTCCCATGATGTTACCCAAAGGACGTAGGGAAAAAGATGGGGAGAAAGAGGTGGAGGAAGAGGGCACGAAAGAGGAGGAGGGAAAGTGCAGAAAGAGGGTGAGGAGGAGGAGGAGGAAAAGGTGGAGAAAGGGTGGGAAGGAGGAGGAGGAAATGGTGGAGGAAGAGAGCAGGAAGGATGAGGAGGAAGAGGAGATGATGAGTGGAGGCAAGGAAGGGGTGGATCTGGGAAATGTTTTGGGAAAAGAATTGACAAGATTCCACAATTAATGGTGGGGAAGGTGGGGAAAAGACAGGGAGGAGGAGAAGGACGTGGAGGAAGGTGCGGGGGAAGGAAGAAAAACAGGAGAAGGAAGAGGAGAAGGAATATGAAAAGGAGAAAGAGGAGAAGGAGGAAGAAGACAACTATTGAGAAACAAGGTGACCTGTAGAAAGATCTGTAGATAATTCTACCCCTGCCTCTTACCTGCTGTGAGATCTGGGGCAAATCATTTAACTTTTATATGCTTTAGTTTCCCTGTCTGTAAAATGGGGATTCAATACCTCTTCTCCCTCCTATTTAGTAAGCCCCATATGGGACAGGGGCTGTCTTATCTAATTATCTTGTAAATACCACAGTGCTTGGAACCTAGAAAGTACTTAGCAATTACCACAATTATGAATTCTATATTATTATCGTGATTATTATTATTATTTGGTTTCCAGAGGTGATAGAAGGCTGCTAGCTAAGCAAAACCCCTTGCTCAAGTTCTATCACCTTGTTCCACATTCAGTAATTCTCACGGACCGTGCAAGTTGGTCATCCAAATAATAAATCTTCATTCAGTTCCCCTAGATTGTAAGCTCCTTGTAGGGAGGGATTGTGTTTACCAACGCTATTCTATCGTACTATCCCAAGTGTTTAGCACATTATTCTGCACACAGTAAGCACTCAGTGATTATTATTATCATTATTATTACTATTACTATATTTGTTAAGCGCTTTCTACATGTCAAGCACCGTTCTAAGCACTGTCATAAATACAAGTTAATCAGGTTGGACACAGTCCCTGTCCCACGTGGGACTCACAGTCTAAGGGATAGGGAGAACACTTTACAGATGAGGAAACTGAGGTACTTAGCCAACGTCATAGAGCAGGCAAGTGGTAAATGTGGAATTCGAGGCCTCTGACTCCCAGGCCTGTGCTTTTTCCACTAGGCCAAGCTGCTTCATATTGACTGATTGGTCAACTGAGAATCTAGTAAAATTGTTCCACCTATCTTTACATTTGGAAAAAAAGTGTCCTTTTTTCATTTAGAAAGAGTAGAGTAGCCTCTCTGAGTCCATATTGCCCTAGTTCCTCATTATCTCATGAATCATTATCCCGCTCTGCACACAGCAAGTGCTCAATAAATACCACTGATTGATAGAATAACAACCACAAAAATCTGGTCTGCAATTCAGCCCCAGGTGTAGCCCACCTCTCTCTTTTGGACGGGCTTCAGGCAGCACTTGGAAAGGCAACCATCTCACTGTGGACGAGAGATCGTTATCGGACCAAATGTCTTGCTGGGCCCCAGCCCGGCTAAGTATGCACGCTTAGCCCCAGGATGGAGTTCTGAGGAGATTGGAAAAAAATTATAAGCCCAGAGGGAGGTTGTGTCCCTTGGATGTTCCCCCAGAATTTACATTTCCATGGGAAATGGCATCATCTGAGATCGATAAGCATCATTTTGATTCTTCTATCCAAGGGCCAGTAGTTTTGGGGCCTGAGATTATAGAGCCTGCAGATGGACGAGACAGAAGGGCATATCAGTGACCAAGCCGGTTGCCAGCCTGAATTTCAGAGCTTGGCATACCTTGGCAAGATCTATCCTGGTCGAGATGCCAGGGCTCTACAGGCTGCTACCTACTGGAACGTTCTGTTGACAACTCAGGCTTAACATAATCAAAACAGAACTGCCACCCAAACCCTCTTCCAACACTGTAGACAGCCCCACCATCTTCCCGTCTCACGAGCCTGTGACTTTGGAGTTACCCTGGACTAACTTCACTCATTCAACCCTCATATTCATTCTGTTACCAAATCCTGCCATTCAACATTCACAACATCGCTAAAATGCGCCCTTCCCTCTCCATCCTAATCCAAGCCTATCCCGCCTTGATTACTCTATCAGTCTCCTCGTTGACTTCCCTGCCTCCTGTCTCTCCCCAGTCCAATCCATACTTCACTCTGCTGCCCAGATCATTTCTCTACAGAACTGTTCAGTTTACGTTTCCACACTCCTCAAGAATCTCAAGTGGTTGCCCATCCAGCTCGGCATCAAACAGAAAGTCTTTACCATCGGCTTTAAAGCACCCAATCACCTTGACCCTTCCTACTGTACTTCTGATTTTCTACTACAGCTGAGCCTGCACACTTTGTTCCTCTAATGCCAAACTTCTCAGTGTATTTCAACTTCGTCTCTCTCCTCACCTCCCAACCTCCTGCCTCTGGCCCCTAACTCCCTCCTGCTTCATATCTGACAGATGATCATTCTCCCCATCTTCAAAGCCTTATTAAAAACATATTTTCTCCAAGAGGCCTTCCCTGACTGAGCTCTCATTTCCTCTTCTCCCTCTTCCTTATTATTCATTCAGTAGTATTTATTGAGCACTTACTATGTGCAGAGCACTATACTAAGCGCTTGGAATGTACAATTCGGCAACAGATAGCGACCAATCCTGCCCACTGACGGGCTTACATTCTAGACATCCTTGCACACGGATTTGCTCCTTTTATTCACCCCTCCAGCGTGGTGTAGTGGATAGAGCACGGGCCTTTGAGTCAGAAGGTCATGAGTTCTAATCCTAGCTGTACCACTTGTCTGTTCTGCGATCTTGGGCAGGTCACTTAACTTCTCTGTGCCTCAGTGACCTCATCTGTAAAATGGGGATTGAAACTATGAGCCCCTTGAGGGACATGGACTGTTTCCAACTCGATTTGCTTCTTTCCACTCCAGTGCTTAGTACTGTACCTGGAAAGATGTAAGGACTTAACAAACCCCATCATTATTATTAGTAGTATTAATAATGTCCATAGCTGTAACTTATTGATTTATATTAATGAGAAGCAGCGTGGCTCAGTAGAAAAAGCACGGACTTGGGAGTCGAAGATCATGGGTTCGATTCCCGGCCCTGCCACTTGTCAGCTGTGTGACTGTGGGCAAGTCACTCGACTTCTCGGTGCCTCAGTGACCTCATCTGTCAAATGGGGATGAAGACCGTGAGCCTCGCGTGGGACGACCTGATTACCCTGTATCTCCCCCAGTGCTTAGGACAGTGCTCTGCACATACTAAGCGCTTAACAAATACCAACATTTTTTCCCCCCTACACTGTAAGCTTGTGGTGGGTGGGAGTGTGTAAAACAGTGCTCAGTCAATACAACTGTTAGATAAATTGATTGCCTACCCCATCCCAGGTCTGCTGGATTTGGGGAGATTCTGGGGGTTGAAGTTCTACTCCCCCTAGGATGTTCTATTTATCAGAGGCAGGGTTGGCAGGTATGGTTTGGTACTGTACTGCTCAAACCCCAAAACACATGGTATTGTCTCTGGGTGGGCTATCTCTTCATCGTCTGGGCATGCTGACCAAAGCCCCCTCACTCCTATATTCCTGCAGAGTTCAGAGGGATTTGAGGTGCCAGGGCTCTGATGTCGCCCCTGAAGAACCCTCCGGAGGGTTCTACCTAGACACTATAGCCTGGTGGATAGATCTCAATTCTATTTGTCTGCTGTGTGGCCTCGGACAAGTCACTTCACTTCTCTGTGCTTCAGTTACTTCATCTGTCAAATGGGGATCAAGGTTGTGTGCAACCTGATTAGCTTGAATCTACTCCAGGGCCTAGAATGTAGTAAGCACCTAAATGCCATAAAAATAGGCGCAACCAGATCGTTAAGATTCTCCATAATGATATAATTGATCTAGTCATAGATGTCCTGCCTGATCGTTTGGGGAATTGGGGAAGCAGCGTGGCTCAGGGGAAAGAGCCTGGGCTTCGGAGTCAGAGGTCACGGGTTCGACTCCCGGCTCTGCCACTTGTCAGCTGTGTGACTGTGGGCGAGTCACTTCACTTCTCTGTACCTCAGTTACTTCAACTGTAAAATGGGGATTAACTGTGAGCCTCACGTGGGACGACCTGATTACCCTGTATCTACCCCAGCGCTTAGAACGGTGCTCTGCACGTAGTAAGCGCTTAACAAATACCAACATCATTATCCTTTCCGCATCATTGCTGGAGAGAAGCTCATGATTTATCCAGAGTAAAATGTTCAGTGAGAGATCGGGAAGCTAGAGGAGATTTTTGAATGGCATTTTTAAGCACTTACTATGTGTCAGACACTGTTCTAAGCACTGCGATAGATAGAAATCAATCAGGTCCAACACGGTCCTTATCCCACATGGGACTCCCAGTCTAAGGCGAAGGGGGAACAGGTATTTAATCCCCCATTTTACATCCGGGGACACTGAGACGCAGTATCTGAGTGCTTTTTCCACTAGGCCTCGCTGCTTCCCCAATTTGCTTCTGATCTACCAGGAAGCTCTTCCAGCTCAGCAGACGGCAACCACTATCCAAAGTCTTTGAGGCAGTCATCTGGGGCTGCTCTCGGCAGCCGACTGAGCTTCTGAGAAACATTCACAAAGAAACAATCATTAGGATTCGCTTTGCAGACTCAGTAAAATGCTCCGGTCTGGCAATAAATCCAAAGAAGATGGAGATCATGCGCTAGCCTACCGCTGTGGAGGCTTACACGTAGCCAAAGATTTTCACTGGCCGGCACGGAACAGAGTGTTGGTGCGGAATCCTCCTGACTAATTAATACAGCATCTAATGTTGAAAAGAAAGAAAAACTGAATTTAAAAAAGAAACAGCATAACTTTGGGCAGAGCGAAGCCATAATGGAGCATTTAGATTCATATTAATTTATCCATCATGGGAGTTACTGAGCTCTTATTGTGTGCAGAGCACTGTACTAAGCACTTGGGAAATAACAGTATAGTAGAATCGGTAGACATAATTCCTGCCCACGGGGAGCTTACAGACTAGAGGGGGAGATGGACATTAAAATAAATTACCGACGAGGGAAATGGGAGAGAATACGGATAATATTATCATTTTAATCATTATGCTATTTAAGTGCTTACTAAGTGCCCAGCATTGCTCTAAGCTATGGGATAGTTACAGGTTAATCAGGTTGAGTATAGTCCGTGTCCCTCATGAGGGCTGCAGGCTAATAATAATAATTTGGTATTTGTTAAGCGCTTACTATGTGCAAAGCACTGTTCTAAGCGCTGGGGGCTACAAGGTGACCAGGCTGTCCCACGTGAGGCTCACAGTTTTCATCCCCATTTCAGAGATGAGGGAACTCAGGCCCAGAGAAGTGAAGTGACTTGCCCACAGTCACACAGCTGACACGTGGCAGAGCCGGGATTCGAACCCATGACCTCGGGCTCCCAGGCCCGGGTTCTTTCCAATGAGCCATAATAATGGGGTGAATATCAAGTACTTTAAGGGTTCACATCCAAGTGCGAATAAGGGAAATGAGGGGATTGTCAGGGAAGGTCTTTTGCGGGAGAGGTGATTTTCAGCCAGCTTTGGAGGTGGAGGGGAGAGCTTTGAAGTTGAAGGTCTGGAAAGGTGTGGTAATAATAATAAGAATAATAATATTTGTTAAGCAATTTCTGTGTGTCAAACACTGTTCTAAGCACTGGGGGAAGTGTGAGTACCACATGGGGCTCACAGTCTTAATCCCCATTTTACAGACGAGGTAAGTGAGGAACCGAAAAGTGACTTGCCCAAGGTCACACAGCAGACGAGTGCTGGAGCCGGAAATAGAACCCAGATCCTTCTGACTGCCAGACTGGTGCTCTATCCACTAGCCCATGTTGTCTCCTCTGTCACAGAACATACAACCAGCTTCTTGAGAAATTTTACCATCATCACCTAACGTCACCAACTCCGAATTACCACAAATGACCGGAGCTTTCTAGCTATTATTTCCCTCACCCCAAAGGGACCCTACGGTAGTAACTCCTGCATTTTGGTCCCACTCCACTTCCGTTCCATGTAAGAGTAGAGACTCTGATTTGTGATTGTTTCCTTCATCTGTATATCCAAAAATACCGCAAGGACTTAATTTCTCCCTCTCCAACTCATGGGCGCAAAACATGACTCACACTGTTTTGCTCTAAACTACCCCAGTGAGGAATTCGGGGGGATATTTTATGATGGAGAGATCATTTTTATTTTCAGAATCCAGGGTTCTCCCGCGCTTTAATTTTCTTATTGGATCCATGACATTTTGGTCTTTTGACATTTTTTGGTAGGGAGTGGAGGAAGAGGAATTGATTCCATAACTGAGGTATGAGGGTTGATCTGTGGCCAATAGAACAGGCAAACGTCTTCAGAAAATAATTATTAAAGCAAGCATAAATAAAGTGTCACCCACACATTTTCTGTCAAGAGGAATATCCTGTCAGAATCCTAGATAAACTACAATTAGGAAAACATAAATCTCAGCTTAAGTACAACGAAATTACTTATTACAGCTCGGCGAACATAAAATGTGCATTACATGAATCACATTATTGCAGTAAACGTCGTTCGATGAACATCAAAAGAATTAGCCATAAGTGTTCATTTATTATAAAATAACATCCAGCAGCCCATCAGGGAGATAACTTCTATGGTCCCGAACTGCTTGGGAATGTAATTTCTTTATGGTATTTGTTAAGCACTTACTCTGGGCTGGGCACTGTTCTGAGCACTTGGGGTGGATACAAGATAATCAAGTTGGACACAGTCCACCTCTCACATGTCTCAATCCCCATTTTACAAATGAGGTAACTGAGGCACAGAGAAGTTAAGTGACTTGCCCAAGGTAACCCAGCAGACAAATGGCAGGGCGTGTTGTAGAACCCACATCCTTCTGACTCCCCGGCTCTTGCTCTATCCACTAAGCCATGTTGCTTCAAAGGCTCGCTCTGGACCCCATTTTTTCCAATCAATCGATCGATCGATCGATCAATCAGTAGTGTTCACTGAATGCTTACTCTGCGCAGAGCACCATACTGAGCACTTGGGAGAGTACAATTCAACAGAATTAGCAGACACGTTCCCAGCCCATAATGAGTTTACAGTCTGGAGGGAGTAGGATTTAATCCTCATTTTACAGAGCGCTTTCTGTGGGCAGAGCACTCATATTTTTTGAGAATTTACTATGTGCAGAGCACTGAGCTCAGAGCTAGGGAGAGTACAAAACAACAGGATTGCTAGACACATTCCCTGCCCACAAGGAGCTCACAGTCTACAACGGGGTTCTAAGTGCTTGGGAGAGTCCAATACAACAGAGTTGGTAGTTTCCCTTCCCACTAGGAGCTTGCATGCCCTTTCTTTCTAGAATAAGTTTATAGCCCCAGGTTCCAACATGAGCCGGTTAACATCCTTTCCCCGTGATCCCATACCCTCCTCTCCACTCCCTCCTAAATCCACGTTCTTCATCCAGGCTCCCACTCTCCTCTCACACCGGCTTCTCCTCACTGACGCCATTTTGCACTGCCTCTCCTCAGGCCCTCACTTCCCTGTTGGAGAACACGGATGGAGGCTTGGACCGATGGGGCTGAAGTAGTGGTCAGTCAAGAGAAATCCCAAAGGAACCTGAGGTCCAGGTCCCGTGTTCTGAGTTTTTAAGGAAAATGACCCCATCTTGACGTGGGGGGGGGTTGGAGACCCCAGATCTTCTAGTCGACTTCCCTTTTCTCGTGCCATTTAGTCAATATTTTCTCCAGTCTATTGGTCAAAAGATACTAAAAAGAAATGATGCTCATGGGAATGCAGACTTGGCAATAATACTAATAATTTTCATTATTAGTATTATCATGGTTATAATATCTGCTAAACGCTTACTGTGTGTCAAATACTTCATCGTATATACAAGATGATCAGGTAGGACACAGTCCCGGTCTCACATGGGGCTTATAGTCTCAAGTGAGAGGAAGAATCAGTATTGAATTCCCATTTTACAAATGAGTAAATTGAGGCACAGAGATGTCTATAGTCCTAATAAGGAAATAATCAACAAAAGGCTCTGGAGCTTTTGAAGTTCACAAATATTAATTCATCTTCTACTACTACTATTAAGGATGGTCTTTATTATGCACTTTCTATGTACCGAAAGATATAGATCCAAATTTTTCAGCTCGAACACTGTCCCTTTCCTATGTGGGGCTCACTATCTAAAGAATAGGGAGAATAGGAATCTTATCCCCATTTTACAGATGAGGCACAGAGAGATTAAGTAATCTGCCCAAGGTCTCGAATTAAACCAGCGACAAAAGCTCTGCCTCCTGACTCCCAGACCTGCCTGCTTTTCTGAGGCATTTCTGACTTTCCGTATCTATTAAGCGCCTACTGGGGCACAGCAATGGATAGGCAATTAGTAATTTACAAAGAACATACATTAAGGATAATCTCTGTCCACAAAGAGTTTATATTCTAGAGGGAGAAAGAAAATCGTAAGAACAAAACACTTAGAACATTGAAATTGACTTCAGAGAAAAGTCCCAATATTCTAGGGACACCCACATGGATCCTGCACAAAAAACAAAGTTAAACTTCAAACTCTAACGTGAGATTCTTTAAAACAAATATCGTTACACACATTTCTTAAGGACACAAAACTCTAGAGCTACAATCGGTTGCTTCATTACTTTTGCTATTGGTTCTAAAACATTTGTGATCAGATGGAGGTTTAACCATCATTTAGGACTGGAGATCCCATCATCACAGTTCATTCATTCAATAGTATTTATTGAGCGCTTACTATGTGCGGAGCACTGTACTAAGCGCTTGGAACGAACAAGTCGGCAACTGATAGAGACGGTCCCTGCCGTTTGACGGGCGCACAGTCTGATGGGTTACATTTCTCCTACGAGAAGATGGAGTCCGTAAGTAAAAGGCTGAGAAACAGTATGGTCTAGTGAAAGAGCACAGGCCTGGGAGACAGAAGATCTGGGTTCTAATCCGGACTCAACGAACTATCTGCCGTTGGGACCTTTGTCAAGACACTTAAATTCTCTTCGCCTCAGTTATCTCATAGATAAAATGAAGATTAAATCCTCTTCCCTCCAACTTAGATTATGAGGGACAGGGACTGGGTTCCAACTGCTAAACTTGTATCTACTCTAGCGTTTAGAACAGCGCTTGACAAGTAGTAAGCACTTAACGAATCTCATTTTTTTTTTAAAGAAAGTAGCGACTGGATCTCTTTTTAAGCTTGGCCTTCGGTGCCTTTTCCACTGGCTACCACTGGAGAGGGCTCAAGAGCTGATTTCTCCAGAAAACCACGTTTTGGACATCCGTCCTCTCATCATTCATCTCTATCACATGCTGCTGCTATCACAGTTCAGTTTGGATCATCATACTTGGGTGCCTTCGATGCCTATCGTCCTTCAACATTGCCAGATCTCAATTTATCAAAACATCATCTCTCCCCCAACCTTCAAATCCCTCCGAACATCTCAACTTCCTCTGGGAAGCCTTCCCTGATTTAATTCACAATCCCAGCGTCATCCTTAGCACTGTCGTATCTTCATTCATTCCACTGTAGTCATTGAGCACTTACTGTGTGCAAAACGACTGTACTAAGTGCGTGGGAGAATACAAAACGAGCTTACAGTCTAAAGAACTAATTCTTGTTCTCAGCAATAATCTATTATCTATTTAACTACCTCTCTGTGCATATATTGATCAATAGATCTATAATTGGACATTCAAGTATTTATAATAATAATGATAATGATGGTACTTGTTAAGTGCTTACTATGTGCCAAGCGCTATTCCAAGTGCTGGGGTAGATACAAAATAATCAGGTTGTTCCACTTGGGGCTCACAGTCTTAACTTCTCTGTGCCTCAGTTCCCTCATCTGAAAAATGGAGATTAAGTGACTTGCCCAAAGTCACACAGCTGACGCGTGGCGGAGCCGGGATTAGAACACACAACCTCTGACTCCCAAGCCCGGGGTCTTTCCACTAAGCGCTGCCGCTTCTATTCTTTATTCTGTTCTTTCTTCCAGATCCATGTGTAATACTACTTGATGTTAAATCCCTTTCTTTCTCCAGGGCCCATTAATTATAAACAACACCAAGGCCTAGTGGAAAGAGCAAGGGCCTGGGAGCTGGGAGCTCTGAAAGTTCTTGAGGAGTGGGGAAACATGGATTAAATGTTTTTATAGAAAAATGATCCGGGCAGCCGAGTGAAGTGTGGACTAGAGTGGGGAGAAACCAGAGGCAAGGAGTTCAGCAAAGAGGCTGTTACAGTAATCAAGACAGCATAGGATAAATGCTTGGATTAACATGCTAGCAGTTTGGATGGCGAGGAAAGGCAGATTTTAGCTATGTTGTGAAGGTTGGCTGGACAGAATTTAGTGATAGATTGAATAGGTGGGTTGAATGAGAGAGAAGAGCCAAGGATAACACCAAGGTTACGGGCTTGTGAGACAGATGATGGTGTCACCCACAGTGATGGGAAATTCAGGGGAAGGATGGGGTTTGGGAGGGAAGACGAGGAGTTCTGTTTTGGACATCCAAGTAGAAGTGTCTTGAAGGCAGGAGGAAATGTGAGGCTATAGAGAGTGAGAGAGGTCAGGGCTGGAGATGGAGATTTGGGAATTGGTAGTTGAAGTCATGGGAGAGAAGGAGCTCTCCAAAGGAGTGGGTGCAGATGGAGAATAGAAGGGGACCCAGAACTGAACCTTGAGGGACACCCCCAGTTAGGAGGTGGGAGGTTAAAGAGGAGCCAAAGAGACTGAAAACAAGCTGCAAGGGGGATAGGAGGAGAACCAGGGGAGGATATTGTCAGTGAAACCCAAGTTGGATAATGTGTCCGGGAGAAGGTCGACAGTGTCGAAGGCAGCTGAAAGGTCGGGGAGGATTAGGATGGAGCAGAGGCTTTTGGATTTGGCAAGATTTGGATCTGGTGACCTTTGAGAGGGATTTCTGTGGAGTGAAGGAGCCAGAAGCCCGATTAGACCTAGGTCACCCTGACTTCCAGAACCGGGCTCTGTCCACTAGGCATGGTGCTTCTCAACTTGATGACACAGCTGTCTTAAAAAACTCTCACTAAAGAAAAACAGTTTGTATGCTATTGTCTGGCCGATGGCAGGATGGTTCCTCCTCTGGTATTTCCTTTCAAGGGGCTCTCACACCGAGAAAATTCCCAAATATTAATTAGAGAAGCAACATGGCCTAGTGGAAAGAGCACGGGCCTGGGAGTCAGAGGACCTTGATCCAAATTTCAGCTTTGCAATTTGTCTGCTGGGTGATCTTCGGCAAATCACTCATCAGTTACCTCGTCTGAAAAATGGGAATTAAGACGGGGGGATATTGTGTCAAACCTGATTAGCTTGCATCTACCCCGTTCCTTAGAGTAGCGCCTGGTACATACTAAGGGCACGGCAAACACCATTTAAAAAAAAGTCAGCCAGTCAGTCAATCCTATTTATTGAGTCCTTACTGTGTGCTGAGCACTGTGCTAAGTGCTTGGGAGAGTACAATGTAGCAACATAACAGACACATTCCCTGCACAAAATAAACTTACAGTCTAGAGGGGGAGACAGACATTATAAATAAATAAATTACGGATATGGACCTAAGTGCTACGGGGCTGGGAGTGGGGGATGAATAAAGGAAACAAGTCAGGGTGATGCAGAAGGGAGTGGAAGGAAAGAAAAAGAGATCTTGGTCAGGGAAGGCCTCTAGGATGAGATTAGGACGAGGGCTTTGAAGGGGTTGAGAGTAATTATTTGTCCGATATGGGAGGGAGGGCATTCCAGCCCAGAGGCAGGATGTGGGAGAAAGGTCAGCGGTGAGAAGGTTAGCTAGCATTAGGGGAGCGAAGTTGCGGTCTGGGTTGTAGTAGGAGAGTAGTGAGATGAGGTAAGGGTGAGCAAGGTAATCAAGTGCTCTGAAGTCAATGATGAGGAGTTTCTGCTTGAAGCGGAGGCAGAAGGGCAATCACTGGAGGTTCTTGAGGAATAGGGAAACATGGACAGAGTGTTTTCGTGGAAAAATGATCCGGGCAGCAGAGTGAAGTATGGAATGGAGTGGGGAGGGACAGGAGGGTGGAAGGTCAGCGAGGAGCCTCATACAGTCATCAAAGCAGACTAGGATAAGTGCTTAGATAACATGTAGCACTTTGGATGGAGAGGAAATGGCAAACTTGATCCATGTTGTGACGGGTCGAACCGGCCGGATTTAATGATGGATTGAATATGTGGATTGAACGAGAGAAAGGAGTCAGGGATAACTCCAAGGTTACAGGCTTGTGAGACAGGAAGGATGGTGGTAATGAGAGAGTCAGGAGAATTGGATTTTAGTCAGTCAGTAAGTCAGTCGTCAACTGAATTTAGGAGGATGATGACGATGATGGTATTTGTTAAGGGCTTACTATGTGCCGAGCACTATTCTAAGAGTTGGGGTGGACACAAGGTAATCAGGTTGTCCCACATGGGGCTCACGGTCTTAATCCCCATTTTACAGATGAGGTAACTGAGGCGCAGAGAAGTTCAGTGACTTGCCTAAAGTCACACAGCTGCTAGTGTCAGAGCTTGGATTAGAACCCACGACCTGTGACTCCCAAGTCCGGGATCTTTAGCTCTGAGAAATTCAATTTTCCTCTTTCTGGGGTGACTAACTGGGAAATGAACAGGTGTGGATGGAGTAGAGATCTGCACGAGAAGAAACAGCCACAGCTATTGCAGACAGTCAGCGTTCAATACATACCTCCTACTTCGACTTTGAGCCCGTGTGGGACAAGGACCTTTGTCTGATCTGCTTATCTTATATCAGTCAATGGTATTTATTGAGCAATCACAGCGTGCTGAGCGCTGTACTAAGAATTTGGCACGGTACTAAGCGTACGATGCTGGGTACATAGTAAAAGCTTAACCAACACAACCATTTTTATGGTATTTGTTAAGTGCTCGCTATGTGCCGGGCATTGTTCTAAACACTGGGTTGGTAGATACAGCCTAATCAAGTTGGACCCGGTCCACTTCCCATTTGGGGCTCGCAATCTTAATCCCTATTTTACAGCTGAGAGGCACAGAGAAGTGAAGTGATTTGCCCACGGTCACACAGACAAGTGGCAGAGTAAGGATTAGAACCCAGACCCTTCTGACTCCTAGGCCCGTGCTCTATCCACTAGCCCGCACTGCTTATTATTATTAAAACTGATTGCTGTGCAGGGGCATCAGTTTACAATCTCATTAACGGTTGGATTATTGGTCCTTAAATTTGCTGGTTCCAGAATCAAAGTCAATAGTTGCAGACTATCGTTGCTCAGATGGCTTTAGAAACAGAAGGTGGGGGTGACTTGATTTTATTTCGAGCCTCTAGGACTGGATACGTGGTAGTGCAACACATATTTTTGCAGTCACGTTTCTGTTAACTTTTAAAAAGAGGCTCAAATTGCTTCCAGTTCCTCTTCTCCACACTAATGCTATCCCTTCGAAATATACCCACCCAGAACACGTACAAGACTTGAATGCGGCTACTAGGCTATTTGGGCAACCCAGACC
Source organism: Ornithorhynchus anatinus (assembly GCF_004115215.2). Classification (NCBI taxonomy): domain Eukaryota; kingdom Metazoa; phylum Chordata; class Mammalia; order Monotremata; family Ornithorhynchidae; genus Ornithorhynchus; species Ornithorhynchus anatinus. The sequence continues at coordinate 22,038,255 of NC_041746.1, forward strand.
ATTCTCAACCTACGCTATTTCCTTAATAACATAATTCCTTTGGCCTCTTATACCTCAAGCCAATTATTTTACTTTTAAAATAGGCTTTTACCTAGCCTCGAGGAAATTCAGCCGCTTTTTATCTTTAGGATTTGAGAACTTGACAAAAGAACAAAATTGCCGGTGCCAACCGCAAGAAGGAGAGAGGCCAGGCTGCATTTGCACAGGAATGCTTTCATGGTCTTCACTGTAGGAGGAAATGGGGACTCATCGTAATAATTGGGGCATTTAAGTGCTCACTATGTGCCCAACACTGAGTGCTCTGCACACAGTAAGCGCTCAGTAAATACGATTGAATGAATGAATGAGATAATTAGATCATTCATTCATTCAATCGTATTTATGGAGCGCTTACTATGTGCAGAGAACTGTACTAAGCGCTTGGAATGTACGAATCGGTAACAGAGACAGTCCCTGCCCCTCTCTCCCACGGTTGACTAATTTATCGATTGTCCTGGGACTCACGGTTTAGTACACAGATGATGATGATGGTACTTGTTAGGCGCTTACTATGTGCCAAGCACTGTTCTAAGCGCCGATCTGGTTTCGCATTTTCATTTTCCAGGCGAGGAAACGAAGGCACGAAGCACAGGCCTTGCCCCAAATGGGGCTCACGGTCTAAACTGGAGGGAGGAGGATCGAATCCCCATTTTACAGATGAGGTAACTGAGGCACGGAGAAGTTAAGTGACTTGCCCACATGGTCACAGAGCAGACAAGTAACGGAGCCCGTTTCGGAACTCGGGTCCTCTGACTCCCAGGCCTGAGCTTTTTCCACTCGGCCTTGCCCAACTTCTTTTTTTCTCTCTCTTTCCTTCTCCTCCCCTCCTTGGCAGGAGAAGATGGGACATTCTTGTCAATAATATACGGAGGCCGAGAACGTGGTCGGGGAGAGGACGCGTTGCATCTCTTGAGAATGTAGAAAGCTGCTAAAAAATAATTTTCTAAAGCTATCATCCATAACGGAAGTTTCAATTCCTAGTTTGCTGAAATTTACCTTTCCAGGTGGAACATTTCTCTCTGATGTAGTGCTGTAATTATTATTAATAATCACGGCATTTCTTAGGTGCCCATTGTGTGCCAAGCACTGTAATTAGCATTGGGGTAGATACAAGACAAACAGCTCTGTTGACTTAATAATAATAATAATGCTATTTGTTAAGTGTTTACTCAGTGCCGGGGACTGTACTAAGCGCTGGGCTACACAGAAGCAAATAGGGTTGGATGCAGTCCCTGTCCCACATGGGGCTCACAGTCTCCATCCCCATTTCACAAGTGAGGTGACTGAGGTACAGAGAAGTGAAGTGAGTTACCCAGGGTCACACAGCAGACAAGGGGCAGAGCCGGGATTAATGTTGGTATTTGTTAAGCTTTTACTATGTGCAAAGCACTGTTCTAAGCGCTGGGGGGGATACAAGGTGATCAGGTTGTCCCACGTGGGGCTCACAGTTTTGATCCCCATTTTACAGACGAGGGAACTGAGGCACAGAGAAGTTAAGTGGCTTGCCCAAAGACACACAGCTGGCGAGCGGCAGAGCCGGGATCCGAACCCATGACCTCTGACTCCCAAGCCCGCGTTCTTTCCAATGATCCACGCCGAACCCACGACCTTCTGACTCCCCGGCCCGTGCGCTATCCACTATGCTTTGCTGCTTCCGTCACTTATTTTAGTAGCCACTCTACATCAACCCCACTCTCATGTTAAATAATTCAGTGCTGACATTTTTTGGGGTGGAAATTTCCTGTTTCTTTGCTCTGGGTTATTTCCCGCCTCCAGTAAACAGGGGGAAACCAGAACACGTTGAAAAGATCACCCTCTGAGCTCTTTCCTCTCTCAAACAATTAACACCTCATAAATAAGGAACTCTAAACTAAACAAACAGATAAATAAAGGGACACCCCTACAGGGTAAAGTAAGAGCCTTTTCTGCTAACCAATCTCCAAGAGGTTGGAAGCACCCTTTTAGGCATCATTTAATTAATCTACATGGTGTCCTAGGGAAGGAGATGGCAGATATTTTTGACTATAAAATTGCCAAAATGGCAGCAGATGTTTCTGTAAAGAGGTATGCTATCTCCCAAATAGTCCCTTCCTTTGATAAAAATCAACCAGCGCTTTTTGAATTCCCATTTTAAACATTTAGCTCGGGAACCAGATTAGGAATCTTGTCTGGAAACTCACTGTGGGCAGGGTTGGTTCCAACAACAATAAAAAAATCAAGTCACAGCAAGGCAACGGATCTATTACTGCAATACTAATCCAGATCTGTGTGGGTGAGGGCGGACAGAGACTGTTCCCCTAAAAGGCAGCTCAATCTCATCACCAAAAGGTGTGAGAGGTAGCTAGCTAGGGGGGTGGTGTTCCTACACACCCAATAACAGGATCCTGTCAAGTCCAGCGGCAGTTTTCTTAACCGATGATAGGGTGTGGCTGAAGCATGATTTAGGAAAAACGAGGTAGATTTATGCAAAATGGAGCCTGAAAACAAAATGGAGGAAGTCTGGTTAAGAGTTGGTTTCCGCAGCAGGGAACGTTATGTTGGACTCTCCTCGGCACTTAGTGCAGTGCTCTGCGCAGAGTGAGCGCTCAATAAATACGACGGATTGATCGGAAACTAAGGCCCATTCCAAAGAATCCTTCCAAGGGAATGAACTCTACCATCTCCAGGTGAGACTGCACTTCAACTCTCCTGATCTAGGGTAAATTCACTTAACTTCTCAGTCCCTCAGTTCCCTCATCGGCAAAATGGAGACTCAAACCTGTTCTTCCTCCTACTTAGACTGTGAGCCCTATGTGGGATCTGATCATCTTGAATCTACCCCAGTGCTTAACAAACTTTATCAGGATTATTATTATTATTACGTACAAAATGATGCGCATGGGAATGAATGTATGCCCACTGTGGTTACCTTGTTCGGTTGAGAGGTTCACAGTGGTCTTGATTCAGTATTATTTATCAAGACAGCATTAACACTCTTCCTGATTTGTGGTCTAGGCACGTAGAAGTGGGATGCAACATGGCTTAGTGGAAAGAGCATGGGTTTGGGACTCAGAGATCGTGGGTTCTAAGCCCGCTCCGCCACTTGTCAGCTGTGTGACTTTGGGCGAGTCACTTAACTTCTATGTACCCCGCTTACCTCATCTGGAAAATGGGAATTAAGAGTGTGACCCTCGTGTGGGACAGGGACTGTGTCCAACCTGATTACCTCGTAACTACCCCAGGACTTAGAACAGGGCTTGGCACATAGTAAGCACTTAACAAATACCATAATCATTATTATATATGAGAGATGATCCCTCTTCCCACTTTCAAAACCTTATCGAAAGCCTTTCTCCTCCAAGAGGCCTTCCCTGACTAAGCCCTTATTTCCACTTCTCCCACTCCCTTCTACCATGCCCTTTTGGGCCTTTTATTCACCCCACGTCAGTCCCACAGCACTAAGGTATACATCCGTAATTTATTTATTCATATTAATGTCTGTCTCCCCCTCTAGACTGTAAGCTAGTTGTCGGTGAGAACGTGTCAGGATACTCCTCCAAGTGCTTAGGCACTCAATAAATATGGTTTATTGATTCATAGTCGGGGCTGCCGTCAGTGAGATGCTATCTTTGCACACAAGGGTGCTTTAAAAGACCGATTTGCAATCTGTATTTCATCCCTATCTTTTCCCGCTCCCTTCTGTGTCACTCAGATTTGTTCCCTTTATTCACTTCTATCTCAGCCCCATAGCACTTATGTACATTCCATTATTCATTTATTTATTTTAATGTCCTTCTCCCCCTCTAGACAGGGAGCTCGTTGTGGGCAGGGAATGTGTCTACCAACTTTGTTGAATTTTACCCTCCCAAGCATTTACTACAGTGCACACAATAAAGCACTCAGTTGATTGATTGATACCACAGTGGATGCGTAATAATAATGTTGGTATTTGTTAAGTGCTTACTATGTGCAGAGCACTGTTCTAAGCGCTGGGGTAGATACAGGGTAAACAGGTTGTCCCACGTGAGGCTCACGGTTAATCCCCATTTTACAGATGAGGTAACAGAGGCACAGAGGAGTTAAGGGACTTGCCCACAGTCACACAGCTGACAGGTGCTGGAGCTGGGATTCGAACCCATGACCTCTGACTTCCAAGTCCGGGCACTTTGCACTGAGCCTCGGTTCTGATGTGTTTAGCTCTGGAAATCCCTCTCGGTGCTTTGAAATCTGCTCCTCTGTCACCTCGTCTTTCCAAACGTTCACTAAAAGAGAGCAACTGTACTTTGCTACAGATTCGTATTATTTGTTCTGTCATTTCCATTTGCATGACTCTCCTTTGAGTTCAACACGCAGTAGCTTCTCGGATATCCGACTTCTGTCCCGTTTTCTCACCCATCCCGCCCGGAGAAATTGAGATAAGCAATGCTTCAGTGCTGGAGAGCTGAGTATGTTGCAAAAATCCTGTTGTGCCAATGTTAAAATAAATGAAAAACCAAGACAGCCGATCCTCAAAAATGCCCCCTTTTTCTTCTAGATTGAATTTTGCACAACTGTCTACCAACTTGTGATTTTTTCATCAAATACCATGTGGCAGGAAAACAAGGAGTACCTACTATGCATGCTAATGTTTTTATCCTTTATGCTGGCTACTTTCCCAGTTCGAGAATGATTAGTGAAGTCATGTGTGGCCAACATTTGTTGTGCATGAACTTTCTCCAGCTGTTGCTAAATTAAAAAAAAAATCCAAAACAAGATGTCGTTGCAAATCTTTAATTATTTGTACAAGATAGATGACTATTTGCATGTGTGGGTCAGGAACCGGGCTGATTACTGCAAACGAGTAACAGACTTTAATAGTTACCTGGGCTTATGACTCTTCCGCTCGCCAAGATGGAGGCTCAGAACATCGTCGGGTGAGGTTGAGGGGAGATGGATGGTGTTGGCAAGGTAAATGCAGAATTGTTGTTTGTAAAAATTTTCATGGTCAGGATGAAGGGCAGTCCACTGAATTTTGAGGGTGGCAGGTTCAAAGGAGAAGGATTTAGGGGCTGCAGGAAAGTAGATTTTTTTTTTAAAGTCCTTAAGCAAAAAGGGATGAAGAGATGTGCGGATGAGGGGTATAGAGGGGAAATTTAGGGGTGCGGAGGGCGGTGGTCCATCTCTGATCACAAAGATAGATTCAATATGATTCTGCTAAACATGCCGACGCCTCACTGAACTGTAAGATCTAGAAGGACAGCGATTGTGACTGCCTCCTTTATTTTACCGTACCTTTCCAAGTACTAAGAACAGTGTTCTGCACATGGTAAGGTCTTGATAAATACCCCTGATTGAAGAGTGATGATAATGATGATGATGGTATATTATGCTCCAACTACTCTGGTTCATAAAAGAGAACTTAGGCATAATCCCCTTCCTAAAAGGAGGGAGGGTAGTTAAGGGTGGATCCATCTTCCAGAGTTTTCAGCTTCCTGTCCTCTCAGATGAATAGCAACGTTACCAAGCTGCCTGACTTAATCAGACTCATCGTAAGAAAAGTAATTTGTTTGCTACAGTTCTTCCTTTCAGGCCTCAACCAGAAGGAAAGATGGAGTTGAGGTCTAAGATCAGCCCAGATAGATGCTGACGGAGTCCGGCTGCAGGCGAACAGCTACTATCCCCTGCTTCAAAGCCTTACTGAAGGCACATCTCCTCCAAGAAGTCTTCCCTGCCTAAGCCATCTTCTCCTTTTCCTCCTCCCTTCTCTGTTGCACTGCCGCTCCCTTTTTTATCCTCCCCTCCCACCTTCATGACACTTACGTAGATGTCTGTAATTTATTTATGTATATTGAGGCCTATCTCCTCCTCTAGATTGTGAGCCCGTTATGGGCGAGGAATGTGTCTGTTGTACTCTCCCAAGCACTTAGTACAGTGCTTTGCACACAGTAAGCACTCTGTAAATATGATTGATTTGAAGAATCTGGGCAAAGAGACCGGCGGTTGTGGAGGCTGTCGATAAATCTCCCTGGTTCCGTCTCCAGAAACTGTCCTTTCCTCTGCAGCCATACACTAGCTACCGTTCCTCTCCACGCACTTGTCATTACTTACTATTTCTTAATCGTATTTATTGAGTGCTTACTGTTTAAAGTAGGGGAGACAGACACCTGCTGAAGGTCTGGGAACTATTTACTTGTTTAGAACTTTCTTTACTAAACACGCCTGTCCTCGTGGCAATCTGGATCAGCTAGGCTCAGCTGTATCACAGCTCCAGTTGACTGAACTGGGTTTTATTTTTTCATTACAAAACTTCCAATTCCACCATTAATGCCTTCAACTCATCTAATGGGTATTTGGTGCATGCCATGTTCCAGGCACTGTTCTAAGCACTGAACTTATCAGGACAGATACAGTCCCTGTCCCACCTGCGTCTTAATTCCCGTTGTACAGATGAGGTAAGTGAGGCAAAGAGAAGATTAGTGACTTACCCAAAGTCACACAGCAAGCAAGTGGTGGAGCTGGGATTAATAATAATAATGTTGGTATTTGTTAAGCGCTTACTATGTGCCGAGCACTGTTCTAAGCGCTGGGGTAGGCACAGGGGAATCCGGTTGTCCCACGTGGGGCTCACAGTCTTCATCCCCATTTTACAGATGAGGGAACTGAGGCACCGAGAAGTGAAGTGACTTGCCCACAGTCACACAGCTGACAAGTGGCCGAGCTGGGATTCGAACCCATGACCTCTGACTCCAAAGCCCGTGCTCTTTCCACTGAGCCACACTGCTTCTTAGAACCCACGTCCTCTTACTCCTAGGCCTATGCTCTTTCCAGAAGTGCTTCTCGAGCAGCTCCCACTTGGTGCTAAGCACTGTACTAGGCACTTGGGGAAGTTTCGAATATTCTAGCAGTTGAGCAGAGGATTTAAAATTTTAATTCATATTGGGTAATTCCAGTGAGGCAATACTGGTGGCTGTGGTGGTTTTTGAGACATGTTAGTGGGTTACTGAACTGTGTTAATGGAAAGATTTGCACGATGAAGATGCTTAGAGGGAAAGGGCATTCTTTTTATTCCTACAGCCTCTTCACTTTTCATCAACAGAACACCTTTTCACTTCCAGCCTTGTAATATTTCCAACAACAAAGCGCAATGTCCTTAAAAAAGAAAATCAGTCTGGAGAAGAATTTGTCCTAAGGATTCAGGCAAATTGTTTTTCCTAGGATCCTTTGTCCTTTTCCCTTTCCAGATCTTCTGAACCTACTTTTTTAATCGATCGGTGGTCTTTATTGAATGTTTTCTGTGCGTACTGGACTAAACGCTTGAACTCTGTATTGAGCACTTGAACCAGGCCCATATTTCCTTTCAATCAATCAGTGGTATTTATTGAATAATTTCTCTGTGCAGAGGACTGAACCAGGCCCATATTTCCTATCAATCAGTGGTATTTATTGAGCACTTCAAAATTCCTTTGAAAATTCTATTTCCAATTGAATTTAGTACCCTTTTTTTAATGGTATTTGTCAAGCGCTTACTATGGACTCAGTGCTGAGGTAGATACAAGATAATTGGGTTGGATACAGTCCATATCCCACGTGGAGCTCACGGTCTTAATCCCTATTTCACAGAGGCGGTAACTGAGACACAGAGAAGTGAAGCGACTTGCCCAAAGCCACGAGGCTGACAAGTGGCAGAGCTGAGATTAGAACCCATGACCTCTGACTCTCAAGCCCTTGCTCTTTCCACTAAGCCACGCTGCTTATGGGCAGAGAATGTCAGCAAATTCTGCTGTATTGTACTCTCCCAAGTGCTTAATACAGTGCTCTGCACATAGTAAGCACTGAGTAAATACCACTGAGTCATTTGCTCTGAACACAGTAAAAAATAAATGTTGGTATTTGTTAAGCGCTTACTATGTGCAGAGCACTGTTTTAAGAGCTGGGGTAGATACAGGGGGTAATCAGGCTGTCTGTCCCACGTGAGGCTCACAGTCTTAATCCCCATTTTACAGATGAGGTAACTGAGGCCCAGAGAAGTGAAGTGACTTGCCCACAGTCACACAGCTGACAAGTGGCAGATCTGGGATTCGAACCCGTGACCTCTGACTCCCAAGCCCTTGCTCCTTCCGCCACGTGGTGAAAAAATACTACTGACTGACGAAAATGAACTGATAAATATGTGACTGCTGAGAGGGAGATGGGATCGGTGGGGGTCTGAAGGAAAGAGGGGAAATGAATTGGGGGAAGAGGAATTGGGCTGGAAATTCCGGGAGGGAGGAAAGGGTGAGATTCAGGCATAGAGGAAGAATGATTAAGGGTTAGCTTTCAAAGAGTGAAGAGTGTGAACTGGAGTGTAATAGGAGAAAACAGCACACAGATATGGAGGAGTCAGATTATGGGCTTTTTAAATGGAATTGATACACTTAAGCCACTTTGAAGGCAGGAGGTTAGGATACGCTGAAAAGTACGTATAATTAAAGGCCTTACATAATTAGATTGGCTTTATTTAAGAAATGTCAGCGAAGGTGCGTACTTTCAAATATGATTTTTTTATCACTTAGATGAGTAGGACGCTCCCACGTGTAACTGAAATCTCTTACCCTAATATGTTTTCTTCCTGAACTGCCTTTCTTTGTCACCTTTCTCGAAAGCTTGGAGTTGCTGCTCCTGATCTTTTGCTTGGTTATTTAATCCGGAGGTGACTTGAGGAAGGACAGTATAAGATTTAGTTTAACCTTAAAAAGCGCAGAGATAAATTAGATAAACATTCATGAACTTGCAGATGTTTATGCAGTGATGAAAAGGGGGCTTAAATTTTAGGGATTGTGTCCAACCTGATTAAGTTGTATCTACCCCAGTGTTTAGTACAGTGCCTGGCACGTAGTAAGAACTTGACAAATGCCAGTAATAATAAAAATAATGATGGTATTTAAGTGCTTACTATGTGCCAAGCACATAGTAGATGGGAATTCTCTCATGACTTCCGATGGAAGAGCGGGGATTGTAGAGAGTTGTTGGTAAACTCCACGTCGATTCTGCAAGGAAGGGGGATTTTTGAACCCTTGTCCCTATTGTTGGAAAACCGGATTATAAAATCCTTGAGGGCAAGGATCATGTCTATCAACTGTTTTGTACTGTAATAATAATGACTATGGCATTTAACAATTTACTGTGTGCCAGGCATTGTACTAAGCTCACGGTCTCTCAATCCCCATTTTACAGATGAGGGAACTGAGGCCCAGAGAAGTGAAGTGACACAGTGCTCTGCATATACTAAGTGCTTAACAAATACCAACATTATTATTACTTGACCAAGGTCACACGGCAGCCAAGTGGCACAGCTGAAATTAGAACCCAGGTCCTTCTGACTCCCAGGCCCTGGCTCTATTCATTACACCGTGCTGATTGTACTGTCCCAAGAGCTTAGTACAGTGTTCTGCACGAGGTACATACTCAGTAGATACCATTGATTGATTGATAATTCCCCAAGTGGAGATAATTCGGGAATCTCTGCTTCCTTCTCACTGCAAGTGGAGGGGTGGCCCAAGCCCGCCCTTACCCTGTGTTCACAAAGATCATGGGGATTTAAAGAGGGGCATCCACCGCCTCTCCACATTTTAGAACCATGGGAAGCTTGAAGTATGATGAGATTCCACCTGGTTCCGTTTACTTTGTAGTTCCTGTAGGATTTTAGGATATTTAGTGTTTATATTTTTCACCTTTCCTCTCGTGTCCATTACCAAACCCATTTCTATCCAGTGAGCCTCTGGAGGGCCAGAATCTATTTCTCTTTCCCCGTGTCTTTTCCTCCAGTGATTCATACAGTGCTCTGCAAACAGTAGGCACTTAATAAGGTACTCGATCAGATCTTACTATGAGTTGACCCCCTTAGGAACACGGGCACTTGGCCAGATCCATTTCCCGGCCTATGCCCGTTTCCCGGGAAAGAGGAGAGGGGGAACAGGTTGGACTTAGAGAAAGCTGGCGGGGCTGACAAGATTCCCTCCAATCTTGAGCCTGTGGGAGGAGGATTCATGCAGGTCGGAAGGTTTATGCTTCGTGCTTGCATGCCGAAGGCAATTTTCTTTTCATTCCCTGTCAACCGGGAAAAGAAACCCGAAGACGTTCCCACGTACTTTTCAGAAAGAGCCGCAGGTGCTGGAGCTCTTATAGGACCCTTGCTTCTGCAGTGATGGCTGCAGCAGGGGCGCATGGGATTATTGGGATAAAAATCAAATGAATCAATAATTTGCGGTATTTAAGCATTTATTATATGTTAAGCACCATTCTAAGCTCTGGGGTAGGGTACAGTGCTCTGCACACAGTAAGCACTCAGTGAATGAATAAAATCTAATTGGGTTAGACAAAGTCCATGTCCCACATGGGCTCGCTGACTTAATCCCCATTTTGCCAATGACGGAACTGAGGCACAGAGAAGTGAAGTTACTTGCCTGAGGTGACACAGCAGGCAAGTGGCAGAACTGGGATTAAAAGCCAGGTCCTCGGGCTCCCAGGCCCTTGTTCTTTCCACAAGGCCACACTGCTTTTTGTTGCTCATTTCTTTCCCCTCAAACAAACTCCTCACCATCAACTTTAAGGTACCCGATCAGATCTCTCCCTCCTAACTTGAAATTTGTGACCTCCTGTAAGAATTATGAGAGTGATGATATTTATTAAGTGCTTACTTTGTTTTGTACACTAACTATACGAAGCACTAGGGTGGATACAAGGAAATCACGTTGGACACAGTCCCTGTCCCACATGGAGCTCATGGTATTGACCCCCATTTTACAGGTGAGGTAACTGAGGCAGAGAGAAGGGAAGTGACTGCCCAAGGTCACACAGACAAGTGGCAGAATGCTCTATCTGTTATGTCAGGCTGTTGCCCACTACAACCCACACACTTTGCTCCTCTAATGCACTCAGTCGTATTTATTGAGAGCTTACTGTGTGCAGAGCACTGTGCTAAGCGCTTATCCACCTATTCACTGTAATTTGGACTCATCTCTTGTGTTGCTAACCTTGATTACATCCTCTCTCCTGTCTGGAATTCCAATCATTTGGTGGTAGTGACTGAGTGCTTTCCATGTGCAGAGCACTGGGCTAAATCCTTGGGAAAATATAATACTTTGGAGTTTATAATGGCTTCCCACAAGGAGCTTATAGTCTACATGGGGAGGCAGACACGGAAATGTATTAGTTATGGGGAAGGTCGTGGGTACTTTAGTATTTTGAGGGATGGTCGACTATCGAAGTGGTTAGGGTATAAACAGCCAGATGCCTAGTCAGTGCAGAGAGAAGGGCAGATAGAGGAAATAAAAGGACTTAGTCTGGGAAGACCTCTTGGAGATGTGATTTTTTAGGAGGGTTTTGAAGGTGGAGAGGGGTGGATTATCGGATATGAAGAGGGAGGGCCATCCGGTCCTCAGGGAGAATTTGGGCAAGGGATCGGCGGTGAGATAGACGAAATGGAGGTACAGAGAGTAGGTTGGTGTTAGAGAAGCATGTATGGGGTTGGGTTATAGCAGACCACCACTCTCCCCATCTAAAAAGCCCTACTAAAATCAGGTCTCCTCCAGGAAGCCTTCCCGGACTAACCTCTCATCTCCCCAGCCTATTCTCCCTCCGTTCTGCATCGCCATTACTATTTCCCTCCACAGCTGGGTTTGGAGGTAGACTTGAAGCCTATTTCTGCTCCAGTATCTCCAAACCTCACTGACTTGGAAACGTGGGGACTAGTGCCAGTCTCGCTTGCCGATTTTTTTCACCTGTCCGACAACTGGGGACAGAATTCTAGGTTTTTCCTCTAAGGATCCATCCAATTTTCCCTTCAGCATGAAAGGAAGGTAGTAAAAAGGCTATAAGTGAGCCAGAGGTTATTTTCCTTTCTCACTTTGTCACCACAGACCTCTGATTGATTGGGAGGGGTTGCTACCCATTGGACTGGAAACTACCCGGAGCTTAGATAAGAGTGATTTTATTTTTTCCACAATCCACACTTCTCTCACCACAGTCTTTATTTTGACAAGAGAATTTTGGTAGTGTAAGTCTGGGCCTCCGTGGATAGGCAGAGCCTAACAATTAATCATTTGCTTCCAAACTACCTCCCCAAATTTCTGTTGAAGCAATCCGAGTTAGAGAGGCTTTGGGGGGTGGGGCAAACGAAGCAGCGTGGCCTAATGGAAAGAGCAAAGATCTGGGAGTCAGGAGGACCTGGGTTCTAAACCCAACTCTGCCACTTTCTGCCCTGAGACCTTGGGCAAATTGTTTTACTTCTCTGTGCTTCAGTCATTTCATCAGCAAAGTGGGGATTAAAACTGGGAACTCTATGTGGGACAGGGACTGTGTCCAAACAACCTGAGCACTTAATACATGACAAATACCATTAAAAAGTAAAGAGGGGGCCAAGAACTAAAAGAGACCTAGGACACCTGTGCCTCTGTTCCTATGACCTGAAATAAGTCTCCGGGAGGTGGTGTTGCCTAATGGAAAGAGCACAGGTCTAGGAGTCAGAGGACCAGGGTTCTAATTCCAGTTCTGCCACTAATCTGGTATATGACCTTGGGTAAGTCATTTAACTTCTCTCTGACTCAATTTCTCATCTGCAAAATGTGGATGTTAGGTCGTGTGCCTTGCTTGCATCAGGGACTATTTCCAAGCTCGTAACCTTATATTGACCCCAGTGTTTAGTACAGAGTAAGTGCTAATAAATGCCATAACTAATTATAACACGCTTCATCAGCTCTTAAGTAGTTTGTTACTCACCCAGCCTCACAGCACCTTATATTCTGCCATTCCCCTAACTGTAACTATAATGTATTTTACTGTCTGTCTTTCTGTCTAGAATGTAGGCTCATTCTGGGGACGAACGGCATCTACGAACTCTATGGCATGATATGCTCCCAAGAGTTTAGTAAAGTGCTCTGGATGCAATAAGCGCTCAGTAAATACCACTGATGGACCGATAAGCTCTAGCTGAGTCCATTTCCTCCACCAGTGGAGTTCTCTTCTCATCCTCTCTTAAAGAATGCTATTCAAAGATTTGGTGACAATCTGTTCCACAGACTCCATAATGAGCCTGCCATTTATAATTCTGAGATCCCGTCTCAAGAATGAGAGATACTCATAAAGTCTCCAAGTTTTTCACTCACTCTGAAAAATCCAAACCTCTCTGTGGGTAGAACACAGTAGTCCAAATTGGATTTTTAAATATGTCGAGTCTAAACTTCTAAAGTATGCTTTATATACTCTACACTGCATAAACAGTTTTAAGGCATGATATATTTCCAAAGTGCTGAGCAAATAGTTACACCTTCTTATCACTTGCCTGTGAGTTTGGTTGGGTTCTTCCATTTAACAAATATGAAAGCAGATAGCTCTACGAGAAAACTTGGCTACACCCACAAACTGAGCCAAAGACAGGGACAGAGTGAAACTTGAAAATGGTTCAGTCCTGTCTTCGGGACCACACCGAATAGATAAAGTCAATCAATCATTTGTATTTATGGAGTTCTTACTGTGTGCAGAACACTGTAATAAGCACTCGGGAAAATAAAATATCACAGAGTGGGTAGATCCGGGCCCTGCCCACAATCAGCTTAAGTCTACATTTCACTCCTTGTAAAATTCCCTGGGTATGTATGTCTTTCATGAATAATAATAATAATGTTGGTATTAAGCGATTACTATATGCAGAGCACTGTTCTAAGCGCTGGGGTAGATACAGGGTCATCAGGTTGTCCCACTTGAGGCTCACAGTCTTAATCCCCATTTTACAGATGAGGGAACCGAGACCCAGAGAAGTTAAGTGACTTGCCCACAGTCACCCAGCTGATGAGTGGCAGAGCCGGGATTCGAACCCATGATCTCTGTCTCCCAAGCCCGGGCTCTTTCCACTAAGCCATGCTGCTTCTCTTGAACACTGTATAGGCCTTGTATGAATAAACTCATGGATTGCAGCCTCCTCATCTACCTTCTCTCTCCTCACAAAACTATCCTGTCCCTTCCACAGAGACCTCCAATCTCTTGATGCCCGATGCCATTCTGCCCCATGTGAGCACTCAATCCAATCCCCTCTCTCTCTCTCTCTCTCTCAATGCCCTTTCCATCCAACTAAACTTCCTTGCCCTCCTGTCTCTCCACTGATCTAACACCACACACTCAATCCTGAATCAGTTCTACAGTATGCTTCCTGAAAAGCAGTGTGGCCTAATTTATTAGTCTCAAATGTGTAGGAATATCCTCACCCTCCACCATTTGCTTGCTGTGTGAGATTGGCTGAGCCACTTAACTTCGAATGTTGTGTCTCCTTTTCTCTCATCTGTAAATGAGGATTCAATACCTGTTCCTCCTATTTAGACTGCACGCCTTATTTAGGACAGGGACTGTGTTTGACCTGATTATCTTGTATGTCTCCCAGTGCGGAGTTCGACTGACATACTTCACACATGGTATTATTATATTAATATATTATAATTATATAATAATAACTGTTATTTAAGTACTTACTATAACCCAGGCACTGTACTAAACACTGAGATGGATGCAAGCAAATTGCGTTGGAAACAGTCCCTGTTCCATATGGGGCTCACAGTCTCAGTCCCCATTTCACAATGAGGTAAATGAGGCACAGAGAAGTGCAATGATTTGCCCAAGGTCACACAGTGGACCCTACTGAGAGCTCACCTCCTCCAAGAGGCCTTCCCAGACTGAGCCCCCCCCTTTCCCTCTGCTCCCACTCCCCGCCACCCTCTGCTTTTCCCCCTTCCCCTCCCCTCTGTACTGTGCTCATTTGTATATATTATTTATTACCCTATTATTACCCTATTTATTTTGTTAATGAGGTGTACATCCCCTTGATTCTATTTATCTTGGTGGTGATGTCTTGTTTTTGTTTTGTTCTGTTTTGCTTTGCTGTCTGTCTCGCCCGGTTAGGCTGTGAGCCCGTCACTGGGCAGGGATTGTCTCGAACTGTTGCCGAATTGTACATTCCAAGTGCTTAGTACAGTGCTCTGCACATAGTAAGTGCTCAACAAATACTTTTGAATGAATGAAAGTGGCAGAGCCAGGATTAGAACCCATAACCTTCTGACTCCGAGGCCCATGCTCTGTCATTACGCTAATCGTGATTATTACAATCATCGTTGCTGTCATTTATTATTAAAACTGAAAGTGGAGGAGAAATAGAGACGCTCAACAGGCTACGTTTTGAGAGCTAAATGATTTTTGGCAATTGTTTGAGAGCACTGCTTCGAAAGTAGGTCCTCTTTGATGAAACCTTTTAAAAGTTCAATTATCGTAAAGTTTCTACTTCCTAGACATAGGAGATTGCTTTGGGTAATAGAAACATCGATCACCAGCACATTGTCATTCATTACCCAGGAGTTGTTTCCCCTTTCACGTGGCTGCTGCATTCGATGCGGCCTCGGGTCACCTGGAACATAAATATGGCATATTGATATTCCACCCTCAGAATTGGCTAAAGGAAACTAAAAAGCCAGTCCTTTATCCCATACTTCAGCTCTTGCCTACTGAAGAAAGGGGCTGCAAGCGCCATTGTAAATCCCGAAAGAAATGAAGGCAGAAGGGCGAAGTAATCCCGGAAGGACAATTATCCTCCAATGTGTTACTTTTTAAAAATGTCAACCCTTCGTCCATTAGCTACAATACTAGTAACTATCATTAACCTGATTATCTCAGTTGAGTAGGTGGTGGGCAAGAATTAAGATTTGGGGTGGGCATTTTGGACCCATCAGGAGGGGAGACTCATTCTGTTGTGTTAATACTCTTCTGAAGCACTTAGTGTACAGAACTCTGTAAGCGCTCAACAGTTCCACTGATTGATTGATTTGAGACGTTCAAACTCTGAAATCGCAACGTCAAAGTTGCGTTAAGTATCCCTTCTGATAGGTCTTCGTGGGAGAACTCATCATCCATGTGGGGCTCCAAAATCCCAAAGAAAATAAGGGCGGGGTGCTGCCTTGGGATTTTCGACAAAACCAATTTATTTCCTGCCAGCCACGTGGGATTTTTCTCCTGCTCCGTTTTAATTCAGGAATCTTTACCTCAAGGGTCAACATAACCATCTGATATTCCTCTCCATAAATAGGAGGTCGTTAGCTATGAGCCCTTCTGAGCAGGGCGATAAATAGGTCAGCCTCTTCTGCCATGTCCTCCGCTCCGAAAAATTGTGTTCACAAAGGAGAAATAGTAGTCATAAGTTCTGGAGAAGAATCGGGTTGAACAGATCCACACAGTCTTTGAACCACGTGGGACTCACAGACTAAGGGGAGAGAGAACAGGCACTCAACCTCCATTTTACAGATGAAGAAAACTCAGCCATACAGAAGTTAAGTGACTTACCCAAGGTCACACGGCAGGCAAGTGGGGAAGCTGGCATTCGAACCCAGGCCTTGGGACTCTCCATCCTAAACTCTACCCACTAGGCCAGTCCGAGTGAGCGTCCCCGAACAAAATCGGGAGAAGGATTAGAAGAAGTTGGCTAAAAGATAGGAGAATGGTCAGAGAGGACTCTCCTATCAATCCTCCTCCTCTCCCCAGGTTAGGTATTCTTTCCGTACACAATTCTTGAGCTGATGGGATCCAGAAAGAGGATTAGAATCCAGATCTTTGGATTCCCAGGACAGTGGTTCTACCACTAGGCCATGCTGATTCACTGACAGCCCACAGCTCTCTTATTAATAATAATAATGGTATTTAAGTGCTTACTATGTACTAAGCACTGGGGTAAAAGGCACTCAGGTAGGACACAGTCCCTGTCCCACCTGGGGATCGGTCTTCCCATTTTACAGATGAGGCACAGAGAAGTGAAGTGACTTCCTCAAGGTCACACAGCAGACAAGTGGCAGAGCTGGGATTAAAACCTGACTCCCAAGCCTGTGCTCTTGTCACTAGGCCATGCTGCTTCCATCTTCAGAGCTCTTCTGAAATCGCATCTCCTCAAGGCAGTCTTCCCTAGTTAGTTTCTAACGTCTCTGCCTCGCATCTTCCAGGTTCCATATCAGCCACATTTATTTAAGGATTTACATGCTAATAATCATGTCCCCTGCCCCGCTTCTCCAATTATCTTTATACTCGATTATTCCCCCTATCTATAAATTTAGTGTCTCTCTCCCCTGCTAGATTGTAAACTCCTTGAGAGCAGGGATCTTGTTTACTAATTTTGTGGTATTCTCTCAAGTGCTTAATACGGTGTTCTGCCTATATGTCACTAAATGCATGTTGATTGATTTGATTGATAGTTGGAGAGTACAGAATAAACCAAAATCTAGATTAACGCAGCCTTTAGAAGGGAGATGGCTCAACATCTAGGAGGTGCTTGGGAGTTCCAGGAAAAAAAAAACCATCAAAGGAGCAATTAAGCTTAATGAGAATGGGAAATTAAATGGTTCATCAAATCGCGTAGATTGCAGGCAGAGAAATGGGCAACAAAGCAAAGCCGAAATAGACGAAAATATTATTCTGGGAATAACCTAGCAATGGGTGAATAGGCATGTTTGGCTGAATTTTTTTAATAGTACTGGTTAAGCTCTTACTATGTGCCAGTCACTGTAAAAAGCGCTTGGGTAGATACAAGCTAAATATGTCAGACACAATCCACCACCCACATAGAGATCACACTCTTAATCCCCATTTTGCAGATGAGATAACTGAGGCACAGATAAGTTAAATGACTTGCCCAAGGTCACGCAGAAGACAGAAGGCAGGGCTGGGATTAGAACCCGGCTCCTTCTGACGCCCAAGCGCTATCCACGAGGCCACATTGCTTCTAAACCACTGGTGAGAATCTCAATTCCATTGCTCTTTCTAGAGGGAAGATAGGATACAGCGCAGCCAGGCTATGGATTCTGAAAGTTAGGTGGAATCCGGATGGGTGGATGGATGGAGAGGTGACATCATATGAAGTGTGACCATGCGCAACGAAAACATTAAAATCTTACCACATCAGAGGGTGAAAATCCTAAACTTTACCGCAAAAATATCTAAGTGGAAATTTTCCATTAGCCATTTGACTTAAGTGAGGAAAGAGAGCAGGAAAGTAAGAAGATATTGGGAACAATTCTTAATTATAATTATGGTAATTGATGAGGGCTTACTGTGTGTCAAGCACTATTCTAAGCACTGGGGTAGGTAAAGCTAATGGTAATTGTTAAGCACTTACTAGACTGTGAGCCTGTTGTGGGCAGGGATTATCTCTCTTTACTGCTGTAATGTATTTTGCAAGCGCTTAGAACAGTGCTCTGCACACAAGTGCTCGATAAACATGACTGAAAAAATGAATATGTCAAGGATTGTACAGAGCACTGGGGTAGATAGAAGCTGTTTAGGTTGGACACAGTCCCTTTCCCATTTTAGGCTTCGGATTAATTAGGAGAGAGAACAGGTATTTAATCCCCATTGGACAGAGAAGCAGCATGGCTCAGTGGAAAGAGCACGGGCTTGGGAGTCAGAGGTCATGGGTTGGAATCCCAGATCTGCCACTTGTCAGCCGTGTGACTGTGGGCAAGTCACTTAACTTCTCTGTGCCTCAGTTCCCTCATCTGTAAAATGGGGATTAAGACTGTGCGCCTCACGTGGGACAACCTGATTACCCTGTATCTCCCCCAGCGTTTAGAACAGTGCTCTGCACATAGTAAGCGCTTAACAAATACCAACATTATTATTATTATATGAAGAAAATGAAGCAGAGAGAGGCTAAGTGACTTACCCAAGGTCACACAGCAAGCAATTGGTGTAGCAATGTTTAGAACACATGTCCCATTCTCTTTCCATTAGCTCAAGTGTTACTACCAAAAAGACTTTTGTTGATAGCATCAGTGGGAGACTTGAAGTATCCTCACAAAGACGAGCTGGACTGTACAGAAAGACAAAGATTTCTCTTCCTAGGATTAGAATCTAATTAGAAAAGAGAAAGAGGTTGTCAGAGGAGAGTAAAATGTATTTTGGGGCCACTGGAAAGCTTCCTCAAGTGAGGAGAAGAAATCACAAACAGGAAATTCAGTGGAGACAGAAAGGAGTGTGAAGTTGAACCTTGCGAGGGAAAGGATACAAGAAAGCATCTTTCAATATATCAAGAGCATCAAACTGGCCAGGGAATCAGAGGCTGCTTGGAAGTCACAGTGCAAAAGTCATAATGGCCCTAATTTATTGGCTTCTTCCTTTACCAAGAAGGCAAAGTCTACGTTGAATTCCTTACGGAGAGCAGAGGAACATCACAATTATCAAAAGGAAAATGTGAAACATGTAGAAAGAGAAAGTTTCCTAATGGATAGTTTTCCCGTAATAAATGAAATCAACCAGCAGGACTCTGCCACACATCAAAAACAGGCTAATGGACTAATCTTCCAACCCGGCACTCTTTAGATCCTGACTTCACTCTACTTTTCATCAGATCATGTCCCCTTAAAGAGAAAAGACATGCTATTGTGAAAAGGATTGCTACTCCTTTGCAGTGATTTTTCACTATTTCAAACCGCTGATTAGTTGAGATTTAAGGAACCATTAAGAAGAAAAATCCAAGGGAAAGCTAAATAAGACTGAAAGTTGGAGTGGAAGAATGACTGAGCAGCTGTTTGGTTTCCACTGAGGATAACAAGACAGGGAATAGACTCCAAATGGAACTTAGGGTCGATGTTAACAACTCTTGACCGAGACAAGAGTCCTGGTGAGAAATATGGTTTTATCCTCTTAGATTTGGATCATGAATATTCAATGAAAGGATAGTATACCTCGGTAAAAAGAGGGGTATAGCCAGATACATAAATACGTGTCCAACTGAGAAGCGCGAACTTAATGTGCTAGTCAATAAAATTGAAATGCAAATACTGGATATTTCCAGAACACTTAAGTTGCAAGTGAGTATGGAAAAAATAGATTGGATCGCTGTGGAGAGCCCCTGCTCTACCAGGAAGCAGTTATGAAGAGCTATCATCCTGGCTAGAGTTTGGATGTCAATATGACAAATACGTTTAGCTCAGGCACAAATGTAAATTGCCCACAAAGTAATCCCTTCTCTATCTGCATGAAAAATATGCCTCTGTGCCCTTAGGCTCCCTTTTACTTATTGGCCGTGTCAAGGTGGTGTTTTATTTAAATATTTTACTTACAGAAGCTTAGCTGTCCAAGTCTACCTTTTGGCCTCGTGGTAAGTGAAATGACTTGCCCAAGGTCACCCAG
Organism: Ornithorhynchus anatinus; assembly: GCF_004115215.2. Lineage (NCBI taxonomy): Eukaryota > Metazoa > Chordata > Mammalia > Monotremata > Ornithorhynchidae > Ornithorhynchus > Ornithorhynchus anatinus. The sequence continues at coordinate 22,058,439 of NC_041746.1, forward strand.
CAGGCAAGAGGTGGAGCCAGGATCCTCTGACTCTGAGGCTCACGCTCTTTCCACTAGGCTTACTCCCTCAAATGCCGTGGTCTGGCAGCGGGCAGCTGGGAGATGAGATGTGACAGAAGAGTCACATAGTCAAACTGAGGCTTCAGGAAATCCACAACACAAAAATGGGCCCAGACAGGGCAACCATGAGACATCTCTCCATGTCCATGAGGCAGAACAATGGTCAGTTATTCATTCATTGTCAGTCACTTACACTCACCAAAAATCATTCCATCCCTATGTTAATGGTATTTTCTGAGCATGAGGCACTGAATTAATAATAATGATAGTGTTAAGCACTTACTATGGGCCAAGCACTCTTCTAAGCACTGCGGTAGATACTAAGTAATCACTTTGTCCCACGTGGGGCTCACAGTCTTAATCCCCATTTTCCAGATGAGGTAACTGAGGCACAGAGAACTGAAGTGGCTTGTCCAAGGTCACACGGCAGAGAAGTGGCAGAGCCGGGATTAGAACCCACTTCCTCTGACTCCCAAGCCCGGGCTCTTTCCATCAGACCACACTGCCTCTGTAAACAATCAATCGTATTGAGTGCTAGCACTAAGCACTTGGGCGAGTACAACAGTAGCCATACAGCTTTTCCTGTCCTCAAGGAACTTAAAACCCAATTAAAATCAGTAACATCATTATGGAACTTGAAAGCTAGCTAGTTTTACCTTTTTCCTCCTTCACCAACTTCAGTCAAGGGCTGAGGGAGGGGTGAAAGTGTTTAAAGGGTATGGATTCAAATGCAAGAACAAGGCAGAAGGGAAAGGGAGTAGGGGGAGAAGATGACTTAATCCAGGAAGGCCTCTTGGAGGAGATGTGACTTTAATAAGGCTTTGAAGGTGGGAAGAGTGGTGGTTTGGTGCAGACCAGAGGGAAGGTGTGGGCCAGAGGATGGAGGTGAGCTAGACAAGATGAAGGTACAGTGAGTCGGTTGGCATTAGCGGAGCAAAGTACGCAGGGTTGGATGGAAGTAGCAATCCATGAGGAAAGTTAGGATTGGGCAAAATGATCAAGTTCTTTAAAGCTGACGGTAAGGAGTTTCTGTGTGGTGTGGAGGAGGTGGATGGGCAACCTCTGGAGATCCTCGGGGCGTGGGGAGAAGTGGATTGAACGGTTTTTAGAAAAACGATATGGGCGGCAAAGAGAAGTAAAGACTGGAGGGTGTGAAAAAAGAAGGCAGGGAGGTTAGTGAGGAGGCTGATGCAGAAGTCCAGGCAGAATATGATAAGTTCTTCGATCAACGTGGGTAGCTGTTCGGATGGAGAGGAAGGAACAGATTTTAATGATGCGAAGGTTGAACCGACTGGATTTGGTGACAGACTGAATATGTGGGTTGAATGAGAGAGATTTTCCCCCTCCACACTGTAAGCTCATTTTGGGCAGGGAACGTGTCCACCGGCTCTGTTGTATTCTCCCAAGTGCTTAGCACAGTGCTCCGCAAACCGTAAGCACTTCATCATACAGGTGATGTTCTGCACGGAGTAAACGTTCAATAAATACGATTGAATTAAGGAATCATCATGAATGGTATTTATTATGATAAGGTGAAGGTTATGGTCTTGTGAGACGAGGAGGATTAGTGGTGTTGTCTACACTGGTGGGAAAGACAAGGGTTAATGTGAGCAGATGAGGAGTTCTCTTTTGGACATGTGAAGTTTGAGATGCTGGTGGGATATCCAAATGGAGTTGTCCTGAAAGCAGGAGGTCATGTGAAATTGCAGAGAAGGAGAGCGGGCAAGGCTGGAGAGGTAGATTTGGGAATCCCTCACGTAGAGATGGCAGTTGAAGCCAAGAAAACAAATGAGTTCTCCAAGGGAGTGGGTGTAGATGGAGATTAGAAGGTGACCCAGAACTGAGCCTCGAGGGTTTCCCCGAGTTAGGGGGTGGGAGGCGGAGGAGGAGACCGAGAAAGAGACAGAGAGTGAGCTGCCGGAAAGATAGGAGGAGAACCAGGAGAGGACAGTAGTGTCGGTGAAGCCGAGGTTGGATAATGTTTTGAGGAGAAGAGGGTGTTGGACAGAGGGCAGCTGAGAGGTCAAGGAGGATGAGGATGGAATAGAAGCCATTGGCTTTGGCAAGAGGGGGATGATTGCTTACTTCTGAGAGGGAGGTTTCTGCGGAGTGAATGGGGCAGAAGCCAGATGGGAGCAAGTCAAGGAGACAGTTGGAGGAAAGTGGAGGCAGCAGGTGTAGACACGTCTCTCAAGGAGTTTGGAAAGGAATGGTAGGAGAGGGATGAGGTGATAACTGGAGGGAGTCATGGATTCAAGGGAGGATTTTTGTTAGGATAGGGGATACGTGAACATGTTTGAATGTACTGAAAAACCTTGTTTTCCATTAGGGCAATTAGACCTGAAGTCAAGTTAAAGTTGGCTGGTTTCCAACCAATTTACATCTCCCTAGATTGAAACCTAGACTGAATTTCACCACGTGAGACTGCAGGTTGGGGTTACAGAGTATTAAGGAGCTAAACTCATCACAGGTTTCCTTATACGATGGGTCAGAGGTCTGTAATGCTTACCGTGTGTCGAGCACTGTACTGAGCACTTGGGAGAGTAGACTATGACATAGTCAATACGTTCCCTGGTCACTCTGACCAGGCTTCCTCTCTGATGGCGAAGGTGGCTATTGTGTAAGTCTTTGCCAGGTCTGTATATGAGTTTGCAAGCACCAAACCCCCTGTGAAGTTAGCATCGGGGGGAATTTGTGTGTCCTATTATATTGCAAATTAGTCATGAGGTCAGTGTCAGTAAAAGATTTATTTCAGAAAGGGTATTTTTTAAAAAAGGCTCAAGGTAATAATGTGTTAAAGGAAGAATATGAAATCAAATGGTGAGAAAACAGCTTTTTCTGAGGTTACAAAATTGACCATCCCTCAATATTTTACAGCCATTAAAGTTTCCTTCATTTAGCTGGATTGATAAAACTGAATATTAAGTTGAATTTGCTCAGTGCTTTTCTTTTTCCAGTGCCCTTTCACAATTCTTATCTTGTTTTTTTGTCCTCAGAACATCCCTGTCAGCTAGAGAGAAGCAGGGATTATTATCATATTATCAGCCCCATTTCACAGATGAGGAAACCGAGGCTGAGAAGTTAATTAATTTACCCATGGTTCCTCCAGAACTCAATTTCCAGAGAAGATATTAGAACCCACATCTTCCGACTCTTAGACCTGTGGTCTTCCTCTGAAACATCCGGCATCTCATATCTTCGACTAATGCAGAATTCTTCATCTAGATGAAATACTCTTTCGTAGACTCCTTCTTTCCCCACAATAAAGTAGGTAAGCGGCAAGGCCGAGTGGAAGTAGAGTGACCTAATGAAAAAGGCGTAGACTTGGAAATCAGAGTACCTGGATTCTGATCTTGGCTCCAGTCTGGCGGTGTGATCTTAGGCAAGTCATTTCCCTTCTCTGGGCCTGAGTTTCCTCAACTGTAAAATAAATTCATTCATTCATTCAGCGGTCGTTATTAAGCACTTACTGTCCGCAACTCACTGTACTAAGCACTTGAGAGAGTACAATTTAGCAGTAAACAGACACGTTCTCTGCCCGCAACGAGCTTACAGTCTAGAGAGGGAGAGAGACATTATTAAAAAGGAATTACTGATATGTACATTACTGTGGGGCAGGGAGCGGGGAATCAAAATGGGGATTCAATCCCTGATCTCCCTCCTTTGAGAGTGAGCCCCGTGCAGGACAGGAATTATGTACAACCTGATTAACTCGTATCTACCCCATCTACCCTAAATGGCACTTAGAACAGCGCTTGACACATATTAAGCACTTAACAGAGACCACAGTTACTATTAACAGATGGGAAACTCTCCCTTCGGTGGGAAAGTATTCATATGATTCTGGGCCCAATTTAGAAGCAGGCAGGTAAGCCAAAATAAAATAGAGTGTGTAGAGAACAGAGAATTACCACATGCTTAGAGTTTGACTCCGACTATCCTCCACCCCCAGCTAGACAGTGGTCATGGATCTTAGAAACGAACAGATTTTCATAATTATTTCATTTGTATTAAAGCACGATATGACCTGTTTACATAAGGTTTGGGAAATATCAAGTTATTATTAAATTCATGAATCACTTCCATTTTAGTATTTTACGGGACGGAAGGCAGAGCTGGAGGCTTTTTCTGGCCTATGAGACTCAGTCGCTCAGTATTTGCACTGGGTTTAGAAAGTAGAAGAAAAAACATTCCCTTCAAGAAATATCAGGAAAGTAGATAGGGTGGATGAAGTATTCAGGGTGAAAGAATTAAGTTTGGAAAATAACTGTATTTTCCGTATCAGAGGCCTGGCGGAACAAGGTAGAAAGAGGAGGAGGGCAGAGGCAATAAATAGCATGTAGACAACAATACTGAGAGAGGAAGTCTGGGTTCTAGTTTCAGAAAAGAAATGCATGGCAGAGTGAATAGACCGTTGACCTGGGAGTCAGGAGAAGCAGCGTGGCTCAGTGGAAAGAGCCCGGGCTTGGGAGTCAGAGATCATGGGTTCGAATCCCGGCTCTGCCACTTGTCAGCTGTGTGACTGTGGACGTCACTTCACTTCTCTGGGCCTCACTTACCTCATCTGTAAAATGGGGATTGACTGTGAGCCCCACGTGGGACAACCTGATCAGCCTGAATCTCCCCCAGCGCTTAGAACAGTGCTCTGCACATAGTAAGCGCTTAACAAATACCAACATTATTATTAAGGTCATGCGTTCTAATCCCGCCTCTGGGATTAGAACCCGGGTCCCCTGACTCCCAGGCCTAGGCTGGTTCCATCCTTCTGGACCCAAAATGAGGTCCTGCACAAAAAAAAAATCTTTCCATGGAACGCTGAAGCTCCTGCCCCTCCCCTGCCTGCCTTCAGACTTGGTACAGTCCGTGTCCGTGCCCCAGCGGGCGTGTGATGGGCAGAGTCACCATCGCTATAATTAATTTCTCTGCTCAGATTTTTGGGCTGTGAAATTTTAGAACCGAGACACATCTGCCGTGCCCAAGGGAGACTCCATCATCCCAACCAAAAGATGAGAAGGGACATCCAAATCAGCTAAATATCAAGCTTCTGGGAAATGAAGAAACTGAGCGACTGCTCCATGTTGCCCACAGGAAGCACTGCACACGAGAAGCAGCGTGGCCTAGTGGATAGAGCACAGGCCTGGGAGTCAGTAGGGGGTCACACTTGTCTGTGTGACCATGGGCAAATCACTTATCTTTTCTGTGCCTCAGTTACTTTGGCGGTAAAATGAGGATTAAGTGCTATTGTATAATAAGCACTCCCTTCTGCGTCGCCCTGCCTTGCTCCCTTTATTCATCCCCGCCCCACAGCACTCATGTATATATCATTTATTTATTTATATTAGTGTCTATCTTCCCTTCTAGACTGTCAGCTCCTTATGGGCAGGGAATTTGTCTGTTGTATTGTACTCTCCCGAGCACTTGAGAAGCACTGTGGCTTAAAGGAAAGAGCACGGCCTTGGGAGTCAGATGTCATGGGTTCTAATCCCAGTTCCTCCACCTGTCAGCTGTGTGACTTTGGGCGAATCACTTCACTCCTCTGTGCCTCATTTACCTCATCTGTAAAATGAGGATTAAGGGTGTGAGCCCCATGTGGGACAATCTCGTTACCTTGTATCTACTCCAGAGCTTAAAAGAGTGCTTGGCACATAGTAGGTCCTTAACAAATATCATTATTTACAGTGCTCTGCACACACTAAGTGCTCAGTACATACAGTTGACTGAAGGACTGACTAAGCACTTAAAACATACCATTGTGATTTAAGGACAAGTCTCCAGGTTTGGAAGACAAGAGCACAGTACGGGAGGTGAAGGGTGACTGACTGGAATCCCCTCACAGACCCCCTGTCTTCCGTAAAATTTTATTCCCGGCTTTGGGCTTCCATTGGGGATTTTATTTTTTCAGAGGCTCAGTTTGTCATTAATCAATTAGAAAATGAGATTCCCAGCCCGGTCTGAAACTGCATGGCTCAGGATCTGATTCCCCCTTAGCATTAGGGCCTCTTTAATGATGCTCCCTATTCATCCCGCTAATTAATCTTCCTTTCACACTCCAGTCTGCCCTGAGAGGGGATTCGGTCTTTAAATATGCACAGAGGTATCATTGCCTTTAAGACACAATGGATCTGTAGGAATTCAGAGTTTCCAGAAGTAGCTGGTGGGAGGTGGGAGGAGGAGAATGGGAGAGAACGGAGAGTTAGGATTCCACATTCAAAGACGATGCCTCCGATAGTGAAATTGACCGTCATCGCAGGCTGATGATGAGGATGATTATGGTACTGTTAAGCACTTACTATGTTCCAGGCACTGTAGTAAGTTCTGGGGTGAATACAAGAAGGAAATCGGGTTGGACCCAATCCCTGTCCTACATGGGGCTCACAGTCTCGATCCCCATTTTACAGATGAGGTAACTGAGGTACAGAGAAGTGAATGGACTTCCCCAAGGTCACAAAGAAGACAAGTGGCAGAGCCCAGAGGACCAATCTGAAACTGACAGCCTTTTCACACATGCCAGCAAAGATCATTCCCAATCAGGCTCTGGTCTGCCATTTGTGGGCCCTGGCTTTTGTCTGGCTTCTTATTTCATAGCCCTTTTGGAACTTCTGGAGCGGAAGAGGAGGTTCCTCTCTGGGTCACTGGACAGAGCTGATGATGATAATCAGGATTATGGTACCTGTTAAGCACTTACTTTGTGCCAAACCCTGGGGTAGATATAAATTAATCTGATTGGACCCAGTCCCTGTCCCCCCCGCCCAGGGGCAGAATTTTACAGATGAAGTCACTGAGGACCAGAGAATGATTTACCCAAGTTCACACAGCAGACATGAGGCAGAGCGGGGATTAGAATTCAGACCACTGTCGGGAGTGGAATGCTCAAATGATCGATCATATTTATTGAGTGCTTACTGAGAGCTTGAGATCAATCAAGCAAGGGTATTTATTGAGTGTTTACTATGTGTAGAGCATTGTATTAAACTCTTGGGAGAGTTCAGGACAACAGAATTAGCAGACACGTCCCCCGCCCATAACGAGCTTACTGTCTAGAAGGGGAGACAGACATTAATATAAAGAAATTCAATTACAGATAGGTACATAAATACTGTGGGACTGAGGGAGGGGTGAATAAAGGGAGCAAATCCTAGGGCAAAGATGACACAGGGAGGAAGAGAAGAGGAAATGAAGGCTTAGTCAGAGAAGACCTCTTGGAGGAGATGTGCTTTAAATCAGTTTATTGCAATCTTTACACACAGATTAGAAAGGCAGTTATTGGTCTGAAACTGCTTAAAACATAATCATTAGAGTCCCACGCTTGGACCTTAGAACTTATTATTTGCTGACTTGTTATATGCAAAATGGGAAAAAATGGTCAATTTAGATGCAATTTAATCTGTGAGAGACCATGAAATTCTTTTTTACCTCCAGAGAGTTTGATGCAAACTAATCTAGTGTGATAGAAATGTCCTTGCCTCTCTCCAGACTGTAAATTAGGTATCTTTAATAAGCCCTGATCCCATACTCTCCCAAGTGCTTAGCACACTAATCTGCACACAATAAATACCACTGATGGGTCGACTGTGAGTACTCTTAACTGAGCCTTTTTAGCTCAGTGTGGGCAAGGAATCCGTCTACCGACTGGGTTGTATTGTATCCGAAGCACTTAGTGCAGTGCTCTGCACAGAGTAAGTGCTCAGTAAGTATTTTCGATCGACTGGGAGGAAACAAGGGTGATGGGGTGACTGGGGGACATCTTCCTTGCTTAGTCTGATGAGAGAAGATGAAGGCCATTTCTGGACAAAATCCACGTTCATGAATGCTACCTTCTCCTCTCATGAGTCACCAAACCACCAATAACACAGGAATCGGCATGACTTTTAAGCACTCACCTATCCTCGCTCTTCTCCCACCACAACCCAGCTCGCCACTCCATAATAATAATAATGCTGGTATTTGTTAAGCGCTTACTATGTGCCGAGCACTGTTCTAAGCGCTGGGGTAGACACAGGGGATCAGGTTGTCCCACGTGGGGCTCACAGTCTTAATCCCCATTTTACAGATGAGGTAACTGAGGCACCGAGAAGTTAAGTGACTTGCCCAAAGTCACACAGCTAACAAGTGGCCGAGCCGGGATTTGAACCCATGATCTCTGACTCCAAAGCCCGTGCTCTTACCACTGAGCCACGCTGCTTCTCACTCCTCTTACACGAACCCTCTCACTGTACCTCAGTTTCATCTCTCTCTCTCCATCGACCCTCCATCCTGGAGCACCCTCCCACTTCGTATCCAGCAGAGCTCCTCTCTCCCCATCTTCAAAAATAATAAAATTTACTGAAATTATATCTCCTCCAGGAAGCCTTCCGTGCTTAATCTCTCTCCACCTACTTCCATACCTACTGCATCACCTATGCATGTAGGTCTGTACCTCGTAAGCCCTTGGGTATTTTCCCCCACACTCTCATAGCACTTACGTACATATCTTGAGAAGCAGTGTGGCCTAATGGATAGAGCACGGGCCTGGGAGTCCGAAGGACCTGGATTCTAATCCCGGCTCTGCCAGGTGTCTGCTGTGTGACCTTGGGCAAGTCTCTTAAATTCTCTGGGCCTCGGTAATGTCATCTGTAAAATGAGAGTGAAAGCCCCATGTGGGCCGGGACTGTGTCCAACCTAATTAATTTGTATCCTCCCTGGTGCTTAGAACAGTGCTTGGGCACATAGTATGCGCTTAAAAGTACCATAATTATTGTCTTTCCATCTGGCTGCTTCCCCTATCCATAATTTATTTTAGGGTCTGTCCTCCCCATCCGATTGTAAATTCCAGAGGGCTGGAATTGTGTCTTCTGAGTATATCGTACTCTCCCAAGTGCTTAGTACAGAGCCCTGCACACTGTGAAAACCAATATCACTGATGGAGTGAGTGACCTGAACACGTCTGTGTCTAATGACCTTGCAGCAGCAGCTGAAATCTGGATCAGAGAAGGGGGAAAACCTCCCCCCGGCCTCTGCCCGCTGAGACCAGGATGGTAACGGCAGCTGAAGAGCCACACCTCGGTTGCCCTTGCTAGAGAGGGTTCAGAAAAATAACAACCAGGACCTGCTGAGCATGCAGAGCGTTCTCTCGCAATGAATATTAAAGTGAGTAGGATGTCCAGAGAGAGCAAAATGGAGGTGAAACTAGTATTTCTGGTTACAATTAGAACTCCGAGGGGCTTCTGGAGGCTCGTGCACGTCGGTCTGGGTGACAGAAAAGCGAAATCTTCTTCTCTGAGGGGTTTCGGAGCCCCCACCCGGAGGCGGGCTTCAGGGCCCTTCAATCCCGGGGCAACCAGATGGTCTCGATCCCTCCCACCGGGCCCAGAATGATGATTCTGCTCCTTCACGGGCCTCGGCTAGTGGCTGAGGAGGAGCTGGGGACCTGGAAGAAGCTCCGAGCAATTTTATGGGACAGATGCGTCAGTGCCCTGCAGGGTCGCGGTTCAGTTCCCCGACCAGCCGTTTCCCTTTTCACGCTCCCTGCCTTGTCATCCCAGCGAAGAGCCCTTGGCCTCTCTGCCTCTCTCGGGTGACTCTGCTGGCACTTTTTCCCCCGTCACGGTGACAGCGGGAGGAAAGGGTCAGCCCAGTGAGGAGTCTGGAAGCCCGGACAGGGCGGGAATCTGCAGCGGGGAAAACCTGCCAGTGGTGCTAACCCTGGAGTTGCTAGCGGGCCTTCTGTCACCTGCGATCATTTTCCCTGCGTCCTTTCCAAAAGAGGGATGATTTGTCTGGATATCACCTGGCAATCAACTCTGTTTCCTCCCTGAGAGCCTGTTAATAGCTTGATATGGGCAGTTGCGCATGAGAAGACAGAGAGGGAGAAAAAGTCCTGTCAGTCTTGGAAAAAAAAGACTATTTTGTGCGGTCATCGTTTGGTGGATTTAATTTTCATGGGGCAGAGTGTGAGTATTGCAGGGAAAAGACTTCCCTGATTTGCTTTCTAACCTGTTATGGAGCTAGAGGAAGCAGGAAGAGGGAAGCAGTGTAGCCTAATGGATAAAGCACAGGATTGGGAATCAGAGGACCTGGGTTCATTCATTCAATAGTATTTATTGAGCGCTTACTATGTGCAGAGCACTGTACTAAGCGCTTGGAATGTACAATTCGGCAACAGACAGAGACAATTCCTGCCCACTGATGGGTTTACAGTCTAATTCCGGTCTGCCGCTTGTCTGCTGGGAGACCTTGGGCAAGTCGCTTCACTTCGCTGTGCCTCAGTTACCTCATCTGTAAAATGGGGATTAAGACTATGAGCCCCGTGTGGTTTAGGAACTGTGTCCAACCTGATTACTCTGTCTCTACCTAGTGCTTAAAACAGTGCTTGGCACATAGCGCTTAACAAAAAACCAGAATTATGATCGTTATTATTATTATGTGTTCCCCCCATCCTCAACAGCCTGAACTCATGCCCCAGGTTTCAGAACTCAGACTAGGGAGTGCAGTTGGCAGAAATTCAGGAACCAGGCCAACTGAAACTCTGCCCTCTGCTCCCCCCGCCCGACATAAATACTTCTCCCAGAGTCTACTGCCTGTGCCAACTCTTCCTGACTGATAATTGCCTCCTTAAACTCCCAGGGCCTCCATCTCCCTCTCTCTCACCCCTGATGACCTTGCCCACCATTTTATCGACAAAACTGAAATCACCAGGCGTAAACTCGACCAAATCTCCCATACAGCTCCACCTCTTCAGGCCCCTCCTTCCCCGAAATCCACTCTCAGGAAGAATAATAATATTAATAGTATTTGTTAAGCACTTACCACGTGCTAGACACCGTACTAAGCTCTGAGGTGGATACAAGCAAATTGGGTCGCACACAGTTCCTGTCCCATGTGGGGCTCACAATCTCAATTCCCAATTTACAGATGAGGTAACTGAGGCCCAGAAAAGTGGGAAGGGGCTTGTCCAAGGTCACCCAGCATTCAGGTGGCGGAGCCGGGATCAGAATGAAGGGCTGTGAGCTGTTTTAGTGTTCTCTCTGAATTGGGTGGGAGCGTGACAGATTTACCTATCAGAGGCAGATGGCAGGATGGAGAAATGGGATGACGAAGCAGAGTAGAAAGCCCAAGATGGCGGTTCTCTCCTTCCGCTGCCAACTCGGATCTTCTCTGCCATTGCTTCCGTTAGTAGCTATCCTCCTCGCAATTCAGGCCCCAGTTTAGCATCCTGGAAAGGAAGGGGGTCCCCATTTCATGAAGTGGAGCAGTGGCCTCGTAGCAGCTTCAAGATATGAGCTCTGAGGACTAAACATAATAATGATAGTATTTGTGAAGCTCTTATAATGTGCCAAGCACTGTACTGAACGCTGGGGTAGGTACACGATTATCAGGGAGGGAGAACAGGGATTGAACCTCCATTTGGCAGACGAGGGAATTGAGGCACAGAGAAGTGAGGTGACTTCATGCAATTATTATTATATTTATCGAGGGCTTACTGTGTGCAGAACACTGTGCTAAGTGCTAGGGAGAGTACAAAGCAATAATAGACGCATTCCCTGCCCACAATGAGCTTATAGTCCGTAGGGGGAGACAGACATTAAGGTAAATGAATAAATTTCAGATTCGTGCATAAGGGCTGTGGGTTTGGGAAGGGGGATGAATGAAGGGAACAAGTCAGAACTACACAGAAGGAGGAGGGAGAAGAGGAAAGAAGGGTTTAGTCAGTGAAGGCCTCTTGGAGGAGATGTGCCTTCAGTAAGACTTGGAAGGGGGGAGAGAGTCGAATTTGAGGAGGGAGGGTGATTCAGGTCAGAGGTGGGCAAGAGGTCGGCGGTGAGGTAGGGGAGACGGAGGCACAGCGAGAAAGTTAGCACTACAGGAGTGAAGTGAGCGGACTGGGTTGTGGTAGGAGAATAGCGAGGTGAGGTAGGAGGAGACAAGGTGATGGAGTGTCTTGAAGCCAATGGTGAGGAGTTTTTGTGTGATGTGGAGGTGGATGGGCAACCACTGGAGTTTTCCGAGGAGTGGAGAAACATGTCCTGAACGTTTTGGTAGAAAAATGATCCTGGCAGCAGAGTGAAGTATGGACTAGAGTGGGCAGAGACAGGAGGCTCAGCAAGGAGTCTGATGCAGTAATCCAGGCGGGAGAGGATGAGTGATTGTATTAACGTGGTAACATTTTGGATGGAGAGGAAAGGGTGGATTTTGACAATGTTGTGAAGATGGGACCGACAGGATTTAGTGATGGATTGAATATGTGTGCTGAATGAGAGAGAGAAGTCAAGCATAACGTTAAGGTTACAGGCTTGTGAGACAGGAATGATGATGGGGGCATCTACAGTGACGGGAAATCAGGAGGAGGTCAGGGCTTGGGTGGGAAGATAAGGAACTCTACTTTGGACATGCTCAGCTTGAGGTGATGGGCGGACATCCAAGTAGAGAGGTGCAGTCTCACATCTCCTCTTGTGTCTTGAAGGCAAGAGGAGATGTGAGACTGTAGAGAGGGAGAGAGATCAGGGCTGGAGATGGAGATTGTGGGTAACATCTGCATAGAAGTGATGGGACTTGGCCAAGGTCACACAGCGGGGAAATGGCAGAGCCAGGAATACCATCATCAGTGGTATTTATCGAGGTCTTACTGGGTGCAGAACACTGAACTAAGCGCTTGGGAGTGTACAATGTACAGTACACAACCAAACTGGTAGACACGTTCCCCGCCCACAATGACCTATTTGACACTTTCTCCTAATTCATTCCCCACCTTGCTCCCAGTGCCAGGGAGACTGCTTACCATCCTTTGCTACAATTTTGGCAATTAATGTCTTTCCCTAAAATCAAACGCTCACCAAAGTTACATCTTGAAATGCTCTTGAGATTCTCCGCTCTGCCACTTAATAATAATAATGTTGGTATTTGTTAAGCGCTTACTATGTGCCGAGCACTGTTCTAAGCGCTGGGGGAGATACAGGGTAATTAGGTTGTCCCACCTGAGGCTCACAGTCTTCATCCCCATTTTACAGATGAGGGAACTGAGGCCCAGAGAAGTCAAGTGACTTGGCCACAGTCACACAGCTGACAAGTGGTAGAGTGGGGATTCGAACCCATGACCTCTGACTCCAAAGCCCGGGCTCTTTCCACTGAACCATGCTGCACTTGTCAGCTGTGTGACTGTGGGCAAGTCACTTAACTTCTCTGTGCCTCACTTACCTCATCTGTAAAATGGGGATTAACTGTGAGCCTCACGTGGGACGACCTGTTGACCCTGTAACTCTGCACATAGTAAGCGCTTGACAAATACCAACATTATTATTATTATTACCATTTCACATACCCACCGAGCAGCTCACATTAGCAACATTTGGCTAGTTGACTGGCAATTCCTGAGCATAGCCACATCATAAGCCTCTCCATCCCCCCTCCAAGGGACCGCCGCTGAAGAGGGGTACAGAAAATCTGGCAGGTCACTGCCAGGTTTTATGCCAACGGTCTCAGGTCAGCCACTCTCCCGAAAAACTCTCACTCTGGGAAAAAAAAAAAATAAGAGAATAGTAGCAAGTTTCAACACCACTATCAAATGGTTCCTCCACAGCAACCGTACTTCATGAAAGAAATGTTTAATAGATGAATAAACTACCCCCAGAGGGAAATTTCAAGAAAGAAAGTCCGTCATTCCGGCATTGTAAAAATGGTGCCGTTCTTTTTCTCACGTCCTTTCCATCTCCTTGAATTGAAGCGGTGCGCTTCTGAGGAGAACAGAAAGCAAGGTCTGGAAAACACAGTGCTATTGAAGGCGCTATAAAACCCTTTCTGCAGTCTATTATCCACAAGAATACAGTCCATCAAGGTCTACCTCCACAAAACCAAGACATATAATCAACAGAAATTTCATGGCCAATATCTCAATAGTAACTATCACTCCTGAATTTTCTTTGTTTTCTTCAAAGTTGCTGCCCAGTTTTGGGGAACTAATCATTCCTTAAAGCTCTCAGATTCTGCGGTCCTGATTTCCCAAGGGTTAGGCTTCTGAAGGTCCCAGCCTTGGGAAAATCATGTTTGGCAAGATCAGGGACTGTGGGAAAAAGCAGTTTGGGAATCTACTCACAGATGGTTTTAATACAGATTTCACGTGGTGTCTTTTTTTTTTTTGCGGAGATGTCTTTTATTTTTGCTGGGGTTGGTATCTGCTAAGTCCTTACTATGTGTTAGGCACTGTATTAGGCCCTGGCTTGATACAAGAAAATTAGATTGGACACAGTCCCTGTCCCATTTCACAGATGGGACAACTGAGGCATGGAAAAGTTAAGATATTTGCCCAAGGTTGCACAGCAGAGAAGTGACTGAGGCAGGACTAGAACCCAGGTCCTCTGACTCTCAGGCCCACTTTCCACTAGGGAACACTGCTTTTTTTGTTGTGGCATACGGCACACTTTCTCCCAAAAAATGTTATCATCGACAGGAAAAATAATAATAAATAATAAAAATACTGCCTCTCCTACTGCAACTGTTGGTCAGTTGGTCGGTCCTGTCAGTCTCATCTTCACAATAACCCTACAATCCACCCTTTCCTTTCCATCTAAACGGCTGCCACATTAATACAGTCGCTCATCCTATCCCTCTTAGATTACTGCATCAGCCTCCTTGCTGACCTCCCAACCACCTGCCTGTCCCCACTCCAGCCCATCCTTCACTCCGCTGCCCTGATCGTCTTTCTACAGAAACGTTCAGGACACGTCATCCCCCTCCTCAAAAATCTCCAGCAGTCGCCCATCCACCTCTGAACCAAACAAAAACTCCTCACTGTTGGCTTTAAAGCAGTCCCTCACCTTGCTCCCTCCTACCTCACCTTGCTTCTGTCCTACAACCCAGCCCCCCCACACAGGTGTTTAATTCCCACTTTACAGATTAGGAAACCGAGGCCCAGAGAAGTTAAGTGACTTGCCTCAGGTCACCCAGCAGACGAGTGGAAGATCTGGAATCGAAACCCAGGTCTCTAAATTCTGAAATAACTCCCTTCCATTTGCAAGAACAGCGTTTTCCTTCCCTTCTCACAAAGAGAGTGATGGAGCTAGGAAAACCCGAAGACGGGATCGGCCGGGCTTACGGCAACAATGAGAAACGATGTGCCCTACTGGGTGGAGCGCGGGTCTGGGAGTCAGAGGACTTGGGTCCTAATCAAGCACTTAGTACAGTGCTTTGCACACAGTAACTGCTCAGGAAATAGGAGTGAATGAATTAATGAATAGTCCCCACTCCGCCACATACCTGCTGCGTGACCTTGGACGAGTCACTTCACTTGTCCACGCCTCAGTTACCACAGGGCTAAAAGGAATCACATCAGACACAGTCCCTGCCTTATGTGGGACTCACGGTCTAAGGGGGAGGGAGAACTGATATCCAATCCCCATTTCCCAGATGAGGAAACTGAGACGTAGAAAAGTTAACCGTCTTTCCAAGGTCACACAGGAGGTAAGTGGCAAAACTGGGATTAGAACCCGGTCCTCTGACTTCCAGTCTTGTGTTCTTTCTACATGGTTTCTCCAGCTAACGTGAATCTCTCTTCTTGTAGTAGCCACACATCGATGCTACTTATTGAGCACTGTACTAAACACTGGGGAGAGTCTACATAACAGAATTAGCAGACACGTTCCCTGCTCCTAATGATTTTACAGTCTAGAGGGGGAGACAGACGTTAATATGAATAAGTAATTTATAATATATAATTTAAAGATTTAAGTGCTATGGGGTTGGGAGTGAGGAGACTATCAAGTGTCCAAAAGTCATTACACGAAAATGGGAGTTCACTTATCACGTTAGAGTTTTCCTGCTCTTTGTTGACAGAGCAAGAAAAGAGTATTTGAAACTTGTTAGTAGTGATTCAAGTTCTATTTCAAATTCTTTTTTAATCCCTTTTAGTAGAGTTGTAGCCTCAGCGACTACCTGAGCAACTTGTCGGTTGTGTGACCCTTAGGCAAGTCACTTGGGTTCTTTATGTCCCAGTTATCTCCTCTGTAAAATGGGGATTGAAATTGGGAGCCTCACGTGGCCCAACCCGATTTGCTTGTATCCAACCCAGCTCTTAGTACTGTGCCTGACACTTGCAAATAAAATCTCATTCTAGATATAATTGAAACTTTCCATGTCCGTCCCGAAGTACCAATGTGTGATCTCCACAAGGGAGAGACTACCTTAAAATGGTCATTCATCGGGTCAGTGAAATAGCATCCAGTCACCACCTTTTGACCGTAAATTATGAACCGGGGCAGGGGTGACTTGTGGTAATGACTTCACCACTCCTAAGGCAAACTGTCTGGCTTATTTGTTAAGTAAGTGCTTAACAAATACCGCGTTTATTATTGTTATTATTGTTAATATTATCCCAGGTGAGACCCTGCAGTTACCAGAGATCGTTTGGTTTCCAGATGATTTTTGCTGCTTTACAAAGCTCCTCCACTGAAAAGTTCCTACCACGCTTGTGATACCCAATGTCTATACCTCAGGGATTCCAGTTTTCAAAGTTTAATTAACACAGAAATTAGGAAAGAGCTGCAATTAGACATTAGTAAATGAATAAATAAAGCATAAATCCATTGCAGGCCAATTAGTTCATACCCCTGGGTCCTGAATTACATTAGCGTCGCTGAAAGGGGGAAAGAATATGTCCGAGTACCCGACAGAAACATGTGATGGAGTGATGTTGTGTACTAAGACAGACCGCTTATTCGTCCTAAATTACCGGATGCTGAGAGGGGTGTCGTGCAGTGAGTAAGCACACGGAATTCATTACCACAGAAGCTGTGCAGGCCAAAATGTTAGTAACCTCAAGTTTTCTACCTACTGATTTTTTGGCAATTTATAGCTATGTGTTTCCACCATTCGACTTTATGCTCCTTGAAGGTAAGGACTGTCTCTTTTACTTCCTTGGAAGTTCCCAAATGACTTGGATGGTCCCTGTGCACAGAAGAGGTTCTATAAATGCTGTTTATTGAGGCCTTGGATCAATACACTGATGAGAAGTCCATAATGGGGAAGCAGAGAAGCGGTATGGCCTAGTGGATAGAGCACGGGCCTGGCAGTCGGAAGGACCTGGGTTCTTATGCCGGCGGCGCCATGTGTCTACTGGGTGACCTTGGGCGAGTCACTTCACGTCTCTGTACCTCAGTTCCCACGTCTGTAAAAGAGGACTGAGAGTCCCATGTGGGACAGGGACTGTGTCCAACCTGATTAGCTCAACACTTAGATCAGTACCTAGCACACAGTAAAAGCGATTAACAAACAGCATAATAATGAAAATAATAGTAATAGTGATAACGGTATCTGTAAAGCACTTTTCATTCAATCGTATTTATTCATTAGCTTGTATCTACCCTAGTGTTTAGTACAGTGCCTGGCACAGAATAAGTGTTTAACAAGTACCATAAAATGGAAACAAAGACAAAAAATAAGGAGATACAAAATAGGCTCAAAAATGCAGCAGAGATGGAAGAGTCTGAGAGTGAGCAGGAGCAGCTTTTATCCCCAGTCTGGCACAGAGCCTGCAGGGAGCAGGGCCTCTCAGGGGTGGGAGGAAAGGCCAGATTACCAAAATACCTTTCTCAGCCTCGGTGGAAGAGAAGTAATAAAGGAATGTCCAATCACCTAAAAGAAAGCACCTGAAAAACAAGAACAGCCATAATAACAAAAGACCATCAGCAACCCAATTACTGGCTCCTTGAATGCCATAATTCCGCCTCTAACTTCAGGACCAGAGACTTTAGAACCAATGGAGCGATATTTTCCCTCTTGGATATCCATCGTCATAGCTAGGGCTGGACAATCTGATATCCCCCTTTTTCCTTGCCCCTCCACAGTTCCAACTTTCCTTCTAGAAATCTGTTCTGAACGCTAGCCCACAAATCTGTCCAAACCTTCCTTGACCCCAGTGATAATTTCAGTCAGCAGATAATGGATTCTTTATATCGATCACCCTCTGCGTGAAAGAACTGTTTGCTTTTGTACGTTTGAACCTGCCACTTTCTGATTTCAGTGAGTATCCGGTGTCAGAGTTCTAAGTGATTTGTTGAGCTAGAGTTTCATTTTCACCCTGTATGCACCCTTTGTGATTTTGTCAACTTCTTCCATGCCCCCTGTCAATCTTCTTTCAAGACTGAAGAGTCCTAATCCTTTCAATCTATCCTCGTACGGAAGGGGCTTCTTCCCTGATCTTTCTCCCACTTCACATTTTCCTTTCTAAGTTGTGGTGACTAGAACTGCAAGGATGGCACCATCGGACCACAGATGATAATAATTAAGAATAATGATTAAAATTATGGTTTTTATTAAGTGCTTATTATGTGCCAGGCACCATACCTCACACGGGAGTGGATACCATCAAATCGAGCTGGACACAGTTCCTGTCCTATGTGGGGCTCACTGTCTCAATCCTCATTTTACAGATGAGACTACTGAGGCCCAGAGAAGTGAAGTGGCTTGCCCTAGGTCACACAGCAGACAAGTGGCAGTACCGGGAATAAGCCAAGGTCCTTCTGACTCCCAGGCCCGTGCTTTATCCAACTCGATTATCTCGTATGTTCCCCAGCACTTAGTACAGTGCTTAGGACATAGAACTTCACAAATACCATAAAATATATGCCAAATGACACCTCATCACAGAAGAAAATCATATATGAGGGCATAACCAAATGGATTTCAGCCATCTTTGGACACCTCCAAGTAAAGATAAATCCCTTTATGAAAGAGTAAATACATTAGTGCCTGGAGGAATGGAATGAAAACATCAAAAGAATGATAGTTTTTCTTTGGCAGATGCAGCCAATAGGTTCTCCATGAACGGAGAGCAAAAAATCTACAGTGACACAAGGTAGAGGGAGGGAGAAGATTATTAGAGTCATCCTTCCCCGCCCTCCACTAAATGCCATTTTTTAAATGGTATTTGTTAAGCACTTATTTTGAGTCAAACTCTGTTCTAAGTGCTGGAGTAGGTACAAATTAATCATATTGGACATAGGCCCTGGGCCACATGGTGCTTACAGTCGAAGTAGGTGGGAGAACAGGTACGGAATCCCCATTTTGCAGTTGAGGAAACCGAGTCACAGAAAACTTAAGTGACTTACCCAAGGTCACCCAGCAAGCAACTGCAGCACGAAGCAGAGAAGCAATGTGGCCCCATGGTTGGAGCTTGGGGACTGGGCGTTAGAAGGACTTTGGTTCTAATCCTGGCTCCTTACTTGTCTGCCGCGTGACCTTATACAAGTCACTTAACTTCTTGGGCCCCAGTTAGCTCATCTGTAAAATGGGGATTAAGATTGCAAGCCCCTTATGGGACAGGGACTGTGCCCAATCTGAATACTTTGTGTCTACTTCAGAGCTGAGAACAATGCCTGGCACATAGTAAGCGCTTGATAAATGCCATTAAAAAAAAATAAAATTGGCAGAGCTCGAATTAGAACACAGGTCCTCTGACTTCCAGGGCTCTTTCCATGAGGCCATACTGCTTCTCTGCAGGATCACCCTGGGGATAGAACCAACTTAACTGGCAACTTTTAGGCAGTTTTTGCCCAGTAAGCCGATAGTTTGAGAACAATTTTAGGTTGAAAAAAGCAGCATCCAACACAATGGCTCCGTCGGCCGATCTCGCCATTTCTCTCCACCGAGAATCATCCTGGGGAAAATTCCCGGAGCATTTTCTCATGTCGGCTTGAATTTTCATGGGTCAAATTCAATATTAGGCTTTCACCTTACGTTACCACGGTTTGCCGCCCGAAAGCGTGATGGATGTTTTGGGTGCTGGACATCGCTACATCTCAGGACGTCGATGAAAGGCCAGTATGATCAACGGACTGCATTTCATCTTCCTCTGAGCCATGGCCATCCAACAATCAGGAAAGCTGTCAGAGAAGCCAGAAGAAGAACCCCAAAGTCACTACTGTCGCTAAACAGTCTGTGCAGGCAGTAGGCAGAGAGGCCTAGTGGCTAGAGCACGACTCTATACTACACTATTGAGCGCTTACTATGTGCAAAATACAGTCCCTGTCCCACATGGGGCTCACTCTCTTCATTCATTCGTTCAATCAAATTTATTGAGCGCTTACTGTGTGCAGAGCACTGTACTGTGGTCTCGGAAAGTACAATTCAGCAATAGATAGAGACAATCCCTGCTCAACAACGGGCTTACAGTCTAGAAGCGGGGAGACAGCCAAAAAACCAAAACAAGTAGAGAGGCATCAATGGCATCAAAATAGATAAATAGAATTATCGACTTAATCCCCATTTTACGGATGAGGTAACTGAGACACAGAGAAGTTAAGTGACTTGCCCAAGGTCACCCAGCGGACAAGAGGCGCAGTCCAGGTCCTCTGACTTCCAAGCCCATGCGCTTTCCACTAGGCAACACTGTTTCTCAAATGCCTGAATGCTGTAGTATGTTTTTCTATGAAAACGTTCAGGCCGTGTTTCCCCACTCCTCAAGAATCTCCGGTGGTTGCCCAACCACCTCTGCATCAGACAGAAACTCCTCACCATCGGCTTTAAAACAGTCACCTTAGGTTAGATTAGGACCCACGTCCTCTGACTTCCAAGCCCGTGGTCTTTCCACTAAGCCGCACTGCTTCACGACTTGCCCAGGGTCACGGAACGGGCAAGTGGAGGAGGCGGGATTAGAACCCAGGCCTTCAGACTCGCAGGCCAGTGCATTTTCTGCTAGGTCACTCTGCTTCTTCCCCGTACATCAGCAGTACGATGAACATCCTTCAGATCTCCCTGTCGGACGATGACCTCATTAACGATGGGTCTGGGCTTGAGACTTGAACGCGCCCAAGATGTCTTTTATTCATTAAGGAAAAGACGGTGTTGGTAATTATGAGCTCCTTGGCACAAGCACTGAGCAGGAATAGATTGTGGCAGTTGAATTTACCATCCCACGCTGTCAATAAATTGAACACCTCAGATCACTCAACCTTTTAAGTACTTAAATATAGGAGGATTTTTTTTGTTGTTTGCTTGTTCTCCATTTCGAAGCCAAATTTTACCGCTGAAATAGACGGTGCCAATGATGCAATTCTAATTCATCCTGCCTTTCTTCAAAACAACTCACTGTATTTTGGGGTGTCATCGCCTTTATTAGTAATGATAATTATAAATAGCAATAGTGATAATCGTGGTATTTGTTCAGGACTTCCTAGATACCAAACACCACAGTAGATACAAGATAATGACAGATAATTGTCAGCTGTGAGACTGTGGGCAAGTCACTTAACTTCTCTGTGCCTCAGTTGCCTCATCTGTAAAATGGGGATTAACTGTGAACCTCACGTGGGACAACCTCATGACCCTGTATCTACCCCAGCGCTTTGAACAGTGCTCTGCACATAGTAAGCGCTTAACAAATACCAACATTATTATCATGATCATAATCAGGTTGCATAAAGGTCTTGTCCCATATAGGGTTAATAATCCAAGCGGGAGAGAGAGCAGGTACTGAATCCCCATTTTCAGGTGAGGAAAGTGGAAAACTGAGAAGTCAGGTAATTTGGCCAAGGCCACTCAGTGGGCAAGTGGCAGAGCCGGAGCTGGGATGAGAACCCAGGTCCTCTGAGTCCCAGGCCCATGAGCTTTCCACTACGCGATACTGTATCTCAAATGCCTGAATGCTGTGGCATCTTCTTCTACAGAAACGTTCGGGCCACGTCTCTCCACTCCTCAAGAACCTCCAACAGTTGCCCATCCACCTCTGCATCTAACAGAAACTCCTCACCGTCGGCTTTAAAGCAGTCACCTTGCCCCCTCCTGCCTCACCTCGCTACTCTCCTACTAGAACCCAGTCGGAACACTCTGGTCCTCTAATGCCACCCTTGTCACCGTACCACGAACTTGTCTCTCTCGCTGCCGACCTCTCAGCCGTGTCTTGCCTCGGACCTGGAATGCCCTCCCTCCTCGTATCTGACAGTTATTCTCGCCCCCTTCGAAGCCTTACTAAAAGCACGTCTCCTCCGAAAGGCCTTCCCAGATTAAGCCCTCCTTTCCTCCCACTCCTTTCGGTGTCACCCTGACTTGCTCCCTTTATTCATCCCCACACAGTCACGCAGAACTTATGTACATATCTGTCATTTCAGAGAAGCAGCATGGCTCAGTGGAAAGAGCACGGGTTTTGGAGTCAGAGTTCATGGGTTCGAATCCCGGCTCGGCCACTTGTCAGCTGTGTGACTTTGGGCAAGTCACTTAACTTCTCTGTGCCTCAGTTACCTCATCTGTAAAATGGGGATTAAGACTGTGAGCCCCACGTGGGACAACCTGATTCCCCTGTGTCTACCCCAGCGCTTAGAACAGTGCTCGGCACATAGTAAGCGCTTAACAAATACCAACATTATTATTTATTTCTATTAATGTCAGTCTCCCCTCTAAACCATAAGCTCGATGTGGGCAGGGAATGTGTCTGTTATACTGTCGTATCGTACGCTCCCAAGCGCTTAAAACAGTGCTCTGCACACAGTAAGCGCTCAATAAATACGACTGACTGTTGAGATTGGTGGAATGGACTGACAGGGAAGATCCCCCAACCGTTTATTCTCCCACCTGAACAGTCTCCAATTAGAACAGCAGCTCACTATGAGCAGGGAACAAGTCTGACAATTCTCATATTGTACTTTCCCCAGCACTTACGTCAATCATATTCATTGATAATGTTGGTATTTGTTAAGCGCTTACTATGTGCAGAGCACTGTTCTAAGCGCTGGGGTAGATACAGGCTAATCGGGTTGTCCCACGTGAGGCTCACGGCTAATCTCCATTTTACAGATGTGGTAACTGAGGCACAGAGAAGTGAAGTGACTTGCCCACAGTCACACAGCTGACAAGTGGCAGAGCCGGGAGTTGAACTCGTGACCTCTGACTCCCAAGCCCGGGCTGTTTCCACTGAGCG
Source organism: Ornithorhynchus anatinus (assembly GCF_004115215.2). Classification (NCBI taxonomy): domain Eukaryota; kingdom Metazoa; phylum Chordata; class Mammalia; order Monotremata; family Ornithorhynchidae; genus Ornithorhynchus; species Ornithorhynchus anatinus. The sequence continues at coordinate 22,081,375 of NC_041746.1, forward strand.
CTTACTGTATGAAGAGCACCTTTAGCACGTCTTGGGAGAGTACGATATAACGATATAACAGGCACGTTCCCTGCCCACGACTTTCGGCCTAGAGGAGCGCACACGGTCAGCTCTCAATTAATGCCATTGATGATGACTGGCGATGAGTCGGCTGGAAATTGGACTGTTCAATACAAAAGCGGGTGAACCTGTGTAAGATTATAACGAGGGTGATTAACACATTTAATTGATGTACCAACACCTACTTTGAACGACGACAGAATTTTGAGGTGAGGGGGGAAGGTGTAGCGACTTTTCTTCACAAAAAACCAAGAATAAAACACCCCCAAAAGCAGCGTGGCCTAGTGATAAGAGCACGGGCCTGGGAGTCAGAGGACTTGGGTTTTAATCCTGGCTCCACCACTTGTCTGCTGTGTGACCTTGAGCAAGTTACTCAGCTTTTCTGTGCCCCAGTTACCTCATCTCTAAAATGAGGATTAAGCCCCACGTGGGTCAAGGATGGTGTCCAACCCGATTAGCTTGTCTCTTCCCCAGCGCTTAATACAGTGTCTGGCACATAGTAAGCACTTAACAAATACCATTAATAAAACAGAAAATGAAAAAAAAATAAAAATAAAACAGAAACCTACTCAGCAATGCAGACGTGATGTGCTGCAGATGAGAATATCTGGAGCCTCAGAACATCCATTAGCGGTCTTGTTGGCATCCATTAGAGATCTTCTTGGCTCTCTGGCTAGGTCAGCTGTCAGGGCTTCGGTTGGTTGGGATTTGGCTGAAAAGCAGGCCCGTGATGGTTGGAAACCCTCATCCCTTTTTCAGGCCTTTCTTCCCCACAGTCTCTGGTATTTTTTAAGCGTTTACTATGTGAGAAGCACTCTTCTAAGCGCTGGGGAAGACTCGAGTCAATCAGGTCAGAGATAGTCCTTATCTCACAGGCATCACAAACTATACCAGATCCCAGCTCCTGAAAGATCCTAATAACGCTCCGTCAGTAAGTCAGTCAGTCGTATTTACTGAGAGCTCACTGAATTGGGGGAAAGGGGGATTAAATGGGGATTGAAATACTTGTTCTCCCTCCCCCTTAATCAATGAATGGTATTTATTGAGTGCTTATGAGGAGCAGAGAGCTGTACTAAGCGCTAGGGAGAGTACAATACGAAAAGAGACGTATTTCCTGCCCACAGTGAGTTTACAGTCTTAAGGGAGAGACAGACATTGATATAGATAAATAAATTACGGGTATGGACATAAGTGCGGTGGGGCTGGGAGTAGGGATGAAGAAAGGGAGGAAGTTAGGGAGATGCAGAAGGGAGGGGGAGGAAGGTGATGGTATTGGGGTACGCATACGATAATCAGATCACACACACACCCTACCCCACACAAACCCCACAATCTCAACGGTAAGCTCCTTGTAGGCAGGGAACGTGTCGACCAACCCTTACATCGTTCTCTCCCAACCGCTCAGTACAGTGATCTGCTCACAGTAAGCACTCAAAAAAATACCACGGATTGATTGATTAAGAGGGAAGAAGAACAAGTATTTCATCCCTGTTTTATTGGGGATCGTCCATAAAATGGAAAAGAACAGCGTCTGACACATAGTAAGTGCTTAACCAGTACCGTAGTTATTATAATAAAGGTTTGATAGCAGGAGAGATGAAATCCGGCCCCCACAATGAGGTTTTTAGGGGTTATCTGTCATTTTCAATAACCCGCATGCTCCCTCTCCCCTATTAGCCTGCAGAATGGAAGATGGCTCTTCCGAAGTTTTCTCCTTACCAGCAGGGGCTGTTGCCTGAAGGATGATGATGATGACGGTATTTGTAAGCGCTTACTATGTGCCAAGCACTGTTCTAAGGATCGCCTCGGTGCAAATGAAAACGTCAGAAGGGGAAAGCACAGGCAGTAAAACACGGCGGGAGGACTTTGTAGGTGAGCTTCTTTGCAGTCTGATATGTTAGGTGGGAGCTCACCACCGACGGAAGACTGTAAGCTTGGTGTGGACAGGGAATGTTCATTCATTCATTCAATAGTATTTATTGAGCGCTTACTATGTGCAGAGCACTGTACTAAGCGCTTGGGATGAACAAGTCGGCAACAGATAGAGACGGTCCCTGCCGTTTGATGGGCTTACGGTCTAATCGGGGGAGACGGACAGACAAGAACAATGGCAATAAACAGCGTCAAGGGGAAGAACATCTCGTAAAAACAATGGCGACTAAATAGAATCGAGGCGATGTACAATTCATTAACAAAATAAATAGGGTAACGAAAATATATACAGTTGAGCGGACGGGTACAGTGCTGTGGGGATGGGAAGGGAGAGGTGGAGGAGCAGAGGGAAAAGGGGAAAATGAGGCTTTAGCTGCGGAGAGGTAAAGGGGGGATGGCAGAGGGAGTAGAGGGGGAAGAGGAGCTCAGTCTGGGAAGGCCTCTTGGAGGAGGTGATTTTTAAGTAAGGTTTTGAAGAGGGAAAGAGAATCAGTTTGGCGGAGGTGAGGAGGGAGGGCGTTCCAGGACCGCGGGAGGACTTGACCCGGGGGTCGACGGCGGGATAGGCGAGACCGAGGGACGGCGAGGAGGTGGGCGGCAGAGGAGCGGAGCGTGCGGGGTGGGCGGTAGAAAGAGAGAAGGGAGGAGAGGTAGGAAGGGGCAAGGTGATGGAGAGCCTCGAAGCCTAGAGTGAGGAGTTTTTGTTTGGAGCGGAGGTCGATAGGCAACCACTGGAGTCGTTTAAGAAGGGGAGTGACATGCCCAGATCGTCTCTGCGGGAAGATGAGCCGGGCAGCGGAGTGAAGAATAGACCGGAGCGGGGCGAGAGAGGAGGAAGGGAGGTCAGAGAGAAGGCTGACACAGTAGTCTAGCCGGGATATAACGAGAGCCCGTAATAGTAAGGTAGCCGTCTGGGTGGAGAGGAAAGGGCGGATCTTGGCGATATTGTAGAGGTGAAACCGGCAGGTCTTGGTAACGGATAGGATGTGTGGGGTGAACGAGAGGGACGAGTCAAGGATGACACCGAGATTGCGGGCCTGCGGGACGGGAAGGATGGTCGTGCCATCCACGGTGACGGAGAAGTCTGGGAGCGGACCGGGCTCGGGAGGGAAGATGAGGAGCTCAGTCTTGCTCATGTTGAGTTTTAGGTGGCGGGCCGACATCCAGGTGGAGACGTCCCGGAGGCGGGAGGAGATGCGAGCCCGAAGGGAGGGGGAGAGGACAGGGGCGGAGATGTAGATCTGCGTGTCATCTGCGTAGAGATGGTAGTCAAAGCCGTGAGAGCGGATGAGTTCACCGAGGGAGTGAGTGTAAATGGAGAACGGAAGAGGGCCGAGAACTGACCCTTGAGGAACTCCAACAGTTAAAGGATGGGAGGGGGAGGAGGCTCCGGCGTAGGAGACCGAGAATGATCGGCCAGAGAGGTAAGAGGAGAACCGGGAGAGGACAGAGTCCGTGAAGCCAAGGTGAGATAAGGTATGGAGGAGGAGGGGACGGTCGACAGTGTCAAAGGCAGCAGAGAGGTCAAGGAGGATCAGAATGGAGTAGGAGCCATTGGATTTGGCAAGAAGGAGGTCATGGGTGACCTTACAGAGAGCAGTCTCGGTAGAGTGGAGGGGACGGAAGCCAGATTGGAGGGGGTCTAGGAGAGAATGGGAGTTAAGGAATTCTAGGCATCGATTGTAGACGACTCGTTCTAAGATTTTGGAAAGGAAGGGTAGTAGGGAGATAGGACGATAACTGGAGGGGGAAGTGGGGTCAAGAGCGGGTTTTTTTAGGATGGGGGAGACGTGGGCGTGTTTGAAGGCAGAGGGGAAGGAGCCCTTGGAGATCGAGTGGTTAAAAATAGAAGTTAAGGAAGGGAGGAGGGCAGGGGCGATGGTTTTAAGAAGGTGAGAGGGAATGGGGTCCGAGGCGCAGGTGGAGGGGGTGGCACTTGCGAGGAGGGAGGAGATCTCCTCTGAGGATACTGCAGGGAAGGATGGGAAAGTAGGGGAGGGGGTTGTTGGGGGGGAGGGGAGAGGCGGAGGGGTGACTTTGGGGAGCTCAGACCTGATCGTGTTGATTTTCGTGAGGAAATAGGTGGCCAGATCATTAGGGGTGAGAGATGGGGGAGGGGGAGGAACAGGGGGCCTAAGGAGAGAGTTAAAGGTCCGGAACAATCGGCGGGGGTGACGGGCATGGGTGTCGATGAGGGAGGAGAAGAAGCTTTGCCTGGCGGAGGAGAGGGCAGAGTTAAGGCAGGAAAGGATAAATTTGAAGTGTGTGAGGTCGGCTCGGTGCTTGGACTTTCGCCAGCAGCGCTCGGCAGCTTGAGCATAGGAGCGTAGGAGGCGGACGGAGGAGGTGATCCGGGGCTGTGGGTTAGTGGAGCGAGAGCGGCGGAGGGAAAGGGGGGCGAATGTCATTCTGTCATGTCAACAGAATGTCTGTTTATTGTTGTATTCTCCCAAGCGTTTAGTACAGTGCCCTGCACACAGTAAGCGCTCAATGCATAAGACCGAATGAATGACTGAATACACACTGATTACTTTGATTTCGTTCCTTAAAGAGTATCTGAAAAATGAGTACATGGGCTATTGAAAGCTTAGAACACGAAGCTAATAATAACCATAAATGTGGTGTTTGTTAAGCTCTTACTGTGTGCCAGGGACTGTATTAAGCGCTGAGGTAGATACAAGCAAATTGGGTTGGACACAGTCTCTATCCCACCTGGGGCTCACAGTCTTAATCCCCATTTTACAGATGAGATAACTGAGGTACGGAAAGGAGAAGTAACTTGCCCAAGGCTACACAGCAGACACGTGGCAGAGTCAGGATTAGAACCCCTTGTCCTTCTGACTCCCAGGCAGGTGTTCTATCCACTTTGCCATGCTGCTAAATCCAGGACAACTGTACAGACTTTCTAGATTTTCAGAGCACCCGTTATGGCTCAGCATTTTATAGGCCTTATTGCGGGACAAGGGTAAGAAAAAAACACAGATGGTTCTCACAACCCAGGACAGAAATGGCCCCAGTGTATGGGCCTGGGATAATAATAATAATTAGGGTTTTTGTTAAGCATTTACTATGTGCCAGGCACTGTAGTAAGTGCTGGAGTGGATACAAGCCAGTCGGATTGGCCGCAGTCCCTGTCCCACATGGGGCTCACCGTCTCAATCCCCATTTTACGAATGATAATAATAATAATGTTGGTATTTGTTAAGCGCTTACTATGTGCTGAGCACTGTTCTAAGCGCTGGGGTAGACATAGGGGAATCAGGTTGTCCCACGTGGGGCTCACAGTCTTAATCCCCATTTTACAGATGAGGGAACTGAGGCACAGAGAAGTTAAGTGACTTGCCCACAGTCACACAGCCGGCAAGTGGCAGAGCTGGGATTCGAACTCATGAGCCCTGACTCCAAAGCCCGTGCTCTTTCCACTGAGCCACGCTGCTTCTCCTCTGAATGAGGTAACTGAGGCCCAGAGAAGTGAAGTGATTTGCCCAAGGTCACACAGCAGACAAGTAGCAGAGCTGGGACTAGAACCCAGGACCTTCTGACTCCCATCCCCAGGCTCTATCCACTATGCCATGCTGCTTCGTGGACTGCCTGGAGTTGGGGGGCAGAGAGGACTCCCTCGAGGTGATATCAGGGAGGACCTCCTGGAGGGTGAGGAAAGAGAGGACTGCTTTGCCATGGGGAAGGGGCAGGATGGCAGGAAAAGAGGGACACGGGGATTGGGCGGAGACTTACAGTACATCAGCTCCCTCCACTGGGCCACGCTGCTTCCCGCTAGGCCTCACTGCTTCTGGAGAAACCCCAGATATAACAGACCTCTGGGAAGGTAGGAGGGAAAATCCTGTCGATGAGTGAGAGATTGTAATTGCCAGGGCCAATTATTATTACTGTTATTATTTGTTAAGCGCTTACTATGTGCAGAGCACTATTTTAAGCACTGGGGTAGATACAGGTTGATCAGATTGTCCCACGTGGGGCTTACAGTTTTTAATCCCCATTTTTGCAGATGAGGTAACTGAGGCACAGAGATTTGTCCAAGGTCACACAACAGACAAGTGACAGATCCGGGATTAGAACCCACAACCTCTGACTCCCAAGCCCAGGCTCTTTCCACTAAGCCGCGCTGAGAGGCCTCGCCCCTCCCCCAGACCTCAGCTAAGCTCATCGCCTTTGTCCAGAGGGATGGAAGGTCACCCGGCCAGGCCTGTACCATCTCAGTGCCACAGAGCGGTGAAGGACCCCAGCATCGTCTTAAGGCACCGCGCGCCCAGTTCTCGGCGTCTAAGGACGCGCAGATGAAAATTGCACTTCGATTGGGCCCAGTTAACGAACCGTGAAGCCTCCTGTAGCCGAGCCATCGCAGAGGTAATGGTGTTAGAAAATTCCTTGCGGCCTTCCAGGGGCTTTTAAGAGGGGCTAATCGCCTGTGCCTCTGAGATGAGCGAAACGAACAGCTCGAGCGACTGACACAGGAAGACAGCCGGCCGGAAGCCTGCTTCTCGATGGCTTGGGGAAGGGGACGAAAGGACTCTAAATTCAGGGAAAAGCTCTGCATTAGTTGAGCAAGGCTGCTCATCGAGGCCCGGGGAGAGACAGTGCTATCCTCCCACCTACCCCCGGCCCAGGACGGGGACGTTTAAAGCAGAGGGGTGAAACTGGGCCTAGTAGATAGAGCGCAGATCTGGGAGTCAGGAGGACCTGGATTCTAATCCCGGTTCCACCGCTTGTCTGCCGTGTGTCCTTGGGAAAGACACTTCACTCCCCTGGGCCTCAGTTACCTCATCTGTAAAATGGGATGAAGATTGTGAGCCCCAGGTGGGACGGGGACTGTGTCCAACCTGACTGATCTGTATCCACCCCAGCGATTAGTACAGCGACTGACACATAGTAAGCGCATAACACATGCCACAATCATTATTTAACATATATATGTACATATATATTCATTCAATTGTATTTATTGAGCACTTACTATGTGCAAAGCACCGTACTAAGTGCTTAGGAGAGTACAATGCCCCATATATATTGTCCATATATTCTGTCTTCCCCTCTAGACTCTAAGATCCTGATGGGCAGAGAACATTTCTATCAACTCTGTCATATTGTTCTTTTCCGAGTGATTAGTACAGTGCTTAGCACACATTAAGCACTCAATAAATGCCACTGGCTGATTGACCGATTGTAAGATCTCTCAGGAGGGTTTTGACTCTGGCTCATTCTAAGAAAACTTTCCACTTCTGAATGTATTTAATGTGTTAAATTCCACAGTGCAGATGTATATACTGACCAAAGGCAATATGAAAGAAAATTTCTCCCAATTTGTAAATGTCCATTTTTTTTTTTTAAGAAAAAGCACCATCTGGGGTTCTGGTAAAGTCTCATTTTCAGGTGAGGCTCCGTGCATCTTACCTGTTCCATGGTTAAGTTCTTGGTTTTTATTTCGATTTCCCGATGCTCATAAATAGATTGTAAATAATTCAAGGCTTTCCCAATGCATTAGTAATAAGCCTCATTCCAGATGGTGGCTTTTAAAAAAGCTTTGGAACAGTGACTTGAGTCTCTGAAATGTTTCTGGGTTACAAGGGAAGAAATCATCCTGCTGGAGGAAGCAGTGATTGAATCGTAACCTTCTCGTCTGTTGTTTCCGATGGAGGACACTGCCTTCATCATACGGAACTTAAGCTACTTTTGATTCGTAGAAGGACAAAGCTAATAATGTTCAGGAACCTTCAAAGGAGCGGAGCTCATACTTGCATTTCTGAAGTGAGGCTACCTCCTGTTAATGTCCTGATGACGGGAGAGGCATCCCAGAAAAATGTAAAAATTCACAGAAATCTCCCAAGAGATTAATTCTGATCTCACGCGAGGAGAGAAATTTGACTCGATGCCTTTTGACACGTACTACCCCGCCGAGGAAGTCTGCACTGAGGAACTGAACACGTCGAATACATTCAGCAGTGAAAAAGTTTTCCTAGAATGAGCCAGAGTCAAAACCCTCCTGAGAGATCTTCTCACATTCAGTCAATCAACCAGTGGCATTCATTGAGTGCTTACTGGGTGCAAAACACTCTACTAAGTGCTCCGAAAAGAACAATATGACAGAGTTGAAATGTTCTCCTCTCAGGGGAGAAGGCTAGGGCTCTTCCCCACCGTCCTCCTCCTCCTGTCTCTCTCCCTCCACCCTTCCTCCCCTTTCTCCTCCTCCTTTTGCCACAGCCCAACCTCCCCTCCTCTCACCCAGTCCCTATCCGGTCCCACCCCCAGACTCAGCCCCCCACAAACAGCCTCCCAACAGAAGTGGATTTAGAATGGAACTGAAGAACTGAGGGATGGAGCAGCATATTTCAAGCGCGAAGAAAGGAACCAGGAAAGTCCAGAGCCACGGAAGGGGCAAAATACCTATGGAATCTGGGGGAGGTTCGCCTAAGGGAACCTGACAGCAAAGTGCAGAATTTCCTAGAAAAGGGAAGTTCTCTCCTCTGCTGTAAAACTCCCAGTTCCTTGTCCACAGAAATGAACATGTCAACATTCATCAGTCAGCATGTCTGCTGTCTGTGAAGCACCGTGGCACAGTGGAAAGTACACGGGAGTCGGAGGACCTGGGTTCTAATAATAATGTTGGTATTTGTTGAGCGCCCACTACGTGCCGAGCGCTGTGGTAGTCACAGGGGAATCAGGCTGTCCCATGTGGGGCTCACAGTCTTAATCCCCATTTTACAGATGAGGTCACTGAGGCACAGAGAAGTGAAGTGACTTGCCCACAGTCACACAGCTGACAAGTGGCAGAGCTGGGATTCGAACTCATGACCTCTGACTCCAAAGCCCGGGCTCTCTCCACTGAGCCACGGTTCTAGTTCCACTCTGCCACTTGGGTGCTGTGTGACCTTGGGTAAGACAATTATTGTACTTGTTGAACGCTTACTATGTGTTAAGCACTGTCCTACGTCCTGGGGTAGACACAGGTTAATCAGGTTAGACACCGTCCCTGTCCCACATGAGGCTCACACTCTCAATCCCCGTTTTACAGGTGAAGGAACTGAGGCACAGAAAAGTGAAGTGACTTGCCCAAGGTCACCCAGCAGACAAGTGGAGGAGCCAGGATTAGTACCCAGGTCCTTCGGATTCCCAGGCCAGCGCACTCTGCTTCCCAACAGCCTCAGTTTCCTCGTCTTGAAAGAAAGGAGATTAAATCTTACTTCCTTCTTTGTAGGCTGTGAGCGATAATATCAATAATGATATTTGTTTAGCGCCTACTATGAGTCAAGGACTGTTCTAAGTGCTGAGAACCCTGTGGGACAGAGACTGTCCAACCGAATTGTCTTATACCTATCCCAGCATTTGACACAGTACTTCTAACTTCTGCTGGTCCGTCAAGGAGAGAGAATCGGGGGACATCAAACGAACACTGAGGAGATGAAACACTACGTAGGAGGGCAGAGGCAAAAATGACAAGCCTTTTACCTTTTCTTCAATGGTCTCCTGGACTTCTGCATTATTTCTTTGAAAACCCGCTGTTCCGTGCCTCCTCGGCCCCTTGGAAAATGTCCCACGGTGGGGCTTTCTGTTTCATTCATTAGGGAATCTGACTGTTCAGGAAAGATGGTCCTGAGCAGGAAAATTCCTCAAGCAAGGTCATCAACTCTGCACACAAAAATCAGAGGCAAGGCGATCACTCCCGTATAAACTCCCTGTGCCTCGGTTCCCCCGAGAGACTAGATGAAAGGAGCTTGAGTGGTTTGAGACACGGGCAGAGAACGTGGGTGATAATGGGGAAGAAAACATAGGAGGCATATTTTACGTTCCTTTTGTTCTTCGGGGATTTATCCATTTTTCGAGGACTCTCAGCTTAATATGGCTTCCAGAGAAGCGGTGTGACTTAGGGAAGTAGCATGGCGTGGGGGATAGAGCACAGGCCTGGGAGTCAGAAGGTCAAGGGTTCTGCTCCCGGGTCTGCCACTTGTCTGCTGTGTGACCTTGGACAAGTCACTTAACCTCTCTGTGCCTCAGTTACCCCATCTGGAAAATGGGGAATGAGACTGTGAGCCCCATGTGGTACCGGGCGTGGCTCAGTGGAAAGATCCTGGGCTTTGGAGTCAGAGGTCATGGGTTCGAATCCCGGCTCGGCCACTCGTCAGCTGTGTGACTTTGGGCAAGTCACTTCACTTCTCGATGCCTCAGTTTCCTCATCTGTAAAATGGGGATTAAGACTGTGAGCCCCACGTGGGACGACCTGATTCCCCTGTGTCTACCCCAGCGCTTAGAACAGTGCTCGGCACATAGTAAGCGCTTAACAAATACCAACATTAACAAATACCAACCGGGACTGTGCCCAACCCGATTTGCCTGTACCCACCCCAGCATTCAGTACAGCGCCCGACACAGATTAAGTCCTTAAGAAATGCCGCTGTTATTATTAGAAAGAGCACAGACCTGGGAGTCAGAGGGACTCATCACTTGGCCACTTCACTTAACATCTCTCTGCCTCGGTTTCTTCATCTGGAAAAAAGGGGGATTAAATGTCAGTTCTCTCTTTTAGATCTCGAGCCCCATGTGAGACTGATTATCTTGGATCCAGCTCAGAGCTTAGAATAATGCTTGGCACATAGTAAATGCTTAACAAATACCGTAATGATCAGTAAGCGCCCATTAGAGAAGGAACTTGGTTACCGGGGCGGGCTGACAGTGGGTGGGTAGAGCAATTTTTTTTTTTTTTTTGCATATAACATAAAACTTGACTGAATTTGTCACAGAAGGCTTTCAGAGTTCACAGTTACCTTTTAGCATTTCTATAGCGCTTTTGAATTGTAAAGTGCTTTATAATTGCCCTTAATTAGCCAACTTTTTAAATACCAATACTCATAAGGTAATCTGGCTTTTTACCTCAGAAGTTAAACATGCTAACCTCGTTAAGTATCACGGACCCTAGATGGGTTTAGACTCTCTTAGTGTAACCAACATTTATCAAACTGATGACTACCCGGATTTTTATAACAGGGAGGAACAGTTCTGAAGCAAAGCACCTTCCTGACCTTTAAGAATGTTCCACCTACAGAATTTTTCATCCAAGGTAGAATTCCTGACCAGAGTCTCGATAAAACAATTTATAAAGTGGCTCGCTTCAGTAGCGCTACTGCAGACTAGTTGGAAGAGGCGGAGATGATTCAGAAATACTTAGGTTTTTGTTTTCCTTTCTCAAGAGATAAAATGCTTACCTTCCCCGTCTCTTAGAATGCTGCCCCAAAGGGAGAGGGATTGTGTCTAATCTGATCATTTTGTATCTACTCCATCATTTACTACAGTGGTTGGCCGATAGCAAGCAATCAGACAATCGATACTATTTCCCGATCACCTCTTATGTGCAAAGCGCTCTACTGTGCACTTGGGAGAGTACAGATACGGTAAGTAGATATGATCTCTGCTCTCAAAGAGTTTAAAACCTAGCGGGGGAAACAGACGTTAAAATCGTTTACAGAGGGGAGGAAGAATGAAAAAGGACTATAAAATAAACATGTTAGTGTTCAGCTTGTTACGAACAGGGAGCATGCCTACTAATTCTGCTGATTGCACTCTACGAAGTGCTTAGTGATAATAATAATTATGGTCATTTTTAAGCGCTTACTATGTGCCAGGCACTGTTGTAAACACAGGTGTAGATATAAGATAATGGGATTGGACACAATCCCTGTCCCACATAGAGCTCACAGTCTTAACCCTCATTTTACAGATGAGGTAACTGAGGCCCAGAGAGGTTAAATGACATGCCCGAGGTCACATGGCAGACAGCTGGCAGAGTCGGGATTAGAATTTATGACCTTCTGACCCCCAGGCCCGCGCTCTCTCCACTAGGCCATGCTGCTTCTCTTCGTACAGCGCTCTGCACATAGTAAACACTCAATAAATGCCACTGATTGATGATTGATTTTCTTAAGAGCGGGTGTGTAAATTATGTACCTAACTGTACCCGGAGATTTTGAGCACTCAAACACGCAAGGGATGCAGAAGTGGCATCTGGGGGGTGCCAGTAAACTGCAGAGATTATAAATTAATCGGGGAAGGCCTCGTGGGAGACAGGTGATTTCCCGAAGGCCTTTGAAGATGGGGAGAGCTAGGGTCTTGAGAATTTGTTAGGGAATACAGTTTCAAGCAGGAGAAAGGGACGAGAGATCGATAGCAGGAGAGATGAGAATGAGGTCCACTGAATAGATTAGTTTAAGAGGAATGAAGAATGTGAAGTGGGATGAGGTTGGAGAGGAGAAGCCAAGAGATAGCTAGGAGGGAGGGAGCTGATCGAGTGCCTAAAGGCCAGTGGTCAGGATTTGCTGCTGGATTCAGAGGAATGGAAAATCATTCAAGGAGCCGGGAGAAAGATGATCCCGGCGGAAGGTTGAAGTTTAGACTCGAGAGGGGTGAGGCTGGAGGCCGGGAGGTCAGTGAGGAGGTCAAGGCAGGATAGGATAAGTGCCTGGATCAGCACAGTGAACGGTTGGAAGGAGAAGAAGGGATGGAAAATCCTGGAAATATCGTCGGGGAAAAATGACAGCATTTGACAGGAGAATAGAATGGAAAGGGGTGGAGGAATCAAGGATAATATTAAGTCTGAGCTTCAGAGATGAGGACGGTGGTGGTGGTTTTGTCAACTGTGATGGAAAGTTAGGTGGAGGATAGAGACCGGGAGGGAGGATGAGGAGCTCAGTTAGGGCTGTGTCGAGTTTGAGAGTGTTGAGGAAAAAGCCCAAAGAGATAACCCATGGGCAGGAGGAAATGAGAGATTTTAGAGAGGTCAACTCGTAAACTCGTCCTCTAAACTGTAGGCTCATGATGGGCAGGGAATGTTATTGTTCTTGTCTACTCTCCCAAGTGATCAGTACAGTGCTCTGCGCACAGTAAGCGTTCAATAAATATGATTGACTGATTGACCGGCACATAATATGTGCTTGATAAGTATCCGTTATCCTTCCCTTTTCCTTCAGTAAGAATGAACACTTTACCGTTTCAGTCCCAGGAAGGAATAAAATAGCCCAGCATCATGTTTCCGTCAATCCATCGTCCAATCGTTTTGACTGAGTGCTTAATAATGTTGGTATTTGTTAAGCGCTTACTATGTGCCGAGCACTGTTCTAAGCGCTGGGGTAGACATAGGGGAATCAGGTCGTCCCACGGGGGGCTCACAGTCTTAATCCCCATTTTACAGATGAGGGAACTGAGGCACAGAGAAGTTAAGTGTCTTGCCCACAGTCACACAGCCGACAAGTGGCAGAGCCGGGATTCGAACTCATGAGCCCTGACTCCAAAGCCCATGCTCTTTCCACTGAGCCACGCTGCTTAAGCACTGTACTAAGTGCTTGGGAGAGTACAGTTCAATCAATCAGTGGTATTTATCGTTTACTGTGTGCAGAACACTGTACTAAGCATTTGGGAGAATACAATATAACAGAGTTCATGAACGCATACCCTGCCCACAAGCCCACAGGGGCAAGTCCCTGAACTTCTCTGGGCCTCAGTCACCTCATCCGTAAAATGGAGATTGAAACGGAGAATCCCGTGTGGGACACGGATTTTGTGTAATTTGATTAGTTTATGTCTGCACCAGCACTTAATACAGTCCCTGGCACATAGTAAGAGCTTGACAAATACCACAAAAAGCCAACAGACAAATACACAGATAAAACAAAAATAACCCCAGTTTACAGTCTCAAGGGGGAGACAGCCAGAGTACGCCTCAGTAGAGAAGCAGCGTGGCTTAGTGGAAAGAGCATGGGCTCGGGCATCAGAGGTCATGGGTTCTAATCCCGGCTCCTCCACTTGTCAGCTGTGACTTTGGGTGAATCACTTCACTTCTCTGTGCCTCAGTTACCTCGTATGTAAAATGGGGATTAAGGCTGAGCCCCCCGTGGGACAACGTGATTACCTTCTATCTACCCCAGCGCTTAGAACAGTGCTTGGCACAGAGTAAGTGCTTAGGAAATACCATCGTTATCATTACAGAGTTCGTAACTCAACACGACCCGAGGAATCATTCCTGATACACCAACCGAAGGCAGTTCAGAACCGTCACAGGAAAAGCAAATTCAATTCTGGCTGAGATTGACTGGAGACCTTTCCCTGGACACCAGAGCCACTTGATTTGTGGTCGTGACTGGAAAAGTCTCCCTGGGAAAACTTGGCCTTCTCCCTGGCCCCTATGCCCCACATCTGGAAGAGAAGTAAAACAACACACTGGGAAGAATTGGCCAACAGTTTATGTCTAAAATAAGCAGACTGGTCCAATTTCTACTTTTCCTTCCCTCTCGCTTTTCTCTCAGAGTGTTCTAGTGGATAGAGCATGGGCCTGGGAGTCAGAAGGACCTGGGTTCTAATCCCGGCTCCACCACTTGTCTGCTGTATGACCTTGGGCAAGTCGCTAAGTCGCTTCACTTCTCTGGGGCTCAGTTACCTCGCCTGTCAAATAGGGTTTGAGACTGCGAATCCCACATGGGACAGGGACTGCGTCCACCCCGATTTGCTTGTATCTACCCCAGAGCTTAAGGCAGGGCCTGGCACATAGTAAGCACTTAACAAATACCATCATCATCACAAGTCCTCTCTGCCAACCCCTCCGGGGGTGGGGGGGTCTCCCCCCGCCACCTCCTCCAGGAAGTCCTCTCCCGCCACCCTCTCCAGGTAGTCCCCTCACTCTCGGCTCTCCCGGCAACCCATCCCAGTGGCTAACGGCAACCCGGCAGGCCGGAAGGGCGAAGCCCGCTCCCTCCCCTCACCCCGCGGTGCTTTGCTCACTTCCCGCTGGAAGCCCCCTTAGCAGAGGAGGTGACTCAGTTCCAAACATTCATTAAAGACTCCTCCAAACGGGTTTTAAATGAAAAATGGCTTTTCCCCAGAGAATGATTGGGATGTCAAGAATTTCATTTTGAGCAACATTTGGGTTATTAGAACAAGACTCCGTTGTCTCCACGTTGGTTTTGTTCGGGAGATGGAAGGCGAGATAAATGAAAAAAGAACTTGGACTGCTCTTATCTGCCATGCAGTGTGCCCATTGTCAGGACAGATAATAACACGACCAATATTTTTTTTCATTTCCTTGGGTGCCGCCTCCACCCCTCCCACCTGGTAATTCCCCTTTAGCTACCGGGCTGCTGCTGCTGCTAAGAGATCGGAAAAATTCATCGTCTTTCGGCAGGCAGCAGTCTAATTATGGAAGTGTATGTCTCGGGGTGGCCCGCAAGGAGTATTCAAGCCTCAAGCGTGAACCTGGGTAGAAGCGGGGTTCAGTTCAATGTCTTCCCCCGCCTCGAGACTGTAGGCTCACAGACGGCTGGTGACGTAGCTGCTTGTTGTTCTATTGTACTCTCCCCAGTGCTTAGTACAGTGCTCTGCGCAAGGTAAGCGCTAGATAAATACGATTGAATGAATGAGTTCAGGGAATCATCGCAATGGGGGACTTGAAGGCTGGAATGATTGAGTTTAAAGGAATTTCACTGGGTTTCTGGGTGTAAACCCATTTGGGGGTCTCCAAGGGGGAAGTACTGGTCTCGTTTTCATGGTTAAACAAATATTGGGGTCTTGGATTACAGCATTCGAGGACATTGGGGTTATAGAACTATAGGATTAGAGCGTTGAAGGATTAAAGTTATAAGGTTAAAGAGCTATAATATTATAAGATCATAGGGTTATAGGCTTCTTGTTAGCCCAGGATGTTACACAGCAATTTACTGCCCCCGCTAAACTTTTACATAAGCAGTTTCCGCCACGTTCTTCATTTAGCTCTCAGTGAGTGCAACACACTGTACTTAATGCTGAGGGAGATGACAAGAGAAGAATAAAACAAATCCCTCAAAGAGTTTGCAGCCTAACGTGGGAGTGTCAACAACAAAAAAACTCAGAAAAACTCAAGTGCATAAAATTCTAGAACTCTAGTTACGAAAAATAATCTCTGCGGCATTGAACGCATATTGTGCTCCAAGGACTCTGCAAAGCACTGAGGTAAATACTCTCGGATCACCCACGGTTCCCTTCCATCTAGGGCTCATAATCTGAGGAGGAGGGAGAACAGAGACTCATAGTACAGAGGAGGAAAATGAGACACAGAGAAGTTGAGACCTGCCCAAAGTCACACAGCCAACAAGTGGCAGAGCCAGAATTAGAACCCAGATCTTCTGACTCCCAACCCGTGCTCTTTCAATCGAGAGTGGGAGCTTATTATGTGCAGAGCACCGTACTAAGCGCATGTCTTATGCCGTTACCTGCCCACGAGGAACATAAGGTAGAGAGTGAGAGGCGGGCGGTAAAATAAATGAGGAATACGCACGTTAGGGCTATGAGACAGAAATGGAAATAATATCAGGTGATTAAAGAAAAGAATCAGAGGCAGAGGCCAAGTGGAAGTGAGAGAGAATAGGAGAAATGAGAATTTAGTAGGGGTTTTTCCCTCTTTCTTAGACCGTGAGCCCCGTGTGGGACAGGGACTGGTCCTGGCCTGATTATCTTGTATCTACCACAGTGCTTCCCTCTCAGGGTGGCACCTGGAGAGTTTCCAATCCTCTACCAGTCTTGACTGTGGGACGGAAAGTCAAACAGAGGCCTACCCATTCCTAGCTTGGGCAGTGGCTAGCAGGCCATCTGCTACAAGTCAAAACCCACCTGGGCTGGTCCTCAGCGGCATGGGAGGGCGGAGATTCAAGTTGACTGCGCAGAAGGAGGCAAGGGTAAACCACTTCTGTATTTTGACCAAGAAAACTATGGATCTATGACCAAAATTATTGCAGACGGAGGTGGGGCGTCCTGGGAGAGATGCGTCCGTGGTGTCGCTATGGGTCGGGGACGACTCGACGGCATAAGACAAGACCGCAGTGTTCTGTACAGTGCAGAGTAAGTGCTTATCAAGCCACAGTCATCATTACAGCGTGGAAAGAACACGGGCTTGGGAGTCAGGGGTCATGAGTTCGAATCCCGGCTCTGCCACTTGTCAGCTGTGTGACTGTGGGCGAGTCACTTCACTTCTCTGTGCCTCAGTTACCTCATCTATAAAATGGGGATTAACTGTGAGCCTCACGTGGGACGACCTGATTACCCTGTACCTACCCCAGCGCTTAGAACAGTGCTCTGTACATAATAAGCGCTTAACAAAACCAACATTATTATTATCATTATGAGTAAATATCACTGATTGATTGATTTTAGCCCTTAGTTACAGCTCCATTTCTTTTTTCTTCGAACTGTAAATCGTTTTGCTGTCTGCCTCCCCGACTAGATTTAGGTTTCTTGACGGTACAGTTCAGGTTCACTCATTCCACTGTACTCTCCCAAGTGATTAGGGCAGTGCTCCGCACACAGTAGGAGGTCAATAAATACTACTCATTGGTTAACTGGTCGGCGGACTGGTCAACGGGGCCGAGAGCCGGTCTTTGTGCTAGACACTTGGGAAATGCAGGATGATGAAGTGACGTGTTCCCTGTTTAGAAGTAGCATTCACTCTAAAATAGAGAGGCAACCAAGTTTTCACAACATTGTCAAAATAAATGTATGAGAGTGCTCAGGAGAGTGTAAAAAAATTCACAGGTGCTAGAGATGGCTGAAAGGATGGTATAGTTCAGGGTACCAACCTATTCTCCCAACTGCTTAGAATAGTGCTCTGCACACAGTAAGCACCCGATAAATGATGGATTATTACCAGAAAATTCAACGGGGAAAGTTTGTTAGAGGTGGTGGGATTTTAGGAGGATCGGAATGTTGGGAGAGTTGTGGTCTTTCTGATGTCGGGGTGGGAGGGAGTTCCAAGATGGGGAAAGAGTGAAGTCAATCAATAGCTTTCACTGGGCACATACTGTCCGCAGAGCACTACATGAAGCACTTGGGAGAGTACGACAGAGTACTGTGAAGCAAGATGATGGAGATGGGGGAGTCAAGAGTGAAGTACAGGCAGACGACTGTTTTGGGAGGAGAGAAGAACGAAGGCTGAGGAGCAATAATAATTATGATAATAATGTGGTATTTGTTAAGTGCTTACTATGTGCCCAGGCATTGTACTAAGTACTGGGGTGGATATGAGCAAATCGGGTTGGTCACGGTCCCTGCCCCGTGTGGGGCTCACAGGCTCAATCCCCATTTTACAGATGAGGTAACTGAGGCCCAGAGATATATCCCAATTATTGTTAGTATTGTTTTTCCTCTCTTTTCTAGGTTAGCTTGGCCATCACATATCTTTACCAGTGTATTAGAAATATTATTTTTAGGGCTCAGAGCAAGCCTATTTAAAAAATGGTAATGGTACCTGTTAAGCACTTATTACGTATCAAGCCCTGACCTAAATACTAGGTTAGATATGAGATAATCATTTTAGATACAGTGCCTGTCCCACATGGGGCTCAGAGTCCATGTAGAAGGGAGGAGGATTTTATCCCCATTGTTCTATTTATGGATATTGGAGCCTTCTGAGAATCCCGTTTTAGGTTTAATCCAAATTCCTGCCTAAAATATTTCCAGTCATGAGCAGTATTTACAGTCAATTTGAAACTGTTTTTCAGGCATTCTGGGTCTAAATAGCATCTCTCCTCACACAACAGCCTGTGTTTTGTTTCCTGAAACTATGTTGGGAGACTTCACAGATAACAATCCAGTCCCTACGTGTTTTATTAAACAGACGACTAACTTGGTTATTTTTAGAATTCAACTTTTTACCAGTGAACATCTTGCCAGTTCAATTCTTCTGCATCTCTGCTGGTTTCCATTGTGCGTCCTCTCTCTCTCTCTGCGCTCTACTTCTTAAAGATCTACTGTCCTCGAAGTTGAATCGGTTGAGAGGCTTCTCGATCTTTAGCTCAGATCACGCCAGGCTGGATCTGTGTCTTGTCTTATGCCGTCGAGTCGTTTCCGACCCATAGCGACACCACGGACCCATCTCTCCCGCAACGCCCCGCTCTCCATCTGCGATCGTTCCGGTAGTGGATCCAGAGAGGTTTCTTGATCAAAATCCGGTTGCGGTTTACCGTCTCCGCCTTCCGCGCGGTAAACTCGAGTCTCCGCCCTCGACACTCTCCCGTGCCGCTGCTGCCCGGCATGGGTGAGTTTTGACTTGTAGCAGAGGGCCTTCCGCTCACTAGCCACTGGCCAAGCTAGGAATGGAATGGGTAGGCCACTGCTTGACACTCCTTCCCGTAGCCAAGACTGGTATAGGACTGGAAACTCACCAGATGTGACCCTGGGAGGGGTGGATCTGTGTAGCCCAAATGTATGTGGCCTAGTGGATAGAGCACAGCCCTGGGAGTCAGAAGGTCATGGGTTTCAATCCCAGTTCAGTCGCTTGACTGCTGTGTCAAGTTGGGCAAGCCACTTAACTTCTCTGTGCCTCAGTTCTCTCATCTGTAAAATGGGGATTAAGAAAGTGAGCCCCGTGTGGGACAGGGACTGTGTCCAACCCGATTTTCTTGTATTCCCCCAACCTCCAGATCTTAGTACATAGCGTCTGGCACATAATAAGCGCTTAACAAACACCACAATTATTATTCTTATTAAAGAAGGACTGCTAACAGACCGAACTTTTCTTCCTAACATCTCCAAATGTCTGGAAAACTATCTGGAAAACAGCAATATTGCAAGGAGTTCCAAGGCCAAAAGTAGATTTTTCCATAAAATGAAGTGAATCGTCTTTTAGCCCGGTAAATTATTCCCAGGCACATCTCTGTGACCTTGGACTGTGACAAAGGTAGAAATATGTTGCAGTTGCTTTCAACTCTCCCTGGGCCTGCTATCTTTATCCAGATATGAACTAATAAGCCAGTGAATTCAATGGAAGCAAAGTCCTCGAAGCCTGCTTACATTCACTTTCTCTGTGGAAATTAATTTGTAGACAAGGTTCTATATTACGGTAGGAATCTGTACATGAGGAAGTACTTTGGGGTTAACCTTTTAGCTCAGAAGGGTATTTTCATTCACTTGTATTTATTGAGCACTTGCTGTGTGCAGAACATTGTACTAAGCGCTTGGAGGAGTACAATATCACAGTAAACAGACACATTCCCCGCCCATAACAAGCTTACGGTCCTGAAACGTTATTGTTATGAACAAGGGCATGAGGAATTGCATTCTGGACATAGAGCTGGTCATTTTTCACAGGGTAATATTGCTGGCATCAAATATACACTATTATTACTATTATCATGACGGTAGTTTTTAAGTTCTTACTATGCGTCAAGCGTTGTTCTAAGTGCTAGGGTTAGATACAAGTAGATACAACCCCTAACCCGCATGGGGCTCACAATCTAAGTAGGAGGGGGAAACCGGCATTGCATCCTCATATTACAGCTGAGGAAAGTGGAGCGCAGAGAAGTGACCTTCCCAAGGTCACACAGCAGGTGAGTGGCAGAGCCGAGATTAGAACCCAGGTCCTCTGATTCCCAGAGCCATGCTCTTTCCACTAGGCCAGGCTGCTCCAATAAACATTTTCTACGCTTATCTGGTTGGGCTGACCATTTAGTCCTCATACCAATGACAAATTAACTGATTTCTTTCATTCATTTATTCCTATTTATCGAGTGCTTACTGTGGGCAGAGGACTATACTAAATGCCGGGGAGAGTGCAATACAACAATGAGCACTCACATTCCCTGCCCACAATGAGTTTACAGACCAGAGAGGGAGACAGACATTAATATAAACGAATAAATTACAGATCTGTCCGGAGGTGTTGTGGTGCTGAGAGGGGAGATAAATCCAGGGGGCAAGTCAGGGTGACGCAAAAGGGGAAAAGAGGAAAGGAGGCCTTAATCAGGGAAGGCCTCTGGGAGGAGATGGGCCTTCAATAAGGTTTTGAAGTGGAGGAAGGTAATTGTCGGATTTGAAGAGGGAGGTTATTCCAAGCCAGAGGCAGGATGTGGGCGGCGGAATGGATGAGATCAACGTACATTGAGTAGTTTAGCATTAGAGAGGCGAAGTGTGCAGGCAGAGTTGCAGTAGGAGAGCAGCAAGGTGAGGTAGGAGGGGACCAGGTGATTGAAGCAGGGAAACTGGCGAGGAGCTTTTGCTTGATGCGGAAGTGGATGGGCAACCACTGGAGTTTCTTGAGGAGTGGGGAAACACGACCTGAACGTTTTTGTAGAAAAATCTGTGGAGTGTGTTTGTAACGGCTGGCAGAGGCACCCGAGCTCAAACTTTCCCACATGGCAAGCATTCTCTGAAGTCTTCCGTTAGCCGCGCTCGATCGATATGGCTGATTGGTAAGCACTGTCTAAAGACTTGCAGACCTACAGAAGAGCCTAAATGATTGATTGCTTGATTGATGAGCGAGCAACCCTGGTGCGGCTTTAGGCAAAGAGGCAGCCCAAGAGAGTGGGATATGTGGATCTAGGGAATACCCACCCCCTCGAGCAATGGGTATCAGGAGAAGTTTTGTGATGTCCGGACTTGTTGCACATCCACGGAACGCTCACCTTTGACCAGCCTGGGGATTCTATCATCGACAAGACCAAAATAACTAAGCTCAGTCTCGGGTGATTGTTCACCCACTTAAGACGATAAGGAGGAAGGGCTTGGGCAATCAATCACATTTTCAAGGCAGATTAATCAAGTCATGGCAGTTTGCCATGCTGATTTGTCAACTTGGCACGGTGAAATCATCACCCGGGACAAAATAACAATTGTGATATTTGATAATGATAATGTGATCTGTAAAGTTCTGATTATGTATACTAAGCGCTGGGGTGAATACAAAGAAATCAGGTTGGACACAGTCCCTGTCCTGCAAGGGGCTCGCAGCGTTAATCCCCATTATACAGATGAGGGAACTGAGGTACTGTGAAATGAAGTCACTTGTCCAAGGTCACAGAGAAGACAGGAGGTGCAGGGGAGATTAAAACCCAGGTCTTTCTGACTCCCAGGCCTGTGCTCTATCCACTAGGCCATGGTAAGCACTTATTACGAGCCAGCATAATCAGGTTAGACACCCTCCCTGTCCCACATGGGGCTCACAGTCTAAAGGAAGGGAGAAAAGGTTTTGAACCCCAGTTTTACAGAAGAGGATTCAATCTATCAATCAGCGATATTTATTAAGCGCTATATGGAGAACACTTTACTAAGCTCTTGGGAGAATCCGACACAACAGAGTAGGTAGACACTTTCCGTGCCCATAACAAGCTTACACGGTAGAGGGTGAGACAGGCATTAATCTAAAAAAAATTTAGAATATAAAATTTAAGGATATGTACATAAGTGCTGTAAGGTTGAGGATGGGGCAGATATCAGATACCCAAAGGTCAGAGATCCAAGTGCATAGACGATTCAGAATCAATCAGTTGTATTTACTGAGTGCTTACTGTGTGCAGAGCACTGTACTGAGCGCTTGGGAAAGTACAATACAACAATAAACAGTGACATTCCCCGCCCTCAACGAGCTCACAGAAGGGAGAGGGAGTCAGGGAAACTGAAGCTCAGAGAAGTTCAGTGACTTGCCCAAAGTCATACAGCAGGCGAGTGGCAGAGCTGGAATTAGAACTCCGGTCCTCTGACTCCCAGGCCCTTTCTACTCGACCGCACTGCTTCCCCTGTGAGTCTTTGCACCCCACCAGAGATGTTTTTTATTGTGGAACTTTAATGCTGCCTTGCAATTTGTCAGGCTGGTCAGAGGAGGAAAGGTGGAGAAAGAGAGAAATAAAAAGATGGAAAGAGAGAGAGAGAGAGAGAAAGAGAGGGTGGTTCAGCATAACTCATCATCACTAATAGGAAAACCACTCATGTGCAGACCTTACTGTCGGCAGAAAGCGTTAATCAAAAGGAAAGGAATGTCATTCAAGCTTTGGATTTATAAGCTACACCTGCATTCACTGATAAATATCTCACAATCACTAGCATTATCTTGGGCTTTGATAAATGGTTCTTTTTCTCCCTATACAATGCCACCTAAGCAAATACTATCTAATGATGTTAAGAAGACTGTGAACTCCAACTATCACAGGGAAGGTGTCCAACCTGATTTTCTTGTACCTATTTCAGTGGTGAGTAGAGTGTATGGCACAAAGTAAATGCTTAATTAAGATCACGTTCGATATTTTTATTAATGCCTCTACGTCGTGAGCTCCTCTCTAGACTGTACGCTCCTTGTGGGCGGGGAACAAATCTACCAGCTCTGTAGCACTGTACCGTCCCAAGGGTTTAGTACAATGCTCTGCACACAGTAAGGGCCCAATTAATACCACTGATCGATAATAATAAAGATAACATTAACAATGCAATGATAATGATCATTATTATCCAGAATTGAGAAGATCAACAAGGCTTTGGGGATAACAATAATAATGATGATGATGGTATTTGTTAAGCGCTTCGTATGTGCCAGGCACTGTATTAAGCTCTGGGGTGGATACAAGCAAATCGGGTTAGATGTAGTCCCTGTCCCATGTGGGGCTCAGTCTCGATCCCCATTTTACAGATGAGGGAACTGAGGCACAGAGTAGTGAAGTGACTTGCCTAAAGTCACATAGTAGACAAGTGGCGGAGCCAGGATTGGAATCCATGACCTTCTGCCTCCCAGGCTCGTGCTCTATCCACTACGCCGTGCTGCTTCTCTATTGACAAACAGACCGACAGATGATTGACCGAGGATTGGTGACAAAAGGATATCCATTCTCCTGCCCTCATGTTAGTTTTTAAGGCTACAGTGATTTTTTTAATGGCATCTGTTAAGTGCTTACTATGTGCCAGGCACTGGACTAAGCACTGGAGTATATCAATCAATGGTATTTATTGAACACTTACTACATGTAGAGCACTGTACTAAATGCTTGGGAGAGTGCAATACAGCAGAATTAGTAGACACATCCCCTAGTCAGAACGACCCTACTGTCTCGAGACGAGCTTATAATCTAATCATGTTGGACACAGTCCGTGTCCTATATGGGGCTCGTAGCCTTAATTGCCATTTTACAGGTAACTGAGGCCCAGAGAAGTGAAGTGACTTGCCCAGGGTCACTCAGCAGACCAGTGGCAAAGCCAGGATTGGAACTCAGTTCATTGTGACTCCTAGGCTCTTGCTTTATCCACTAGACCACACTGCTAGGGAGGTACGGACTGTAAACTAGACTCTAAGCTCTAGATCGTAGAGCTCACTGCGGGCAGGGATTGTGTCTTTTTATTGTTGTATCGTGCTCTCCCAAGTGCTCAGTACAGTGCTCTGCACACAGTAAGCGCTCAATAAATATGACTGAATGAATGTGTAGCCTTTCTATATGGCTGTGATACTTGGACCTGCAAATGACAAGTACAAGTTCTAGGCAGCTTCACCAGGATCAAATAGGAGCTTTTCAACGGCAGGATCAGATTATCAACAATGAAGTCCTGGAACACAGATCTTCAGCCTGAGACAGTGATTGCTTCGCTTGGACGCTCAATAGTTGAATAATTTTGAGAATAGTGTCACTTTTGAATTTGTGTAGCCCTTTTACCAGCTGCTTTCCCCTCAATTCTCTCACCTTACCCTCTTGGCTTCCCTGTGAGATAGGGAGAAACAGGCTTTATCCCCATTTTACGGAGGAGGAAACTAGGGCTGAGATAGGGATAAATTTGCTTCGTCCATGAAACGGGGTGAGGAACGTGTCCGCTGTTTTTGGAAATAGAGCCCATAGTATTGCCCTGTGCAACTAGATTTGGTGTCAGTTGTGCTTAAAAGCAGTTTCAAGTCCAGATGTGTGCCTGACGAAAAAAAATGTTCTCAGACCCCTGCCTTCCAACACCTGATTGGAAAAATCAAAACCCAAAGCTTTCCTTTAGTGATAAGAACATCAGGCAGAGGACAGTTTTCAAGTGGGAAGCTGATGAGGTCCGTTTTGGACATGTTCATTTCGAGGTGTCGGTGGATCATCCAAAGAAGAGTTGTCCCGAAGGCAGGAGGAGATGCGAGACTAAAGAGAAGGAGAGGGATCCTGGATCTAGAGGCTGAGTTGGATATCATCCAGGTAAAAAGGGTAGTCGATGCTGAGGGAGATAATGAGTTCCCCAAGGGACTGAGTATGGATGGAGAATGGAAGGAGATGGAGAAAGTTATAGGAGAGTCAGGAAAAGAACCCAGGAAAATATTGCACGATTAAACCGAACTTCCATGGCTTTAAATTCATCTGCCCAGTTCTGAAGTCTATTTTTTAGCGTTGAGACCTAGTAGGGGGAAGGAGAAAGAGAGAGGGAGGGGGGAAGAGGGTTTCCTATCAATCAATCAATCAATAAGTCATATTTATTTAATGTTTACTGTGTTGCAGAGCACTGTACTAAACGCTTAGGGGAGTACACTACAACAGAATTAGCAGAAATGTTCCCTGCCCATAACGACCTTACAGCAGAGTGGATGGATACGTTACTTTCCCAAACTGAGTTTACTGTCTAGAACGGGAGACAGACGTTAATCTAAATAAATAAATTACAGATATGGACATAAGTGCTGTGGAGCTGAAGGAGGGGTGAATAAGGGTTGGAAATTCAAGTTCAGTGGTGACATAGGAGGGAGTGGGGAAAAGGAGAAATGAAGGATCAGTCAGGGAATATCAATTATTTATATTAATATCCATCTCCCCCTAATAAGTGGGAGCATGGGACTTGGAGAAAAAATTTTTAAAAAACTAGAGGAGAGGAGTAGGAACTGGCCACTGTTCTAATGTATTCATTCAATAGTATTTATTGAGCGCTTACTATGTGCAGAGCGCTGTACTAAGCGCTTGGAATGTATAAATCGGTGACAGAGACAGTCCCTGCCCTTTGACGCGCTTACAGTCTAATCGGGGGAGACGGACGGACAAGAACAATAGCAATAAATAGAATCAAGGGGATATAAATAGAATCAAGGGGATATAAATAGAATCAAGGAGATATAAATAGAATCAAAGGGATAATGTACTCTCCTAAGTGCTTAGTACAGTGCTTTGCACGGGGTAAGAGCTCAATAAATGCCGCTGATGGATTCCTTCCTCATTTAAGGATGTGGCTATTTCCAAACAATGCTAAGTGCTTTTCTAGTCATTTTATATGTTCATCTGAATTTAAATGGCATAAGTAAGTTCATTCCTTGAACAATACTGCTACTAATAATAATTGCGGTACTTGTTAAGTGATTACTATGTAGGGTAGAAATAATAAAATCAGGTCCCACATGGGGCTCGCAATCTAAATAGGAGGGAGAGCAGGCATTGAATCCTTATTTTGCAAATGAGGACACTGCTGCACAGAGAAGTTAAGTGACTTGCCTAAGGTCACGCAGCAGGTTTGAGTCAGATTTGGGACTAGAACCCAGATCCTCTGACTCCTAAGCCCTTGCTCTTTCCGCCAGGACACACCGCTTCTCTAGCTTTTAACGGAAGGTAAAGGCGATGTGGTACAACGAAGCAAAAGGTCAGATTTCAAACGACGTCAAATGTAAATACCACGGTTTTTACAAAGTCGGGCACAACTGTTCTCCGTGCTGGTCAGAAGAGACCTTCTGAGTCAGGGCATTCCATAAGTGAATTTGCTATCCTTTCACCTTCTTTCAATTCCTGAAACACAGTCACCCTGTCGTTGATGAACTATCATGTCATTGGGATCCTCTGTTTTTCCCCTAAAATTTGTAACTGTGGAAATTGAACCCAGGAGGAAAAAAAAAATCCTCCGGGAGATTTTCAGACGATTGTTTTCTACAGGGCCATCCAAGCCATAAAAAAATCAATCTCCATGGTTTGTTATGGAAATGTTATTAAAAACTGACTGTTCTTCCTTTTTTCTCTTTTTCCTTTTTTCTCCTTCTAACTCTCATCATGTCCTTCAGGTTTGTATTTTATTCACACATTCTTCTGCTCTTTTCTCCCCACCTGAATGAAATATTCTACTCCCGCCTGCCCCCAGTGCCCTTCCAAATGGATTTTCTCTCACTCTGTTTATTTTTTAATGGTATTTGTTAAGTGCTTACTATACTAAGCACTGGGGTCAATACAAGCTAATCGGGGTGTATACGGTCCATGTCCCAAATAGGGCTCCCAGTCTTAATCCCCATTTTCCAGATGAGGTAACTGAGGCCCAGAGAAGTGAAGTGACTTGCCCAGGTTCACAAAGCGGACAAGTGGTGGAGCCTGGGTGAGAAGACATATCCTCTGACTCACAGGTCCGTGCTCTTTCCAC
Source organism: Ornithorhynchus anatinus (assembly GCF_004115215.2). Classification (NCBI taxonomy): domain Eukaryota; kingdom Metazoa; phylum Chordata; class Mammalia; order Monotremata; family Ornithorhynchidae; genus Ornithorhynchus; species Ornithorhynchus anatinus. Next base: position 22,108,483 of record NC_041746.1, read on the forward strand.
TAAGCAATGCTGCTTCTCTGCTTCTATTCTTAATTCCTGTTCTCCTTCCATAATCCTTTATTCCTCCACTGTCAATTCTTACAGTTTCCTTTTTAGCTCCCTACCACTGTCCACTTGACCATTCTCCCCAAAGGTATAATTCCACTTTCCATCCACGGACGCTATCCCATTCAACAGGACTTGGCCCCAAATCAGTATTTATTTCCCGGGGGAAAAAGCCCTCCAACCTAGATATCTCCTGCTGTCTGTTCATCTCACCCAATCAGTAAATCCATCAATCGACAGTATCTCCGAGCACTTTGTGCAGAACACTGTACTTACGCTCTTTGAAAAGTACGAGTGTACAGTCGACAGCTGGAAGCAGACATAAAAATAGATAACGGAATGGGAAAATAATAGAGAATAAGGATATATGTGTAAGTTCCGTGAAGCCGGGGTGAGTATCAAAGTGTTTAAGGGGTACACAGCCAAAGTGGAGGCTGGATAGCGGAAACGAGAGAGGAGATGTAATCTCTCTTTGAGGAGATGTAATTTTAAGAGGATTTGGAACACGGGCAGTTAGACATGAAAGGAAAGTGAAATCCAGGCCAGAGGGAGGATATCGACAAGGGATAGGTGGACTAGGTTGTAGTAGGAGATCAGCAAGGTTGTGAAATGTTAACATGAGAGAGCTAGAGAAGGCACAGGAAAAACGTCCAATATCAGTGGAGACCGAAGACGAAGGGAAGTCTGGAAAGAAGCAACTTGGAAAGTTCAATGATTGAAGTCTACAGATCGTGAAGGAGAAGGACAGTCATCATCCGATTGTGGTTTGCCAAATCCTGCAATGAGCTGGAAGATCGGTGGATCGATCCACCGCAATTATTGGCCATTAAGTGTGTGCAAAGCACTGAACTAAATGTTTGAATGAGGGTGGGAGGTTCAAATCAAGCAGAGTAAACAATCTTCAGAGAGTGAGTGGTAAACACATGTAATTTGTTCAATTCACCAAGCAGAAAATATCAACAAGCTGAAGAGGGCTTCGCCACAATTCTTCTGAGCGTTCTGTTGTCACTGCCAGTAGCAGAAAATTTAGACCAAAGCACACTTGATAGCATAGCTTTATGCTTTTTTATGAAAATGGTTATAAAATTCTGAGCTGTGTTCTCCTGGATACTTCCTGCTGGAATTTCCGGATGCCAACTCCTGGAGTTCTTTTCCAGAGGAATTATTGCACAATTGGAAACATGATTCTTTTGTTCTCTTTGCTTTTGAATGAAAGCATCTGGGGTCCACTCTCTATCAGATGGGCAACATAAGCGGCAGAAATCTAGGGAATGGACAGAGAAACCAAAATGTAGATCAGAGAAGCAGCGTGACTTGATGGAAAGAGTACAGGCTTGGGAGTCAGAGGCTGGGGGTTCTAATCTCGGCTCTGCCTCTCGTCTGCTGTGTGACCTTGGGCAAGCCACTTACCATCTCTGTGCCTCCGTTACCTCATCTATAAAACGGGGATTAAGACTGTGAGCCCCATGCAGGACAACCCGATTATCTTGTATCTACTCCAGAGCTTAGAACAGTGCTCGGCACATAGTAAGTTATCCCGACTCTGCCCCTTGTCAGCTGTGTGACTGTGGGCAAGTCACTTCTCTTCTCTGTGCCTCTGTTCCCTCATCTGCAAAATGGGGATGAAGACTGTGAGCCTCACGTGGGACAACCTCATTCCCCTGTATCTACTCCAGCGCTTAGAACAGTGCTCCGCTCGTAGTAAGCGCTTAAATACCAACATTATTATTATTAAGCTCTTAACAAATACCATCATCATCAATATTATTATTGTTGTTATAATTTCCAAGGATAAGCCCATGCTCTCGCCACTAAGCGCTGCTTCTCTAAGCCTCCATCGGACCACGTGTGTTTCTCTTTCTTCACGAGGTCTCATTTACAATAATAAGAGATCTCAGGTCACCGGGAATCCTTGTAGAAATCAGCCTCCGAGAAGGGTCGAGGATTAGACATTTCTTGGGAGAACCTAGAAAATCAAGATTCTCGGTGGTTTTTTAAAAAAAAGTGGAAATTCCTTGTGCCATCTACTGGTGAAAGTCCAATAGAAGCAAAGAAGCAGCGTGGCCTAGTGGAAATAGCACGGGCCTGGGGGTGAGAGGACCTGGGTTCTAATCCCAGCTCTGCCACTGGTCTGCTGGGTCACCTTGGGCAAGTCACTTCACTTCTCTGGGCCTCAGTTACCTCATCTGTAAAATGGGGGCTAAGACTGTGAGCCCCACGTGGGACATGGACTGTGTCCAACTTGATTATCACGTATCTGCCCCACTGCTTAGTTCAGTGCCTGGCACGTAGTAAGCGCTTAACAAATACCATAGGAAAAAAAAGGTCGAGCTTGATATAAATAATGGATTCGCCTATAAGAAACTCTAGGGCTGTCTGTTCTTCTACCATTCTTTCGTGATTATTTCGTGGGTTTCTAAATATGACATGCAATTTTTGCTTATATGCTTTTCAACCTGTTCTTGAGAGGCATCTGTTAGCTATAGAAATAGTAAAAAGTCTCTGAAGCCGGAACAAAAGGTTAGGAACACGATCGTTTTAAACAGATGTTTAAGTTCTGCCTCCGAATTATGATGGAAATATGTTAGCAGGCAGACTGACCTAGTGGAAAGAGCTGTGGGATTTTGGGTAAGTCAACAAACTTCTCTGAACCTCAGTTTTTTCATCCATAAAATGGAGATAAAATACCTTGTTCTCCTTCCCTCCTTTACTGTGAGCCCCATGTGGAACAGGGACTGTGTCCGATCTGATTGTCTTGTATTACTCATTCATTCAATAGTATTTATCGAGCGCTTGCTATGTGCAGAGCACTGTACTAAGCGCTTGGAATGTACAAATCGGTAACAGATAGAGACAGTCCCTGCCCTTTGACGGGCTCACGGTCTAATCGGGGGAGACGGACAGACGAGAACGATGGCAATAAATAGAATCATTATTGTGTATTAATGAAGACTTGACACATACAAAGTACTTAATAAACACTGTGATTATTACTGTAAATAAGACTAACGTGTGTGGTCCGGTGGAAATCAAGGTCTGGAAACAGAAGCAGCATAGTCTAGTGGAAAGGGCACTAAGAGTCAGAGGACCTGGCTTGGCCACGTGTCTACTGTATGACCTTGGGCAAGTCATTTGTCTTCTCCTTGCCACAGTCTCCTCAACTGTAAAATGGGGATTCAATCCTATTTCCTCCTACTTACGCTGTGAGCCCCATGTGGGACGGGGACTGCGTCCCACCTGATTAACTCCTGTCGACCCCGGCACTTAGAAAAGCGTTTGTCACCTACTAATAGCTTAACAAATGCCATAAAACAAACAAGCAAGCAAACAAAAAACCAGATCCTGGGGGGTGTTTTGAGAGAAAACAGCGTGACATAGTGGAAAGAACCTGGGAACCAGAGGATCTGGGTTCTAAACCGGCTCCACCACTTATCTGTTGTGTGACTTGGAGCAAATCACTTTACTGCGTCTGCATTTCCTGGGAGGATTTCCAAGATTTTGCCAGACTTTCCAGAACGGAGACCACGTGACCAGGGTGGAGTGATTCGAAAATCCCACCACCACCCCTAAGCCTCGGCCTGGTGGCGATCCCCCAGCTGAGAAGTCAGTGAATTCGACAATGTTTCTTTCCCGTCTGTAAGAATGGGTCGAGGGGCTCGATTCCTGCTGTCTGTGCCAAGGCAACCACCAGCCTTAGGTTCCTCATGATGGACGGATTCATGTGGCTTGAGCCAAGCCACTGATCTGAAGCAGCGTGGCTTAGTGGATAGGGCGCCGGGGCTTGGAAGTCAGAAGGACCTGGGTTCTAATCCCCGCTCTGCCACTTGTCTGCTGTGTGACCTTGGGCTAGTCACTTATCAACTCTAGGCCTCAGCTCCCTCATCTGTAAAATGGGGGTTAAGGGTGTGAGCTCCATTTGGGACAGGGACTGGCCCCAACCTGATTAACCGGTATCTACCCCGGAGCTTAGAACAGGGTATGACACATAGTAAGCACTTAACAGGTAACATAATTATTATTATTATTATTATTTTTCCCCCACACTGCATCTCTGGGCGTGGTGGAGGAAACAGGGAAGATGTGGCATGAGGAAGGAGCCTTTCATTCATTCAGGCATTCAATCGTATTTATTGAGCACTTACTGTGTGCAGAGCCCTGTACTAAGCGCTTGAAAAGTCCAATTCAGCAATAGAAAGAGACAATCCCCGCCCACAGCGGGCTCACGGTCTAGAAGGTGGGAGACAGACATCGAAACAAGTAAACAGGCATCGATAGCATCAGTGAAAATAAATAGAATTATAACTATAAGCACAATAAAACAAGCAAACAGGCATTAGTATAAATAAATAGAATTATAGATATATGTATATATATATATATATACGTGAGTGCTGTGGGGTGAGGAGGGGGGTAGAGCAAAGGGAGAAAGGGCGATGCTGGGGGGAAGGAGAACTGAGGAAAAGGGGGGCTCAGTCTGCGAGTCACGATCGTCTGTGCATCTTAGAGCTTCGCTGAAGCGGAGACTGGTGTCTTTCGCCCACAGCACTGACGTCCGTATCCGTAATTTATTTATTCTTAGCGATGTCCACCTCCCCCTCTAGAGTAAAAGCTCATGGTAGACAGAGAACGAGTCTACCAACTCTGTTGTACTCTCCCAGACGCTTAGTACAGTGCTCTGCACACACTAAGCACTATATTAATGTCTGGCTCCCCCGCTAGACTTTAAGCTCACTGGGGACAGGGAACGTGTCTACCGACGATGTTGTACTGTACTCTCCCAAGCGCTCAGTAGAGCACTCTGCACACAATAAGCACTCAGTAAATACCCACCGAATAATTTATTGATTTCTCTGCTGACTCAGATCGTTTCTGGGACGGAAGAGCAAGGGCGGAGGATATCGCTTGTGCCCTGATGCCCCGAAGAGCAAAAGGAGTGAAACGTGGATTTTTCCCAACCGTTCTTTAGGAATGTCACAATAGCAGAGAAACCGAGACAGCACGTGCATATCCCAGCCCTGTCACCCACACAGAAAAGACCAAACAGGAACTCTGGAGAATGGAATATTCCATGTTTGATCTCAGTCCAAATCCATGCTTCTAAGAAAGGTAGATGAAAATATACCGGGTCTTATCACGGTATAGCAAAAATGTAATAAAACCCCCGCCCCTACTTCTTTCTGCATTCGTTGCAATTTAAGTTCTCTTTATTTTTTCCTGAAACAGAGATAACTTAAAATGGAATGAAATTTTCATGTATCTCCCTCTTTAGCATAACAAACCCCTGTGGGCAACTTCAAAAAGAAAAGCTAAACAAGATTTTTCAAGAATGGCACGCTATAAAACTGTGAAACTGCTTTTGTAGACATTTTCAGAGCATGGCATAAATACGTGAAATCAAATAATCACTTTCAAACGCTAGAATTTCATCAACGCACCGCGTCAGTGTTTGATCGTTTCAAAGCAGTAGCGGAGCTTTGCCTTTTTCCATACAAATCAGAAGTGGAAGTTTGTGCTACCATTTTAGATCCTGAGTAACAGCATCCTTGAATTGGACGGATGAATTGTCCCTCCAGCCCAATATCCTGTCTTCCATATTAGCAGCGTGAGACTTGGAGGAGCAGTGGTTCTCCTAAATACCAGAGCCCGGGCCTGGGAGTCGGAAGATCCTGAGTTCTAATCCCGGCTCCGTCCCTTGTCTGTTGCGTGACCTTGGGTGAATCACTTCATTTCTCTGCGCCTCAGTTCCCTCATCTGTAAAATGGAGATTAAGACTGTGAACCCCATGTGGGACAGGGACTGTGACCAACTTGATTTCCTGGTATCCACCCCAGTGCTTAGTACAGTGCCTGGCACACAGTAAACCCTGAACAAATACCACAGTTATTATTATTATTATTATTACTGATTTATGTACAGTCAGGGTAGAGATGTGCAGAAGCGATTTATTTTCATTTTTATTATTTAATGGTATTTGTTAAGTGCTTACTTTGCGCCAGGCACTGTTTGAAGCACTGGGGTAGTTACAAGCTAATCGGTTTGGACACCGTCCCTGCCCCACATGGGGCTCACAGTCTTAATCGCCATTTTAGAGCTGAGGCAACTGAGGCACAGAGACGTGACGTGGCTTGCCCAAGGTCATACAGGGGACAAGTAGGGGAGAAGAGATTAGAACCCAGGTCTTTCTGACTGAAACCAGGTCCTTCTGACTTCATTGCATCCCTTTATTGAATCTCTTTCTTTTATAATGCAACTCAAAGCCATCCAATCAACGCAGCGTGAAGGTGAAAGATCTTAATACTCTCAATTCCAGAAACGCCAACTTTTCTGGCAAAGCTTCCGGATTCCGGTCCATTCAAACTGGCTGGAATCAGAGGTTTAGCTGCCAACAGAACCTGGTGAATTCACCAATCCTTCCAGCTAAATCAATTTGCTATTAAGGACTCCACCAGCCCCTGACCCGGACGAGGCGTTCTTCATTTCCGTTTTCCGATGCCGCTTGGCTTTCCGAGGCTGCTGGAGGTGCTCCCTTGGTAGCCACCTGCAGTTCCAGGTAGGTTCCGACCTATCGATTAGTTCTTAATCAGTGGAAGGGTCCTGTGAGCACATCGGCCAAGAAGAAGAGCAGTTAGATGTCTGTCCTCGCTTATCAAGCAAGGCAAGGTTTCCGTGAAGGAATCGGTTGCCAGAAAGACAGGAAGGCTTAGCTTTATTATCGCATTTGAGATGTAGCTTCTTCCAGTGAATCTGGATTTTCCATCTCCCCCGAAACCCAGAACATCAGTGTGAGACATTCTGAGGCAGGAAAGAAATAGCCCCTCCCTTTCTTCTGGAGGCCCAAAGCAAAACACACTGATGACCTTCGATCGATAGTATCTATTGAGCGCTTGACGTGTGTGGAGCACTGTTCTAAGCACTTGGGAGAGTTCAGAATCATTATCTTCTTCCGACCTGCTCATCTCGTCTGATCTGAATATCTTGTATTTACCCCAGCACTTAGTTCAGTGCCTGGCACATAGTAAGCGCTGAGCGAATATTATCGTCATCCTCATCGTCGCAATAGAGTTTGCGAACATGCTTCCTCTCCTCAAGGAGTTTATAACCATGCTTACGGTTCCTGTGATGAGCCTTACCCATCAAAGAGAAGCCTCAAAAGAGTTGATTGGGAATTGGATTTTATCTCTGTGCCTAATTTTTCTGGATTTATCTTAAATCGGTCTTCTGGGAATCCAATCCATCATCAGCCGTGGTTAATACATTTACAAATTGAAATTCAATCACACATTTGAGTGATAATAAACCAAATCCAAGGACCACCCCAAGACGCTAAAGAAAGACCTTTTATGTCTCCGAGTGTTTTCGTACAACCGAACAATGTTCTCTTCGCCTCTGGACTCTTTTAGAAGTCAAAAGGACAGTTCTATATATAGCGGCTTTAGAAGAAGCACTCCCTCGGCCAGCGTCTTCGTATAGAATGGTTTAGGGAAGAGTATCCTCCGCTGCTGCGGCTCAGAGCTTATTAAGAAGCCTTCATTTCCCTGGCAAGATCATTAGTATTAAGTGTAAACAGACCACTAAGGTCTTTGTTTCTCTGGATCAGTTCCACTGTCTGCTCATATTTCTCTCAGCTTCCTCGCTCAGCTGAAGCAGTGGCACGACACTCTCTCTTCCACTCTCTTTTTCTCTCACTCTCTCTAAATTGCCGAGGACCGGCTTGGATTCGGAGACCTAGACTTCAGTAATTGCAGTAACGGGTCACCGGGAGAACCGTGGGGTGTTGGAAGTTGTCATCTCTACCAAATGATGGATCTCCAAGGACCCAAATTAGAACCAGTTCCCCCTTTCTTCCTTCACACCTTTTCTGCACGCCCGCGATCCGCGCCCCGCTATCCTTCCATCCCGGGAGAGGTTGGCTGGATCTCGGAATTCCTCTCCGATGACAGAGGGAGGCTCCAGCCGGTCTGCCGTATGACAACGGGCGGCTGAGATGAGCAAAAAAAGGACTTGCTGATGGGAAGAATCACCTAGTCAATCATAACCGTTGATACTATTCTTTCATTCTATCGTATTTATTGAGCGCTTGCTCTGGGTTTAATGTTATGCTCTTATGTGCCAGGCATAATAACAATAACTGTGGTGTTGGTTAAGCATTTACTATGTTCCAGGAATTGTACTAAGCGCTGGGGTGGATACAAGCAAATGGAGTTGTTCACAGTCCCTATCCCATACGAGGCTCACCGTCTTGATAAGGTATAAAATGCTGGTGTAGATATAAGAGAAACACCCGATCAATCAATTGTATTTGTTGAGCACTTACTGTTTTCCGAGCACTCTACTACTAAGAATAATAACTGTGGCATTTGCTAAGCTCTTATTATGTGCCAAGCACTGTTCTAAGTATTGGGATAGATACAAGATAATCAAGTTGGACCAAGTCCCTGTCCCACGTGGGGCTCACAGTCTTAATCCCCATTTTACAGATGAGGGAACTGAGGGCGCAGAGAAGTAAAGTGACTTACCCAAGGTCACGGAGCAGAGAAGTAGAGGAGCCAGTATTAGAAGGCAGGTCCTTCTGACTCCCAGGCCCGTGGTCTATCCACTTCGCCAATTTACTGAGCACTTACTGTTTGCAGAGCACTGTACTGCTACTAATAATAATTATAATAATGATTGTGGTATTTCTTAAGCCCTTACCATTCAATTCAATAGTATTTATTGAGCGCTTACTATGTGCAGAGCACCGTACTAAGCGCTTGGAATGTGCAATTCGGCAACAGATAGAGACAATCCCTGCCCAGTGACAGGCTTACAGTCTAGCACTGTTCTGAGCACTGCTGCAGATGCAAGATAATCAGGTTGGACACAGTCCCTGTCCCACAGGCGGCTCCTAGTCTCAATCCCCATTTTACAGATGAGGCAACTGAGGCACAGAGAAGTGAAGTGACTTGCCCGGGTCACACAGCAGACACGGGGCCGAGCCGGGATTAGAATCCCTGTCCTCTGACTCCTAGGCCCGGGCTCTTTCCACTGGGCCTTACTGCTTCTCGAGAGCATCCATTAGAAAGATTTTCATTCGATAGTATTTATTGAGCACTTACCATGTGCAGAGCACTGCACTAAGCGCTTGGAATGTACAATTCGGCAACAGATAGAGACGATCCCTGCCCAATGACGGGCTCACAGTTTATCCAGTACCGTCCAGCAGCAGAGACAGTGAGTGCTTTCTGTTGCTCAGTGGCTTCTAAAGAAAATCGAAGGTTCTCTTAGACCTCTTAGAGGAAATTATCAAGGAACTATATCTAGAATGGGACTTCTTCATGCATTGCTGGCCGCGTTCATGATCAGTCGATCAGTCAGTCAATCAATGGTATTTATCGTCATCATCCCCATCATCTTCAGTGGTATTTATAGAGCTCTTACTGTGTACAGAGCACTGGATTAAATGATCAGGAGAGTGAAATACAATAGAGTAGATAGGTATTCTTGTCTTATCTCATGCCGTCGAGTCGACTTCGACCCGTAGTGACGCCCCACCTCCATCTTCAGTCTTCGGTGGTGGATATACAGAATTTTTTGGTAAAAATCCGGAAGCGGTTTACCACCGCTTGCTTCCATGTAGTAAATTTCAGTCTTCGCCCTTGATTCTCTCCCGTGCCGCTGCTGCCCAGCGCAGGCGAGTTCTGACTCGTAGCAGGTCGTCTTCCACTCGCTAGCCACTGTCCGAGCTAGGAATGGAATAGATATGCCTCTGCCTGACTCCCTCTTCTGTAGTTGAGACTGGCAGAGTACTGAGAACTCTCCAGGTGTGACCCTGAGAGAGGAGAGAGATATTCTATCTAGATATGTGTATATATATATATATTTATATATATATATATGCTGCCCTCAAGGAGCTTACAGACCAGAGAGAGAGGCACATAGAACACAGGCCTCTGATTATACTGTCTCTGCTCCAGTGCTTGGTGCAGTATTAGGCCCAGAGTAAGCACTTAAATGTCATTATAAACAAACCAACCCAAAAAAGAAAAACTGCAGTGTCAGGTGGGACGAATAACTTGTATGGATATGTGCAATACTGCAATCAAGGTGAATTTTAGAATACAAGTCTTCCTTATTGTGTGCTACGGGAGAACTGATTGTAAATAACTGCCCTTCATATTCAAAAGTGATATGACCGAAGGTAAAACTTAATAGCTACTCAAAATTGATCATGAAATTAAACTGCCCTATTGTTGTCTATGAAGATATAATAAGTTTACATAAGTAGCCTGAAGTAAAAAAGCTTTTGAATCACTATAATTAGCATAAACATAATCCTAAACAAGCTGAGAACTGTCAGTTACCGTCATTGCATTTATTTCCTTAAGCTCGGTTGTGAATGCTTAATTAACTCTAATTTCAGGTAGTTGATTGGTTTCTGCTGTGAGAGCGGCCTTTGTTGGTAAAATTTGCCAGTTCCTATTTTGTTACCTAGAGAAACCTCACAACCAACGGAGAACCATAAAGTAAATTGCTTTATTAGGAAGTTTTAGCTGAAACAAATCCAGATGCCAGCTGTAAATTGCTTATCTAACACAGAGCCTTTGCAAACTACCACTTGGACTTCTTGGAGTCATGTCAACGTTAAGTGGGCCCTGTTTGAGCGGGAGGTGAACGTTATTGTTCTCCTCTATGAATAAATAGAATTTATTGAGTGCTTACTGTGTACAGAGCACAGTACTGTGGGAGAGTCCATTTTAACAGAGTTTTTAGCCACTTCCCCTGCCTACGATCATCTTACAACGGGTCTAGTGCTAAGAATCAGTGTGCTCTAGTGGAAAGAGCACTGGCCTGAAAGTCAAAATACTTGAGTTCTAAACTATTTGTATCACGTGCCTGCTGTGTGACCCTGGATAAGTCACTTAATCTTTCTTTGTCCCAGTTTCCTCATCTATGTAATGGGAATTTAATACCTAATCTCCCTCATATTTAGAATGAGTACTTGGTTGGGGGAGTGACTGCATCTGACCTGAATGTCTTGTAATCTATCAACGCTTAGTACAGTCCTTGGCACATAGTAAGCGCTTAAGAAATACCATAATTATTATTATTATTGCTTTGTGCAAAACTTGTATGTAATGAGTCCTTCAGAAATGCCATCGTTATTATTATTATTATTATTAGTGTTGTCTAGTAATACCGCTGAAAGTGATTTAATTCCTTCGGCACTGGCAGAGAGGAGAGAGTACAAGAGGTTCAAAGCAAACCATCAGTGGTTCGAGGTGGATTCTCCATCCCAAAGTCTGTTGGATTGGACCAAGGGAGTCTTCACCAGAACTGAGAAAACACCTACAGAACGACCAACCGGGTTACTCAATAGTATTTATTGAGCGCTTACTATGTGCAGAGCACTGTACTAAGCGCTTGGAATGTACAAATCGCGGACAAGGATTTTCGGAGGTAAGTGTGATTCTCGGATGTCAGGTATCCTCTGGCTTTTCGCACCTTTGGCTTTCTAAATAGGAAGGAAGCACGTATCGTTCCTGTAGGGGTTTTCTCCTTCCTGGAAAGAGGTAATAACGAGAACTGTGGTAGATAATAATACAGTCCTTCTAGACTCTAAGCTCGTCGTGGGCAGGGAACATGTGGCTTAGAGGAAGGAGCACGGGCTTGGGAGTCAGAGGCTGTGGGTTCTAATTCCGGCTCCGCCGCTTGTCAGCTGTCGAACTCTGAGCACGTTGCTTAACTTCTCTGTGTCTCAGTTACCTCATCTGTAAAATGGGGAATTAAGACTGTGATCCCCACGTGGGACAACCTGATAACCCCGTATCTACCCCAGCACTTAGAACAGTGCTTGGTACATAGTAAGCTCTAAATAAATATCATCATTATTTTTATTGTCGTTGCACTGCACTCTCCCGAGCACTTGGTACAGTGCTCTGCACACAGTAAGTGCTCAACAAATACGATTGAATGAATGAACGGTATTTTTTTAAGCATTTACCACATGTCGAGCACTGAGGTGGAAACAAGATAATCAGGCCCCGCATGGGACTCATAGTCTAAGTAGGAGGGAGGGAGAATTGATATTGAATCTCCATTGTGCAGATGAGGGAACTGAGGTTCAGAAAAGTGAAGTGACTTGGCCAAGGTCACACAAGAGGTAAGTGGCAGAGCTGGGATTAGAACCCAGGTCCTTTCATTCATTCAAAAGTATTTATTGAGTGCTTACTATGTGCAGAGCACTGTACTAAGCGCTTGGAATGAACAAGTCGGCAACAGATAGAGACGGTCCCTGCCCTTTGACGGGCTTACGGTCTGATCGGGGGAGACGGGCAGACGAGAACAATGGCGATAAATAGAGTGAAGGGGAAGAACACCTCATAAAAACAATATTACCACAACCGAGAAAACACCTACAGAACGACCAACAGAGTTATTCAATAGTATTTATTGTGCGCTTACTATGTCAGGTCCTTCTGACTCCCAGGTCCGTGCTCTTTCCACTAGACCACGCGGCTTCTCAAAGTAGACGTTTGAATAATTCTTTCAAATTGAACATCTGTGGCAAGCTACGGAGAAGGGCCGCAGGAGATCAAAAGTTTAAGACAGTCTCTTTGAAGGAATTGTCAGAACTGATGACTGCCGTAGAATGTTCTCTGGAGAAAGTTCTCCTCACAACTCTTTTTGGAATGATGGTACTGTCAGAGTGACTGTCATAATAATACACTGACATTCATTACCTGTGGCAAGTGTTGTTAAAATTGACAAATTCGTCCCAGCCATTCTGTCAAATTTGTCTTTCCTGTCTCTTCGTGAATAAGCTACATTTTTGTCACTTGTTTGCTAAGGAGGAAGACTCTCCCTTTATCCACTACAAATATGGCCTGCTTCTTGCCACGCACATCAAAGTTGGCTTTCGTTGGCCTTCTCATAGTGATATCAAATCCTAAATTTGACCCGGAAATATCTAAAAAAAAAAAATAATAAGCTGACCCGAGGTTTAGCTCAGCCCCTAGGTGACCATTATCCTGGAAACCAGGAGATGAGTTTTGATTAGGTCACTGGGCTTTCAGTGACTTCCATTGCTAACTTGAAGAGTAATTTCTCTCCCTGAACCATAGCTCGTTCAAGTAGACTTACGCCCTCCTGACCCCGGGGAGTAGAATAATCTGACAGATGTCCAGAGCAAAATTAAGGAGTAGAATGCTTATCCTGTGTTTCCTCATCAAATTATACTTTCTGTCCTGCCCAGCATTCATTCAATCGTATTTACTGAGCGCTGACAGTGTGCAGAGCACTGTACTAAACTCTTAGGAGGCTACAGTACAACAATAAGCACATAGTTACTCTGAAGTCATTTTCATTTCCTGCGTCACAATTCCAATTATTTGCACCTTATGGTTTATGCCGAGGCATATTCATGTCCCACAGAACTTAAGTATATATATATATATATTTAAATTATATATTATAAATTATTTATAGTAGTATCTGTCTCCCCTTCCGGTTTGTAAACTCGTTATGGGCAGGGAATTTACTTGCTAACTAGGTTGTATTCTCCCAAGTACATAGTACACTGCTTTGTATATACTAAGCTCTCAATAAATCCCACTGATTGATTCCATCATTGTGTCTATGCATAAACTATGGAAAACAAAGTTATGACCAATACGATTTCAATTTTTTTATGGTACCTGGTAAGCATTTACTGTGTGCCAGGCACTTTATGAAGCACTGGGGTAGATAGAAGATCTTGTATCTTGGAGAAGAAACAGTGAAAAGAGCAGAGGCCTGGAAGGCAGAGGACCTGGGTTCTAATCCTGCCTCCGCCCCTTGTCTGCTGTGTGACCTTGGACAAATCACTTAACTTCTCTGGGCCTCAGTCCCCTCATCTGTAAAATGGGGATTAAAACTGTGAACCCCAAGTGGGACAGGGACTGAATCCATCCACCCTCATTAGCTTGTATCTACCCCAGGACTTAGTAAAGTGCCTGGCACCTAGTAAGAGTTTAACAGATTCCTTTGAAAAAAAAAAAATAGGTCAGACACAGTCCCTGTCCCATATGGGCTCACAGTCTAAATCGAGGATTTAATCCCCATTTTACAGAAGAGGAAACAGAGGCACAGAATCACACAGCAGACAAGTGGCAGAGCCTGGATTAGACCCCAGGCCCTCTGAATTTCAGGTTTGCTCTCTTTCTCCAGTAGACCACACCGCTTCTTTGGGAAGATCCACATTCAGTAGAGCAAGAATGTGCAAGATGTGACTGAAGCATTAGATTCTTGATAGGTCCCTTGAAAGTCATCCATTTAGCACACCAAAAGGCACACTCATATGAGGGAAAGTGGATCGTTATCACTAGAGGAACACCAAGAGAGCCGGAATGTGCCAGAAACACCATCATCTTACGTAACTGCGACTTCGCCAAGTCCATAACCAAAAGTCTTCAATTAAGATGCTCCTAAGAAGCGTATCCATACCAAGTGGAGTAGTTGAAATAATATCCGTGGGTGATTTTGTTTGCCCTTTCGGCAGAAAATAAAGCCACGACACTTACTTACGTATGTATCTGTAATTTTATTTATTTGTAATATTATTACTTATTATTATTTATTGTAATATTATTATTATTATGGTATTTGTAAAGAGCTTACTCCGTGCCAGGCACCGTTCTAAGCAATGGGGTAGACACAAAGTAATCAGGTTGTCCCACAAGGGGCTCACAGTCTTTATCACCATTTCATAGATGAGGTAACGGAGGCACTGAGAAGTTAAGTGACTTGCCCAAGGTCATACAGCAGACAAGTGGCAGAGCTGGGATTAGAACCCACGTCCTCTGACTCCCAAGCCCGGGCTCTTGCCAATAGGCCGTGATGTCTCTCTCCCCCGCCTAGACTGTGAGCTCACTGTGGACAGGGAATGTCACTGCTAATTGCTGTATTGTGCTTTCCAAAGTGTTTAATACAGTGCTCTGCACACAGTAAGTGCTTAATAAGTACTATGGATGGAAGGAAAGAATGAGAATGAAAATGTTCTTCTGGAGAATTGCCCCAGAAACTTGCAAGAGTTCCCAAACTGGGGACCATCCAGATAATAATAATGATGACTATGGTATTCGTTAAGCACTTACTAGGCACCAGGCACTGTACTAAACGTTGGGGTAGATACAAGGAAATTGGGTTGTACACAGACAGCCTCTGCAATCACCAGCAGCCCAGGGTAACTCCTCGCATGTCCACAAGACTCTTCCAAATCTCTAGGAGATGTGAGATAGCCCTAGTCCCACAGACGAGGAGTTTGGGGCCTTCTGTTCTCAAGTAACCGTTCCACGCGGGTCCTTTTCCTAGGAAGCTCCAAGATATGTAATAATAATAATAATTTTGGTATTTGTTAAGTACTTACTAAGCGCTGGCGTGGATACAAGAGAGAAGCAGCGTGGCTCAGTGGAAAGAGCCCGGCCTTGGGAGTCACCGGCCATAGGTTCGAATCCCGGCTCTGCCACTTGTCAGCTGTGTGACTGTGGGCGAGTCACTTCACTTCTCTGTGCCTCAGTTACCTCATCTGTAAAATGGGGATTAACTGTGAGCCTCACGTGGGACCACCTGATGACCCTGTATCTCCCCCGACGCTTAGAACGGTGCTCTGCACATAGTAAGCGCTTAACAAATACCAACATTATTATGCAAGCAAATCGGGTTGGACACAGTCCCTATCCCACATGGTGTTCACAATCTTAATCCCCATCTTACAGATGAGGCACAGAGAAGTGACTTGTCCAAGGTCACGCAGCAAGGGGTGGAGCCGGGATTAGAACCCAGGTCCTTTTGATGCCCAGGCCTCTGGCTCTGCCCATAGGCCATGCTGCTTTTTGTCTTCCCTCCCCCAACCAGTCCTTTTTAATTTTCCTATTTCTGTCACGAGACACCTCCCTTACACAGAAGCTGAAACCTTGGCATCATCTCTGACCTTTCACTGCCTTTCAGCCCTCGAATCCGGCCAACCGCTAAACGTTTCCGACTCTTCCTCTATAACATCTCCCGGGCCTGCAGAAGTTGGTTCTTCGGGCAGGAAACTTTGCAAAAAATGTCACGGCCCCATTTCACCTTGAACACCAGTGAGGTATGCGTCAGAATTGCAGGTTAGGATTTAGTATTGCACTAACCTATCGGGGCACAATTATATTTCATATGTCTATCCATGCCTAGAGGCTATTGCGATAAGTCTGTTTTCGTAAATAGACGGATAAATAAAATGTCGCCTCGACTTCGACCGCCTTTTTTGTTATCCTTGCCGGCAGACGTTATTAGTAATATTAATCTATATCACTAACGTTGGAAAGATTCCGTCATACCGGGCGGGCAGCGGCAGATGTAAAGGGAAGAATGTTAATCGAACGTGTAAAGCTGGCAGGCAGATTTTTGCATTATTATTATTATTGCTATGGAATCTGTAAAGCGCTTATTATGTGCCAAGCGCTGTTCTAAGCGCTAGGGTAGATACAAGTTAATCAGGGCCGTCGCAGTCCCGGTCCCACATGGGGCTCCCAGTCTGAGTAGCCGGGCGAGCGGGTATTGAATCCCCATTTTACAGAAGAGGAAAGTGAGGCACAGAGAAGTTAACCGAATTATCCACGGTCACACAGCAGGCAACTGGCAGAACTAGGATTAGAACCCAGGTCCCCCAACTCCCAGGCCCAGGCTGTTTCCACTGGGCCATGCTGCCTGTCATGAATATCCCAGGTTAGCCGATTTTCCTGCCAAGGTTTAGCTTTTCTCACCTTGCCCCTTCTTGTTGTGGGCTGGAAGCATATAATGATACTAATTGCGATATTTGTTAAGCACTGACTAAAAGCCAGGCACTCTACTAAGTGCAAGGGTAGATACGAGCAAATCAGAATCGACCGCAATCCCTGTCCTTCATGGGGCTCACGGTCTTAATCCCCATTTTACAGATGAGGTAACTGAGGCCCAGAGAAGTGAAGCGACTTACCCGAGGCCGCCCAGCAAACGAGTGGTGGGGGATTAGCACCCGAGACCTTCTGACTCCCAGGCCCGTGCTCCATTCACTACGTCATGTTGCTTCCCGATATCTACCACCATATCCGCCAACTCTTTAGTCGTGCTCTTAGTAGAGTGTTCTGCACACAGTCTGCGCTCAGTAATCGACGGATTTATTACCTTCGGCGAACTGGCCAAAGCCCTGCTCTTTGTAGCCTTCCTCTTTGTTCTTCGGACCACTGCCCGAGTTCCTAGTTTAGCCAACCTGTCATTCTGTTTCCTTTCATGTCCTTCTCCTATCTCCCTGGTTCCAGGACTTCGGAACTGTCCATATTTTTTTTTTTTTCCCCTAAACGTTCAGCTTTCTCACTGTCCTAGGTTTTCTTTCTAGTGCCCCAGCCTATGAGAGTTGGCTTTCCCATGTTTCATTTCCTTTATGAGGCTGACCTCTCCTCCCTTCTCCTACGATCTCGAAGAACATCTTGTGATCACTCCCGCCGATCTTTTTGGCAAAATCCTTCCCCGTTTATTAGGAAAGATAAAGCCGCTTTCTTTCTGCCCCCCAGAATGGCCCAGTGCAGAACGACCGCCAGTATGACGGTGTGTAGCTCACTGAATGGCTTCCTACCAGATGTCAGGAGAATTAAAGTCCCCCCTCACTGCCGCTTTAAAGCTGCTTTAGTGCTATAACTAAAGAATGCCTCGTCATCCACTCTCTCCCCCTGATCTGTATTGCTCTAATAGACTCATTTATGTTATTTTCTCCTTCGATTTAAACCCACCCTCCGCCTGGGGCTTTAATAACAATAATAACGATAATAACGGTACAGAGGAGCAGCGTGGCTCAGCGGAAAGAGCATGGGCTTTGGAGTCAGAGGTCATGAGTTGGAATCCCAGCTCGGCCACTTGTCAGCTGTGTGACTGTGGGCAAGTCACTTAACTGCTCTGGGCCTCACTCACCTAAGAATGTTGGTATCTGTTAAGCGCTCACTATGTGCCGAGCACCGTTCCAAGCGCTGGGGGAGACACAGGGGAATCGGGTCGTCCCACGTGGGGCTCACAGTCTTCATCCCCATTTTACAGATGAGGGAACCGAGGCACCGAGAAGTTAAGTGACTCGCCCAAAGTCGCACAGCCGATAAGTGGCCGAGCCGGGAGTCGAACCCGTGACCTCTGACTCCAAAGCCCGTGCTCTTTCCACTGAGCCACGCTGCTTCACACCTCATCTGTAAAATGGGGATGAAGACTTGTGAGCCCCACGTGGGACAACCTGATTCCCCTGTGTCTACCCCAGCGCTTAGAACAGTGCTCTGCACATAGTAAGCGCTTAACAAATACCAACATTATTACTTATTAAGCGCTTATTATGCGCCAGTGCTCTTCTAAGCCCCAGGGTAGCTACAGGTTAATCACGTTGGACCCAGCCCCTGTCCCACATGGCGTTCACACCCTTAATCCCCATTTTACAGACGAGGTAACCGAGGCCCAGAGGAGCAAAGTGACTTAACCAAGCTTGGAGAAGCAGCGTGGCTCAGTGGAAAGAGCACGGGCTTTGGAGTCAGGGCTCGTGAGTTCGAATCCCAGCTCTGCCACTTGTCGGCTGTGTGACCGTGGGCGAGTCACTTCACTTCTCTGTGCCTCGGTTCCCTCATCTGTAAAACGGGGATGAAGACCGTGAGCCCCACGTGGGGCGATCCGATTCCCCTGTGTCTACCCCGGCGCTTAGAACAGTGCTCGGCACATAGTAAGCGCTTAACCAATACCAACATTATTATTATTGTTATTAAGCTCACACAGCAGACACGTGGGAGGTCCGGGATTAGAACCCACAACCTCCTGACTCCCAGTTCACTAAGCCAAACCTTCTCCTGGGTCCTGAGACTGCGAGCAGCTGGAGCTGTCACCGATTCATTCGATTGTATTTACTGAGCGTTTACTGTGTGCAGAGCCTTGTACTAAGCGCTTGGGAGAGTACAATAGAACAATGAACAGACACGTTCCCCACCCACCCGCAACAAGCTCCTCCCTTGTTTCCTCACCTCCCTTTCCTGAACCACGATGCCTCTTACTACAACTCTCCGGTCCCGAGTGCCGTTCCAGCTTCCCCCGGATATTCCAGACCCATCACAACCGAGGTCCACCCCTAAAATCTGCAATCTTCCGGAAATTTCTCTGCCCTCCTTGTTTTAGCCAACCAACATTTCAGTCTGTCCTAGAATTCCCTTTCTGTTTCCACCTTGATGCCCTGTTAACCACGCTAAGGTTTTCCTTGTCCTTACCTAGAA
Source organism: Ornithorhynchus anatinus (assembly GCF_004115215.2). NCBI lineage: Eukaryota > Metazoa > Chordata > Mammalia > Monotremata > Ornithorhynchidae > Ornithorhynchus > Ornithorhynchus anatinus. Next base: position 22,127,790 of record NC_041746.1, read on the forward strand.
TTCAGCTCTCATTCCCAAACATGGGAAATGCCATAGTTCTCTTCCTTTTAAAACCTACTTTAAAACGCTCCTCCGCTCTTGAAGATATTGTTTCGTATAGGTGTAGAGTCTGAATGCCCCTTTGTTTTAAAATGTCAAAGCTGGCCTTGTAGAAAATCCTCTAGTTCCTTAGGAAATTGGTATTAGGAAACAATTCAGGATGAAGCAATTGATGAATTGCGGTAAGAATCTCAGCACTAGAGGAAAGAAAGGTGAGGAACTACTAAGGGACACGGGAGGATCATGGCAAGGTTCACAAGTGGACACATTTCCTAATCAATAATAGGCCTAGTCGTATTTCCAAGTTCAGCTCCTTGATATGTATGGATTTGGGTCCCGAGAAAGCATTTTTGAAGAAACAGGAAGAAATGTAATTGCCGATGGTGCGATCACCCAAATCCTTTGGTTTTAAGAGGAGCGATGGAGCAGAGAGAGACAACTGAGGAGTTAAATGGCAATGAGGACCCATCCATTTTCTCAGTGTTTTATAAAAGAAAGGAATACTCAAGAAACTCTGAAGCAGGTGGCATTCTATGACAGAAATCTCAGGTTTCTTGACATTTTATTACCTAGAAACTCAGCAACGTAGCTAACGGTTTTCTGAGAAGATTTATTTTCTGCAGGGGGGCCTAGGGATAATTTCTTTGAGTTCTGTATGATTTATGAGATGATTTAAGGAAAAAAAAATCCTTAACCAATATTCTCCTCTGGAAAATCTTCTGAAAGCCACGTTTTTGAAGAAAGAAACATTCAATTTGAAGAGCTCTTTTGGATTTATGAGCAGAGGCTTTAAGAGATGCTCGAATGAACCAATAGTCTTCTCTGAAATCCTCCTGGAAGCCAAGATTTCTGAGGAGGAAGAAAATGACTAAATGTCTTTCCTGAGCTTTCTCTTGAGAAAATTCCTTCAGACGCTGGTTAGTTAAAGATGAAGGCCAAAACAAATATTTTGTTTCGCTTGGAAAAGCCATCTGAAATAATGGACATCCTGGGATAACACTGGTTTGAGCAGGATAGCTAAACTCTCCTGATTAGAACAGATCGGGAAAGGAAAAGAAGAGTTGATTCTCTGGTTCTGATGCCGCTGAAATAACTCTATAAGACGCCGCTTCCCGTATCTTTTGGAGAGGACATTTCAACCACGGGGACTTTAGGAATTTCGGGTCCGGAAATTTAGGAATCACCGGAGCCGGACTGGGTTTCAATGTCGCTCTAATCCCGGCTCCTCCATCTCATGCGTTCATTCATTCATTCGTATTTATTGAGTGTTTACTGCATTCAAAATATGATACAAAACACTTGGTACAATATAACAATGAACAGACATATTTCCCGTCTGCCGAGAGACCTTGGCAAATCACTTCACTTTTTGTGCCTCGGTTCCCTCATCTGTAAAATGGGGATTAAGACTGTGAGTCCTATATGGCAAGGGGACAGCGTCCAACTCGATTATCTTGTGTCTACCCCAGAACTTAGAACAGTGCCTGGCAGATAGTAAGCCCTTAGCAAATACCAGAGTTATTATTATTAGCTGAGAAACTGCAGAATTCCTGACCCATCTGTAACAACACGTCTCGGGGTGGGACGTATTCAGTTACTACTCATTTTGCCAATTTTCTCTAACTTTCACTTCTCTATTTTCCCATAACAGCATCAGACACAATAGAATACTTTAAAAATAAACCGAAAAGACACAAATTGGAACGAGATTTAGAAAAGCTTGAGATAATAGCGTTTCATTATGTAAGCAGAGCCCAGCCACGGATATCCCATTTGTGAGATAAGACTTATGTATTTCCATAGGAGGCCTGAGATAATTCAGAAGGCAGAAATCCAGCTTATTCGTCTGTAGAAATCCCTCAAACACATCTAATTTGCCAATTCCCCACAGAAAGCTGTAATTCCACAACTGGCAAATAGATTTAAAGATAACAAAACCCGGGAGATTTTCACCCCCGACCTGAAGCTAGCTGTCCCACAGGTTATCATTTATTTCCTCAAATGATTTATTTGTCAATTTAACTAAAATTCAGGCCAAACCCTCTTCCGAACAAGTCACAAAACCTGCCTCTCGGATTCTTCGGCCCAGGAAATTATAATAGCAGTGATACCCGCAGAGGCAGCGACCCTATTCCTTGTACGTTTTCCTCTACCGTTCCTGATGGTCGCCATATCTGTACGTTTTGCACTGTACTAAGCTCTAGGGAGGTAAACTATGAGCAGATCAAAACGACTCTATTGTATTCTCCCAAGTACTTAGTTAGTATCATCATCATCATTATTATTATCACGATGGTATTTATTGAGCACTTACTATGTGCCGAGCACAGTTCTAAGCGCTGGGGTAGATGCAAGGTAATCAGGTTGTCCCACGTGGGGCTCACAGTCTTTAATCCCCATTTTATAGATGAGGTAACTGAGGCACAGAGAAGTTAAAGGACTTGCCCAAAGTCACAAAGCTGATAAGCGGCGGAGACAGGATTAGAACCCATGTCCTCTGACTCCCAAGCCCAGGCTCTTCTCTAAAAGCAAAGCCACAAGGATGTTAAGTGATTCGCCCAAATTCACGAAGCAGATGAGTGACAGAGCCAGGAATAGAACCCAGGTCTCTGACTCCCAGGCCTGTGCTCTTTCCACCGGGTCAAGCTAATTTGTGTCCACTCCCACCAACGTGGATTCAGAGAAGAGTGTGTCTCTCAGTGTTGAGCTCCCTGTGACTCATCCTAAAACATCCCAGGCTTGATCCTAAAGGGATACCCCAACCGTGCAAATACCAGATTGGAATCCTGTGAGAGACAAAGACTGTGTCCCACCTGGTTATCTTGTATCTACCCCAGCATTTAGTCCAGTGCCTGATACATAGTAAGCGCCTAACAGATGCCATTAAAAAACAAACGTAAAAACCAAATACTATTAAAAAACAAGCAAAAAAACCAAAACCCTCCACAGACACATGCTCGATAGGAGTCAATTTGTCTGGATTCGCCCAAGGGAAGCCTACTCAACTCAACAGCGCGGAACACCCAGACGCCCAACCTGGGCGAACGGCGATGACGTGGAGATAAAAGTCAAAACCGAGTTCCGCTGTCTGAGAGGGTCTAAAGGGGGTGACCACTGGTCTGGATAAGGTTGCACCGCGGGCCTTTCTCCTCAGAGTCACGTTCATTCATTTCTTCCCCAACTTGTGTTATCACCAAGTGATTTGAAAACTGGAAGCTCGTTATGGGCAGGAAACGTATCTAGCCGGCCTTGTACTCTCCCAAGTGTTTAGTACGGTGCTCTGCTCCCAGTAGGCTCTCAACATATACCATCCATGATGATGCTGATAGAACGCTGTGAGGGATGTAGGGCCTGACAACGCCTGCCTGGCTAAATACAACATGACACAACATTAGAAATGATTTATGCACCTGTGCGTGGCATCTGTCAAGGCTTGTTTAATATCGCGTGAGTTTCCCTCAACACGAGGTTCATCGAAAACGTAACAGAACCTCTACTTTAAGAAAAGTGAGTGAGCTTCCCAGTGTCTTACTAAGACTTTCGGAGGAAAAAATCCTGTCAGAGTAGCCTATGTCCTGTCAGACTAATATCAGACTACTTCTGAAGAATACAGCCGGGAGAAACAATGAGTACACCATCATGATCATAGATGGTATTTACTGAGGGTGTACTGTGTGCGGAGCACTGTATTCAGCGTCTGGGAGGGTGCAGAGCAACAGAGTTGGTGGACACGTTTAAGCAGCATGGCCTAGTGGAAAGAGCACGGGTCTGGGAGTCAGAGGATCTGGGTTATAATCCTGCTCTGCCACTCGTTTGCTGTATGACCATGGACAAGTCACTTAACTTCTCTTTGCCTCAGTTACCTCACCTGCAAAATGGGTATTAAGACTAAGGGCCCCGTGCCAAATATGACCTGTATTCCACCCGATTAGCTTGTATCTACCCCAGCTCTTAGTACCCGGCACATAGTCATTAAACGTCACTGGTCACACAACCTCTCTGAAAGCTCCTTGAGGTCAAAGACCATGTCTACTTACTCTCTTATCCTCTCTCAAGTGCTCCGTACAGTCCTGTGCAGAAGAGTAAGTGCTCGATGATAATCTCTGTGGAAGCGCTTACTCTGTCCCAGTCACTGTATTAAAAGCGAGGATAAATCCGAGGTCCTTGTCCCACGTGAGGCCCATAATCTAAGAGGGAGGGGGAAGGGATATTTAATCCCCATTTTACAGATGAGGAAAGTGAGGCACAGAGAAGGTAAGTGATCGTCGATAATGATGAGAATCCCGGAATAATCTTGGGCTGGATGAAATGTGGATCTATCCAGAAATGGTGAGGCTGAAATTTTCAGTCCTTACGAGGGCGGGAGAAATTGGCAGTGAGAAGGGAAAGGCGTTAAGAAGAGTGCTTATCGAATGCATAATCCAGATCATTTCCAGCAGGGGCAATCCCATCTGGAGACAGGGGGATGGACTAGATGAATTTAACAGTGTAAACTTCGGTGTAGGGGTGACAAGAATCTTTCATTGCAGTCATTTCTAGGGTTTAGGGAAATCTCCTCCATCACGTTTCCTATCTAGTATGAAAATTAAACTACCGCTCCTAAGGCGGAGGTTCCTGGAGACCTCGTTGTGTTTTTGTGCGTCTGTCTGACTCCTTTCTGTTCATTTATGCTCTTCTGAGTGCCTGTCCTGGTTTAGAGAAGTCAGGCCCAAGATGGCAGTGGTGGTCCAAACTGAAATTAAGAGAGTCCCAGTCCCGCTAATCAGCAGACTAGGCTGAGCCCCCAGCAGCTGCCCTTCGTTTTCCAGGTTTGGCCAGGCTGTCCTCAGTTTAGTTCCCACAGCGTTCTAGGAATGGGAGAACCAATGTCCTACAAGATGGAGGCACCTTAGCCCTAAGCTCTCCTGAGAGAATGGGGAGGGGCACAGCCAATGCCCCAATTTTCAGCCAAAATAAGACGGTCGGATGGCGCGCGAGTTAAAAACAGGAGCGCTCCTATGTCGTGGGGAGGAAACCCAAGGAATTGGGATGACACACGTGGTGAAATTCCAAACTCAAAGGAGAATTTCAGCAACAGCTAGAGAAAATCATTCATATTTGGAATTTAAGGTTAACTCTGAATTTTAAAATCCCAAATGCCAGTCTGACTATGGTTATTAATAGAATCAGCATAATAAGACTCCCATGTATAGAGCTGTTATATATTATAAATCGATTGTTTTATTACCGAAGTCATCTTTGCAAAAAATTAACGGAGCCAAGAGGGAAGCAAGGTCACCGATGAAATAGACTGGGAATAGACATTTTTGAAAAGCCAAATAATATGATAATAAAATAATTATACATTAAGGGGACAAGTCTTGACTGGCTTCAAAGCACTGTGCCATAAACCATCCCTTCAGCCATCATAACAGCAATTAGTATTCCAAATCTTCCTGTCTTGCTAGTGTCTATAAAATTACAGTTCTCATATTTCATCTCTAGATATGTATCTGTTTATTGTTCCTAAAATAGGAGTCCACTTATTCTGCTGGAAAAAAAAATATATTGATCCATGTTTTTATTAAACTGTACAAAAGTGAAAATATATGTCATTTAATAAAAATACAGGTTGTACCCTCCAGTTCAATAAAGTGTTTTTGTATCTCTTCCAGGATTGTGGGGCAGTGAATCGGTGCTGGGTGATACTATGCTGCTGTCCGCAGTGTTGACAAAATGTCCATATTCCCCTCCCGTCTCGACCCCAAATAGGGTCACCACTGAGGGGCTCAAATGCAACCCCTCAGATTAATTTCCTCTTTTTCCTCGTCATTTTTCACCTCTCCATCACTTTTCTCTAGGCCTGACCTCTCATCTGACGAACAGTCCTGCATGTCCTCTTGTCTCTAGGACATCTCTTCTTAAATATACCTTTAGTCCCTCAAACTCACTATGTCTTAAACAAAACCCCTTATATTTCCCCCCACACCCTTTCCTCTCCCTAACTTTTCCATTTTAGTCAGTAGCACCACCATCCTGCCTCACCCAGTAGCCTACAACCTTGACACCATCGTCCGCTCTCCGGCATCTTTCGACTTTGACATTCAATCTACCACAAAATCCTATCGATTTTTACTACTAACCATCTCTCAGATCTGAGGCCCCGGGTACAAACTACAGTCGTATCACAACTAAGAGATTCCATCAGCCTCCTCAAGGGTCTCCCTGCCTCCAGCCTCTAACCCCCATCCAATTTACATTCCACTCTGCTTGCCCAGATCATTTTGAAGCATTGCTCCCTTAATGGAAAAGTCTAAGCTGAAGGGTCGGACAAAGCCGACTCACCCGTGCGGGGCAGCAGCGCAATGGGAAAGAGTCAAAGGCGGATGATCGAGTGATCAAAACGTTAATCAAAGACAACGGCAGAGACTCTCAAGTTTTTACTGCGTGGAAGAAGTCACTGGTAAACGTCTTCCTTATCTTTACCTAGAAAACTCAATGGATAAACATAGCACGGAAGAAGAAAGATTTTAAAACCTATTAGCAACTCTAGCACTTATGAACTCAATTTTTTCCATCGTCAGTACTCTTGCATAGATGTTTATTCAATTGTACATTCAATTTTTATTGTGCCTACGTCCATCCGTATTTTTGTTCGTCTCCTCCATGTTGTAGGAGTGAGAGCTCGTGGCGGTCGGAGAACGTATCCCTTCTTTAGTCCGTACTTTATTCTGCACTGGGTGGGCTTTCATTAGCTGCTACTATCGGCCGATCAATCAACGGTATTGATCGAATGCTTACTGTGGGCAGAGCACGGTTCTAAGCACTTAGGAGAGTTCAGTACAGTGGAGTGGGAAGACATGATCCCTGCCATTCCTGTGATTTATTTATATATCTGTAACTTATTCATTTGTATTGATTTCTGTTTCTTCCCCTCCCCTAAACTGGAAGCTCACTGTGGGTAGGGAATATGTCTGTTATTGTATTATACTCTCCCAAGTGCTCAGTTGCAGTGCTCTGCACACAGTAAGCGCTCAGTAAATACAAATGAACGAGTGAATAAATCAATGCCCATAAGGATCTTACAGTCTACAGAGGGAGACGGACATTAAAACAGATTAGGGATAGGAGAAATACTAGATTATAAGAACATTTACAGGAGTATTGTGGAGGTGGCCTGAGTATCAAAGTATTTAAGGGGTAAATAGTCTACTCAGAAGGGAGTGCGGATAGGTGAAATAAAGGGCTTAGTCTGGGAAGGCTTCTTGGAGTAGAGTTGATTTGAAATGGACCACACGATCCACCTACTTAGTGTGGCTCTTCCATGACAGGATTCTCAGACATCTTCTGGTGCTGTGGAAAGATGACATTTCATCCCTGGGAAGATAGACAAGTCGACCTATTTAAACAGCCAGGGGGGTTTATAGCGACCCCATGGATATACTCTCTCCAGAATGTCCCGTCCTCTGCCACAATCCCCAACCTTTCTAACGGTTCTTCCGTTATCGTTGTTATGGTCTCTCTCCAGGTAGCTGACGATCTGCCTCTTCCGTGTTTTCCCTGGACTTTTCCTAGCGTTAGTGTCTTCTCCAGAAAATCAGTCGTCCTGATTATGTGTCCAAAATACGCTAATCTAAGTCGAGTCACTTGGCCTTCCAAAGACCACTTTGGTTTAATTTGCTCTAAAATCCATCTGTTTGTCTTTCGGGCAGTGCATGGTATTGGAAAAAAACCTTCTCCAACACCACATTTCAAAAGAATCAGTGTTCGTTCTATCCTGTTTTTTCACGCCCAGCTTTCGGATCCATACATCGTCACTGGAAGCACCATATTGTTGGCAATATGTATTTTTATGGCAATAGTTACATCGGCAAATATCATGTCTTTTTCCAGGCTCTTCACAACAAGTCTTCCTACCATGAATCTTTGGCGTATTTCTTGGCTACTATTTCCTTTGTTTTCGATTATCGATCCGGGAGAGAAAAATCGTCAACTATTTCAATCTCCTCTCCGTCCACTACAACTGTGTTAAAACTTCCAGGTGTCCTGATCTTTGTTTTCTTGACATTCAAATATAGGCTCATCTCTTTGCTCTGTTCCTTACCTTTTAATAATAAGTCCTTCAAGTCGCCTTCACTTCCTGCTAGTAGGGTTGAATCATTAGCATAACAAAGGTTGTTTATTTTCCTTCCTCCAATCTGTACTCCCCCTTCCTCTTCAGAAGTGATTATGGGACTAATAAATCGCTACTTAGGGTTGGAAGATGAAGCTACCGATGATATTTTCATTCATGGGTGCAGGCGTGGCTGAATAGATTAATTGATGACCGATCACCACTTCGGGACCATATTCATGGAAATACTCTCCATTGCTACATTATTGCATTTGTTACAATGCTTAGAGTGGTTTTCCATTCATTCACTCAGCCGTATTTATTGAGCACTTACTTCGTGCAGAGCACTGTACTAAACGCTGGGAGAAAGTGCAACACAACAATAAACAGTGACATTCCCTGCCCACAGTGAGCTTGCAGTCTAGACGAGGGGAGACAGACATGAATAGAAATAAATGTAACGACAGATATGTACACAAGTGGTGTGGGGCTGGGAGGGGGGGAGAGCAAAGGGAGCAAGTCAGGGTGATGCAGAAGGGAGTGGGAGATGAGGAAAAGTAGGAGATGGGCCTTCAATAAGGATTTGAAGCAGGGGGAGAGTCACTGTCTGTTGGATTTGAGGAGGGAGGGCATTCTAGGACAGAGGCAGGACGCGGGCTAGGGGTCAGAGGTGAGACAGGCAAGACTGAGGCACAGTGAGAAGGTTTCTGTTTCTCCCTCTTGATGTCAGGATCTTCTCAAAGCTGTTCAGGGAAGTAGTGGGTTGTAGAGATGTGATCTTCCAGCGCTTAGAACAGTGCTCTGCACATAGTAAGCGCTTAACAAATACCAACATTATTACTATATCCGCCCTCAGGGTCTGATGGGGAAACCAGAAACAACAAGGTAAAACAACACTAAAGCAGATATAAATGCACCCAAATTAATTGCCAAGAGCGTAGAATTCCCCCCAATAATCACTGGATAAGCTCCCTGGTCTTCTGGAGTAAATATACCTAGTGTCGTCTTAGCGTTACCAGAGAATCTGTCTCCTAGGGAAACTCAGTCAGTAGTCAGAGTGGAGATCAAGAAGGTGGAGGGGGAAGAGAATCGATCAATCATTCACTCACATTTACTGAGCGCTTGATGTTTGCAGAGCACTGTACTAAGCACTTGGGAGAGTACAACAGAGCATAGTCGGTAGACACGTTCCCTTCCCACAAGCTTCCGGTCTGGAGGGAGGAGAAAGAAGGAGAGGAAAAGGAGATAAATGAAGAAGAGGAGGAGGAGAACACAGCTATATAATTCCAGAAGCATCTCACACCTGTTTAATGGGACATCTCAGGCTGTGTATCCACCATTTGATTTGAAACGGACCACACAATCCACCTACTTAGTGTGGCTCTTCCTTGACAGGATTCTCAGACATCTTCTCGTGCTGTGGAAAGATGACATTTCGTCCCTGGGAAGATAGACAAGTCGATCTATTTAAAACAGCCGGGGGGTGGGGGGTTATAGATTTTATGGACTGCTTTTATAGACTTGTCAGATGTGGTAGAATGGTTTTGATCTGCTCTGTAAGACAGAAGCTGGTCGTTTGACAAATAATCCTGTTGTATTTCTTATCCTCACAGGAGTAGGTCAAGCATGGTCATTTTTAAATACATCGATATCCCACTGACATTAACAGAGAAATAAACATCAGCCCCAAATCGAGGCGGAAGATATTTACACTCTCCCGTGTAATCACTGCCTGTGTCGATGAAATCACAGCCCCGAGGGTTGAATTCCAAGGGAGAAAACTTTTAATGCCGAAACACCATCATCTCTGTGCGAGAGGAGGAAGGGAGGGCAAAGACAGTGGGATCCACTGATTTTTTGGAGGGTTTTTTGGTGACATCGCAGTTACCAGTATAGCACCGATACTGATGGAAATTAACCGAAACCCTGCAGGTTAACCATGGTGAAAATCTGTGCCTTCCTACTAATCTACTGGATCAGAGAGAAGGAAGCCTAGTTAATCTCTAAGGTCAGAAAACAATATTAAAAGGGTTTTTCAGGATTACCGCGTTCCCAAACCCCGGTAGTGTCCATTCCCGAGGACGGCCTGCCGCAGATCGACGTCGTGAAAACGATCGGAACTGTCTGTCAGTTGTTCTAGGCTCTTCCTCCCCCTTCCTCCTTCACGTTGCTGATCTTGACCACTGCACAAAATGTGATAACCAGCTCAGTGACATTCATGCAGAGAAAAGCTCCGGTGTCATAAAAAAGACAAGAGTCAAGGTGCTGAATGATGGCACGTTTCCGAATAATAATAATAATAATGATTGTATTTGTTAAGCACTTACTATGTGGCAAGCACTGTTCTAAGCGATGGGATAGATACAAGATTATCAGGTTGCCCCAGGTGGGCTCCCGGTCTTCACCCCATTCTACAGATGAGGCAATTGAGGCCCAGAGAAGTTAAGTGGCTGGCCCAAAGTCACGCAGCTGACAAGTGGCGGAGGCAGATTAGAACCCACGACCTCTGATTCCCAAGCCCGTGTTCTTTCCACTAAGCCAGGTTGCTTCTCTAGAACGGAATGGAAAGATTAAAAGGAAAAAATGAAACGGATGGTATCAAGTCTATTAGGCATCGAGCTATGCCCTCATTTTTAGAGTTTGTGGCTAGTTGGAAACACAACTCTAAGGCTATGATTTGAAGCAGCCTGGTCTATCTGAGAACTCACTGTGTGCAGAGGACAGTACTAAATGCTTGGGAGAGAACCAGCGTGGCCTGGTGGATAGAGCACAGTCCTGAGAGTCAGAGGGAACTGGGTTCTAATCCTGGCTCGGCAGCCTGTCTGCTGTGGGACCGTGGGCGAGTCACTTCACTTCTCTGTGCCTCCGTTACCTCATCTATAAAATGGGCATTAAGATTAGGAGTCCCGCATGGGACGTGGATCGGATCCAGCCTGATCACCTTGTACCTACCCCAGCGCTTAGAACAGTCCCTGACACGTAGTAAGCGCTCAATAAATATCATAAAGAAGCAAAAAACATCTCGCCCAAGATCACACGGCAGATGAGCAGTGGAGCCGAGATTAGAACCGTGCTCCTTCCGCTAGGCCATGGGGCTTCTGCCTCCAAACCTGCCTTGGTTTAGCACCTTATCCCGTTTCTACTTGGGTGGGATAAGGGAGTGTGTCTGTAATATTGTGTCGCACTCTCCCAAGCGCTTAGTACAGTGCTCTGCACATAATAAGTGCTCACTGATACGATCGATTGATTGATTGACTGATTCAAGATAGGAAAAGGGAGGAGGGAAGGGGTTGGTAGCAACCATAAGAGCAGAGGTGGCACTGTTGGATGGGACAGTAATGGAGTTGGGACCAGTTAGGTATCAAAGATGTGAGGAGGAGAGGAGCGTGAAGAGACATAAAAAAGAAAACAGGGTGAGTTGGGACAACCAGAGGTAGGCCCCTCTAATAATAATAATAATAACAATAGTAATAACTGTTCTAAGCTCTACGGTGGACAGAAGCGAATTGGGTTGGACATAATCCCTGTCCCCCATAATAATAACGTTGGTATTTGTTAAGCGCTTACTATGTGCAGAGCACTGTTCTAAGCACTGGGGTAGATACAGGGTTGTCCCACGTGAGGCTCACAGGTAATCCCCATTTTCCAGATGAGGTAACTGAGGCACAGAGAAGTGAAGTGACTTGCCCACAGTCACACAGCTGACCAACGGCAGAGCCGGGATTCAAACCCACGACCTCTGACTCCCGAGCCCTGGCTCTTTCCACTGAGCCACGCTGCTTCTCTAGGGCGCTCGCACTCTCAATCCCCATTTTATAGATGAGGTAACTGAGGTTCTATCCACTAGATCACGCTGCTTACCGTGTGCAGAGCACTGTAATAGAAACTTGGGGGAGTTCAAGACAATAAAACTGGTAGGCATATTCCCTGTCCACAGTGAGCTTACAGTCTAGAGGAGGAGACAGGCATTAATATGAATTACAGATATGTAATAAGCGCAGACAGATATGTAGTAAGTGCAGATTGCTCATTGCGGGTAGGGACCATTCATTCAATAGTATTTACTGAGCGCTTACTACGTGCAGAGCATTGTACTAAGCGCTTGGAATGGACAAATAGGTAACAGATAGAGAGAGTCCCTGCCCTTTGACAGTCTAATCGGACATGTCTACCCACTGTTTTATTCTTCCAAATGCTTAGTACAGTGCTCTGCACGCAATAATTTCTCCAAAAAAACACCTTTGACTGATTGATTGATTGTGGGCTGACTATCAAGTGCTTGAAATAACAGGTCCAAATGCTCAGGTGACACAGAAGGGAGAGCAAGGAGGGGGAATGAGGATTTAGAAAGGGACGATCCTTCGGAGGAGATATGATTTCAGGAAGATATTGAAGGCGGGGAGCGTGGCGGTCTGTTACGTGTAGAGTGTTCCAGGCCAGAGGGGGAACGTAGGCAAGATAGATGAGCTCAAGGGTGAGTGGGTAGGTTGGTGTTAGAAGAGCAAAGTGTGCAGTTTGGGTCGTTGTCAAGCATTCTGTACAGCACTCTGCACAGAATAAGCACTCGATCAATACCACCGATTGACTGATTGATAGGAGATCAGCAAGGTAAGGTATGAAGGAGAGAGCTGATTGAGCACCTTGAAGGAAATGGTAAGGAGTTTCTGTCTGAGGCAGAGGTGGATGTGCCGACCACGGGAGATTCTTGAGGAGTGGGGAATGTGGACCGAATTCCTTTAGAAAAGGCATCTGGGCAGCCGAGGGAAATATGGACCGGAACGAGGCTAGACAGGAGGAAGGGAGGTCAGCGAGGAGGCCGATGCAGTAGTCGAGGCGCAGTGCTCCGCACACAGTAAGCGCTCGATAATTACGATCGACGGGTGCTCGGATCGGCACGCTAGCGGTTCGGAAAGGGTGGATTTTAGAGACGTCGCCACGGTAGAACCGACGGGATTTGGCAACGAATCGAGCATGTGGGTTGAATGAGAGGGATGGAGGACGACGCCAAGGCTGTGGGGCTTGTGAGAGCAGGGCGGTGGCGTTGTCTAAAGTGCCGGGTGAGTCAGCGGGAAGGCAGGGTTTGGATGGGAAGATGAGGGTTTTGTTTGGACAGGTTAAGTTTGAGGTGTTGGCGGGACACCCGAGAAGAGACGTTCCCAAGGCAGGAAGAAACGAGGGGAAGCAGAGGAGGAGAGAGGTGTAGATTTGAGAATCGTCCACGGAGAGAGAGTGGTTGAAACTGCGGGAGAGAACGAGTTCTCTGCGAGGATGGGTGTAAATGGAAAATAGAAGGGGACGCGGGACTGAGCCTCGAGGGGCTCCCACAGTTAGACAGTGGGAGACGGAGGAGGAGCCGTCGAAAGAGACTGAGAAGGAACAGCCAAAATAGAGGAGTAGCAACAGGAGGGGGTAGAATCAGTGAAGCCTGAGCTATTTTGATTCCTTTCTCACATTCCCTCTCTCTTTCTCCACTCCTACACTGATCCTCGGGGTACTTCGACATCCACGAGAATGTTCCCGGCAAGGTTTCCGCTGCCTACTTCCTTTCACTCCTCAGCTCCAGTGACTTCCCGCTCCGTCCCGCTTCACTGACACACAAACTCGAACACACATTCGAGCGAGCTCCACGTCTCTAGTCACCGCACTATCTCCGTCCTCACCACTAAGAATAATCGTTAACCGTCATGGTATTTGTTAAGCGCTTACCGTGTCCCGGGCGCCGTACTGAGCGCTGGGGGGATGCCAACAAATGGGGTCGGACACAGTCCCTGGACCCCATAGGGCTCGCTGTCTTATTAATCCCCATTTTACAGATGGGGGAACTGAGGAACGGAGCAGGTAAGTGACCTGTCCAAGGTCACACAGCAGACAAGCGGTGGAGCCGGGTAGTAGGCCCCGCGTCCCCTAACTCCCAAACCCGTGCTCTCGCCATACTGCAAACACGCTCATGATCTGCTACCTCAAAGGAAAACCCTCCCCTGACCGCAAGGCTCCCTAACATTCCTCTCCAAACTTCTTCAGCTGCGACTTCAGAGGCGATTTGTTCGATAGTCGGTACAAGGTTTGAACCTTTTGTACCTGGGAAATTCGATTCCAGCTCTCCACCGTGCGGCGTGTGCCGCTTTGCATTTCTTTCAGGGGCCGGAGCAACCAGGAACACGTTCCAAACTCCTAGTTTTCTTGGAAAAGCGTGGTGAAGTCTGGGTAGATGGAGGAGCCCTGCAGAGAACCGGGATTTCGCCGGAATGCCTAAGAATAAAACCGAGCATTTTTGACAGCAGGTATGAGTTTTTTGTTCATTACTCATAAAAGGCTATCCTAAGGGACCTGGTAATGCATTCGATTTGCAAATAGTCAGCAGCCTTGGTGATAAATGAATGTACACTTCCACTCAGAAATCCTCCTCCTGTGCGGCTCTTCTTTACCGAATTTTAGTGATTCTTTGGAATGACCGTCTAGAAGATTCAACGCCATCTTCCTTCCAACTTCAGATCTCGTCTTTAAAACCAGTAGAGCTGTATAGCTAGGGAGGAAAATGTCTTCTCTTCCTGGGGGAGATATTGGCTCCTTATAAAAGTATACCATTAAAATGCAGTGTGAATTTATCACTACCTTCTATTTCTAATTTTTTCATTGCTCTTTGCCCACATCCAAGTCTTTCTCCTGTCTCTCGCCTACTAATCTGCATTTCGTTTCATGCCGATAGTGTCAACTTCCAATTCCACCCTAATTAGGTGCCGCCACGATCACTAATTGACCCAATTTTAGGTGCTAGTCAGCAGGAAATGGGTGCCCGTTTTCCTTTTCCCTTCCCCTTCTGCTCGCCTGCCAAGCAGCTATCTGTAATTGCGATTATTAAATTATATAACACTAAGAACGTTCCTTCACCCAAAAGGACTAAACCAAGATTTAGTGCTGTGCGTACACAGCAATGAGAAGTGATAAAACGCGCCATTAAAGCGTAAAGTCCCCCGGTATAGACGGATGCTCTGGCCTGCCCAGTGATCCTAGAGGGAATGGGGACTCCTCCACCACCAGAATTTTTAGATTCCCTTCCCTGTCCTTTCAGATCATTGCGATATTTGTTGAGCACTCATTATACGCCAAGCACGGGGTGACATAGACGGTAACCAGTTCCACATGGGGCTGGCAGGCTAAGTAGGAAGGAGAACTGGTGCCGGATTCCCCACTTTGCAGATGAGGAAACTGAAGTGCAGAGAAGTTAAGCTACTCGCCCAAGGTCACGCAGCAGGTACGTGACAGAACCAGGATTTGAACCCCAGTCCTCTGACTCCCAGGCCCGTGTCCTTTCCATCAGGCGCGCCGCTTTCTGGTCGAGTTAGGAGTCGCTATAGATTACGACCCTTCCGAAAGATTTGCTTCTGCACCCTGAGGGCTTCGGTGAGGCTGGACATACCAATAATGACGGTATTTAAGTGCTCACTATGTGCCAACCACTGTTCTAAGCTCTGGGGGAGAAATGAGGTGATCAGACGAGGTAACCGAGGCACAGAGCAGTTAAGAGACTTGCTCAAGGTTACGCAGCAGACAGGTGGTGGAGTCGGGATTAGAACCCACGTCCTCTGACTCCCAAACCCGTGCTCTTTCCACTAAGCCAAGCAAATCACTTAACTATTCTTTTCCTCAGTTCCCTCATCGGTAAAATGGGGGATTAGGCTATGAGCCCTTGGTGGGACACGGACTGTGACCGATCTGAATAGCTCGTATCCACCTTAGTGCCTAATAATGAGAATATTAATTATTTTAGAATTTGCTAAGTGCTTACAAGGCGCCAGGCACTGTACTAAGCCCTGGGGTGGATACAAGCAAACTGGGTTGGAAACAGTCCTTTGACCCACCTGAGGCTCACAGTCCCTTACAGATGAGGGAACTGAGGCACAGAGAAGTCAATTAACTTGCCCAAGGTCACGTAGCAGAAAAGTGGCGGAGCTGGGATTAGAACCCGTGACCTCCTGACTCTCAGACCCCTGCTCTATCCACTCCGTCATGCTACGTCATGCTTAGCAGCAGCTTTGAACAGTGCTGGGCACATAGTGAGCGCTTAACAAATACCATTAAAAAAAAGACGAGCAGGTAAGTGACTTGCCCAAGGTCACACAGCAGACAAGCGGTGGAGCCGGGTAGTAGGACAATGATGCCAATCCCGGGTGACTGTGACTGAAGGGAAATTTAAATGATTTCAACCCACGTATTATCTGGACATTAGCAAGAAACCCCACTAGACTGTCAGCTCGTTTGGGGTTTGGTTTTTTTTAATGGTATTCGTTAAGTGTTTGCTCAGTGTCAAACAACGTTCTAAGCGCCGGGGTAGATATAAGATAATCAGGTTGGACACAGCTGCTATCCTACATTTAAAACAACACAACAACAACAATAAAAAAAAGCAGCAGGAGGAAGATTAGCCTAGGAAACGTGAAAAATGTGAGCAGGAGAGTAGTTGAAGAGGACTACACATATATAAGGACAAAGGTGGTGAAGAATCTTGCATCTACGGTTCTCGGCCAAGAGTAAATGCTCAATAAATACCACGTATTGACTGATGGATTAATGATCAGGAGTGTCGCTTTCGTTCAGAGAAGAATCGGTAGCTACTGGAGATTTTGGAGAAAGAGAGTGAATCGTGTTGTGAGCAAGGAACGTGTCCAGCAACTTCTGTTGTATAGTACTCTCCCAAGGCCTCGGTACGGTGCTCAGTACACAGCAAGTGCTCAATAAATACGACTGAGGGATTGAACCGGAGGTCTGGGTGCCCAACATTCGAGGTAACTGTTTTGAGGATGGCCTCACCTCGTGGATTCAGTTCCGGCGGAAACGGGAAGCCTCCCTGAGGCGGAAACCTGGGAGGGGACTGACGGGGGAGTCCGTCCCGGACACAGCCGGTCGAGAGGAGTCCAGCGAGGTACGCTGGACCCCGTCACAGAAGAGTCACTTCTTCCGGGGCCTGCGCACCACTCCGCTCCTCTAACGCCACCGCGCTCACTGTACCTCGATCTCGTCTAGCCCTCCACCGACCCCTCGCCCACATCCTGCCTCTACCCACACCTTCCTCCTCCAGGCTGTAAGCTCGCTGTGGGCAGGGAACGTGTCTGTTATATTGTTCCGTCGCACTCTCCCAAGCGTTTAGTTCAGGGCTCTGCACACGGTAGACGCTCGGTAAATACGACCCACTGACTCCGGCTTGGAACTCCCTCCCCCTTCATATCCGACGGACGATCACCCTCTCCACCATCAAAGCCTCGTCGAAAGCAAATTTGCTCCGAGAGGCCTTCCTCGACTAAGCCCTCATTTCTTTTTCTCCTCCCTTTTTCATTACATCTGCGTGGGGATTTGCACCCTAAATCACCCCACCCTCAGCCCCGCGGCACTTACTTCCATATCCATAACTTATTCACATTAACGTCTGTCCACCCCTCTGGACCGTAAGCTCCTCGTGGGCAGGGAAAGCGTCTGCAACTCTGTTACGTCGTAATCTCCCGAGCGCTGCGTGCAGTGCTCCGCACACTGTAAACACACGATAAATACGACCGACTGACTGATTGATCAGGCCTCTTTGAGGTGATCCTGGAATTCAGGGTGCGCCCCGACCAACCAATCCACCGTATTTACCCAAACCCGCTGGAGGGGTGCGGGCTTGGCGTCGTGACTTGGAGTCGAAGGCCAAGCAGATCTGGGAAGCTCCGATTCCGGCCGGCTTCTACGGGGAAGCAGGCACGGTCCGCTGAGAGGCTTCCTGTTCGCAGGAGGACGTTGCCACGGCTCAACGAGAGCTCGGCCTGACGGCGGGAGAGTGCAACCGTTGCCATGGTAAATATCAGTGTGGGACGAACACGCCGAGCAGCCGTAGTAGCCGGAGCGGATGCCGATCTGATGGAGGGCGGATGAAGGGATCTCTCAGACAATCGCATGGTCTTGGCGCGGGGAATTAGTATGCTCTGAGCAAATCCACTCCAGTCCCCTCGAGTCTGAGACCAACTCTCTGGGTGGCTAGTTTCGTCGGCCATGTTGGTTCGTTCCAGGATGTAGGGAGTGAAGCGGGGTGGTCTTTGGACAGAACACGGGCCTGGAAGTCAGGAGGACCTGGGTTCTAATCCCGGCTCTGCCACTCGTCTGCTGCGAGTGACCTCGGGCAAATCACTTGGCTCCTCTGTCCCCCTAGACTCTAAGCTCGTTGAGGGCAGAGAATGTGCCTGTTATACGTCCTCAACCGCTTAGTACAGTGCTCTGCACACAGTAAGAGCTCAATAAATACATTTGACTGACTGCGCCTCAGTTACCACATCTGCAGAAAGGGGATTCAGTACCTGTTTTCCCTCCCTCCTAAGCTCCAAATGGGTCCTGACTAACTTGTATCTACCCCAGTGCTTAGAAGAATGCGTGGCACAGAGGAAGCTCTTAACAAATGCCCCACAGTTGTCATTATTAGAATTATTATTATTAGGTGCACAGTGAATGCACGTAATACCTCAAAACCTGAGGTAGTAAAATGGGAAAACTGGGCGGTAGGGCCCAGTAGAGACCGAGCAGGATCCAGGCACCCTTATAGTGACCCTGAAGCATCGTGGCGTAGTGGCTAGGGCACAGGCCTGGGAGTCAGCAGGTGGTGGGTTCTAATCCCGCTCTGCCCCTCGTCTGCTGCGTGACCTCGGGCGACTCACGTCGCGTCTCTGGGCCTCGTCCGCAAAATGGGGACTGAACCTGGGAGCTCCACGCGGGACGGGGACAGTCCAACCCGACTTGCTCGGATCCAACCCAGCGCTTAATACAGTGCCTGGCCCCCACTAAACGCTCACAGAAGCCACAGTTAGCATTTCAGCCTGGATTTAGATCCGAGAACCCCCGGTAATGTCACAGAGGAAAGGTGAGCAAAGACGTGTTTTATCTTGTTGCCATTCGATAAGGGACTCTTTAGAGAGCAGAATTCGGTGACCCTTAAATCAATGGATTTCCTTGGTCGGAGAGAGATTCTGTAAGGCACCGGCTTGCGCGCGATCTCCGTCTTCTGCAGCCTAATTGTCAGACCACGGGGCTTTACCGCTGCTGAGCAGCGGTTCAAAATCATCTGCAAGTCTTGTTATGGGACTGCTTTGTGAGGCACAATCATCAGCATGTGTGATTCAAGGACTCCGAATGACATTCTAGGGCTGTTGAGCTGCAAAAATTTCCCAGAAGATCGGATTCTGCCGTCCGCTTTCCATTTCTTTATTACGTCCTCGAGCGGAACTCCATAAAAAAGGTTGAAAAAGACCAGATCTAGCACATAGTCATATTTTACTCCTTTGGCGGTGGAGGAGAGGCTCCGGTAAGTCAGTCAATCGGCGAATCGTATTTATCGAGCGCTTACTGTGGCCTAGTGGATAGAGCACGGGCCTGGGAGTCTGGATTCCAATTTCGGCTCTGCCTCGTGTCGGCTGTGTGACCTTGGGCAAGTCACTTCACGTCTCCGTGCCTCGGTTATCTCATCTGTAAAACGGGGATTAAGATTGGGAGCCCCATGGGGGACAGAGACTGTGGCCAACCCAACTACCTCGTACCTACCCCAGTTCCTGGAACATAGTAAGCGCTTAACAGATATCACAATTATTATTCCTAAGCGCTTGGGAGAGTACAATATAACAATGTAACAGACACATTCCCTGCCCACAATGAGCTTACAGTCTAGAGGGGTGACAGTAATATAAATAAATAAATTACAGATTATAGACATAAGTACTGTGGGGCTGGGAGCGGTGGAGGAATAAAGAGAGATGGACGAAAAAGGGAGTGGAAAAAAAGGAAAAGCAGGCTTAGTCAGGGAAGGCCCCCTGGAAAAACGCGTTCAAGAAGGTTAATAATAATAATAATAATAATGGCATTTGTTAAAAACTTACTATGTGCCAAGCACAATTCTAAGCACTGGGTTAGAAGATACAAGCTAGTCAGGATGTCCCACGTAGGGCTCGTCGACTTCATCCCCGGTTTACTGATGAGGGAACCGAGGCCCAGTGAAGTGAAGTGACTTGCCCGGAGTCACTCAGCTGACAAGTGGCAGAAGCGGGATTAGAACCCACGACCTCTGACTCCCAAGCCCGGGCTCTTTCCACGAAGCCAAGCGGAATGAAGTAATACTGCAAGCCCAACCCATCGATGAAGGATCTTCGTTCAAGGCTGATAAATAGTTTCAGTAACGTCCAGAGATCAGGCCAAACGAGGGGCTCAAATGGTTTTGCAGAACGTGTGAACACTCTAGAGGTCCAGGTGTTATTCCCTGCCCGGATCTCTCCCGAGACTCAAGTCCAGCAGAGATCACGATGACTATTTCCCTCCCCCAGACCAAAATCAACCCTGTTGTCTTGTATTCTCACAGATGCTCAGTACAGTGCTCTGCCACATTAAGTGTTCAATAACTACTATTGATGATGACGCGACGGTTGCCTCAGAGCTCCCGGCAAAAGTCCACCCAACAATAATGTTGGTATGTGTTAAGCGCTTCCTGTGTGCAGAGCACCGTTCTAAGCGCTGGGGCATACAGGGTAATCGGGTTGTCCCACGTGAGGCTCACGGTCTTAATCCCCACTTTACAGATGAGGTAACTGAGCTGAAGTGACTCGCCCACAGTCACCCAGCTGACAAGTGGCAGATCCGGGATTGGAACCCATGACCCAAGCCCGGGCCCTTTCCACCGAGCCACGCCGTATCCGTCTCTTCCGAGACACGAGCGATTTCGGTGATCCGGTGCCTTTCTCGTCCCGCAAGTGCGTATCCGTCGTGCGTACCTCAATCCATCCTTTTCAAGGCCTGCCCGCTGCTGCTTAATGAATTCGTTCCAAAGAGAATCCTCTATCTTTTCTTGTAAAACTGTCACCCAGAGGAAAATTAGTATTAATAGAAAAATTACGCTGCTTTTAGCTCAACATTCTCTCCGATCAATTCCCCATTATTCTGCCATCGTCAATCTACTACAAGCATGTAGTGAGGATGCAAAAGCTCCTGACCGATCAGATCAGCGTGGCTGCTCACCCTGGGGTTGCGGGGAGAGTCAGAGGGACCAGAAGGATGGAGGGCCAAGTGAGGGAACGAACGTTTCGGGGAGAAGCAGTAGGTGTCACGGCGAGAACCCGCCGGGAGGAGGCAAGCTGTGGGCAACTAGCTTCCTTTGCGGGGCTGTGCCTAGAGCAGAAGCAAAAAAGGAATCGGGTCGAAGGTAGAAGAATCGAGAGGTTCAGTGAGATCCGTGCGGCTAGAGCAAGGAGTATCACAGTAGTATCAACCGTAATTATGGCACTTAAGCGCTTACTAGGGTCTAGACACTGTAGCGATTGCTGGGGTACAGGCAAATTGGGTTGGATACAGTCCCTGACCCACATGGCGCTCTCGGCGTCTATCCCCATTTGACAGATGAGATAACCGAG
The DNA here is from genome assembly GCF_004115215.2 of Ornithorhynchus anatinus. NCBI lineage: Eukaryota > Metazoa > Chordata > Mammalia > Monotremata > Ornithorhynchidae > Ornithorhynchus > Ornithorhynchus anatinus. Next base: position 22,149,330 of record NC_041746.1, read on the forward strand.
GCCCAGAGAAGTGAAGTGACTTGTCCGAGGTCACGCAGCAGACGAGCGGTGGAGCCGGGATTAGAACCCCGCGACCTCCTGACTCCCAGGCCCGGGCTCTATCCACCACGCCGTGCTACTTCCCATTATGCCACGTTGCTTCCCGTAAGATCTGGGTTACGACGGGTGAAGGGCGTAGAGATATAAGAAGCCAAATATCAAGAGCTCTTGCTGGGTGAAGAGAGAAATGTGAAGACGTTAAGGGGAGGCGCCGACTGAACGGCATTTTAAGGAGGTGATTCGGGAGAGGTCCTGAATCGGATGGATTGAAGAAGGAAGAGGCTGGAGACGGGGAGACCGCTAAGGAAGCTGATGCAGGAGAACCTGAAAAACCCCTGAGTGGCGGATGTCAAAGTGAAGAAGGAGATGACGGCGCCAGAGAAGGAAAAGCCAGAAGGATTCACTAAAGAGGCTCAAGGGGGAAGATGAAAGAGTGAGAGAGAGGACTCAAAAATGACTCGAGACTGTAAGCCGGCCCTCTGGACCGCAAGCTCACTGCAGGCAGGGAATGCGTCTGTTATCTCGTTATAGTGTTCTCTCCCAAGTGCTTAGTCCAGTGCTCCGCACACAGCGGTGCTCAATAAATACTGGCTGACTGACCAAGGCGGCGAGCTTTTGGGATAGGGTCGACTGCGATATCGTCAACGGCGCCGGGAAAGGCGCGGGGCCCCGGGTTCTAATTCCGGCTCCGCCACTTGTCTGTTGTGGGACCTGGGCAAGTCACTTCACTTCTCTGGGCCTCAGTTACCTCCTCTGTAAAATGGGGCTTAAGGCCGCGAGCCCCATGCGGGACAGGGTCTGTGTCCGACCCCATTTGCTTGTATTCACCCCAGCGTCTTGCATTTGGTAAGCGCTTGATAAATATTACTATTACTATCATTACTAAGAGGGAAGGTGATGAGTTTAGCTTCGCCATCTTCAGTTAAAGGGGTCAGTGGGGCGCCATCCACGTGGAGAATACCGGGAGTCATGAAGAGGTGCGAAAATGAAGATGTGAAAAGTTGAGGTGAGAGAGGTGGAGCGGTCGTTCAACCGGGAGAATTTATTGAGCACTCACGGTGTGCGGACCGCCGTGCTGAATAACTAATAATAATAATTACGGCATCTGTTCAGCGCTCTTTACTAGGTGCCAGGCACTATACTACGCCCTGGGCTGGTGATAAGCAAATCAGGTTGGACACAGTCCCCGTCCCGCATGGGGCTCATGGTCTTAATCCCCATTTTACAGACAAGAGAACTGAGGCCCAGAGAAGTGAATGGACTTGCCCGACGTCACACAGGAGACAAGCGGCAGAACTGGGAGGAGAACCCAGGTCCTCTGAAATTCAGGCCCTCGCTCTTTCCGTTAGGCCACACTGCGTCTCATTCAGTGTTTCTGTGGGAAGGTCAAGGTGAGCAACGTCAAAGATAGGTTCAGGATGCAGCAGAGTCCAGAAGTCCAGAGTCCCTGAAGACCTCGGTGAGTAAAGAGAGCGGGGCGAAAGACTGTGGGAGAAGGCGGGGCCTAGCCGAAAGAGCACGGAACCGGGAGTCCGAGGACCGGGGTTCTGATCCCCACTCCGCCGATTCCCCGCTGCGCGACTCGAGCGAGTGTCGCTTCACTTCTCAGCGCCTCGGTTCCCTCATCTCTAAAACGGGGATCCAATCCTGTTCTCCCTCCTCCTCAGAGCGTGAGCCCCCTAGGGGACCTGATGATCTTGGATCTGACCCAGCAGTCAGCACAGTGTGTGGCATGTCGTACTTCAGAAAAACTATAGTGATTGCAATTATTCTTACCGCTGAGAGGCGACTCGGTGTCCGGACTTAGGGACTCTGGACAAGAAGGAGAGCGGAGGGCTGGCTCAGAGAAGCAGCGCATCGGGAGAACGCTTTTATACTGTCGGAGAGAGACTCGGGCGTTTTCGGAAAGCAGAGTGAAAGGAATCATGGGAGGGGGAGCGATTGGAGATGATAGAACAGTAATAATAATAATGGTGTTTTTTAAGCGCTCGCTATGTGCCAAGCACTGTTCTAAGCACTAGGGTAGATGCAAGGAAATCAGTTTATCCCATGTGGGCCTCACGGTCTTCATCCCCCTTTTACAGAGGAGGTAACTGAGGCCCAGAGAAGTGAAGTGACTCGCCCAAGGTCACACAGCAGACAAGTGGCGGAGCAGGAATTAGAACCCACGTCCTCTGACTCTCAATAGTAATAATAATGTTGGTATTTGTTAAGCGCTTACTAGGTGCAGAGCACTGTTCTAAGCGCCGGGGTGGATACAGGGTCATCAGGTGGTCCCACGTGAGGCTCACGGTTCATCCCCGTTTTCCAGATGAGGGAACTGAGGCCCAGAGAAGTGAAGTGACTCGCCCGCAGTCACCCGGCTGACGAGCGGCAGAGCCGGGAGTCGAACCCATGACCTCAGACTCCCAAGCCCGGGCTCTTTCCACTAAGCCACGGTGCGTTTCTCGCTGAAGCAAGAGCGGGTGTTTCACAGAGCGAAGGGGATGGCATCGGTGGAGTGGTCGGAGTTTAAGGGAAAGCGGGTGAGAGCTCTTCTTGACTCACAGCTGTGAAGGAGGAGACTGTGGATAATGGGGTGGAGGGACACCAAGGAGAAGCCGTGTTCCTCCGATGCAACCGGCTAGTGTACTTTTGGATGGTATCTGTTAAGCGCTTACTATGCGTCAAACACTTCTCTAAGCACTGGGGTAGATAAAAGTGACGGCACGTGACTATCAACCAGTAGGGTGATGGTTTAATCCCACTCGGGCATGGGACTCCTTGTCTCCCCCCAAACGGTAAAGTCCTTGCGGACTACGGACCGTGGCTACTGAGACTCTTTTACTCTCCCAATCAGTCTGTCCAGTAATAATAATAATAATGTCGGTATCGGTTAAGCGCTTCCTATGTGCAGGGCGCCGTTCTAAGCGCTGGGGTAGATACGGGGTAATCGGGTTGTCCCACGTGAGGCTCACGGTCTTCATCCCCATTTTGCAGATGAGGGAACCGAGGCCCGGAGAAGTGAAGTGACTCGCCCCCAGTCACACAGCCGACGAGCGGCGGAGCCGGGATTCGAACCCACGACCTCTGCCTCCCAAGCCCGGCTCTTGCCACTGAGCCACGCCGCTTCTCTCCTAGTCGACTGATTCGCAGGCTGGGGAGAGTCTAGATTCCCAGGTTCCGGTGGTGGGGAGAGGAATCGTTGGGTCGAATTTATTGAGTGCTTACGGTGTGCAGTGAACCGTACTGAGCGCTTGGGAGAGTACAATATATAACGACAGACAGGCGCATCCCTGCCTGCACTGAGCTCCCAGTCTAGAGATGAGGAGTTAGGTGAGAAGACTGTGGCCGGAGAGCTCTAGCTCAGTCAGAAATGTTGCCGTTCCCTATGAGGTAGTAAAATAATAATCATGATATTTCATAAGTGCTTACTATAGGACCGGCACCGAACTAAGCACTAAGCTAGATTTGAGACGATCGGGTCCCACGCGGGGCTCCCAGTCTGAGTAGGAGGGAGAACATTCACTGAATTCCCATTCTGCAGGCGAGGGAACCGAGACCCAGAGAAATTAAAGGTCACGCAGCCAGGAAGCGGCAGGGTCAGGATTGGAACCCAGGTCCTCTGGCTTCCAGGCCCAGGCTCTTTCTACAGGGCCGTGCTGTTTCTCCGGGGCGTGCCCAAGGCCGAGTGTGGTTGACGTAAGAAGGGCCTGGTGATGAGCAGTTGAGAAGTGTGTCAGCTATAACCACAATAATGAGAGTAATAATAATAGAATCATAATTTAGTGTAGTAACAGAGAAGCGGGGATGCCTAATGGAAAGAGCAGGGGCCCGGGGGTCCGAAAGCCTGGTTTTTAATCCTTGTTCTGCCACTTTTTTTTTTTTATTCATCAAGTGCTTCCTATGTGTCCAACTCTGTTCCAAGCCCTGGGGTAGGTTCAAATCAGCCCCACTGCATGAGGCTCACGGTCTGAGTAGGAGGGAGTCTAGTTTCGCAGTTGAGGAAACTGAGGCACGGGAAAGCGAAGTAACCTGCCCGAGGTCACACAGCAGACAAATGGCAGAGTCGAGATTATAACCTAGGTCCTCTGCCTCCCGGGCCCAAACTCTTTCCATTAGGCTAACAGCGCTCTGCCCCGTCTGCTGCGTGACTTTGGGTAAGTCACTTGACTTCTCCGGGCTTCAGTTTGCTCGTTTGCAAAATGGGGATTTGGGGGAGCCCTATGTGGGGCAGGGCCTGTGTCCAAACCAATTACCTAGTATATACCCCGGTGCCTGGCACATAGAGCTCCCCGCTTTTCCCTCTCCTCCCCCTCCCCCCTTCCCCTCCCCTCAGCACTGTGCTCATTTGTACATATTACCTATCATCACCCTATTGATTTTGTTAATGAGGCGCACATCCCCTTGATTCTATCTATCGTGATAACGTTGTCCCGTTTTCGTTCCATTCTGTTTCGCTCCGCCGTCCGTCTCCCCCGATTAGACCGTGAGCCCGTCGCTGGGCCGGGATCGTCTCTGTCTGGTGCCGAAACTGTACATTCCAACGGCTTAGTCCGGTGCCCCGCACGTGGCGCGCGCTCAATAAATACTATTGAACCAATGAACAGTGAGCGCCTGACAAATACGATTGTTAATTATTATTATTAAAAAGCCCCGGGGGCAAGAGGGAGGCCACCTCTGCCACATTCCCTCTGAATCAGGGGGAGTTGACAGCTGTGTGATCTTGGACGGTCAACCAATCAAGGGTCCAGTGTAGTTATTGAGTTCTTACCTCGTGCAGAGCACTGTACTAGGTGCTTGGGAGAGTACACTCCACCAGAGTTAGTAGACATTAAGCTTGCAGTCCAGAGGAGGTCACTTAACTCCTGTGAGCCTCCGTTTCCTCATCGGTAAAATGGGGATTAGGTATCTGTCCTCCTCCTACCTTCAGTTTTGAGCCCTTGTGGGCAGGGATTACGTCCAACCGGATTAACCTGTTCTCGCCGGTGCTTAGAACGGTGCTTGACACACAGGGAGTCCCTCACAAATACTATTCGAGACTCCCCCAGAGCAACTTCTCTCTGCCACAGTTTCCCCATCAGGAAAATGGGGATTCACTTCTTGTTCTTCCTCCCCCTCGGACCGTGAGCCCCACGTGGGACGGGGACCGTGTCCAACCTGGTTAACCCGTATCTAACTCGCGATCGTCATTAATCATTATGCCGCATGGAAGTTGAATCAACAGACCCTCCGTCCCTCGAAAAAGTAGGAAAGTGGAAGAGGCCTTTTGCCAGCATCCCCAGCATGAAATTTCCGGGAAGCGGTTCGTCGAATCTTGGGCCCCCGGGGCCACTGTGTCGAACACACCCGAAACGGGTCACAGCGCGGACAGGCTGTAGATGGATTCGGGGCAAACTCCACCCTGGATTGTCCGGCGTCTGGGAGAGCGAGCGGAGCGGAGTGGGGGGCCGCTGGGTGGAGAGAGTCAGTCAGTTAGTTGTATTTATTGAGCGCTACCCATGCGCAGAGCACTGTCCTAAGCGTCTGGGAGCGACCCGGCTAAGACGATGAACAAAGGAAGCCCTAGGGAGAGAGGTAGACCGCCTACAGGACCGGAAGGCCGTTGTGGGCGGGGATTGTCTCTCTCTATTGCTGCACTGTCCTCTCCAAGCGCTTAGTACAGCGCTCTGCACACAGTAAGTGCTCGCTCAATACAACTGAATGAATGAACGATAACAGTCGTCATCATTACAATCACAAACGACATCGTAATACGACGACGGTAACGGCGACGAGGAGCCACGCGGCGCAGTGGTTAGGGCCCGGGCCCGGGAGTCGGAAGGACCTGTGTTCGAATCCCAGCTCTGCCGTATGTCTACTGCTTGACCTTGGGCAAGTCACTTCACTTCTCCGTGCCTCAGTTACTTCATCTGTAAAACGGGGAGAGACGTGGGGAAGAGACTGCGTCCAGCCTGATTAACTCGTCTCTACTCCGGTGCTTAGAACAGCACGGTGATCATCATTATCGTCGTCGCTGCCGTTATCATTGCATCCGGTAAGTGCTTAATCCCTGTCACGCCCAGTTCTCAATGCCGGGAAAGATAGAAATGAATCCGGTTGGACACAGTCTCTGTCTCTCGTGGTGCTCACCGCCCAAGAAGGGAGGGGGAACGGACGTTTATTCCCCATTTTACAGCTGAAGAAACTAAGGCCCAGAGAAGCGGAGCGACTTGACCAGGGTCACCCAGCGAGCAGTTGGCCCGAACGGGGATTAGAACCCGGGTCCTCTGACTCCCGGGCCCGTGTTCCTTTCCGCTAGGTCAGGCTGGAAGCAGCCCGAGACGCAATAATCCCCCGATCGCCTCGGAAATGGTCCCGGCGACCCGACTGGCAGAAAGAGAGGAGGTAGCTCCTCGCTGGCGATTATACCCCGAGAGGAGAGGAGTCTCCATCTCTGCTCCTCTCCCCAACTCCGCCCGCCCGGCCTCTGCTGCCCTCTTTAAACTGTTGTCCCCATTTTCCCCTCCGCTCGTCTTTCCAAGAAGTCTTTCCCCATCTCCCCGTGGCTTCTCTGAGTTCTTCCCCACGTAGTCTTCGCCCACAGAGGTAGGGCCATGAACAGGACTGGCGTAGCGGAAAGCTCAAACGGAGTATAGACTGTTTGGTTTAACCCAAAACCTCTTAAATTAATGACTTCCTTTGCCAAACCTTTTAATTGCTAGATATGTATAGATGGGGGGGGGGGGGGCGGGGGAGGGTGTTCACGTGGACGGTACCCCGCAGTCCAGAGCGGGACCCTCGATAAACTGACCCCGTGGCCGGTCCAAATCCAATTAGCCAAAAGGTGGGGGAAAGTGACCCCATGAAGAACCCTCCCCGGCGACGCTCACGGGGCGAATAAATAACTCCAGCTAAGGAGGGTTCATCTGTCTTTCGGCAGCCTCCTCTTCCCGGTGGTAGACCCTGGCTTTTTGGGCTACAGAGCACGGTCCTGGTCGTTCTCGGTCATCCCGATCCCTAACCCACGCACGCCCGTAGATCGTACGGTGCCGGAGGTTCGCCTTCCTGGGAAAATAAGGCTTCCCTATCCGTACCTCGGTACGGCTACCAGCCCTCCAAAGTCCCATCTTCCGAAGAAGTGCGGCCGAGCGGAAAGATCAGGGCCCGGGACCAGAGGGCCCGGGTTCCCGCGCTGGCTCCGACGCTTGCCTTCTGCGTGACCTTGGACAGGTCACTTCAGTTCTCCGGGCTTCGGTTCCCTCACCCGCAGAACGGCGCTTCAATCCCGTCCTCCCGCCCGTTAGACGGGGAGCCCCACCCGGGACCTGACTACCTTGTATCTACTCCAGGCCTCCGCACAGGGCTTTAGAGACGCGTAGTCAGGGTTTAACGTATACCGCGGTCATCATCATAATAATCTCGCAAATCAGGCCGCTCTCGAGATCACCAACCTGAAGGAAAGCCATTGAAATAGGAAAAAAGGAAAAAGCATCCAGCGACGAGCATCAGGTTTGTCGACAAACACTCTAGTTCCAAATAACGAGTTGTCTCTTTCCCATCTAGTTTAAATTCCCCCTCATTAGGGATCCTTTATAAGCCGTCCCCAGAAGTCACAGAAGGGATTTCTCGCTACAGTCGGAAGAGCTAACGAACGAGAAGGTCTTCGACCTCAAGAAGACGGGCGCTCTGTCCAACATCCAAGAAACGCTGAGAAACGGTACGGCCTAGGGGCTAGAGCGCGGCCCGGGGAGTCAGAAGGACCTGGGTTCTAATCCCGGCTCCACCGCTCACCCGCTGCCTGGCCTCGGGCCAGTCGCTTCGCTCTCCCGTGCTTCCGTTTCCTCATCTGTAAAATGGGGATGAAGCCCGCGAACTCCCCCCCCCCCCCGCCCCGTGGGACCCGGACCGCGTCCGATCCGACGGGCTCCCGTCTAAACCGAGCGCTCGGCGCGGTGCCCGGCACAGAATGAGCACTTAACGAATACCCCGAGAAACGACATTCCTGACCAACTCTTAAAAAGCCACTGGGAGCGTTACGAATCCCGTAACCGGCCGCTCTATTTCTCAAGAAGGTTTTCCATCCGTTTTGGCAGCAGGGGGTTGACGGAGACCGCTGTCGTGCGATATCCGACGGTGGAATTTTCGGGTAAAGAAGATTTCCTCCCTTTCCATAGCGGGCTCCTGCTTGCCCGTCCGCTATCCGTGCCCGCAACAATCCGAACGCCGGTCGCTCGCCGCACGCGACGAGTCAGTCGACGGCATCCGTCGAGCGCTTGCCGTGTGCGGCACGCTGTACTAAGCGCTTGGGTGAGTACTACATAACCCGGTCGGGAGACGCGTTCCCCGCCCACAGAGGGGCTCACGGCACATTTAAAGCGCGTCGGTTTAAGCGCTCACCACGGGCCAGACGCCGTATCGGGCGCCGGAGGAGAGACGAGTCAATCAGGTTCGCCGCGGTCCCCGGCCGACGTGGAGCTCGCACTCTTCCTCCCCGTTCCCCAGACGAGGTCGCCGAGGCAAGCGTAGCGACCCGCCCGAGATCGGCCGGCGGACAAGCGGCCGAGCGGAATCAGAACCCAGGTCTTGGGACTCCCGGGCCCGTCCTCTTCCCACGAGGCCAAGTACGAGACGTGACTTTTGGAAGAAGAGAAACGATGGTATCGGTCAAGCGCCGACCGCACGTGCCAGGCACCGTACCGAGCCCCGGGGTCGGGTGGGATACGAGCCGGTCGAGTTGGACGCGGTCCCTGTCCCACGTGGGGCTCAGTCTCAGCCCCCCATTTTACGGAGGAGTTGACCGAGGCCCAGAGAAGCGAAGCGATCTGCCCAAGGTCACGCAGCAGACAGGCGGCGGAGCCGGGATCAGAACCCACGCCCCAGGCCCGTGCTCTCTCCGCGACGCCGTGCCGCTTCCCGCCACGCCGCGCCGCGTCGGTTGCTATTCCGGCGGCTGGAGTCATCCGGGAGAGCAGACCGCATCACGCGGGCCCAAAAGGAAGATCGAACCCGTCCGCCCGGAGACGAGTTTCCGGGCGTAGCCGGCGGCATCGTCCTCATGGATGACCCCTTCCCAGAGGCTCCGGCGAGGGGCTGAACTCGGCGCCGAACGGTCAAGGCCGCCGGCCGGCGGCACGGTTGCGATCGAGCACTCTTTAGAACTCGGTAAAGACTTTTATTTAACGTTATCTTTTGCCGATCGCATTTTCCATTACGTGTCTGTGGAGAGGAGGAACGCCACAGGCGATCCTGACCCAGCGAACCGGGCCAAATAAGCACCGGACTTTTCTGCCGGAACGACCCGGAACTCCTCTCGACGCCAAGGCGGAACTAGGATAAACCGTAGGTGAACAAGGTAGCATTTCATTCGAAGGCGCATCCAGAATCTTAACCGTTCGCCTCCGCGGCGACGGGGCCGTCTGGGAACCCGCGACGGGTCCGGGGCCGCGCGGGACCCTTTTTAGGATCGGGGAATCTACACGGCCGATCTCTAGACGGACGAGGGATCGGGAATCGGCGCGCGTGAGGGCGCGCGGCCGGGCCCGGGGGGAGGACACGTACCGTAACCGGCCCGGGGAGATGGTAACCGCGGTCTGGATAGAGCCAGGGGAAGGCCCACGTTCGCCCTTCCGTCCCCTGAAGGGCGACAAGGAATCCGGTTCGCGACCGGTACCCTCCTCGCCACTCTCCGTCCCGTGTAGGATTCGGGGGAAGAATCGGGAGCCTCCCGGGAGACCCCGGGCCTCTTCCCTCTCTCCCGACCCGACCCCCCCACCTCCCCGGCGGAGCGCAGCCAGCCGTTCGACCCGTCGCGGACTACCCGCCCCTCGGACCACTGCCCCCCAACCGGGAAGTTAGAGAGAAATCCCAGAGGGAAACCTCGGGAAGAGCCGGCCGAAGCCTCTCGTCGGTTCGGGTGTATTTTCAGCGAAAGCCGTCGGGTCCATTTTCGCCTCCGAGCCTCGATCCCGGCTGTTGCGGCTCCGGGTGGGAACGTTCCAGGAGAAAAGCCGGCGCACGCAGAAGGTGCGTGTCCGTGGGTGGGTGTGCGGACTTTTCTGCCGAGGAGCAGCCGCAACCCGCCAGTCGGGGGTGGAAGAGCCACGGCTCGGGATGACCTTGGGCGACCGAGGGTGGGAGGCTACACCCCCCCACCCCCCCCAACCCCCTCGGGGCAGGGCAAGTGAACCGAAGTCTCCTTCTCTCCCTCGGGGCGAGTAACCTCGCGGGGCTCACCCCGCCGCCGCGCCGAGGGCGGCGTCGGGTGGGTCCCGGAGACCCCAGATGGCCCCTTCTGGGGGAGGCCGGGTCCGGAGTGGGTGGGCACGGCGCTGACCGCGCGTGGAGATGGCTCGGCCCGTCGGAGGGGACCCGGGGGGTGGGGAGCGGGGGGGGGGGGGGCGTCGCCGCCAGCGCCTCTGTCCCGGAGTGGGGGGGGGGGGGGGCACCGTCTCCCCTCGCCCAGGGCAGGACCGCACCGACCCACGGAGCTCTCCGGGTCCCGGGGCGGGGGGCGCAGGGGACCGGAGAGCACGGGGTCGGGGCGCACAAGTCCGGGGCGCACGGTTCTGGGGCTCCCCGGGCCTGGCCGCACGGGGCCGGGTCACACGGAGCCAGGGGCGCACGGGGCCAGGGTGCGCGATGCCGCCCCCGACCCCCCGCTCCTCAGCGCACAGGTCGGCACCGCACGGGCCCGGGGCGCCCGGGGCCAGGGGCGCCCGGATCCGAAGAGCACGGGTCCGGAGCGCACGGGTGTCCGAGGAGCGCGGATCCCGGGCCCGCGGGTCCGAGGGGCCCGGGTCCGGAGCGCACGGGTCCGGGGCGCACGGGTCCGGAGCGCACAGTTCGAGGCGCAAGGGTCCGGGGCTCACGGGTCCGGGGCGCACGGGTCCGGGGCGCACGGGTCCGAGGCGCACGGGTCCGAGGCGCACGGGTCCGGGGCGCACGGGTCCGAGGAGCACGGGTCCGGGGCGCAAGGGTCCGAGGCGCACGGATGCGGGACGCACGGGCCCAGGGCGCACGGGTCCGGAGCGCACAGTTCGAGGCGCACGGGTCCGGGGCTGACGGGTCCGAGGCTCACGGGTCCGGGGCTGACGGGTCCGAGGCGCACGGGTCCGGGGCTGACGGGTCCGAGGCGCACGGGTCCGGAGCGGCCCGGTCCGAGGCGGGCCCAGGGCGGGCTCAGGGCGGGCAGGGGCAGGCGGGGCAGCGGGCGCGGGCCGGGCCCGGCCCGCGGCCCAGCTTCTGGAAGGCCTGGCGGAAGTCGTCGTTGGACAGGGTGTAGATGAGCGGGTTGACGAGCGAGTTGAGGTAGCCCAGCCAGGTGAAGAAGTCGAAGGCGGCGGCGGGGAAGGGGCAGGCCTCCCTGCAGATGGGCAGCAGCAGGGAGAGGATGAAGAAGGGCAGCCAGCAGCCGATGAAGGCGCCCAGGATGACGCCCAGGGTCTGGGTGGCCCTGCGCTCCCTGGCCGCCGCCAGCCGCCTCTTCTCCAGGAGCGCGTCGGAGAGGCGGACGCGGACGGCGGAGGCCGGCGGGGCCGGCGGGGCCGGCAGCTGGGCGCGGCTCAGCCGCTTGCCGGCGGGGGGGACCGCGGGCGGCGGGGCCCGGCGCCTGCTTTTGGATGCGCGAGCGGGCCTCGGCGTAGATGCGCCCGTACAGCGCGACGAGCAGCAGCGTGGGCAGGTAGAAGGCGCCCACGGTGGAGTAGACGGTGTAGAGGATGTGGTCGGTGTTGACGGCGCAGGCCGAGCCCGGGCCGGCCCGGGCCTGGCGCCAGAACAGGGGCGGCAGGGAGATGGCCACCGACAGGCCCCACACCAGGGCCACCATGACGGCCGCCCGGCGAGGGGTCCGGCGCGCCGAGTAGTCCACGGCGTCGGTGATGGCCCAGTAGCGGTCCAGCGCGATGGCGCACAGGTGCAGGATGGAGGCCGTGCAGCAGGTGATGTCCGACAGCAGCCAGAAGTCGCACACGCCCTGGCCGAAGGTCCAGCGGCCGGTGACGGTGTAGGCCGTGCTGACGGGCATGACCAGGAGGGCCACCAGCAGGTCGGTGGCGGCCAGGGAGGCGATCAGGTAGTTGGCCGGGCTGCGCAGCTTGCGCGTCCGGCGGACGGCGGCGATGACGAAGGCGTTGGCCAGCAGGGTGGCCAGGGTCAGCAGGGCCAGCAGGGCGGCCAGCAGGGCCTTGCCCGGCAGCCCCAGGGCGTCCTGGTAGGGCCCGGCCGGGGCCGGGGCCGGGGCCGGGGCCGGGGCCGGGGCCGGGGTCGGGCCCGGCCCGCAGCCGCCCGCCGTCGCGTTGCAGGCGGAGCCCGCCGGCTCCATCGCCTAGGGAGCCGTCGGGGCCCGGCGCTGGGGAGGACGCCCCCCGGGCCCGGCCGGGGGGGCCCGGGGGGCCGGGGCGGCCAGCGGCCCCGGGCCGGCCGCGGGCGCGCCCGGGCCCGGGACGGCGAGAGGCCATGGCCCGCGGCCGGCCTCGGCCCGGCCTCCTCCGACCGCTAGGCCGAGCGGCTTGGCGGGGCGGGGGGGGGGGGGGGGGGGGGGGGGGGGGGGGGGGGGGGGGGGAGAGGGGCTGAGGGTTAGGAGAGAGGGGATGGGCCGGACCGGGCGAGGAGAGAGGAGAGACGGGATGGGCCGGACCGGGCGAGGACGGAGGAGAGACGGGATGGGCTGGGGGCCAGGACAGAGGGGAGAGGGGATGGGCTGGACTGGGCTAGGAGAGAGGAGAGACGGGATGGGCTGGGGGCCAGGACAGAGGAGAGACGGGATGGGCTGGGGGCAGGACAGAGGAGAGAGGGGATGGGCTGGGGGTTAGGAGAGAGGAGAGACGGGATGGGCTGGACCGGGCGAGGAGAGAGGAGAGACGGGATGGGCTGGGGGCTAGGACAGAGGAGAGACGGGATGGGCTGGGGGCCAGGACAGAGGAGAGACGGGATGGGCTGGGGGCTAGGACAGAGGAGAGACGGGATGGGCTGGGGGCCAGGACAGAGGAGAGACGGGATGGGCTGGGGGCTAGGACAGAGGAGAGACGGGATGGGCTGGGGGCAGGACAGAGGAGAGAGGGGATGGGCTGGGGGCCAGGACAGACGGGCCGGGCTGCGCTGGGAGGCCGGGAGCTAGGAGAGAGGGCCGAGGGGGTGAGGGACTGGGGCTTAGGAGAGAGGGGGGAGGCGCCGGGCTGGGGGCTGGGGGAGAGAGGGGCTGCGCTGGTGGGCCGGGGGCTAGGAGAGATGAGCTGGGGGGCCGGGAACGAGGGGCGGGCCGGGCTGGGCCGGGACTGGGAGCTAGCGGCCAACAACCCGGGCTTGGGGCTGAGGGCTAAGCTAGGCGGAAAGGGGACTGACAACTGGACCGGGGCGGCTGGGACAGAGGGGACGGGGGCTAGGAGAGAGGGGACGGGGGCTAGGAGACAGGGGCCGGGGGCTAGGAGACAGGGGACGGGGGCTAGGAGACAGGGGACGGGGGCTAGGAGACAGGGGACGGGGGCTAGGAGAGAGGGGACGGGGGCTAGGAGACAGGGGACGGGGGCTAGGAGAGAGGGGCGAGGTTGAGGTTTGGGGGCAGGTGGGCAGCTGCGCCCCGACGGGTCCCCGCGGTCCGGAGAGCGGGCCCACGCCGGGGCCCACGCCGGGGCGGGAGCCGGAGCCCGCGCGGGACCCGCGGCCGAAACCTGAGCTGGAGCCGAGGCGGAGCCGGAGCGGCAGTCGAGCCGGAGACCGGGCCGGATCGGAACCCGGAGCCGGAGGGGCGTCCGAGCCCGCGCGGGTCCCGCAGCCGGAGCCGGAGCGGAGCCCCGAGCCGGGATGTGAGCCGGAGCCCCGGAGCCGGAGCTGCCGGCGGAGCCGGAGCCCGGGCTGGACTCGGAGCCGCAGCCCGGGCCGGATCTGAACCCGGAGCCGGAGCGGAGCGGAGCGCTGCCGGGCGAGCCGCTCGGGGATTGGGGATCCGGCTTCCCCCGGGCGCCCCCGCCCTCCTCCTCCTCCTCCTCCCTCCTCCTCCTCCTCCTTCCTCCCTCCTCCTTTCCCTCCTCCTCCTCCTCCTCCTCCCTCCTCCCTCCTCCTCCTCCTCCTCCCTCCTCCTCCTCCTCCCTCCCTCCTCCCTCCCTCCTCCTTCTCCCTCCTCCTTTCCCTCCTCCTCCTCCTCCTCCTCCCTCCTCCCTCTCCTCCTCCTCCTCCTCCTCCTCCTCCTCCTCCCTCCTCCTCTCCCTCCAGGTCCCAGCGCCCTTCCCTCCCCTGTCCGCTCTCCCTCTGCGCTGACCTCTCGGGCCCCCGCCGCCCCCGTCCCCATCCACCCCTGCCCCGGGGCCCTCCCCCCCGCCCGCCCGGCCCCCCCCGGCTGCGGCTGCAGCTCCCCCGCGACCCCCGACCCCCGGCCCCCCCCCCCCCAGCTCTGCCCCCCGCTCGTCAGCCGGGACCTGACGAGGACCCCCCCAGAGGGACCCGACGGGGACACACGCGCGTCGCCTCGTCGCTCCGAGCCCGGGGGCGACCTTGATGGGAAACTCTCCCCCGGGAGGGGCTCTGAAAGGACGGGGGAGGAAGAGGTGGAAAACTAAGGAGAGGGAGGGGAAGAGAAGAAAAGGAAAAGCGGGAGGGAGGCGGGGGGAAGGCATCCTGGAACCGCGGCTCTTTTTTTTTTTCCTCCCCATTTCGCTCTCCCCATCTCCCAGTAGGTGCGCCGCGAATTCGTTTATCCTCCCCACTGTGATGTCGCATCCGCTCCTTTTGCTCCTCCGGCACCAGCGGTCCTCCCTCCCTCCCTCCCTCCCTCCTCCTGCCGGGGTCCCGGGATACCGAGCCGGGGGTCCGCGCCTTCGCGAACCCCCCCGGGGTGACCCCTGGGAGCTGAGGGGGGACTCTCGGGGTCGGCCGGTCGGGAGCGGGGATGGCCGCCGGGAGAGCGGGAATGATTGGGAATGACCGCCGGACTCGGGGAAGGTCCCCGGGAGGCTGGAGACGGTCCCCGGGGGGCTTGGGGGGCGGGGGCGGGGGGGGGGACGACGCACCGAGGAGGGCCACCGGACCCCCGGGGACCGGAGGCGGTCACCGGGGCCTTGGGACGGCTGCCGGAGGACTGGGGATGGCCGCCGGGAATCACGGGGACCCCCCGGCCCCCGGGAACGGCCTGGGGATCTCGGGGATCCGCGGACGGCCTGGGATGAATCCGTCCGCCCGGGGTGCGGCGGGAGGGGAGCGATTCCGCCCCCCACGGTCAACTGGCCGCGAAGGGCCCGAGCGGGCCGTCCCGGGGAGACCCGTCCCCTCCAAATCCCGGCCCTGCCGCTCGTCTCGCCGGCCGTGTGACGGCGGGCGGGTGGCTTCGCACCTCTGCGCCTCGGTCCCCTCATCTGTCAGATGGGGATGAACTGGGAGCCTCCCGCGGGACCGCCCGATGACCCCGTGATCTCCCCCGGCGCTCGGAACGGTGCCCTGCACGTAGGAAGCGCTTAACCGCATACCCACGTTATTATTAAACCGAGCGGGACCTTCCGGCCGGGGCGACCGACCGGCCATCCTATCTACTGAGCGCTCTCTGTGCGCAGAGCGCCGTACCGAGCCACGGGGAGGGTACAACGCCACAGATTTAGCGGTTGCGTTCCCCGCCTGGGCTCTAATCCCGGCCCCGCCGCTTGTCTGCCGCGCGCCCTCGGCCGGGTCTCTCAACTTCCCTTTGCCTCGGTTCCCTCCTCTGTAGAGTGGGAATTAAAGTGGGGATGGAGACTTCCAGCCCTGGGCGGGACGGGGACCGCGTCCAACCCCGTCGGCTTGGACCGCTCCGGGCGTAGCACGGCGCCCGGCACGCAAGTGAGCGCTTACACGGATCCCGTTGAAAGAAGAAAACCCAATGCTAACTGTGGCTCCACCGTCGTGGCTTTTTTCCAGCTCCGGGGGGCGGGGGGGCGGGGGCAGAGACCGAAGAGATACCGAAACAGAGATATCGACTCCATGGCCACCGGTCGGACGTCTACCCGGTGCCCGGGAGCTGCTGGTGGGCAACAAGGAGACGTGTGTGTGTGTGTGCGTTAAAAGGCGTGTTAAAAATACTCGCACGACGGATGATATCGCGGAGGAATTTTCCTTGGAGGCGGGAGTCGGGGAGGGGGCGGACAGGGAAGGGCACGGAGAGCTCCCCTGCTTCCCGTCTTACTTCCCAATCCCCCCCCCCCCACACACACACACCTCTCCTCCGGTGACTACCCGTTCGCGCCGCTGTCGATCGGCGACTCGGGTGTGTTGGGAAGTCTCGCCCGCCGCTACGATTCGCCGTGAGTCCCCTCCCTCCATTTGGACCGAGGGCGTCTACTGAGCTCCTAGCGTGGGCAGAGCACTGTACTAGACGCCCGGGAGAGGCCAGAGAGTCGGCAGGCGTGACCCCCGCCCCCCCGGTGCACGGCACCTAGTGAGCGCTTTACGGATACCGTGATGATAATAATTAAGGATCGCCGTGGGCATGGAGGAGAGCGTTCAGCGAAGGATGACCCCAAGGTGACCGGTCTGTGAGACAGGAAGGATGGCGGCGCTGGCTGCGGTGATGGGACAGTCGGGCCGGGGGGACCGGGTTGGGCCGGGAGGATGAGGAGGGGTGACGGGCGACGGGAAACATCCAAGGAGAGATGTCCTCAAGGCGGGAGGAGACGCGAGACTGCGGAGAGGGAGAGAGATCGGGGCTGGAGACGTAGAGGTGGAAGTTGAAGACGTGGGAGCGAACCAGTTCTCCGAGGGAGTGAGCGTAGATGGAGGATAGAAGGGGACCCAGGACCGGACCTCGAGAGGCCGCCCCCCCCCCCCCCCCAGAGTTGGTGGGAGGGGGAAGGGGAGGCAGAGGAGGAACCCGGGGGAGGGCCTGAGAATGAGAAGCCGGAGAGGTCGAAGGAGAACCGGGAGAGGACGGCGTCGGCGGAGCCGCGGTCGGGTGACGTTTCCCGGAGGGGGGTTGGTCGACCGAGTCGGTCGAGAGGTCGAGGGGGATTGGGACGCGGGAGAGGCCGTCGGATCTGGCAAGAAGGAGGATCGCTGGTGACTCTTGAGAGGGCGGTCTCGGTGGAGCGAAAGGGCCGGAAGCCGGACCGGAGGGGGTCGAGGAGGGAACTGGGGGAAGGGAACTCGAAACGGTTGGTGGAGACCGCTGACTTTAAGAGTTTGGAGAGGAGTGCGAGGAGGGAGACGGGGCGATAACCGGAGGGAGCCACGGGGTCAAGGGAGGCGGGTTTTTTTAGGATCCGGAAAACACGGGCGTGTTCGAAAGCAGCGGGGAAGGAGAAGGATTACGGTGTCCGTCGAGCGCTTACCGTGCGCCGGGCGGCGTGCGGAGCGCCGGGGTGGATGCGAGCAACGCGGGTTGGACACGGTCCCCGTCCCGCGTGTCTCAATCCCGTTGAGGGCAGACGGTTGAGGATGGAGATCGGGGAGGCAAGAAGGGAGAGGGGAAGTGTTTCGGTAAGGTAAGAAGGGATAGAGTCAGAAGTGCGGGCGGAGGGGGTGGATTCTGATGAGACAGAGCGGGAGATCTCCTCCGGGGACACCGCCGGGAAAGACGGGAGGGTCGAAGGGGCCGGGGGGGGGGAGGGACCGGAGAGGAAGGGAGAGAGGAGGTTTTAGGGAGGTGTCTCCTGACAGTTTCGATTTTCTCAACAGAGCGGATGGAAGGGTCACTGGGGCAAGCGATCGGGGAGGCGGCGGGACGGGGGGCTTGAGGAAGGAGTTGAGCGTCTGGAACGACGGGAGAGGACGATGGGCGTGGGTGTCAGCGAGGTTGGAGAAATCGGACATCCCCGTGGGGGAACAGAGGTTCGCGTGGAGGAAGCGTGTGGCAGAGAGAGCGGGGGAGGAGGCCTGTGATGGGTTAGAGGACTATCAGCGTTGGTGGGTGGAGGGATTGTATCATCGCCAGAGATGACGAGATTAAGCGTGGGTCCGGACGGGTGAGCGGGAGATCTCGGAAGAAGCGGGAGGTCCGTGGAGTCGAGGAGTATTAGAAAGTGGGCGGCGGAAAGCTCGTCGGGAACGTCTGGGTCGAGACCGAAGCTCCCAAGGATCATAGTGGGGATGGAGAAAGAGAGAAGGAACGCGAGAAAGGGGGCCAAGTGATGAAAGAAATTGGAGGTGGGAGGTGGAAGGGGAGGGGGGGGGGGGGCGGCGGTAGATGACCGTGACTAATATCTGGAGCGTGCGGTAGAGGCGGATGATATGGGCTTTGAAGGGAGGCAAAGGGAGGGAGGCGGAATGGTGCGAATGTGGAATCGGAGAGCGAGAAGGAAGTCGACTACTCCCCCTTCCCCGGGGAGTCTGGGGGAAGGGGCGAAGATGAGGCCCCCTTCGGAGAGAGCAGCGGGGGAGGCCGCGTCGTCTGGGGAGGGCCGGGTTTCAGTAAGGGTGCGGAGGAGGAGTGGCCGAAATAGGGACGGGTCAGAGATGGAGGGAAGCCTCCCCGTGACGGAGCCGGCGTTCCCCAGATCGCGCTTGGCAGAAGCTGCGGGGGGGGGGGGGGGGACTGTCGGGGAAGGGGGACGGCGCGAGAAGTCGGGAGGGGTTGGGAGTGGGAGTGGGCCGACTGGGGGATGAGGGGCGGGCTTGTTTCGGGATGACGGGGATGGGGTGGGGGAGGGAATGGACGAAGGGCCATAAGGTCACCGTGGGTAGGACGTGCGTCTGCCCACTCTGTCGGATGTACTCTCCCGAGGACTCAGTGCTGTGTTCCGCGCCCGGAGGGTACCCGAGGAATACTACCGATGTGTAATTGTTTCAACTGTCTGAACGTCTGTCTCCTCCTCTAGACTGTAAGCTCGTGGTGGACAGGGAATGTGTCTGTTATATTCTCCCAGGCGCTTAGTACAATAGGCTGCACGCAGAAAGGACTCAGTAGATATCGTTGCTCTGGAACTCGTTTATTCCCACTGATGTTTGTCTCCCTCTCCAGACTGTAAGCTCGTTGCGGGCGGGGAATGGGTCTGTTATATCGGTATAGTGTAGCCTCCCAGCCGCTCAGTATACTGCCCCGTGCACCGTAAGCGCTCAATGACTACCACCCACTGACCCACACTGATGACGAGGAGGAGGAAAGGAAGGAGGGAGAGAGCGGACTGAGCGTCTCAAAACCGACGGTAAGGAGCTTCTGTCTGTTACGGGGGCGGATGGGCTTTGCTCTTCCTATCTCTGAGATCGACAGTCCCGGGGGGGACGGGATAGTGCCAGATCTGGTTAATAGCGGTATTTGTTGAGCGCTTACCGTGTGCAGGCACGGTACTAATTATCTGCGAGCTGTGCGACTTGGGGCGAGTCGCTCGACTTCTCTGTGCCCCGGTCACCTCATCTGTAAAAACGGGGATTAAGACCGTGAGCCCCACGGGCGACGACCTGATAACCTCGTATCCGCCCCGGCGCTCAGAACGGCGCTTGGCACGTAGTGAGTGCTTAGCCAACGTCCCCGTTACTATTACCGGTATTAGGAGGTGGATGTGGATGTAGAATGACGCTGACATAGAGGCGAGAGAGGGAAGAGAAGATTTTCCAAAAGAGGCCGCCGAAATAGCCGATTCTCTGCCTTTCCTCGGGACCCCAGGGGAGGGAAAGGAAGTGAGGCGCCTCAGGAGCGAGCAGTACGGGCTGTAAATGTCGTCAGGAGACAGCCGCTTCTCGGAGGTGGAACGGATGGGATAAAAACCGTTCCAAGGCGACGGCTGCAGCTCGTCCACTAGATTTGAAGCTCACTGCGGTAGAGGAGGTGTCTACCGGCTCTGTTATCCGGTGCTCTCCCAACCGCTCCGCGCGGTATTCCGTACACTCTGAGCGCTCAGTAGATACCGCCGATGAGGACGGCGATGGAGCCGGGAGGGTCGGGGGGTGTCCAGAGACCACGGTGAGATAGAAATGGTAGAGTGGTGGGGGGAAAAGAAGCTTGGCGGGCAGGGCTGGAGGTGGGTGGCCTGTGGTGACCGTGAGAGAAAACGGCGATGTTGCCAACAGAAGGAAGGATGGAAAAAGACGGGTCGGTCAGGGATGCTTCTTCCCCCTCCCTCCGACGAGGGGACAAGGGGAGGGAGGGAGGCTAAGAGGAGCGGAAGCAGGTGGACATCGGCTTCACCGGGCCCGGACGGGGGCCGGGTCGGCTCGCCCGGGAGACGGGGCCTGGGACGGTGCAGCCGTGTCGCCTAATGGTTCGAGCCCGGGCCTGGGAGTCAGAGGACAAGGCTTCTCATCCCAGCTCCGCCGCTCGCCTGCTGTGTGGGCAAGTCACTTGGCTTCCCTGGCCCTCGCTTTCCTCAGCTGCGGAATGAGGGTTCGATACCTGTCCTCCCCCCTGTTTAGACTGTAAGCCCCGTGTGGGCTCGGGACTGGGTCTGACCCGAATAACTTGCATCTACCCGTTGTGTGCAGACAGTGCTCGACGCCATAGTAAGCACTTAAATAATGTTACTATTCAAGCGCTGTTCTCCCTTCCCCTCGGACCGTGAGTCACGTGGGGGACGGAGGCTATGTCTCATCCACTTATCCGCCTCGGTGATTAGTTCGGTTCTTGGCACGGAATAGACGCTTAGAGAACGGTGACGAGGATGATGGTTATAATGGCGATAATGGATATTTGTTAAACGCTTACCGTGTGTGCCAAGCGCTCTTCTAAGCACCGGGGTGATTTCCAGATGATCGGGTTGGAGACGGTCCCCGTCCCACATTCATCCCCTCGTCCGGTCATATTTATTGAGCACTCGCCGTGGTCAAAACGCCGAACGGAGCCCTGGGGAGAGTACGTTATGACGGTCAACGGACACGTTCCCTCCCCTCAACGAGAGGTTCGCAGTCAGAGGGAAGAGGAGCTAGACCCCATTTTACGGGTGATTTAACCGAAGCACCCGCGATCACGCGGCGGACAAGGGGCGGGGCCGGGATGAGAACCCAGAGCCTCCTACCTCCCGGCCTTTGCTCTTTCCCCAGGCCACGCCGCCTCCCGTAGTATTATAGTCCTATGATCGATATCCATCGAGTCGTAAATATTTTTCTGCTTCAAAAAAGGATGCAGTTTGAATCCTCCCACCGGAATTGGAGGGAGCACGTGGGAGAAATACAACAGGGAAAAAAAGAGAGAGAACCGAGAGTTGAAGTTTCTCCTCTCTGACCGGAATTCTTCTGTGGAAGGCAGAACCAGTGCTATTCTCGGAAGTCGCTGGCCAAATTCAGATTGCGAGCGGGGTAGATAGAGCGGAGGTTAAATGCTGACGATCGTTACGGTACTCGTTCGGCACTTACTACGTGACAAGCGCTGTTC
Source organism: Ornithorhynchus anatinus (assembly GCF_004115215.2). Lineage (NCBI taxonomy): Eukaryota > Metazoa > Chordata > Mammalia > Monotremata > Ornithorhynchidae > Ornithorhynchus > Ornithorhynchus anatinus. The sequence goes on from NC_041746.1 coordinate 22,170,586, forward strand.
TAAGCGCCGGAGTAGATGCGAGTTAATCGGGTTGGACACGGTCCCTGTCCCACGCGGGGCTCACGCCCTTAAATCGGCGTGGCTCAGTGGAAAGAGCCCGGGCTTGAGAGTCAGAGGTCGTGAGTTCGAACCCCAGCTCTGCCGCTTGTAAGCTGTGTGACTGTGGGCGAGTCCCTTGACTTCCCTGGGCCTCAGTGACCTCATCCGTAAAGTGAGGATTAAGACTGTGAGCCTCACGTGGGACGACCCGATCACCCTGTCTCTCCCCCGGCGCTTAGAACGGTGCTCTGCACATAGTAAGCGCTTAACAGATACCAACATTATCATCATCGTTAATCCCCGTTTTACAGATGAGGTAACTGAGGTCCAGAGAAGCAAAGTGACTTGTCCGAGGTCACACGGCGGACGTGTGGCGGGGTCGGGATCAGAACCCGGGTCCTTCTGGCCCCCAGGCCCGTGCTACGTCCACTGAGCCTTGCTAAATGGTAACCCGGAAACCTCCGGGGCTCTTCTCTGCCTCTCCGTCCCCTGACTTCCGAGGAAACCGCGAGAATGTGAAGGGAATGGGCCAGGGCAGGTCAGTTGGAACTCATTACCCTCCTTTGCCCAGACCGGAAGGACGTTTTGTCGATGAGTCGATGGGCAAAATTGACCTTGGGGAAATTCGGGCAGAGCTATCTTTCCCTATTTATCCTCTAGACTCACGTTTTCCACGGATAACTCGGCACCTAATCAAGAGCGCCAGGCCCGGGCGTCGGAACTGCTCTTACTTAATAGCGTTAGCTGTTGAACTGTCTCTCTCTCTGGCCAAATATTGCCTTTTCTGTGCAAGGCCCCCGGCACGTTTAATCGACTGTTCCTCCCACTCCTCCCTATGCAGCCGGAATTCAGATCGGCTAGTCCGGCCAGAGCCGACGGCCTGGTTCTCCGGAGCTAATCGGTGTCCCGCGGGGGGGGCCGCCTTCCCAAGCTCCCGCGGCTCCGATCGATGGCTCCCTCCTCTTCCTCCTCCTCCTCCTCCTCCCGGCCTTCGGGCAGCGGAGGCCTCGGATCCGGCTCCGTGGACTCTCAGTGCCTCCCTCCATTTGAAATGCTCACGTCTGAGCCATTCCGAACGGCCTCCTCTCTGTCTGGAAAGAGTCACCGTTCCCTTCCCTGCAGATCTGCAGTTTCATTCATCCGTTCGGTTGTATTCACTGAGCGCTTCCCCTGTGCAGAGCCCTGCGCTAAGCGCTTGTGGGACACTGCGTCAATAAATAGACATATTCTCTGCCCATATTTACCGCTATCGTTCTTGTCCGTCCGTCTCCCCCGATTAGACCGTGCGCCCGTCAGAGGGCAGGGACCGGCTCTATCTGTTACCGATTTGTACATTCCGAGCGCTTAGTGCAGTGCTCTGCACGTAGTAAGCGCTCAATAGATACTATTGAATGAATGAATATGAGCTTCCAGTCTAGAGGCGGGGAGACAGACGTTAATAGAAATAGATAAATTACCGATATGGATGTTTCACCACCCTCCCGATCTCCCGTCAGTCAGTCCATCAAGCGATTTCATTTGTTGAGCGCCTACTATGTGCCCAGCACTGTAGTAAGCCCTCGGGACGGCGCGCTATAATTTGGCGGACACGGTCCCAGGCCGCGAGAAGCTTTCGGTCTAGAGGAGGAACCCACTGCAGAGAGGTAGCACGGTGCGGTGGATGGAGCAGGGGGGCTCGGCAGTCAGAAGTTAAGGGTTCGAATCCCGGCTCTACCACTTGTCCGGTGTGGGACTTTGGACAAGTCATTTCACTTCTCTGGGCTTCAGTTGCCTCATCTGTAAAATGGGGATCGAGACTTACGAGGACCGTGTGGGACAGGGACCGTGTCCGTCCCGATTCCCTTCTATCCACCCCAGCGCTTAGTACAGTGCCTGGCACATAGTAAGCGCTCAACAAATACCCCAATTATTATCAAAATGGGGATTGAGACTGTGAGCTGACACGCGGGAAAGGGACTGTTTCCATCCTGATTTGCTTTTCTCCACCCCGGAGCTTAGTACAGTGTCTGGCACGTAGCGAATGCTTAAAAAAATACCAATATTATTATTATTATTATTATTACAGCCTAGAAGGGCCGGTCTCCGGCCGGAGCTTCTAGATGCGCCTCCCTCTCAAAACTCCCACTATCGTTCCCTTTCTCGCACGCTCTTCCCCTGGTTTGGAACTAGACCGGCCTTAGAGTAGAAGAATAGAGTGTCCAGGAGAGAAGAGGAGAGCCGTGGACGTGTTATGAAACCACCGTTGCGGCGTTTCTGCTTTCTGGGGAACGGAGAGATGCTCCTAGAAAGATTTTTTCGGAAAGCCATCCAGGCGGCAGAGTAAAGGGTGTCTGGAGGAGTGGAAGCTGGAGGTAGGGGGACCGGTGAGGAAGCTGATGCGGCGTGGCCTTGGCTAGGAGCAAGCCGAGGCTCTGGCGGAGGGAGGGAATAGTCAGTCGATTGTATTTGCTGAGCACTTATTGAGTGCAGAGCACTGCACTAAGCGCGTGGGAGAGAACAATATAGTCATGTAACAGTCACCTCCTCATTTTCCCCGCAGCTTCTCGGAAGCGGAGCTTCTCTGGCAGCATGCTTCTCTCTTGTTTTTTTAGACTTCCTTTTCCAGGTAAGATGGAGCATACAAGGCCTAAAGGATGACGCCTGTCTGCTGTGTGACCCCGGGCAAGCCGCTTAACTTCTCCGGGCCTCCATTACCTCATCCGTCAAACGGGGGTTAAGACTGTGAGCCCCACATGTGACAACCCGGTTACCTCGTGTCTGCCTCAGCGCTTAGAACGGTGCGTGGCACGTAGTAAGCGCTTAACAAATACTCGAATTATTATTATTATGACGTGAGGGAGGGACATTCCATATATGTGGCTACTGTCGCTATATTGACCAGCCCACCCATTAATTAACTAGCCTAATTCACTGTCTACCCCCCTCTAAGAACAGCGCTCGACACATAGGCGAGCCCTTAACAAATACCATAAAAAAAATTAGCTCCAAGTTGAATGGCCAAACGAACAAGAGTAGCTAAACTCGACCTCTCCCCCCCCTCCAACCCGCAGACATTCGAGGCTGCGCTGAGCGAGGAAACGGGTATCGGTCTTGGAGGAAGCAATGCTTCCCGGGAGACTCTTCGTCCGTGAGGAGCTTCGGCGTCCTCTCGATGATGGCGGCCGTTACCTTAAGCCCTTAAGGAAACCGTTGGAAGGGAAGCCGTCGAAAGCAAGATGGCTCTTCTCTCGGGAAGTCGGTCGACCGCTCCGAGGCGTTCACCGAACGCTCACCGTGTAGTGCGGAATCGGTGCCATCCTGTCAGGGTAATGACAGAGGTACAGGGAGGTGTCCCGAGGGTATGAAGACTCGGCATGATAATCGTAATGATATTTGCGCTATTTGTTAGGCGTAAGCGCCTCTCTTGACTCTAAGAGCCTTGAGGGCAGGGAACGCGTCTACTGACTGTTGTAGAATACTCTCACGGGCACTTAGTACGGTAAGCGCTCAGTAAATACCACTGATAAATGTCGAGTGTAAGCGTCCGGTAAATACCACTGATGTATGTGGAGGGCTATAGTAGATACAAGCACATGGGCTCGCAGTTGAAGGGGGAGGTGGTGGTATTTAATCCTCATTTTGCAGAGGAGGACAACGAAGCGCTCGGTACGGTGCTCTGCACACGGTAAGCGCTCAGTAAACACGACCGAACGAATGATGAATGAATGAGGCGCCGTAGAGCTCGGTGACTCGTTCGAGGTCACGCGGCACAGCCTGGCTTAGAACCCAGATTTTTTGACACCCCTTCCCCTCTCCCCTGGGCCACGCCGCTTCTGGAAACAACCGTCATCCCTTCGACGACCCAGAAAACACGTGGAATAGCTTTACTCATCTTTAACAGACGATAAGGGTTTACCCTCCTTCCAGTGAGCACTTTAAACAGGGTATCCCGTCAGATGGCTTTAGGCACGGGAGATTAATTTTGTTCCTTGTTTTGTTTGCTTTTTTAATCTCGCTCAGTTCTTCTCCTTAGAGGTCTTTCAAAATGCGTGCAGTGAAGACAATGGGCAGCTTTTCGCGGAGCACAAGCGATGTAAATTGTCATCGCGGTCTTTTTTATAAACGTGTTTTTGCTCCGTCTCTCTAAATATGTATACAGTGTTGAAATAGTTCCGTTGCTGTGAGCGTCACGGTTTCTAGACGCGTTTTCATAACAGTCCTAGGTTACAATTAGAAAAGACAATTAAACCGTTAAAACGTCTAAAGTAAGAGAAAATTCTCCTTTGTTTTCGGAGATGACGTTACCGACGGCGTGGCCTGGCGGAAAGCACCCAGGCCGCTGAGTCAGGAGTCCCGGGTTCTGATCCTGGCTCCGCCACTCGCCCGCTGTGTCATCGATCAGTCGATCGACGGCATTTACCGAGCGCTCACTGGGTGCAGAGCTCTGTTCATAGCGCTTGGGAGAGTACAGTACGACAGACTCAGCAGACACGTTCCCTGCCCATAACGAGCTAACGGTCTAGAGGAGGAGACCCACGTTAATTTGGATAAGTAAATAAATTATAATAATTTAAAGTGCTGAGGGGTTGGGGGTGGGGTGACTATCAAATGTCCAAAGATCACAGATCCTTGCAGTGCGGAAGGGAGAGCGAGGTGGGGAAAAGAGGGCTCAATCAGGGAAGGCCCCTCGGAGAAGTTGTGACCTTAACTGTGTTTTGGAGGAGGAGAGGGTGGTGGTCTGGTGTATGTGGAGGGGGAGGGATTTACAGGCCGGGGGGACGTGGGAAAGGGGTCAGCAGACAGATTGAAGGATAGGGGCACGATGAGTAAGCTGACACTAAAGGAGCCCCCCTTTTCCTCAGCTCCCCCTCCCCGTTGCCCCGACTCGCTCCCTCTGCTCTACCCGCCCTCCGCACCCCACGGCGCGTGTGTATGTATTTACCTGAGAAGCAGCGTGGCTCAGTGGAAAGAGCCCGGGCTTGGGAGTCGGAGGTCATGGGTTCGAAGCCCGGCTCTGCCGCTTGTCAGCTGTGGGACTGTGGGCGAGTCACTTCACTTCTCTGCGCCTCGGTTACCTCCTCTGGAAAATGGGGATTAACTGTGAGCCTCACGTGGGACGACCCGATGACCCTGTATCTCCCCCGGCGCTTAGAACAGTGCTCTGCACAAAGTAAGCGCGTAACAAATACCAACATTATTATTATTACCTATTATTCTATTTATTCATATTACTGTCTGTTTTGATGTGTGTATATATCTATAATTCTATTTATATTGACGACTGTTTACTTGTTTTGATGCCTGCCTCCCCCCCACAAGACTACGAGCCCGATGTGGGCAGGGATCGTCTCTCTTTATTGCTGAACTGTACTTTCCAAGCACTCCGTACAGTGCTCTGCACGCAGTAAAGCGCTCAACAGATGCGACTGAGTGAATGAATGAGTGGAGTTTGCCGGCTGGGCTCTAATAGGAGATTAGTAAGGTGAGGTAGGATGGGGCGAGCTGAATGAGTGCTTGAAAGCCGGTGAGAAACAACACGAGGAGTTGCTATTTGACGCGGAGGTGGATGGACAACCCCTGGAAGTTCTTGAGGAGTGGGGAGATACGGACTGAACAGTTTGGCGTTCGGATGATCCGGGCAGCAGAGTGAAGTCTGGATCGGAGTGGGGAGAGGCAGGAGAACGGGAGGCCAGCGAGGACGCAGAGATGCGGTAGCCAAGGTGGGATAGCATACGATAACGTGGCCGTAGCTCGGATGGAGAGGAAAGCGTGAATTTTAGCAGTATGTTGTGAAGGTAGAACTGACAGGTTTCGGTGACGGATTGAATGGGCGGGCGGAACGCGAGACATGAGTCGAGGACAACGCGGAGGTGATGGTCTTGTGAGACGGGGAGGATAGCGGTGTCGTCTACAGCGATGGGAAGGACGGGGGAAGTCAGGGTTGGGGTGGAAAGAAAAGGAGTTCAGTTTTAGATACGCCGATGTGTCGCCGCGGCACCCAAGTAGTTCTGTATTGAGAGCAGGAGGAAATGCGAGATTGCAGGGAGGGAGAGAGGTCGGGATTGGAGATGTGGATTTGGAAATCATCTACAACGAGACGGTAGTTGAAGCCGTGGGAGCCAAAGAGTTCTCCGAGAGACCTTGGGCAAATCACTTAACTTCTCTGTGCCTCAGTTTCCCCATCTATTAAAAAAGGGGGTAAGATACCCGGTTAGATTGTGAGCCGTCAGTGGCAAAGGGGCTATGCCCGATCTAATAATAGTAACAACTGTGAAATTTGCTAAACACTTTCTACGTGCCAAGCGCTGGAATAGATTCGAGATGATCAGGTCGGATACAGTCCTATCCCAAATGGAGCTCATAGTTTAAGGGGGAGTGAAAACAGGTGAGGAAACCGAGGCACGGAGAAGTTAAGTGAGTCACTCAAGGTCACACGACAGTCACGGTCAACAGCCACACAGCAGGGCCAGGATTAGAACCCAGGTCCCCTGACTCCCAGGTCACGTGCTTCTCTTAACCGCTTATATCGTATCTCCCTCGGCGCTTAGTACAGATATCCCAGTCAGTAAGATCCTATTCAGCAGTGCCAGGGTGGCTGAATAGGCCGATGTGTGATCAGGACACACTGCTCACACGTAAGGATTAAATCCTTGCTCCAGTGCGTTTTCCCTCCACAGTGTCTGTCTCTGTTTTTGAGCCACTTTTTGGTCTTCCCTTCTTTGCAAAATCTTTACTTAAGGAGAGCTCTTTCTAGATCACTGTCTGCCAGGCTTCTCTCTCTCTCCTGGAGTGTTTTCCTCAAAGTCCACCTTTACATTAAGACCGTCCTTTTCAAGGTCTTCGTAGTTTTTGATCCTGCCCTCCTGGCTCATGTTTTTGATTCTGTTTTCTATCCCTTTATCTGTGCATCGTTTCTTCGTGGTTTTTGTTAAATGTTTACAACGTGCCAGGCACCGTACTGAGTGTGAGGCTAGATGTAAGATCATTAGGTTGAAAACAGTCCCTGTCCCACATAGGGCTCATAGCATTAATCCCCATTTTACAGATGAGGTGACTGAGACACAGAGAAGTGACGTGATTTGCCCACGGTCACACAGCAGACAGGTGGCAGTGGTGGGAATTAGAACCCAGGTCCTTTTGGGTCTATGCCAAAGTAGCAGAATTCAATAACAGCTGTAAATTCTACGTTGCTGATGAACCCGGTAACATAACATAGCTAATAATATAGAGTTTCCGAGTGAGGGATAGGACACTGTTCTGCTTTCTTCATTCTCTGACAGCCACGAGCACTGTGTCGCACTGGTAAATCATAGCATGCTCTCCTCTACGTGTGCTTTCAGAGTTCATTCGGTTGAATAAAGCACCATCATCAGTGGTATCTATTGAGCGCTTACTGCGTGCAGAGCTCTGTACAGAGCGCCGAAGCATCTCCTAAACCGCTGTGTCAAAGTCTTTGGAAGTTCCCTGTAACCTCCTTCTGAGCTGGAGTGGTTTCCTAGTGTCACGGGAGTATTCTGGGACTCCAGCTTGCGGCTGCCTCGTTTTATCCTTAAATGTGGATGGCTAGAACAGGGTAAACAGAACAGAACCAGGTCCACGGCCCGGCTTCACCCAAATGGGGACGGGGAAAGGGTCAGTCCTGGTTCTTTCAGCTCAGACCCCACCAACCGTCGTATTTATCGAGCGCTTACTGTGCGCAAAGCACAGTGGTAAGCGCTTGGGAGAGTACAACCCATAAAAAGACATTCCCTGGGAAGCATCTGGTTGACTGGCATCGGTAGTCTGTTGAGAACGTTCTGATTAAATTCTTAGCTTTATTGAAAAGCCAGGAAAGTCAGCCCCACTCTCTTTCTTATTGAAAAATGATGATTATGATTAGAAGTCTTATGACACCTCCTGTTTTCTACTCCAGTCGATCAATGGCATTTATTGAGCGCTTACTGTGTGCGCAGTTCTGGGCTGGGGAGAGGTCAACACACTGTGGTTAGAAGACATGATTCCTCCTCTCAGGGAGACCACGCTGTAATGGGAGAGAAAGACATGAAGATATATCTCAGGCTGTTGAGGAAAACTACATGGAGAAATCTAAGACCTAGTTCTTCTCCCCCCTTGCAGATTTGTGCAGCAATATAGTACTATTATTACTCATTAGAGTAGTAATAATGATAATTATGGTACTTGTTAGGCATTTACCATGTGTCAAGCACTGCCCTAAGTGCCGGGGTAGATACAGATTAATCCGGTTGGACACAATCCCTGTCTCACCTGGGGTGCCCAGTCTAAGTAGGAGGGAGTAAGATTGAATCCCCGTTTTACAGCTGAGGAAACTGAAGCGGAGAGAAGCACAGTGACTTGCCTAAGATCACGTGGCAGATAAGTGGTGGAGTCGGGATTAGAACCCAGCTCCTCTGACTCCCGGGCCCGCGCTCTACCCACTAGACCATGCTGCTTCTCATAGGGTTCAGCGGCTTTTCGCTTTTCATGCCTTTGACTGCAGAGGAGAAGTCTTCAAAAATTCCACACCTTGGCCAGTTTACCGTGACTAGAAGGACCTTCTTCTTGATGGTTCCGGAGTTCATTACATCCATCTGGCCACCTGTATGAGACGCCCTCTAGGTCTGGATTAAAGGTGGTCTGTTTTTGTATTCTTCAGCGGAGCTCTGGGGACAACCAAAATTCCCAAGTTTGCTATGGCCAGCAGAGCCTCAGATCTCTTCACCATTTTCAATCTATCCATCAGTGGTATTTATCGAGCGCTTTCTGTTTGAAGCACACTGTACCAAACACTGAGCAAGTACAATCTAACAGAGTTGGTAGCCACATTCCCTACCATAAGGAGCTTACAGTCCAGAGGGCGAGGCAGATCATGAAAATAAATTAGGGGGACGTACTTGAGCGCTGTGGAGCTGAGGGCGGGGTGACTAGGATATGGGATCCAAATCCAAGCGTTAGGGTGATTCAGAAGGGAGAGGGAATAGAGGAAATGTGGGCTTAGTCGGGGAAGGCCTCTTGGAGGAGATGTGATTTTAATAAAGCTTCGAAGGTGGGGAGAGTCACTGTCAGTCGGATAGGAAGGGAGAGGGAGTTTTAGGACAGAGAGATGTGGGCAAAAGGCCAGAGCGAGACAGATGAGAACAAGTTCCCGTGAAAAGGTTGCATTAGAGGAGCCAAGTCAGCCATCCAGCCGTGAAGGAGCGTGACTCACTGGAAAGAGCACGGACCCGGGAATCAGGACCTGGATTCTAATCCCAGCTCCACCACTTCTCTGCTCTGTGACCTTGCCAAGTCACTTAGCTTCTCTATGCCTCAGTTACCTCCTCCGTCAAATGGGGATGAAGACTGTGAGCTCCATGCGGGACAAGGATTGTGTCCAACCTGATTAGCACGTACCTACCCTAGCACTTAGCCCAGTGCCGGTACAAGGTAAGTGCTTAACAGATACCTTCCCCAAAAAGTCAAGATTGGGTCGAGAAAAGATTCACCACCAAGGAGGGGTTTGACTAGAATGACACAGATTTAAAAACTGCCGGCAACAGAACGGGCCGTTTTTCAATTAAGCGCTGCGTACCTCCTCGTGATTGTATTTAAACACTATAAATTGATCCAAAGTCTCAGGTGGACTCTGGATTTTAGGGAAAAGAACTATTTGATTTGTAAAAAGATGAGGGTGATATTAGTTTCTCTTAATCAGTAGCATTTCTGAGTGCTTACTGTACGCTTACTGTACTTATTATACTTTAGTAGGAGCTTTGGAAAAAAAAGCTACAATAGAGTTGATAGTCACTTTCCCTGCCCATAACAAGCTTACAGGCTAGAGAGGGAGACAGACATTAATAGAAGTGAATAAGTTCCAGATATGTACATAAATGCTATGGGACTGAGGGTGGGGTGAATACCAAGTGCCTAAAGGATACAGATCCAAGCGCCACTGCTCCGAAGAGTAAATTGCCCATATGTTCTATAATCCGGTTTACTGAATCTTTCACGTTATTTTAATAGTTTTCCTGATCATCGGTATTTTTAAAATGGCATCTGTTAAGCGATTACTACGTGCCAGGCACTCTACTGAGCCCTGGGATAGGGACGAGTTAATCGGGTTGGAGCCGGTTCCTGTCCCACGTGGGGCTGGCAGTCTTAATCTCCATTTTTCAGGCGAGGTAGTCGAGGCACAAGGAAGTGAAGGGACTTGCCCGAGGTCACGCAGCAGACTTGTGGCGGATCCGGGATTAGAACTCGGGTCATTCTGACTCCCAGGCTGTGGTCTACCCGTTAGACCTTGCTGCCTCTCTCCCTCCAACTTTTATGAAGTAAGAATATCTCAGTCCCCAAATCTTTCAGACTTAAAATGTCTAGATCCCCAGTAACCCACCAAGGGATTTGTCTGCCAGTGGTTTTAGAGAAATTCTTAGGAAACGCTTTCAGCCTTTTCATCTTTAGCTTTTCAGTGCTCCCTATTGATTAAAAGATGCATTTATTTCAGCCTGAACATTGATAAAACTTCAACTGATCTGTGAACCTGGCATCCTGTCTATCGATATCGTCAACTGGCACCGAAAAATCTACGGACGTCATGTTGGATCTCTTTGGATACGTTCTTTTATTTATAATGTTTTTAAAAATGACATCTCTAACCCTCCTGCGTAGAGATAATCTCGAGATAACCTTCATCCCGTCAATCATGACGTTTCTACTGGCCGTTCGCTTGCTCCCCTTTCCCGGGGTGCTCTCTGTTCGACGTTTCCCACTGGTTAAATTTGAAGTAGGGCTGAGACCCTTAAGATGCAAACAGTGAAAGTCACTCTTTGAAACAAGGAAATTTACCTTGAAATACTCTAACTGAATTATCAGTGACGGCTTGTGTTTGATTTTTAGTTAGGTTTGCATAACTCTGCAAAGCAACCCAAAGAGGAAGAACCAGCTCAAATTTAGGAATTCAACAAATGCTGTAGTCTTGGACACCTGGACTCGTGAATAATAATAGCGGTATTTGTGAAGCACTTACTACCTGACGAGCGCTGGGATAGATACAGGCCCATCAGGTTGGACACGGGGCTCGTCTCACCTGGGGCCCCCAGGCTAAGTAGGAAGGAGAACAGGTACTGAATCTCCATTTCACAGATGAGGAGCTGAGGCCCAGAGAAGTCAAGTGACTTGCCCAAAGTCACACAGCAGTCAGCCGGTCGGTTATATTTGTTGAGCGCGTACTGTGTACAGAACACTGTACTAAGCACAATGCAAGAATACAACAGAACAATACAACGATAAACAGACACATTCCCTGTCCACAAGGAGCTTATAGTGTAGCAGGTGAGGGGACAGACATTAATAGAAATAAATAAATTACAGATATATGCATAAGTACTGTGGGGCTGGGAGGGAATCCTTCTGACTCCGAGGCCCCGTGCTCTTTCCACTAAGCCACACCGCCTCCTTTCTTCTTGAAGACAGTGAAAATGGAGGCATCCTTGAATCTTCTTCGGGGAAGCAGCATGGTGTAGTGAATACAGCAAGAGCCTGGGAGTCAGAAGGTCCTGGGTTCTAATCTGAGGCCCGCCACTTGTCTGCTCTCTGGCCCTGGGCAAGTCACTTCACTTCTCTGTGCCTGTTCCCTCATCTGCGAAATGGGGATTGAGACTGCGAGCCCCACACGGGACAGGGACTGTGTCCAACCTGATTTGCTTACCTCTACCTCAGCGCTTAGTACAGTGCCTGGCACATAGCACTTAACAAATACCACTATTATTATTCTAACATTTCCTCAGTGTCAGTGCTCCACGGTTTGAGGAAGACCTTAGGAAGTCACCTACCCTTCCCTGCTAGTAGATCTTGTCTAGTACCATATCAATTAGCAATCAATCAACCGGTCAGTCTGTAGCGATTCTGGGAGCTTTGCCATTTTTCCCGGCTCTTATTCCTGGGTGGTTTAGAGGGTTAGAGTGAAACTACATCACAACATCTAGGAAATCAATCAATCAATCAATCAAGCTATGGTATTTACTGACTTGGCAGGTGACATATTCTTCTTCAGTGGTGGGAGGAGTGTCAAGAAATGTTCTGCAAATCTCCTTCTCTGCCTGTTGCCAGCTGACAGATTCTACATATTCTTCTTTTTCTTCTTTTATAATGTATTTGTTAAGCGCTCACTATGTGTCAATCACTCTTCTAAGCTCTGGGGTAAATATAAGTTTATCAGGTTGGACACAGTCCCTGCCTAACGTGGAACTCACAGTCTAAGTTGGAGGGAGTTGGCTTTAATCGCCACCTTAAAGATGAGGGAACTGAGGCCCAGAAAAGTTAGGTGACTTGCCCAAGGTCACTCAGCAAGCGGTTGGAAGCGATGGGAAAGTATCAAAGTGTTTTCTTTCCGTTTCTTTAAGTTTCCTTCTTTGGTCTCGATGAGATTTAAGCCATTTCTCCTTTTCAGTGGTGCCAGAGGGACCTTAAATATGGATGGAGTCATTATTATCAAATGAATCCTGATGTTTTCTCTAGGAAGCACTCAGAGTTTTAAAAGCCACTCTGTAGAGTTGTTCCCAAGGAGACCCTCAATCATCAGCTACGCTGATAAAGGCAGACGAGGTTTCTCGTTTTAAAAGGGCTCCTTCGATGCCATGGAGAAGACGTTTCCGTGTTTATTCGTTTCTCCGAGGCTTGACATTTATCCGCCTGGGTAGTTAGGATGTTTCTTGACGATATGTTGGCTTATCATAAGTGAAAATTTGGAATATATTATGAGATGATCAGTGGTTCATAAAGAAGTCGAAATGTTCTCCAGATCTACACTTGTAGAATAAATAAAGTGTTGCTGTTGGGTTGGGTTTCGGCGATCCAAAATGTCTTACTCCTTGGGCAAGACTGGGCCATTGCGACGTCGTTTATCGATCCTACGTCGCTCCATTTTCTCTAAATTTCAGTGCCACCGTGCGGGTCAACGATGGTATTAATTGAGCCCTTCCTATGTGCAGAGCACTGTACCAAAGACTTGGGAGAGTACAATAGAGTTAGCAGCCAGGTTCCCTGCCCATAATGGGTTTACAGTCTAGAAGATTGTCTCTTCTTCTGTAATAGGGGTTTTCACTAAGCATTTTGGTTAGAACTTTTGGGGGAAATTAATGAACGTCCTTCTAGGGGCATGTCTATCTACATTGAATGTAACGGAGTGTCAGATGAACAACTGTGTATTTTGAGGGGCATCAGGCCCCTCCTCTGCTTCCCATCCCCTCTCTGTGGGGTCCCTCAAGGTTCAGTTCTGGGTCCCCCTTCAATTCTCCATCTACACCCACTCCCTTGGAGAATTCACTCGCTCACGTGGCTTCAACTACCCCCTCTAGGCTGATGACACCCAAATCTACATCTCCAGCCCACATCTCTCTCCCTCTCTGCAGCCTTGCATTTCCACCTGCCTTCAAGACATCTCTACTTGGATGTCCTCCCGTCACCTCAAACCTAATATGGCTAAATACTGAACTTCTTATCTTCCCACCCAAACTCTGCCCTCCCGCTCACTTTCCCAGCCCTGTTGAAGGCACCCGCATCCTTCCCGTCTCACAGGCCTGGAACCTTGACACTATCCTTGATTCCTCTCATTCGACCGCGTATTCAAGCCATCGCTAAATCCTATCGGTTCCATCTTCACAACATCGCTAAAATCCACCTCTTCCTCTCCATCCAAACCACTGCAACATTAATACGACCACTTATCCTATCCCACCTTGATTATTGTATCAGCCTCCTGTCTCTCCCCACTCCAGTCCATACTCCATTCTGCTGCCCGGTTCATTTTTCTTACAGAAACCTCCTGAACATGTTTCCTCACTCCTCAAGAAACCTCATGGGTTACCCATCAAACAGAAACTCCTTCCCATCGGCTTGAAAGCACTAAATCACCTTGCCCCCTCCTACCGCACCTCGCTCCTCTCCTACTCCAACCCACCCCACACACTTCGTTCCTCTAATACTAACCTTCTCCCTGTACCTCGATCTCATCTATCTCACTGCCGGCCTCTCGCCCACATCCTATCCCTGGCCTGGAATGTCCTCCCTCCTCCCATCGGATAGATAATTGCTCTCCCCCACTTCCAAGTCATATTAAAGGCACATCTCCTCCAAGAAGCCTTCCCTGACTAAGCCCTCCTCTCCTCTTCTCCCACTCCTTTCTGTGTTGCCCTGACTTGCTCCCTTCATTCATCCTCCCTCTCATCCCCACAGCACATATGTATATATCTATAATATATTTATTTATTTATGTATATTAATGTCTGCCTCTCCCCCTAGACTGTGAGCTCGTTGTGGGCAGGGAATGCGTCCACTGTTGTATTGTAATCTCCCAAGCACTTAGTACAATGCTTTGCACAGTAAGTGCTCAATAAATATGAATGAATGAGGAGAGTATTCCTAATACCGTCGTTAATTTAAAGTAGGTCCATGTTTTTGCTAAGTGCTGATTGATAATCACCCACATTTTTAGCCAAAAGAAAGTTCCTTCCTGGGGAAACGTTGCTCACCTTTAATCGTGGTGATCCTAAAGGCTCCCCGCACTTGAGTTCCACATGGTCGAAAGCATCTGAGGAAGTGGTTGGGTGTGGAGGCCTCAGAAACCAGGTTGAGGAAGCCGTCGGGTGTGGAAGCCTCAGAGACCGGGCTGAGAAAGTTCGGTGTGGACACCGGGGAAGCTAGACAGAGGAAGTCCTTGGGTGTGGAGGCCTCTGAAACAAGGCTGAGGAAAGCACTGGGCGTGTAAGCCTTGAAAACCAGGATGAGGAAGTTTCTGCGTGTGGCAGTCCGAGGAAGTCGTTGGGTGTGGAGCTCGTGGAAAGCAGGCTGAGGAAGTCGGTGCGTGTGAAGGCTTCAGAAACCAGGTTGAGGAAGTCGTTGGGTGTGGAGGTCTCTGAAACCATGCTGAGGAAGTCTTGGGGTCGGTGGAAGCTACCGGAACCAGGCCAAGGAAGTAGTTAGGTGTGGAGGCTTCAGAAACAAGGCCGAGCTAACCGTTTCATGCCTGAAGGGATCCCCAGATACCCCAACTCTTCCATCCTCTCACTGACCAGATGTTATTTTCATCCGGACCTAATTTTCTGAACCATTGCCCAGGAATGTGGAAGGTCAATTTTCTCCTCTGTTCCCATTAGATTTGCGTTCTGGCCAAAGCCCATTTATTTTGTTTGGCTTCAAGGACGCTGCCTCACCCTTCCCATCTCGGGAGGTTCGTGAGGATTGATCTAGCCTGATCTTACTTTCGCTAGGAACTTCAAAACCTCTCTCTTGACTTCCCGGAAGACTCCCGTGGCCTTAGAGGAAACAGTCTCCGTCTGGCTGGGCTTCCTGTAGTTTGGGGGGGAAGAATCTTGAAAAGCCACATTTCCTGGGTGAAAGGTGACCGAGTATAATTTAATGGGGTTAGGGAAATTAGCTGGGGCACAATAACTTTCCTAGAAAAATCACTAACCCATTTGTTTCCTATCCACACAAAGCACTTCCCACCTATTCAAACACAAGTCACGCAGTCCAACAGTCATATTTATTGAGCGCTTACTGTGTGTAGAGCACTGTCCTAAGCACTTGGAAGAGTACAATAAAACAGTAAACACATTCCCGGCATACAATGAAGTAAGATCTACAAACAGTAAACAGGGCTTGGGTTGGCCACTGGAGAAGGTCAGCCCTCTACTAACAATAATAATAACTGTAGTATTTGCTAAGCGCTTCTCATGTGCCAAGCACTGTATTCAGCACGGGTGTAGATACAAGATAATCTGGTCCCACCTGTGGCTCACAGTCTAAGTAGGAGGAAGAGCACGTATTGAAGGCCCGTTTTACAGTCAAGGGAACCGAGGCTTAGACTATGCCTAACCTGATTAGCTTGTAGCTCCCCCGGTGCTTAGTACAGTGCCTGGCACTTGGAAAGCGCTTAAAAAATGCCATTAAAAAAAATTCCTTTCTATGTGCTGAGTACCAGCCTAAGCACTGGAGTCGATACAGTAATAATAATGAGGGTGGTTGTTAAGCACTTACTATGTGCCAAGGAGGGAGAACAGGTATTGAATTCCCATTTTGCAGATGAGGGAACTGAGGCACACAGAGAAGTGCAATGACTTACCCAAGTTCACACAGCAGTCAGGTGGCACATCCGGGATTACCACCCAGGTCCTCTACATAAGTGTCCTGCCGGTTCTTCAAATTCAGTATGTCCAGTACCTCGTCCTGGTCCCTTCCAAAACTTCCCCATTCCTCCTATTTCCCCTGTCTTTCCCATTGTAGGCTGGGTTTGGGGTTTTTTTTTTTAAAATGGTGTTTGTTAAGTGCTTACTATGTGCCAGGCACCCTGCTAGTTGCTAGGGGAGATACAAGGTAATCAGGTTGGACACAGTCCACATCCCACATGGGGCTCACAGATGAGGTAACTGAGTCCCAGAGAAGTGAAGTGACTTGCACAGGGTCACATAGCAGACAGGTGGCAGAGCCAGGATTAGAACCCAGGTCCTTCTGACTCCCAGACCCATGTTCCATCCATTAGGCCACGCTTAGCCACCTCGTAGGCAGAGACCCTATCTACCTATTCTGTTGTGTTGCGTTCTCCCACCGCTTCGTAGAGTACGCAGTAAATACTCAATAAATACCCCTAATTCATTCAATTATATTTATTGAGCATTTACTGTGTGCAAAGCACCGTACTAAGTGCTTGGGGGAGGAAGATGTAACAATAAACAGACATATTCCCCTCCCACACAAGCTTACAGTCTACAGGGAGCTTAGAGTCTAGGGATTTTATCATCTAGAGGGAGTTTACAGGCTATTATTATTATTATGGTACTTGTTAAGTGTTTACTATGTGCCAAACACTAGGGTAGATACAAGTTAGGTTGGACACAGTCCGTGCCCCACATAAAGCTCACAGTCTTAATCCCCATTTTACGGTTGAGATACCTGAGGCCCAGAGAAGTGAAGCCACTTGCCCAAGGTCACCCAGTTGACATATGGCAGAGTCTGGATTAGAACCCATGACCTTCTGACTTCAAAGTCCATGTTCTATCCACTAAGACAAGCTGCTTCTCAGTCTAGAGGGAGCTTACATTGACTGATGGATTGACGGAACGAAAAAAGTATACGGATGACATAGAATACCAACCCCTGGCCCCGAAGGAATTCACAGTCTGAGACTAAGGTTAGGGAGCGGATTGGCGACAGCCACGTAAGGAAAGATGAAAACATGAACATATACGAGGTGAGGATGATGACAAATACAACAAGAGCAGACGCGTGTTGCGTCCGCGGGGTAGAATTCCGGGCTCCTCAGGGCTCAGTCCCACAGCCCCCGCAAACCGGTCAGAGGCTTGGCCTTCGCAGCGTTCGAACGGGGGAGGAGATCCGCATGCTCTCCATTTTTGACTCTTTCTCAAGATAGAGCAAGGGAGGAACGATCTAGACCGCAGTTTGTACTATCGAAAGAAACAGCACAAGCTAGTGGAAAGAGGCCGGGCCTGGGAGTCAGAAGACCTGGGTTCCAATCCCAGCTCTGCCATTTGCCTGCTGTGTGACCTGGGGCAAGTCACCTCACTTCTCTGGGCCTCACTTTTCATGTTTTCCCTCCTCCTGGACTGCGAGCCCTGTATGGGGCAGGAACTGTGATCAACCTAATTAACCTGGATCTACTCCAGTGCTTAGAACAAAGCAAGTGCTTAACAAATACCATAAAAAAGAAAGTCATTTCGAAGTAGCCTAGCGGAAAGAACAAGGGTCTGGAAACCAGGTCACCTGCGTTCTAATCCCGGCTCTGCCACTTGCCTCCTTGAGCAAACCTCTTTCCCTCTCTGTGCCTCAGTTTCCTCATCCGTAAAATGGGATTCAATACCTGTTCCGCCTCCTCCTTTGACTGTGAGCCCCGCGCGATACAGGGACCGTGTTCACTCCGATTTTGCTGTATCTATCCCAGTGCTTAGTACAGTGTTTGTTATGCGCTTCCCAACGCTGCTATCGGTATGGAGAAGCAGCGTGGCTCAGTGGAAAAAGCACGGGCTTTGGAGTCAGGGCTCATGAGTTCGAATCCCAGCTCTGCCACTTGTCGGCTGTGTGACTGTGGGCAAGTCACTTAACTTCTCTGTGCCTCAGTTCCCTCATCTGTAAAATGGGGATTAAGACTGTAAGCCCCACGTGGGACAACCTGATTCCCCTATGTCTACCCCAGCGCTTAGAACAGTGCTCGGCACATAGTAAGCGCTTAACAAATACCAACATTATTATTATTATTATTACCACTTTTCCACCCTTGAGACTGTCGCTTAAGTATTCCTAGGTTCTTCCTCGGGGGGTTTCTGCTCCTAAAGCTGCTTCAGAGGGGAGGGTAGACTGACTTGGGGCGAGGACCGCGGTGATATTTGCCCACCTCCCCGATCCCCTGAAAACCCCAGCTCCAGGCCTGCGGCACCGAAAGCCGTCATGGCGGACGAGAGGAGTTTCCAGAAGCTCTAGCCTGTCCTTACCCACGCAACGGGTGCACTGTGAGTCGGCTTGAAGGCTGGAAGTTCCAGCCTAAAGCAGTCAGCATCTTTCAATATTAGAGGCCACATCAAATGAACCATTTTCATTTACAGCCAGTTTTAATATGTATTCAGTGGCCTAGAATTTAATTAGGCTGCAGACATTTATTCAACACTTTATTTTCTAATTATTTTCCGGATGAACTCGGTGTCAAATTTCTCTTTTTCTTTTCTACTTTTCTACTTCATCGACTGAAATTCCACACACGTGCTCCCCTTTGCTTTTATCCTTGATCTAACATCATTTTCTGTTGAATTAAGCAAGTATATTTTGTGATGCATTACTGCCTCCCGTTAATCGTAAAATGGCTTCGTCCCTCAACTTTCCGTCCAAGAACTCCTCCATCGCCGCCTTCTCAATTCTAACCCAAGAAGTCATTTTTTAAAGGTGATCTGGGCTGCAAACAGTGTTCGCTTCTCTGAGCTTCAGTTACCTCATCTGTAAAATGAGGATTAAGACTGTGAGCCCCGCATGGACAGGGACTGTGTCCAACCCGATTTGCTTATATCCACCCCAGCACATATGCCTGGCACATAGTAAGTACTCGATACCACGGTTATGATTACCAACAGGGAGACAGCAGCCTCACTCATTCACTCAGTCGTATTTATGGAGTGCTTACTCGGTGCAGAGCACTTTGCTAAGTGCTTGGGAAAGTACTGAGAACAGAATACAGCAATAATAATAATAACAATACTGATCGTTTTTAAAGAGTAATAAGTGATCAATAGGGATATGGGTTAATCACCTACTATATGCCAAGAATTGAGCTGAACGCTGGGGTAGATGTAACCAATCAGATGAGGGACAGTCCCTGTCCCACGTGGAGAAGCTTGTCGTCTGAGGAGGTGGGAGAGCAGGTACGTAATCTCCATTTTACAGAGGAGGAGCAGTGTGGCTAAGTGGAAAGAGCACATGCCTGAGTATCAGAGGAACTGGGTTCTAATCCTGGCTCAGCCACATGTCAGCCACATGTCACAAATACCAACATTATTATGTCTGCTGTGTGACTTTGGGTAAGTTACTTAACTTTTCCGTGCTTCCGTTTACTCATCTGCCAAATGGGGATTAAATCCTACTCCCTCTGATTTCGACTAAAAACCCAATGTGGGATAGAGACTGTCCAGTTCGATCATCTTGTAACTACCCCAGCACTTAGTAGAAATCTTGACATGTAGTAAGTGCTGAACGAGTACCATTAAAGAAAAAAGAGGAAACCGAAGCCCAGAGAAGGCAAGTGACTTGCCCAAGGTCACACAGCAGACAGGTGAAAGCGCTGGGTTGAGAATCCAGGACTAATCCAGGCCAGACCAGGGACTAGGAATGGGAAGGCCAGTATAACTAAACATCATCATTTCTCTGGCCATGCTCCACACTTCCGCTTCCAACCTGCAAATTACGCTGGCTCTTTGAGAGTTTTGAAATGGTGGACCCAATAAATTGATTACTTAAAAACTTCTAAAGTGTCTCAGCAGATCAGATAGAGACGGGTCCACTGGGGAAAAGACGATTTGCCCGTGATTGTTTCACGAAGCTTTCAAAGACCACGCACCAGGGAGTCCGAAAGGCAATCCTTTCGGACTCCGAAACAAATCCTTAATCGTTCCCGGATTGAGTTTACCTCCCCCTCTGTAGACAAATTCTCTTCAACCGATCAACGGGTTTTAGCCAACCATCTAAGTGGTGCCCACTGAAAGATCCCGTGATGCGCGTTATCAAGCTCGAATAAAAGATTGTCGAAACCAGGTGGGCCTCTCTCCAGTTGCCGTAGTATTGTGATCTTTAATCGCCTGAGCAGCCTATAAACTACAAAATAATGAAGCATTAATCCACTGAACCTTTCTGCTTCCATTGATTTATTCCAAGCTGATGTATTTCATACGATTGTAGAGAGCAAAATCCGACTGGTTTAAGTGGATTTGCCAAAGTCATCTCAGTAAGAGCTGCCTTGTATGAAGTGCGGCGTGCGGGAAAGTTCGAACCGGATACGAGAAGGGTGTGGAGAAATAAAAAGCTTCCTCCGTGGTGGGATCTGCGGGCTGGGAAGGGGGCTAATGCTTTGAAACCCCCTCCTTTCTCCCACCCAACTTTGTCTTCCCCCCGTGGGGAGGACGGGGTGTCAGAAATTTATGAGCAGGTTACGGTGGTTTGGCCTATCTGGAGCTGAGGGTGTGGGGTTGAAATGAATGGTCATTCTGCCATTGCTAATGGTATTGTTTCATTCTCTCTTTTTTTCTCTTTCCTCTCTCTCTCTCTCTCTGCCTCTTTTCCTCTTTCTATCACTCTTCCCTGTTTCTGCCTATCTCTCCTGCTTTTCCTCATTTTCTCTGTCTCTCTCCTCGTTTTCTCTGACTCTTCCTTTTTCTCTCTTCCTCTGCCTCTTTCTTCCTCTGTCTCCTCTTTCTATCTTTCTTTTTCTCCTTATCCCTTTTTCTCTCATCTCTCTCTTTCTCATCTATCTCTCTTTCCCTATCTCTCTCTATTTCTCTCTCTCTTGTTTCTCCTGCTCTGTCTCTTCTCTCTCTGCCTATCTCTTTCTCTCCAGCGCTCTCTCTGTTTTCTCTCTGCCTTCTTGTTCTCTCCCTAACTCTGTCTCTTCTCTTCTCTCTGCCTATCTCTTTCTCTCCATCTCTCTTTTTTCTTTCTGCTTTCTTGTTCTCTCCCTCACTCTGTCTCTTCTCTTCTCTCTGCCTATCTCTTTTTCTCCATCTCTCTCTGTTTACTCTCTGCCTTCTTGTTCTCTCTGCCTCCTTGTTCTCTCACTATCTCTGTCACTTCTCTCTCTTTTCTCCCTGTCTCTTCTTAGCTTTCATTCTCACATCTCTGTCTCTTCTCTGCCTTTCTCTTTCTCTCCCCATCTCTCTCTCTCTCTCTCTCTCTCTAGCTTTCTCTGTTGTCTTTATCTCTTCTCTCTGTGTCACTCTGTCTCTTTCTCTCTCTTTTGTATGGTTTTTAATCGTGGTATTTAAGTGTTTACTAGGCATTACTCAGTGCTGGGGTAGATACAAGCTAATCAGGTTAGTCACAGTCCCTGTTCCACATGGGGCTCATCGTCTTCATCCCCATTTTACAGATGAGCTGAGTCCCAGAGAAGTGAAGCGACTTGCCCAAGGCATCCCAGTGGACAAGTGGCAGAGCCGGGATTAGAGAGCCCGTTGTTGGGTAGGGATCGTCTCTATTTCTCGCTGAATTATACTTTCCAAGCACTTAGTACAGTGCTCTGCACACAGTAAACCCTCAATAAATATGACTGAATGAATGAATCCCAGGTCCTTCTGACTCCCAGGCCCGTGCTCTACCCACTAGGCCAAGCTGCTTCCCTTCCTAGAGCTCTCTCTCTCTCTCTCCCTCCTTCTCTCATTCTCTCTCATCTTTCTCCATCTCATTCTCTCCCTATCTTCCCCTTTTCCTCCCTATCTCTCTCTCTCTCTGTCTACCCACTTTCTCCTCGGTTGTGAGTCTCCGGTAGGTACGGTGCAAAGAGATTATTATAGGGCTAAATACTGAGTATAGTGCTCTGCACACAGTAAACACTTAATAAATACCCCTAATTGATCGATTAGTATCAAGACTGAATCACAGCCCAAAGATTCTTCCAGTCCAGTGGCTAAGAAGTGCCTTTATCAGTTGACTAATATCAATACATTTCCTTCTTGGGGCAAATAATCTGAGTGAAAACGGATAGTGGAAAATCTCTCCCCGTGGCTTAGTTCCCGTCCTTCTGCTCCGGGGATAGCGGGCTTGGAATCCTGGGGCTGCCTGCTAAAGCAGGAAACGTGGGAATTCCTGGATCATGGCAGATTTCCAGCCCTTAGGAGGGAGTCTCAGGTCCTCGGGGGGGGGGAGATGAGTGGGTTGCAAAGAGGAAACATGTGGGCCACAAGGGACAGATATATAAGCCACAAGAGGGAGATAGGCCTAGGGGTGTCAGGAAACATACCTGCTAATTCTGTTGTATTGTGCTCTCCCAAGCACTTAGTACCTTGCTCTGCACATAGTAAACGCTCAATTCGTATGATTGATTGATTGCCAAGTGGCCACGGGGAAGAGACGTACGGGTGGTAGGGAGGCGATGGGAGAGGCTGAAGCTCAATAGGTGAACAAAATGTGCTTGGTGCAGGCTCAGGCTTTCAGGGTATGGGGACAGACGATTTGAGGAAGGAGGGAATTATGCTGGGGTGAGCTTGAGGTTTAAGGACCCGGATTAGGGGTCGGGGTGTCAGGGGAGCCACAAGGATACGAATTGAGAAAAGAGCATAGTGTTGAGTGAGAGGCAACATGGCCTAGTGGATAGGGCATGGGTCTGGAGGCCAGAAGATTCTGGGTTCTAATACTGGCTCCACCACTTGTCTGCTGTGTGATCTCGGGCAAGTCACTTCAATTCTCTGGGTCTCAGTTCTCTCATCTGGATAATGGGGATCAAGACTGTGAGCCCCTGGGGGGACAGGGACTGTGTCCGACCTGATTATTTTGTACCTACCCCAGTACTTAGAACGGTGCCTGGCACGTAGCAGGTGCTCAACAAATAACATAGGGAAAAAAAAGAGTGGGAATAAGAGGGCAGAGGAAGGGTGAGGAGAGGGCAGCCTGAAAAAAGAAATGCGTCGGATGGCTTAAGGGTCCTACGGCTTGTCAATTTACATGGCACCTGCCAGCATCCTCTAGCCAGAGACATCCCAGTGCCTGAATGATAGCCATCACCTCAGCAGCGGCCTCCTTCAAGACGTAATGATTCCACCAGGAGGTAGGGATGTGATGCTGGGAGAGACATAAGCCATGCAAGCTGCCTGTGGCACCCCCTCCCCCCGCCGACCTCAAGAAATCGGGAGAAATCTGTTGCCGCAAAACAAACAGAAACAGCCAGAATCAGATTATGGAGGCAGCAGGAGGGACGGGATGTGCCTGCTTAGCCTTTAATGAAGTTATTTTCCCCAAAATGAAACTCTAATGGAGAGCGATCGAGCTGAAATAGATGGCAGGTCGTTCCACGCGTAACTTGGCGATGGAGCTAAAACGGGTGGGGCATGGCTACCCAAAAGGGCCAGAGGCTAACTTTCGGAGCCATGGGTTTTAGAGACCAAAGGGAGGGCAAGCGAATAGAAGACAAGGTCCGGCGAATTGTAATTTGCAAGCAAAGCAGTTGGTGGCACTTCTGAAACGACTGTGCTTTCCACAGCTATCTTGTCGGCACGCAAATTGATAGACGACCACGTTCGCCCACGGCAGGAGTTATATTGACGGCTACGTTGGCTGAGCCTCAAGTGATCCGAGGCAAGTTTTCGGAATAGAATTATTTTGGAATTGCCCCTTCCATGCCTGGAGACCATCCAGGCGGGGGTAACGTGAGGCGGGGAGTGACTCACTCATTTAAGAACACCAGGCTACATGCGGCACCATCTTGGATTCCACCGGTGTGTCATCCAACCCGGGGCTCTGTCTCCAAGAGTTAATCATTCATTCATTCATTTAGCTGTATTTATTGAGCGCTTACTGTGTGCAGAGCACTCTACTAAGAGCTTGGGAGAGTACGATATAACGATAACAATGATGTACTACCAGGACCTCCATACCCAAGATTAACTTTCCCCACTGCATCCCTGACTTGCCCCCCAGGGACTCATCTCAGACCTCTAGATTGTTGTGGAGATCGTTGGGAGATTGTTGTGGGGAGGGGATGCGTCTGTTTATATCGTTACCTCGTACTCTCCCGATCGCTCAGTATACTGCTGTGCACACGTAAGCGCTCGGTAAATACAGTTGACTGACCGACCACCCGTCCATGAATGCATCAAAACCCCCTGGAAGCGCCTGACATTTTTTTTTTCCCTCAGCAGCTTCCAGTGGGAACGAATTCCATCTGTTTGCCATCTGCTAGGGGGAGAAGAGTTCCCTTTGGCTTATTTTGAACCTACCGTTTTCCACTCGGCGACATTTCCCTCTAATATCCCCTCACGGACCTCTGGCGGAATGAAGAGTAGGCCGCCCTCATCGACGTTCAAAAAGCGTAACCTTCTCCAAGCTCACAGAGGGACTTAAATTCTGAGACGGGGACCCCAAGCAGGAGCATCGCGCCGCTTCCGGAGGTCACAGATGCTGCCTCTCAATTGAACGCTGGGCGTCGGTGGACTGTGAATGGATGAGAGAGCAAGGAAGGAGGGGTCCGTTTGGAGCAGAAGCTTTATCCTAATTGGGAGACCTGGGAGTAAAAATGAAAAGAGTCTCGGGTGCAGCAAACAGCAAATATTACAGCACAACACAGGGAGGTCTCTGGGTGGGACAACGTTGACACTGTAGATCTCGCATCGGACTTTTCAACCACACGGCAGCCCTGGGTGAATCTCGCCATCAGCGCCATATTCTTCCAACGGGCAGAGGACGACTACCTCGCGAGCCAACTACCTATAGCTGGCTGTATATGCAAGTGCTCAGTACAGTGTTCTGCACACAGTAAGCGCTCAATACGTGCGATTGTATATGTATATGCATGTATGCAGATACAGACCTATATTTTCGTAGGAATCTGCATTTTTCAAAAAGTGTATTAATCTATGTCATAGGCAGGTGTAGAATCATCAGAGCCATCTGCCTCTGGACACAGCGTGGCCTACTGGATAGAGCACGGGCCTGGGAGTCAGAAGGTCATGGGTTCTAATCCCAGTCCGCCACTTTTCTGCTGTGTGACCTGGGGCAAGTCGCTTCACTTCTCTGTGCTTCAGTTCCCTCATCTGTAAATTGGGAATTAAGACCTCTGAGGTCCGAGTGGGACAGGGACTGTGTTCAATCCAGTTATCTTATTTCTACCTCAGTGCTTAGAACAGTGCCTGGCTCATAGTAAGTGCTTAACAAATACCTTAATTATTATCATTTAGGAGACAAGAGACTAAATCCGATGGCAAATCTGACCCCTGAATTGTATCACTCGGATGAGGGCGATCCCTCCAAATTTTTCCAGAGCTCTTGGTGAGAGATAGTCCTTCTATTACCATTACCATACTGGGGCTTGAGAAATTCTCCCAGAGATATAAATGACCGACCGATATCAGGGAGGGAGGGAGGGAGGGAGGGAAGGGAAGGAGGAAGGAAGGAAAGGGAGGAAAGGAAGGGAAAAAAAGGAAGGAAGGTAAAGAAAGGGAGGGGAGAGAGATCATTAAATCACTTAGGGACCCAAGGATTCTCACCGGAAGCAGAGAGTTTGAAGGCCATTTGTCCTCTCTCTCTCTCTCTCCCACCTCGACTGACAAGTTCAGACACTTTTTCAGGGTTATCACGGACCTCAGGCTTCTTCCGAGACAGGGGCCGTG
Source organism: Ornithorhynchus anatinus (assembly GCF_004115215.2). Classification (NCBI taxonomy): domain Eukaryota; kingdom Metazoa; phylum Chordata; class Mammalia; order Monotremata; family Ornithorhynchidae; genus Ornithorhynchus; species Ornithorhynchus anatinus. The sequence continues at coordinate 22,196,439 of NC_041746.1, forward strand.
TGGGTAAATAATTCATCAACCAGGATCTCAGCTTCCCACGTGGAAATAGGGGGGAAAAGATAACGGAGGAGGAGATATTAAATTTTATCGGATGGGAATATTCGCCCTAACAGTGACACTGTCCTTCTGGAGGTAAAGCGAAGGCTGAAAGTGACACTTTCAATTTCCTACAGTGTAGTCAGGCAGCTAGCCACGGGGCTTCCAGGAGCCCTTTCCTCAAAGACGTTTTGTAAGTCGGTGAGAGGTCATGACAGGCTGCAGACAAAACTCTAGACTAAGGCCTAAGGGCAAGGAGACTGGATGTGGAAGCCTTTCTCAGATTCTTCCACTGGATAAGAAAGATCTGTTACGGGGAAACAAATTCGGTGTAGATGATAGGCTTATAGATCAATCAATCAATCAATCAATTGTAGTAATCGAGCACTTCCTGTGTGCAGAGCGCTGTATCAAGCACTTGGGAGAGTACAATATAATGATAGGACAGGGTTGGTAGACGCATTCCCTGCCTACAACGACGGTAGATAATCCATTTGAGCTTCCTCGAAAGAACAGAGGGAATACCAATAATTGTGGTATGTAAGCGCTTGTTATGTGCCAGGCTCTGTACTAAGCGCCGGGGTGGATACAAGCCAGTCGGGTTGAACGCAGTCCCTGTCCCATGTGGGGCTCACAGTCTCAATCCCCATTTTACAGATGAGATAACTGAGGCACAGAGAAGCGAAATGACTTGCCCGAGGTCACGCAGCGGATAAGCGGTGGAGCGAGTGGAAGGCCATCTGCTACGAGTCAAAACTCACCCGTGCTGGGCAGCAACGTCATGGGAGACAGTCGAGAGCGGAGACTCGAGTGTACTGCGCGGAAGGTGACGGTGGTAAACCACTTCTGTATTTTTACCAGGAAAACTCTCTGGATCCACTACCAGAAGGATGGGAGATGGAGAGCGGGGCGTCCTGGGAGAGGTGTGTCCGGAGTGTCGCTATGCGTCGGAAACGACTCGATGGCGTACCACAAGACGGGAAATGCTAGGATGAATGTGGGATAGGCTAGTTAGGCTATTGGAAAGAGCACAAGGTTGGAAGTCATGAGATCTGAGTTCTAATCCCAGGTCTACCCCTTGCCTGCAGTATGACCTTGGGCAAGTCACGTAACTTCCCTGTGCTTGTTTCCTCATCTGTAAAATGGGGATGAAATATCTATTCTCCCTGTCCCTGTGACTTTGAGCCCGGATTATCTCCTATCTACCCCAGTACATAGTACTGTGCCTGGTTGTAATAATCATTTTTTTAAATGGCATTTTTTAAGTGCTTACCATGTACCGGGAACTGTACTAAACACTGGGATAGACAAGCTAATCAGGTTGGACACAGTCCCTGTCCCACACAGCGTTCACAATCTTAAACCCCATTTTACATATGAGGTAACTGAGGCACCGAGAAATGAAGTGACTTCCCCAGGGTCACGCATCGGGCAGGTGGCGGAGCTGGAATTAGAACCCGGGTCCTTCTGACTCCCAAGCTGTAATCAGTAGGTCATGCTCCTTCACCTGACAAGCACCAGTTTAAAAAACAACAACTCGGTTGTATCGTACCCTCTCAAGTGCTCAATACAGTGCTCTGCATACAGTGAGTGTTCAATAAGTGGCATTGATTGATTGAGACGTGAACTGTGTCTAATCTAATTATCCTTTATCAACCCCATTGTGTAGCCCAGAGCAGATGTCTAAGAAATACCTCAGTTATCCATATCACTAAGATCAGATAGAGTTCCCTCCCCATATGGAGCTCGCAATATAAGGGATTGCAGAAAGGAATCCCTTGGGTTAAACAACCGACATATGTATGCATATGGCTCATTTTCTATGAAACCCAAGAGCTTCCTTTTGCTCTTTTCCTCTGCTCTGCATTTTCCGGCTCCGCATTCCCTCCTCCTCCCCAACCGGCAGCCCGGCTTCTCTTTAGAACGAGCCCCGAGGAGAGAGTGGAGAACTTTTGTCTTTCAGCCAGGACTCGGGTCTAGTGGAACCAGCCCAGGACCGGAAGATCCATTCATTCATTCATTCAGTGGTATTTATTGAGCGCTTACCGTGTGCAGAGCCCTTGGGACGGTACTTTGGAACGATAAACGGACGCATTCCCCGGCCACGACGATCCAGGGGTGTGGGCTTCTCCATTCAATTCCTGGAAATGGAAATCTAGCCCCTTTGAGCGAGCAGGGTGAATCGTTAGTGATAATTTGTGCCCCGCTCCGGCCTTATCTCCCGCCGTTCCACACCTTCTGATTTCCTGGCTAAAGAAGCCAATTGGAAGCTTATTTCTTCCCAACTGGGTATTATACCACCTATAGAAGCACCATCTGTCCCCCCAAGTACAAGAGCGGCCAATTAAAGCTTTATTTCTGGGCCAAGTCCAGTGGAAGCATTCTTTTCTAGGCTCAATCTCGGTTTCATCCTTTGAGAGACACACGGTGGGTGAACCCTTTGTGGATGGTGGTTAAATCGGCTTGTTTCTGGTTCCAGTCCAGTCCAGAGCCGCTCAGATTTATTTTCTATTGTATTTTTCACGCGCTTACTTTGTGCCAGGCACTGTACTACGCTCTGGGGTGGGTACAAGCTAATTAGGTTGGACGCGGACCATGTCTCATATGGGCCTCACGGTCTTAATCCCCATTTTACAGGCGGGATAACTGAGGCACAGAGAAGTGAAGTGACTTGCTCAAGGGCACACAGCGGACAAGTGGCGGCGGCGAGATTAGAGCCCTGGTCCTTCTGACTGCCAGGCCCGTGATCCGTCCGCTAGATCTCAATGTTTCTCTAATGTCGGCCGATATTGATGACAATAAAGGGTCAGCTAGGCCCTCAGTCAGGAGGAGGGTGAGACTCGGGGCTGTTCAGGGGAAAAGCGCTTAGTACAGTGCTCTGCACATAGTAAGGGCTCAATAAATACTATTGAATGAATAAACGCTATTGAATGAATGAAGCAGTGTGGCCTAGTGGATAGCGCACAGGCCCGGGAGTCAGAAGGACTTGGGTTCCAATCCCGACTTCGCCACTTGTCTCCCGTGCGACCCCGGGGCAAGTCATTTCTCTGGGCCTCAGTCACTTCATCTGTAAAATGGGGTTGAAGACTGCAAGCCCCATGTGGGACAGGGGCTGCGTCCGACCTTTTTAGCTTGTGTCTCTCCCAGTGCTCAGAACAGTGCTTGACACACTGTAACAAAGGACTCACCCCGCTGTCCGGTACAAAATAAATCAAGTCAAAGCTACACAGCACGGGGGGGTTTTTATTGCAATATCTCATACAGATCTGTATGAGTGAGAAGGGTCATAGTCCGTGGCCCTAAAAGGGGGCTCGACCTCATCACCGGGGGGTGGGAGAGGAAGGTACTTAGAGTCTGTGGTGACCATGGTGTTCCTTCACACTGACGACAGAATCCAATCAAGAGCGGCTGAAGTTTCCCTAACCGACAGGATTTGGCTGCAGTCGACCACAGGGGACGAAGGGTGAGGTTGAAGCGTGGCTTAGGAAAACAAGGCAGATTAAGGTAAAATGGAGACTGAAAACAAAATGGAGTCAGGCTGGTTAAGAGCTGGTTTCCGCACCGTCAAGGTGGCTACGCTGGCATGCAAAAGCCAACAGTAATCCACCATCTCTGGGCCAAGACTGACCCGGTACCATCCATTCAGTCAGTCAGATTTGTAGAGCTCTTACTGTGTGCAGAGCGCTGTACTAAATAGATTCTATTCAGTACAGAATACTTGATTCTATTTAGTTGCCATTGTTTTTACGAGATGTTCTTCCCCTCGACTCTATTTATCCCCATCGTTCTCGTCTGTCCGTCACCCCCGATTAGACCGTGAGCCCGTCAACGGGCGGGGGACCGGTCTCTATCTGTTGCCGACTTGTTCATTCCAAGCGCTTAGTACGGTGCTCTGCACATAGTAAGCGCTCGATAAATGCTATTGAATGAATGAATGAATACTAAGCGCTAGGGGGAGTACAGTAGAATGATAGACGCATTCCGTGCCCACAAGACAGACATTAATATGATTAAATAAGGGACCGTGCTGTTATGTGGCATTTCTACAGAGACCAGCCATTGATGTCAAGGTAACTGATCTTAGCACTGAATATTTGGAATATTCTAGCCGGCTCTCTGCTTGCACAAACAGCTTCACTGTGTTGATTACAGACACCTCTGATTGACAGCAGCCAGTCGTACAACCAAACACCGGGGGTTCTGGCCAATTACTGTGACATCGGATAATGCCACGTCAATAATACGACATTTCGGTTATTTGCAACAGGGAACGGAGTTCTGGAAATAAATTGATTCCTATTATTTGATGAATATTCAAAACAAGGACATGATCTCACCATGTCCTAGCCTTCATTTACGGTCCTCAAATTTTCGAGCGTTACTCGTGTCTGCCTAGATCAACACGATTGGAGAATTTGCTTCTTCAATTCGGTATAAGTTCGTTCTTTAATTTCCGGAGGCAGTGGGATCAAAGATTTGTGCTGAAGTCCGTGTGTTTCTAAAAGTCCCAGGTCATCTGGTTACTAGCTGCACGACTTAGGCACTCTCTGTGCCTCAGTTTCTCCGTGTTTAAAGTGGGGGTTATTATTATTTTGCTTGTCACATGGAGCTCACAGTCTAAGTAGGAGGGAGAACAGGTATTGAATCCCCATTTTGCAGAGCAGGGAACTGAGGCACAGAGAAGTTAAGTGACTTTCCCCCAAGGACATACAGCAGTCCAGCGGCGGAGCCAGGATTGGGACCTGGGTTCTAATTATCCTCCGACTCCCAGGCCTGTTCCCTTTCCGCCAGGCTACACGGCTTCCTAAGTATCTTCTCTCCAACTGTCTTAGCCCAAAAACCCCATCTGAGAAAGAGACCGCGTCCAGACTTATTAAACTTGTATGTAGTTCAGTGCTTCAGGCAGTGTTTGCCCATAGCAAGAGGTTAATAAGTACTATTACTATCAATATTGTTATTATTATTATTGGTGCTAAATGGGAAAACTCTCTAACTTTATGTCAGGTAAATTCTAGTCTCACTTTCAAATCGAAGGCTTTCCAACACAAGCACACGGTAATGCTCACCAAATCAGCGTTTACACTCATATCGGAATTGTTATTTGAACCTAGAAGGTATAAAAATAGTTTCTCCTTGAAAATAGTAGTTCTATTCTGCATCTTCCATCATTTGGAAATGAGGTGACGGATTGCTTTTTAATCCAGAAACAAGCCAAAACCTTCCTTTTTGACGTGGCTCTGTTCTCTCCTCCACCGACTGGTGTGTTTGAAAAGTTCACCACCGCTTCTCCGCTGAACTTAGAGCGAAAGCTTTGGATTTTTTGGTTTTTAATCACCTTGAAAGGTCACAGCTGACAGGTTTTTTTTCTAATTAGCGAAAAGCAGTTCTAGCAAATGTAGACACACTGATTTCTTAGATTTTGGAAGGCAGAGAACCTGGAGTTTAGAAGCTGTATAACGTTGTGCTAATGCATTCATGCATGGGTACATAATCACGCAGTCACACACACATCTTTCCTTGTTATTCCACTGTCATCGATGGTAAAATTCACTGATGTTGATGCTCCAGATATGATCAACACGAAACCCGTAGTCCCTACCATTCTGCGCACACACAAAGACAGTCTCCCGTTGTGCCGTTGTGCTGTCGTGCTGCTATATCTTGCCTGTAGGCATCACGGTTTTCTGGGGTGGCCGATCTGAACTGAGGCAAAATGGATCAAATCAACCCCGACATAAAAACCTAAGCCAGACCCAGAGGCAGGCAGCAGGAGTGTTGACAGACGGGGCTAGTCATCTCTATCTTTCTGGTTTGGGGTTTGTTTTTTCCTTTTAATTCAATCAATCAATCGCACGGAGCGATTTCAACTGGAGCAGTCGATCGATCGCATTTACTGAATGCTTACTGTGGGAAGAGCACTGTACTAAACTCTTGGGAGAGCACAGTGTAACAGAGTTGGTGCACACATTCCCTGCCAACTTCTCATCCTTCCAATAATAGGGCTCAAAAAATGGTGCTCCTGGAGAAATTCATTTATGCAGTTTTGTTCTCTGAGCGATTACTGGGAGACGTCTTTTCCCTGCTCTAGCCTGTCTCCTGGCTAAGTTGAAATGGAGTGCTCACCTCTCAGGGTTCCCACACGATTTCCTTTTTGAAGTCTACAAACTCCGTTATATAGTACTCTCCCAAGTGCTTAGTACAGTGCCTGGCGCACAGTAAGCGCTCACTAAGTACCACGGATTGACTCATCTTTTTAATGGAATTTGGTAAGCGCTTGCTATGTGCCAGGCACCGTTCTAAACCTTGGGGTGGAATCAGACTAATCATGTTGGACGCAGGCCACGTCCCGCATGGGGTTCACGGTCTTAATCCCCATTTTACAGATGAGGTAACTGAGACCCAGAGAAGTGACGTGACTTGCCCAAGTTCACGTAGCAGACAAGTTGTGGAGCAGGGATTAGAACCTAGATCCTTCTGACTCCCAAGCCCGTGCTCTATCCACTAAGCCACACTGCTTTCCCCACCTTTCCCACCTTTTCATAATCTACAAATGGCACTTCCAGACTAATCGCCTTCAGCTTGATAAAGCCCTCCGACTCTTCAACCCAAATAGGCGCTTCCCTCATTGTCGGCGTTTCCAATTCAATCAATCAATCGTATTTATTGAGCGCTTACTATGTGCAGGGCGCTGTACTAAACGCTTGGGAGATTACAACACAACAGTGTAACAGACACCTTCCCTGACCACAGCGAGTTTACAGTCCAGAGGACCAAGCAGAATCTCTTCCTTTCAGGTTTCTGTTCATTTGTCTGACCCAAGAAAAAAGGGGAGTTCTGGGGAAGTTAACTCCCTAGCCGCCATGTGTGTGCGGAATTTGGGTCATTGGCTTTTTTGGTTTGGAATTTTTCCAGCCCCAATCTAGTAGCCTTTAGGCTCACGGTGTCCCAGAACTGGAGAAAAGATGGCTTGGAATGAAATACAACCGTAGCCGGATTTCACCGTCGGATGACTGAGGAAGAGTGTGGCTTGTTGTGACAACTGCATTTTTGTTTTTCTTGTTCTTATTGTGTCCTTTCCTTTTCTTTTTCTCTCTCCTTTGGCCAAGAAGCCCAAAACCATCTCCAGACCCTTAGTGAGCCCCTCAAAGGAACGGGTGTTAGCACGGTGATATTATCTGCGGCAGGTGAAGTCTTGGCGATATTCTGTTCCTACTCTATCTTCGGGCCTTCTCTCAGTATAAGTTGCTGAGAGAGCGTGGGTGGCTCGGTCTGAGTCCCGGGAGTCAGAGGGATCTGGGTTCTCATCCCTGCTCTGACCTCTCTTGCTGTGTGACCTTGGGCGAGTCACTTCACTTCTCTGTGCCTCCAGTTCCTCCCCTGTAAAATGGGGATTCAACATCTGTTCTCCCTCCTACTTAGATCGTGACCCCCCCAGCAGGACGGGAACAGCGTCTCACCTAATTCACTTGTACCTGACACCAGTGTTTAGAAGAGTGACTGCCGCAAAGCCGGCACTTAACAAATACCATAAGAAAGATTATTACAGAGGGCAAAAACGATCTCTTTCTTGCCAAATCCAGCAGCTTCTACTCCATCCTAATCCTCCTCGACCCCTCAGCTGCCTTGAACACTGTGCCTTGAACCCCCTTCTCCGGGAAACCTCATCCATCCTCGGCTTCACTGACGCCATCCTCTCTTGGTTCTCCTCCCCTCTCTGGCTGCTCATTCTCAGTCTCTTTCACAGACTCCTTCTCTTCCTCCCACCCCCTAACTGTGGTGGCCCTTCAAGATTCAGTTCTTGGTCCCCTTCCGTTCTCCATCTACTTGCACTCTCTTGGAGAACTCTTTCATTCCCATGGCTTCAAGTACCATCTCGATGCAGGTGGTTCCCAGATCTTCACCTCCAGCCCCGATCTCTCTCCCGCTCTGTAGTCTCACATTTCCTCCTGTCTTCAAATCATCTCTACTCGTGGCTCAGTGGAAAGAGCACGGGCTTTGGAGTCAGAGTTCATGGGTTCGAATCCCGGCTCGGCCACTTGTCAGCTGTGTGACCGTGGGCGAGTCACTTCACGTCTCGGTGCCTCAGTTACCTCATCTGGAAAATGAGGATGAAGACTGTGAGCCCCACGTGGGACGACCCGATTCCCCTGTGTCTAACCCAGCGCTTAGAACAGTGCTCGGCACGTAGTAAGCGCTTAACAGATACCGACATTATTATTATTGTTATTATTACTTGGATGTCCTGCCAACACCTCAAACTTAACATGTCGGAAGCAGAACTCCTTATCTCCCCACCCAAATCCTGTCCTACCCCAGATTTTCCCATCGCTGTAGACAGCACTACCATCCTTACCGTCTCACAAGCCCATAACCTTGGTGTTATCCTCCTCTCATCTCTCTCATTTAACCCACATATTCAGTCTGTCCCTAAATTCCGTGAAGTCACGCTTCACAATATTGCTAAAATCCACCCTTTCCTCTCCGTCCAAAATGCTGCCGTATTAATCCGAGCATTTATTCATTCATTCATTCAACAGTGTTTATTGAGCGCTTACTATGGGCAGAGCACTCTACTAAGCGTTTGGAATGTCCAAATCGGTAACGGATAGAGACGGGCTTACAGTCTATTTGGGGGAGACCAATAGATAGATTTATCTTACCCTGTCTTGATTACTGTGTCAGCCTCCTTGCTGACCTCCCCGCCTCCGTCTCTACCCGATCCATACTTCACTCTTCTGCCAGGATCATTTTTTTTGCAAAAACATCCAGTCCACGTCTCCCCACTCCTCCAGTGGTTGTCCATCCACCTCAGCCTCAAACAGCAACTCCTCACCATCAACTTTAAAGCAGTCAATCACCTTACCCCTTCTACCTTACCTCGCTGCTCTCCTATTACACTCCAACGCACAGACACGGCACTCCTCTAATGCCAACCTGCTCACTGTTCCCCTCATCTCCTCTCTCTCACCATCCACCTCTGGCCCTCGTCCTGCCGATGGCCGGAAACGCCATTCCTCTTCATATCCGACAGAGAATCACTCTCACCGTTTTCAAAGCTTTATTAAAGTCTTCCCCGGCTAAGCCCTCATTTCCTCTTCTCCGATTCCTTTCTGCGTCAGTCTTGAATTTACTTCCCTTATTCACCCCCTCTCGGTCCCACAGCACTTAAGTACATACCTGTAATTCATTTAGTCCTAGAAATATCCGTCTCCCCTCTAGACTATAAGTTCACTGTGAGTAGGGAACTTGTCTGCTGACTGTTATATCGTTAAACTGTACTCGCCCAAGCGCGCAGTGCCATGCTCTGCACATAGTAAGCACTATAAATAAATACGATGGATCGACTGATGGGGCTCGCCGTCTTAATCCCCATTTTACAGATGAGGTAACTGAGGCTTAGAGAAGTGAGGTAATTTGCCCAAGGTCACACCAGTAATTGAAAGAGCCAGGATAAGAATTCAGGTGCTTTGACCCTTCAGTCCCATGTCCTTTCCACTAGGCCACGTTGTTTCCCAATTCATCAGTCATAATCGCGGCCTACCTTTAATAATTGCGGTATCTGTTAAGCGCTTACTCTGTGCCAGGCACTGTATCGAGCCGTTCAGGGTGGACACAGAACCTGTCTCTCTTAGGTCTCGAAGTCTTAATCTCCATTTTAGAAGCAGCGTGGCTCAGTGGAAAGAGCATGGGCTTCGGAGTCAGGGCTCGTGAGTTCGAATCCCAGCTCTGCCACTTGTCGGCTGTGTGACCGTGGGCGAGTCACTTCACTTCTCTGTGCCTCGGTTCCCTCATCTGTAAAATGGGGATGAAGACTGGGAGCCCCACGTGGGACGACCTGATTCCCCTGTGTCTACCCCAGCGCTTAGAACGGTGCTCGGCACATAGTGAGCGCTTAACAGATACCAACATTATTACTATTATTATTATTTTACAGATGTGGGACAGGGACTGATTACAATCTGATTAATTTGTATCTGCCCCTGTCATAAGGTGGAAATCCTGTCACCCCTCCTTTATGGTGGTGGTGTGTTTTGCAGGCCCAAAGTGTTCTGTCAAGCAATCAATCAGTGGTATTCATTTTTTTAATCGCATCTGTTATGTACCCGGCACTGTACTAAGCCCTGAGGTAGATATAAATTAATGAGGTTAGAAACAGTCCCTGCCCCACATGGGGCTTACGATCAGAATCCCGAGACCACTGAGGCACAGAAGAAGTGAAGTGACTTGCCCAAGGTCACGCAGCAGACAAGTGGCAGATCCAAAATTAGAACCCGGGTCTTTCTGACTCCCAGGCCCGGGCTGTATCCACTAGGCGATGCTAAGCACTTGGGAGAGTAAAATACTCATCAAGAAAGAGACCTGGCTTTGTTTGCCCTCTGGGCTTCAGGGCTGTGATGGGAGGTCACCGTCTGAAGCCGAAAACGACCTTGCAGAACTTTCTTTTATGACTCATAAAGCCACTTTTTGATGTCCTTTATCCCTTAATGCTGACTTTCACAGTATTGCCATTTAATCAGGTATAAAGTCTGCCATCGCTCGATGCCAAAGCTCTGTTCTCTGTGGACTCGCTCTGCTTTCAAAGAAATATGCTCAACCTCCCGGTCTTCTTTGGAAAACCGAGCCTCGTTTCACTTGCCAGAGCGATTGATCCCTTTGGAGAATCCTGGCTGGATCCCGGATAACTCCATATATGAGCTCAGTTTGAACACGGCCCCCTCACGGGTAGTTCTTGAAAGAAGACTGGCTCCGATGTCAGTCATTTCTGTGGGTCCCAAACCCCCCGATCTCCAAGACAGCAAAAGGCTAATCAGGTTTCCCTGCTCGTTAAGAACAGTGGTGAGTTTCCAGCAATCTCATATTTCCAGGGTAAGCTGAGTCACAAATAATACTGGAGGGAAATGGGGTATAGCTGACGGTCTGGAAATGAATGTCGTAAAAAGAACGATGGCTAGGAGATAGGTTCTAGCGGTAAGAAGTCTGCTTTGTCCATGTTGTCGTGCGGCTTGAAAAGAAGGCTACCAGCTGAGGGTCTAGCTCCAGCCCACCCCTTCCCATCTCCATCGGACCCCAGCCCCAGCCTCGTCCATCTCCGTCCTCCACCGGCCCCCCAGCCCAGCCCTATCTCCGGCCCAGCTCTAGCAGCGATAGAAAAGGTCAGTAAACCCATCACAGCCCCAAGATAGACCACCCCTGGGGGCTCCATCAATTCCCCGGCCAACCTCAGTCAGGCAGTCGGTCAGCCTGGACTCGGAGGGAAGCCTCAGAGCTGCTCGGGAGTTGCCGAACCCAAGCGGAGCCACGAGGCGCTCCTGGAGCTCCCGCCATCTTTGCCTTGCCCCGAGGGGAACCAGGACCGGCCGGATTCTCTGGGGTTGCTCCGCAGAAAGCCCACCCGACCGGGATCGGCCCCGGCCGAGCTGCAGATGGGGAGGGAGACGCCCCAAATCCCAGCCCCTCAAGAGCCCCCGGGCCCCCCTGCCCTCCTTCCAAACCTGACAGGGAGTCCTGGCCGTCCTGGGAGGTTCCTCGGCCTTGGCCTCTCTGGCGGTAAATGAGCCGAGGTCGCCAGATGCCCGAGAGAGCAGTCGCCGGAGGCAGGCGGAGGGCGGGGACTTCACCGGCGAGGAGTCAGGCCGTGGGGCCAGTCGACGTAGGCCAACCCTACCCACGCCCCCGCTCCCCAGAAATCTTGAGGCGACGTCCCCGGGGGCCGAAATGCAAGCCATCGGGATGCCCGGGCTCTGCGGGCCACCCGGGATTCCATGCGAGTCCCTCTCTCCCCATACTGGCCTTTCGTGACTAGGGGGATTTGCCCATCGTGGAAGTCAGGGAGGGCATGGGAGGAGCAGGCTGGAGCATGCCGGAGCGTGGCCCTAGGACAGCGAGACCCCCCAGGCCAGGAGAGAAGAAGGCAGAGCCCACTGTCCTGCCGGGTTAGCACCACCATGACTAAAACTGCCATTGCAAAGAGGAAGGAAGTTCAGTTTCTGAAGCTTTCTCCCTAATCGGGCTTGTGGGGCCACAGCAGACACACACACACCCACCCACACAAATACACACACACACACACACACTCAGACCCAGAAGCATCTTCATTGCCCCCCCCCCCCCCCCAGAGACCCAGAAGCATCCTCACGGCTACCCATGCACACACACACACACACACACACAATGACCCAGCGAAATCCTCAGTGACACAAACGCAGAGTGTCACAGCAACATCTTCACCTCCACACGCACCCTAGATGACCCAGAAGAATCCTTCCTCGCTACCGCTCGCTGTGACCCAGCAACGTCCTCACGGACACACCGTGAGCCACAACACCCTCACCTCCACACACAGTGACCCAGCACCACCCTTCCGGCCACCCACTTACGCACACGACGGCACAGCGACGTGACCGCTGACACGTGTAGTGACCCAGAAACGTCCTCCCTGCCACGTAACGCAAATGCGCATATACTGTGACACGGCAACATCCTCGCTCCCGCACACGGTGAAACAACATCTTCCGCCCAGACAAAAAATGGTGGCCCGGCAACGTTCTCCTTGACACCCACACTCACCCAGGTTATGAGACGGGAAGGGTGGTGGGGCCGTCTGTAGTCACGGGAAAGTCGGGGAGAGGACGGGATTTGGGCGGGAAGATAAGAAGTTCTCTTTTAGACGTATTAAGTCTGAGGTGAGGGGAGGACATCCGAGGAGGTGTCTCGAAGGCAGGAGGAAATTTAAGGCTACCAACTACCAGATGAAACGACACAGCAGTAGCCTCCCTACCATATGCAGTGACACAAGAGAGATCTTCCCTACTCCATGCAATGACACGGAATATCCTCACCGACCCAATACTGCTATTACGAATGCTGAGCGGCAGCTTTTCCCAGTTATTAGAGCCCGGGCCTGGGAGTCAAAAGGACCCCGGTCCTAATTCTAGCTCCGCCACCTGTCTGCTGTGTGACCTTGGGCTTCCCGTTCGGGCTTGGGCTTGTGAAGCGGTGGAAAGAGCCCGGGCTCGGGAGTCAGAGGTCGTGGCTTCTAATCCCGGCTCCGCCGCTTGCCAGCAGCGCGACTTTGGGCCGGTCACTTAACTTCTCTGTGCTTCAGTTACCTCCTCTGTTAAACGGGGATGAAGGCTGAGAGCCCCTCGTGGGACATGGGCTGCGTCCAACTTGATCACCTCGATTACCGGCATGAGGAAAAGAAAAAAACCTTCCGTACTCAATGACACAACAATAGCCTCACTGCCACCCACAGTGATATAGCAATATTTTCATTATCATACACAATGATACAACTGCTTTCCCACTCCCAAGCACGATGACACCACAGTAGCCTCACTATCACACCCTTCCTTACCATTCGCAATGCACATCCACTACCAGACACTTACCTCGGAATATAGTCAGCGATAGACTCACTACAACCATCAGACAATCGTTGATCGAGTGCTCATTGTTTGCGGAGCACTGTCAGAAGGGCCTGGGTTCTAATCCCGGCTCTGCCCCTCGTCTGCTGGTTGACTTTGGGCGAGTCACTTAATTTCTCTGTGCCTCAGTTCCCTCGTCTGAAAAATGAAGATCGAGAGCGTGGGCCCTAATGTGTGTCCAACCGCGGTTATTTTGTATCTAACCTAGCACTTTGCACAGTGCTTGGCACATGGTACGCCCTTAACGAACACCACGATTATTACTATTATTGCCATTATTATTTTTACCGTTCTTATTATTATAAATGATTGGGAGAGTACAATATAAAAGAACTGATAGATGGGTTCTCGATCCATAGGGAGCTCACATAAAAATAAATTATGGCTATATAAATAATCTCTGCCCTGATCCTTCCGGCCTTTCCAGAACGACCTCCCTTGGACTCGAGGTCATGCAGTCCGACCCCCTTCTCGCAGCAGCCTGGATTTAGAAGTCCAACCTCTTGAACTAAGACGCCACTTTCTCTCTCCGGGGATATTTACAAATTCACTTTCGGTTCCAGGAGGTTCTCCAGGGCCGAGTTAAGTGTCTTAATAGCTCTGCTCCTCTAAGCTAACGGAGCAAGATAATGATTGCCGCTGCCTTAGCTTCAGATGGGTGGGAAAAACGTTCGACAGCTTGCTTCTAAATAAGACCCATTCCACGAGGTGCACCTTTAGCGTTCTACGCTCGGTTCCTGGTTTCTCATCTTGGCTTCAACTGAGGCCTAATGAAGGTGCATCTCCTCCCTTCCCTGATTTTTCCCCTTCTCCTACTCCCTTTTCCATCGCTCTGACTTGCTCCCTTTATTCAATCCCCCTTCCCAGCGCCCAGCACTTACGTCCGTATCGATAACATTTATTTATATAAGTGTCTGTCTCCCCCTCTAGACTATAAGCTCACTGTGGGCGGGGAATGTGACTGTTTCATTGTCATATCGTACTCTCCCGAGCGCTTAGTACACGCTCTGCACACCGTAAGCACACAATAAATACGATCGACTGACTGGTTCGGTTTCTAGGCCCCTTGCTCTTGAATTTCTGCTTCCTCCCCTTTAAAGATGCCTTTATCCTTTTCTTCTCTTATTCAGTTCATTCAGTCAGCCATGCAGTCGTATTTATTGAGCTCTTACTCGTTCCTCCCACTTCTCTAAAATTCTGTCTTCATTAATCTGTGTCTTCATTCATTCAATCGTATTTACTGAGCGCTTACTGTGTGCAGAGCACGGTACCGAACACTTGGAAAGTACAATATGGCAACAGATAGAGACAATCCCTACCCAACAACAGGCTCTCAGTCTAAAAGGGGGAGACAGATCACAAAACAAAACAAATAGATTAATAATACTAATCGATTCCCCCTGCCCACAGTGATCTTGGGAGAGGGGGAGACAGACATTAAAATAAATTTCAGATATGTACATGAGTAAGTAAGTGCTGTGGGTCTGAGGGTGGGGTGAATTTCCAGGACTTAAAGGATACAGGTCTAAGCGGTAGGTGGAAGGGAGACCCAGAAGGGAGAGGCAGTCGGGTAGATGAGGGCATAGTTAATAATAATAATAATAATAATAATGTTGGTATCTGTTAAGCGCTTACTATGTGCAGAGCACTGTTCTAAGCGCTGGGGTAGATACAGGCTAATCGGGTTGTCCCACGTGAGGCTCACGGCTAATCCCCATTTTACAGATGAGGGAACTGAGGCACAGAGAAGTGAAAGTGACTCGCCCACGGTCACACAGCTGACGAGTGGCAGAGCCGGGAGTCGAACCCTTGACCCCTGACTCTGAAGCCCAGGCTCTCTCCACTGTGCCACGCTGCTTCCCCGGCGTGAAAAGTTGGGGAAGGCCTGTGGAGGAGATGGGATTTGAAGAAGACTTTGAAGGTGGGGAGAGTAACTGTCTGCCGGATTTGAGGAGGGAGGGAGTTTCGGGCTAGAGGCGGGATGCGGGCAAGGGGCCAGAGGCGAGATAGAGGACATCTAGAGCGGTAAGATAGGGAGGGACAAGGTGAGAGAGTGCTTTAAAGCTGAGGAATTTCCGTTCGGTGAGGAGGTGGATGGGCAATCGCTGCAGGTTCTTAAGGTTTTCTTTGTTTCTCCAGTAAATTGCAACTCTCTGAGGACAAAGATCTTATATGTTGTGCTCTTGTACTCTCCCAAGCATTTAGTACAGTACTCTGCAGTAAATGTGACCCACTAGTTACAGTCCGTGTCCCTTATGAGGCTCACAGTCTAAGTAGTAGGCAGAACAGGTATTTTATTCCCGTTTTACAGGTAGAGAAACTGAGTCCCAGGAAGGTAAAATGAGGTATTTGTTAAGGGCTTACTATGTGCCAGGCACTGTTCTAAGCACCGGGGTGGGGACACAATCAGATCGGGTTGGAAGCAGTCAGTGTCCCACACGGAGCTCACAATCTTAGCCCCCATTTTACAGATGAGGTCCAGAGAAGTTAAGTGATTTGCCCAGGGTCACACAGCAAACACAAATGACTTGCCAAAGGTCACCCGAAGGAGAATGGGGGAGCCAGGGATGAGTCAGCGCTCAATAAATACCATCGATTGATCCTAGAGGTCCTTGAGCTCCACCTTCGGTTTTCTCCCTGAGGAGGACACTCGATCATCACGCTTGACGGCATCTGATGGATCGGCCAAGGATGGCCAGAAGGCGCTTCTATATACACAATTTAAAGACCGAGGGACCCACCGGGACAAATGATGCCACACAGCAGTGACCTTTTGGCGGTCCTCCAACAGAGATGCAGTATGGCCTGTTGGACAGACCGGGGGCCTGGGAGTCAGAAGGACCTGGGTTCTAATCCCGCTTCTGCCAATTGCCTGCTATGTGACCTCGGTCAAGTTGCCTCACTTCTCTGTGCCTCGGTCGCATCATCCGTCGAATGGGGATGAAGAAGACTGTGAGCCCTATGTGGACAGGGATCGGGTCCGACCCGATTACCTCGGGTCCTCCCCAGCACTTAGTACAGTGCCTGGCACATAGTAAGTGCCGAACAAATACCACTATCATTATTATTATTATTATTATTATTATTATCGTTCAGTCCTAAACCGTTGACCTTTTGTCCTTAGAATTTTTTCCCTGACACTTGCTTTGGTTTTTTTTTTTTAATTGATATTTGTTAAGAGTTTACTGTGTGCTAGGGACTGGGCTGGGGGGACCAGTCCATGTGCCACATGGAGCTGACCCTCTTACCGTCTACAGAGACCCGTACTGAACGCCTATTGTTCAGAAACCGCTGTTGAGACTGCGGATCACTGAACGGAGAATTTACTGTGAGCAGAGCCCTACGAGAGAGCCTTTACTCCCCTCATCTCTCTATCCTTATGACTTTGTCTCACTCCGAATCTTTCAGTTAGATATCACCCTCGCCTCTTCCCCAACCGTGTGAAGCTCAGGTCTTTCAGCTAGAGAAGAGTGAAGTGAGGCTGAAACGCGTAAGAACTCGATTAGAAGATATACTCCGAGGCAGCGTTAAAATCTGGCTTCATTTCATTTGCAAAGCTTGCAATCTCGGGATGCCTTCCCTTTGAGGATGAATAGTTTGGGCCTGATACAATACGGAGCATTTTGCATCAGCACCTTTACCAAATGGTATTTATTCAGTGTTTATGATGAGTTGGCAAATACATCAAATTGAGGCTACATCAGTTCTGTTCATCCTAGAGTTATGCCTCATTATGACTTCATTCGAAAAGCGACGACAGATGAGGATCGAAATACAGCTCCCCTTTTGTTAGGTTTTAGCATTTGTGCAAAAATTTCTCTTTGTAATTTATTTTAAAACAATATTTAGTCTTTTGAAAATCAGAGAAACCAAGGGACTGATCTGTGGATTTTCTCTGGCTCCACTTCATCCCATTCCGGGACTTCCTAACTCCTTGGACTCAGAAATGCCCTCTCTCACTACAGACCCTCTTCCCCCATCTTTTCGTTCCTCTGTCCCATCTCCTCTTCCCTCCCAGAATTTCTCTCTTTCCTCCTCTCTTTACCCTGGGACTCTGTCCTAACTCTACCTACTTTTTTTCTTGCTCTGGCCCCTACTCTGTGCCCCTCAAGCCCTCTTCACCAAAGCACCCCTCCAAGGTCTCTTCTCCCCTCAGAGCTTCCTCCCCTTCCTTCTCCAAATCCCATCCACTCGTTCTCTTCCTCCTCGAAATCACATCCTCTGAATCTCATCTTCCTCCCCATCTTCCTCCAACCCCCCAGCACTCAGGTACGTGTCTGTAAATTAAAGACTATAAATCATTTATTTATATTCATGTCTGCCCTCTAGACCGCAAGCTTGTTGTGGGCAGGGAATGGGCCTGCCAACTCTGTTGTACTCTCCCGAGCGCTTAGTACAGTGGTCTGCACATAGAAGGCACTCACTAAATACCACTGACGATGATGATGGTGGCTGTCTACCCCTCTAGACTGTGAGCTCACTGTGGACAGAGAACGTCAACCAACTCTGTTGTATTGTGCTCTCCCTAGCACTCAGTACAGTGCTCTGCGTAGAGTAAGTGCTCAATAAATGCCACAAAGGAGGAGGAGGAAGAGGATGAAGTTAACGCTTTGCTTTCTCTCCTCAAAAGGCAAGTGCCGCCATTAGAATTATGGAAATTGACAGCTCCAAAAAAAATGAAATGTGCTATTTCACACGTTAAAGATTTCGCGTCAGGTGCTCCAGACTTCCAAATGACATTGGGCTTTTGGGGACGGTAAAGAAATTGAATCATTGCTCGGGACGGGTCGATTATTCCACAGAATTGGGGTTTTTTGCCACGCGAGACTCACTTCCCCTGAAAAGCAGTTTAATGGGGAGCCTTCTCAGCCCCAAAGGGTTGGCATCACCCCAGTAAGAGTTTGGCCCTGATTCGGGGGTCTGCCAGCAACTGAGACACAGCGCTTCGTACCAAAGTGGAATTCTTAAAGAATCTTGTCCAGGCACCACTGAGAGCATCATCCAGACTTCAAAATTTTACAGTGTCAAGAGTTCTCCGCTTGCTTTTCATTTGGCAGAGAATTCAAATGTCCTTCAATCATAGCCCTAGATACTCTGCGCATAGTAAGCTCTCAATCGATACCATTATTTGATTGACTGATTGATCCGAAGGTCAAAGGTTTGGTTGGACTCGTTCCCCGTTCCACATGAGGCTCACTGTCTAAGTAGGAGGGAGTAGGATTTAATCCCCATTTTGCGAATGAAGGAACTGTGACCCAGAGAAGTGAAGGGACTTGACCAAGGTCACACACAGCAGACAAGCGGTGGAATCAGGATTAGAACCCAGGTCTTCTGCCCCCCAGGTCCACGATCATCTCACTAGGCCACGTCGCTTCCCTTACTTCAAACTCCGTCGGAGTGCAAACTCCATAAAATGAGGATTGAGCCTGAGCCCCATGTGGGACAAGGATTGTGTCCAACCTGATTAGCTTGTATCTACCCCAGCGCTTAGTAGAGTGCTGGACACATAGTAAGCACTTAACAGATACCACGATTATTATTCTTATTATTACAAATTATTAGATCTTCATGAGTCCCACGAGCCGCCGCATTGTTCATGAGCTTATTCATTTATTTATTCACGCGTGTCTACCAATCATACTTATTATCTCCCTCAACTAATAATAATAATGTTGGTATTTGTTAAGCGTTTACTTGTGCAGAGCACTGTTCTGAGTGCTGGGGTGGATACAGGGTCATCAGGTTGTCCCCCGTGAAGCTCACAGTCTTAGTCCCCATTTTACAGTGAGGTAACTGAGGCACAGAGAAGTGAAGTGACTTGCCCACAGTCACCCAGCTGACAAGTGGCAGACTGAGATTCGAACCCATGACCTCTGACTCCCAAGCCCGGGTTCTTTCCACTGAGCCACGCTGCTTCTCTACTTGTCCATTTCTCTTTATCGTTTAGTCCCTTTGATTGCAAACTCTTCGAGGGCAGGGATCATATTCACTCATTCATTCATTCAATCGTATTTATTGAGCGCTTATTGTGTCCGGAGCATCGTACTAAGCACTTGGGAAGCGCAATTCAGATAGAGACAGTCCCTATCATATCTTACTTTTTGTATGTGTTCCCCAAGCACTTAGCACAACGCTCAGCACACAGTGTGCCCTCCTGATATTGAGTTATCTCGGATTCGTTGTTTACAAGGAAGAAACCTCTCTTTTGCCCTGCCAGGATTTTATTAGTTATTTGGAACAATCTGTCGCTGGTTGGAAGGAAGGTGTGAGTTGAAGCCAGGTTGTTCTGAATGAAATTGGAGTCCAGAAGACATATTAATAACGGCATCTGGGAGGGAGAGATTTTATTAAAATCTGCCATACCGAAGTTCGATATTTTAATAGTTTTTTGGGAAAGATTGACAGGAGGGACCCAACTGAGTTCATCCCTGATCAATAGAGAACACCAATTTTGCCAATCCCCCCTTTTCTCGCTGGGAGGGAGAAATAGACTTCAGACCTCCAGCTTGGAAATCAAATCACTTTGACCTATTTGGCTTCTTTAAACAATTTTCTCTTGTGGTTGGAATTTTGTTTCATACTCATTCAATGAGGCACCACCAGCGCTGGTACACGGATTCAGCGAGCCTGCCTGGGGGAATTTGATTTCATAGGTCAGTCTGGAGAAAATTAATTAAACAGCATAAAACTATTTCTAAGCATTTTTCTTGATCAGGAAAGCACATTTTTTTGGTACTGGGTTATAAACTTTTCTAACATTACATATATATATATATATATGCACACGCACAGATTCACGCACATATACGTGCTTCTAGAGAAGCAGCGTGGCTCAGTGGAAAGAGCATGGGCTTCGGAGTCAGAGGTCATGAGTTCGACTCCCGGCTCTGCCGCTTGTCAGCTGGGTGACTGTGGGCGAGTCACTTCCCTTCTCTGGGCCTCAGTGACCTCATCTGTAAAATGGGGATTAAGACCGTGAGCCCCACGTGGGACAACCTGATTCCCCTGTTTCGATCCCAGCGCTTAGAACAGTGCTCTGCACATAGTAAGCGCTTAACAAATATTAACATTATTATTATAGACAGTATCATTACTATTATCGTCAAGTGCCGTAGACTCATTTCCGATTCATAGCGACTCTATGAACGGATTTTCTCCAGAACGTCAAGTCTTCTGCCGTGATCTGTAACCTTGATAATGGTTCTTCTGTTGTCTTTGTTATGGTCTCTTTCCATCCATCTGTGTGACCTTGGGAAAGTCACTTCACTTCTCTGGGCCTCAGTTCCCTCATCTGGAAAATGGGGATGAAGACTGTGAGCCCCATATGGGACAGGAGCTGTGTCCGACCCGATCTGTTTGTGTTCTCAGTGCCTCGCGCGTAGTAATCTCTTAACAATACCACAGTTATTATTATCATCATTATTTGCCGAAGACCCCTAGGCTACATCCTGCCCCTGTTGGAGTGAATCGCTCCTCCTCACTTGAACCCCGGGACTTGGTTCAGGCTTCTGCCATCTTACCGAGAGCCTTGAGAGAACAAATATAGGCTTTGTGTTCTTCAGAAAAAACCCCCACATAAATACAAGGTAGCATTATTGTTATTTAAAAATAAAGCTCCGCAGCATAATCTGACAACGCATCGCTGTGAAATCTCAAGTACTGTTGTATTACATATTGAAGTTGTGTTTTCCGGTTCTTTCTTTCATTCTCTTATATTATAGGGGATAAAATGCCAATAACATATCAGTTTTACCTAGATGGTCATGAAATCTTTACATGGAAAAAAAATCACTGAAGCAATACTGTAGGGATATTACATTCCTAACTTCGGTTAATAACTTGTGTGGGATCTTGGAATATTCAACCAATATATACTATCCAATTTCTAATCATTTCCACAGGGGTCGTCAATAGCGGTACTGTTTTCCTCAGCCTAATATAGTTGGCCATCATAGGCCAGATTCATAAATGGCCGGAGGACTGATTTTCTGTTTTCTCCGTGAAAGGGTTTGGTGAAAACAAGTTTGGCAGTTCGCGACGAAATGTGAACGATCGACTGTGTATCTGATTGCTCGAAAGTGCGTTTAAAATGACCTTGACGCTTTTAAAGGAAAAAAACGGGGTGGATTTTTTTAAGCACTTGCTATAGCAAGTCGAACTCCGTTCTAAGCACTGGGGGGTAGATGCATGTTAACGAGGCCGGACGTAGTCCCTGTCCCACGTGGGACTCGTAGTCTGAGCGTGAAGGAGAGCAGATCCTCATTTTATAGATGAGACGACGGAGGCACCGAAAAATTAAGTTACTTGCCCAAAGCAGGCAAGTGAGGACCCCAGGGTTAGAACCCGGGTCTTCTGAGGCCCAAGTGGGTGCTCTAGCCACTGGGCTTCACTGGCTTCTTTCCAATAGACTGAAATTGCTACCCCTCATGAAGGCCCTCAAAAGTTATGGAGTCTTACCAGTCAATCGGATGTATTGATCACTTACTCTGTGGAGAACACAACACTAAGCACTTGGGGGAAGACGGCAGATTTACTCCGCGAGATCTCTACCCTCAAGGAGGTTACAGTGTAGCAGGGAAACCAGAAACTAAAATAGAGCATAGGTAGGGGAGACACTACAGACGTAGTGAGCAGACAGACGTAAGCTCACCGTGGACCGAGAATGTGTATGTTATATTGGTAGATGTTACACTGTACTCTCCCAAGTGCTTACTCTCCAAGTATTTGAGTGCTGACTGTATGCATTGTTTGATTGATTGATTTCTGGTTGAATTTAAAAACCTTTTCTCCAGCATCACCTTTTTGGTTTCCTGACTTCTGGGATCAATTTCTGATTCCCTTCCCGCTGTGGGCATCTGACTTGATCCTCCTTGCTTCATTCATTCTCCTCTCTTCATTCATTCATGTATTCGATTGTATTTATTGAGCGCTTACTGTGGGCAAAGCACTTTACTAAGCGTTTGGAAAGTACGATTCAGCCATAGAGACGATCCCCGTTCACACCGGATTACAGTCTAGAAGGGGGGAGACAGATATCAAAACAGGTAAACGGGCATCGGTGTAACTAAATAGAATTAGAGATATATACACATCAAAGCAAGGAAACAGGCATTGAAGTAAATAAATGGAATTATAAATAAGTACATATATACACAAGTGGTGTGGGGTGGGGAGGGGAGTGAGGCGGGGCGATGGGGAGGGGAGGGGGAGCTGAGGAAAAGGGAGGCGGTCTGGGAAGGCCTCTTGGAGGAGGTGAGCCCTCGGTAGGGCTTTGAAAGGGGGAAATGCGATCGTTCGGTGGGTTTGAGGAGGGAGGGCGTTCCGGGCCAGAGGTAGGACGTAGGCCAGGGGTGGAGGACGGGCCAGGCTAGCACCAGAGGAGTGGAGTGTGTGGGCTGGGCCGTAGAAGGAGAGAAGGGATGTGAGGTAAAATTCCTCCCCATTCCCACCGTATCGTCTCCCAGTTGCTTCTGGAGCCCCATCTCTTCCCTGCCCTTCCCACCTTTCCGGTTCTAAGCTCTTTTCTTTTTATAGTGCCTGTGAAGCGCTTACTGTGTGCCAAGCACCGAGCTAAGCTCTGGGAGAGATACAAGTTAATCAGGTTGGACCCAGTCCCTCTCCCACATGGGGCTCCCAGTTTAAATCGGAGGGAGTAGGATTTAATCCCCCTTTTACAGATGAGGTAACTGAAGCGCAGAGAAGTGAAGTGACTTGCTCAGGGTCACGCAGCAGACAAGCGGCAGAGCCAGAATTGGAACTCGGGTCCTCTGACTCCCAGACCTGTGCACTTTCCACTAAGCCACGCTGCTTCTCACTCTACAACTCGTTCATTCCTGTGTGCGGAGCACTGTTCTAGTCTAATCCCGGTTCCGCCATTTGTCTGCCGTATGACCCGATCGAATTTATTGACCTGCAATTAAAACCCAGGTCTTCGGACTCCCAGACCCATGCCCTGACCACTAGGCCGTGCTGTCTCTGCCTCTTTCTCCTCCCCTCTCTGTTTCTCTCTCTCTTTCCCTTTCTGTCTTTCCATCTCTCTATCCATCTCTCTGACTCTCCCTCTCTCTTCCCCATTCTCTCTCCGGACAGTCTCTCTCTTTCTCTCCCCCGCTCTTCTGCTCTCTCTTCCTCTCTCTGTCTCTCCCTCTGTTTCTGCCTGTCTCTCTCTCTCTGTCTTTCTGTCTCTTCACATTTCTTAATCTCACCCTGGATCCCCACCCGTTTTCACCTCCGATCCTTCTGCCTAGTTTCCCAGACTCCCTTAAACTCTACCTCATTTAAGCCCTTCTACCCTGGCCTCGCTCTCACTGTTCAGAGGTTGGAGCCCCAGAGGAAAGCAAAAGAGAAAAAAAGGGAGAACAAAAAAAAAAAAAGGGAAAAAACTCTCTCAGAGACTTTCCTGACTGCCTTTCTTCCACGGCTTCAATGGCCCGGGGGAAAGAGCAATGGTGGTTAATCACTTCTAAAGCAGCCACCTCTGGGTCTGGGCCTTTACAGTAGAAAATAAAATAGGGTTTCGTTCCTCAAGGGACAAGTTTTCCACAGGTTTTGAAAGAATCAGATAATGCCAGGACCCCAGGTAGATTCATAGTGAAAAATATTTTCCTAGGCAATCCTGCTTTGAATTCTCATTACTAGGGAAACAGAATTTTGCATTTATATAGCATCGTTCACTGTAGAGTTTCCTTTACATTAGGCATTCATCTTACTTCTCTCCAGGCCAGAATACAAGCAAACGGATGTCTGTTCTCTGTGTCCTTGTCTAAGCGCCTTGACCGTGAACACCCTTTGAACTCTTGTATGAAGATGAAGAGGAAGGTCATCGCCTGTCTCTCAGAATTCCCTCTGCTCAAAGTACGGCCAAATGTAAGAGAAGCGGGGTGGCCTAATAATAATAATAATAGAAATAATAATAATTATAGCATTTGTTGAGCACTTACTATGTGCTAGCACTGTACTGAGTGCTGGGGTGGATACGGGCAAATCAGGTCGGACACGGTCCCAGTCTCACGTGGGGCTCACCATCTCAATCCGCATTCTACAAATGAGGTAACTGAGGGACCAAGAAGCAAAGTGACTTGCCCAAGGTCACACAGCAGACTAGTGGCAGAGCCAGGATTTAGAACCCATGACCCTTGATTCCCAGGCCCGTGCTCTATGCACTGCGCCATGCTGCTTCTCACGAGCACGGGCCTGAGAGTCAGAGGACCTCGATTCTAATCCCGGCTCCGTCGTGTGCCTGCTGTGTGACCTTGGGCCATCACTTCGCTGCTCAATCAATCGATCAATCGTATTGATTGAGCACTTACTGCGTCGAGGACACTGTAAGAAGCTCTTGGGGGAGTGCAACACAACGATATAATGGACGCATTCCCCTCCCAGAACGAGCTTACTGTCTAGAGGGCGAGACAGACATTAATAGAAATGAATCAATTAGGGATATGGACATCAGTGCTGTGGGCTGAGGGGGTTGAATAAAGGGAGCGAATTAGGGTGACGCAGAAAGGAGTGGGAGAAAAGGAAACGAGGCCTTAGTCGGAAAGGGCTTCTCGGAAGAGATGTGCCTTCAGTAAGACTTTGAAGGCGGGGGGAATAATTTTCTGTTGGATATGAAGGGGGAAGGCATTTCAGGCCAGAAGCAGGACACAGACTAGAGGTCGGCAGCGAGATAGATGAGATCGAGGTGCGACGAGTAGATCAGCGTTAGGGGAGCAGAGCGTGCAGGCTGGGCTGTAGGAGGAGAGTAGCGAGGTGAGGTCTTGTCTTATGCCGTCGAGTCGTCTTCGACCCGTAGCGTCGCCAAGGAAGCGTCTCTCCCAGAACGCCCCACCTCCGACTGCCATCGTGCCGGTAGTGGATCCGTAGAGTTTTCTCGGTGAAAATCCGGAAGCGGTTTACCCTCGCCTCCTTCCACGCAGTAAATTCGAGTCTTCGCCCCTCCCTCCCAGGCCGCTGCTGCCCAGCACAGGTGAGTTTTGACTTGTTGCAGCTGGCCTTCCACTCGCTAGCCACGGCCCGAGCTAGGAACGGAACGGATCGGCCTCTGCCTGACTCTCCCTCCTGTCGTCAGAGAAGCAGCGTGGCTCGGGGGAAAGAGCGTGGGCTTGGGAGTCAGAGGTCATGGGTTCGAATCCCAGCTCTGCCACTTGTCAGCTGTGCCCCTATGGGCAAGTCACTTGACCTCTCCGTGCCTCAGTTACCTCATCTGTAAAATGGGGATTAAGACTGCGAGCCTCACGGAGGACGACCTGATTACACTGATTACACTCTATCTGCCCCAGCGCTTAGAACGGTGCTCTGCACGTAGTAGGCGCTTAACAAATACCAACATTATTATTGTTAGTCGAGACTGATAGGGTACCGGGAGCTTTTCAGGTGGGACCCTGAGAGGGAGCGAGGTGAGGTAGGAGGCGGGGGAAGCGATTGAGTGCTTTAAAGCTGATGGTAAGGAGTTTCTGACTCAGATGGAGGTGGATGGGCAACTGGCGGAGTTTCTTGAGACGAGGGGAGGTCTGGACTGAACGTCTTTGTAGACAAATGATCCAGGTAGCGGAATAATAATGATGGTGTGATCGCTCGCGCTCAAGTGATCAGCTATTAATCATCATCAACGGTAATTATTCGGTGCAAATTGTGTGCAGAGCACGGTATTAAGCACTCGGGAGAGTGCAACACAACAGCATCGGTGTACACCAGCCTGTTCTGAGGTCCAGCTAGAGGGAGATTTACTGGGTAATGCCTAGGCTGAGACTTCTGGGGCATGAGATCGATCAGCAAAGGATCTTTCTTTCGTTCTTTCTTTGTTCATTTGATGGTGGATGGAAACCTGGCCCATTCGGAGCTGTGTCAGTGAAATGAGCCTTTAGCCTGTGAAAATACCGCCCAACCAGCAAGCGTGTTAGATCAATAACAGCCTACTCCGTTCCTATACGGAAAGACATTGTTCATCGCGCAATACTAGCCCAGCGCGCAGCTTTGTAAATCATTTAAAAAAAAAATCTTCAAACCTGAAAAGATGCTGTCGTGGCTACGAAGTCGGGATTTGCCTGTTCTCGTTCTGACGCTACCACTCCCCACCATCTCCTCTGAAAACTGAGCTGACTTTATCCACTTTCATCCGCCCTAAATAGCCGGACAGCACTATTATTCTTCTGCGTCGAGTCTTTTAACCTTATTCTTTCTTATTTATTCTGACTTCGGCTTTCTCCCCAAGTCTCTGGTTGCTCCCATCAGCCACAGACAAGCCCTCCGAACTCTCGAAACGGTGTCGAGTTTTTGAGCTTTCTCTCTCTAGGGTGTGATCTCGTCGTGGGCGGGGAATGTGTCTACCGACTCTGTTGTATTATCCTCTCCCAAGCGTTTAGTACAGAGCTCACAGGAAGTGCTAGATTAATGTTAATCTCCCGCTCTAGATTGTAAATTTGTTGCGGGCAGGGAATGTGTCTGTTGTATCGTACTCTCCCATGTGCTCGGTACAGTGTTCTGCACACAGTAAGCACTCGATAAACGCTACTGACTGACTGATCGAGCCCTTAGTGCGTGCAGAGCACTGTACTAAGCACTGGGGAGAACACGATGCGATGGAGTTGGTTCTTTGATCCCCACCCTCAACGAACTTAGAATACCCCTTTCACTCCGCCGCTCTACGGTAAACGAGGTGGTTTTTTTTAATGGTATTTGTTAAGCGTAGAATATGTGCCAGGCACTAGACTGAACTCTGAGGTAAAGACAAGCTAATCACATTGGACACCGTGGGCCTCACAGTCTTAATCTCCATTTTACAGATGAGGTAACTGAGGCCCGGAGAAGCCAAGAGACTTGCTCAAGGTCACACGGCAGACAAGTGGCAGAGCTGGGATTAGAATCCAGATCCTACTGATTCCCAGGCCGACGCTCTATCCGCTAGGCCCCTCATCGGGATGTGAGTTTGTGCGGTAATGCTAGATTGTAAGCTCCTTGTGGGCGGGGAACATGTCTACATGTCTGTCATCTTGCCCTCTCCCAATTGTTTAGTACGGTGCTCTGCACACAGTAAGTGCTCGAGAAATATGACTGAATGAATAGATACCATGGATCGATTGACTGATTGATGGAGAGAGCTGGCTTAATCCAACTCTTTTACCTGGAGCTATCTAAATTTTGTAGGACTCCCAGAGAGTTTTTACACCTTCCCAAAGGCCAGGATGTTGCCTGTATTCGCAGAGGTGCCCGCAGACTCGAGATCAGAACAGTCGCTGACCTGGGGGATGAGGGAAACTCGGAATTTCTAGAGGACGAGAGAGCAGAGGCCTGCTCTCCCATCCTAGACTGCAAACCCCTTGACGGCAGAGATCAAACCTACTGAAGGATAGAGCCCGGGCCCGGGAGTCAGGACCTCGGTTCTCGGCTCGGCCACTCGTCTGCTGATTGACCTTGGGCAAGTCATTTCACTTCTCTGGGCCTCAGTTCCCTCATCTGTAAAATGGGGATGGAGAGCGTGAGCCCCATGTGGGACAGGGACTCCGTCTGATCTATTTATCGTGTATCTAACCCAGCGTTAAGTACAGTGTCTGTCACAGAGTAAAGGCTTCACCAATACCATAAAAAAAATTGCTTGGCACAAAGGGTCCTTGAGTTCCCTTCCCAGTTCCCTGTGAAAACAAAGGCACCACTTTTGCTATAATAATAATATTACTATTTTTATAATTAAGAGCTTACTCGTTAAGAGCTTACTACGTGCCGAACCCTGTTCTAAGCGCTGGGGCTAGATACAACCCACGGAACTCAGCGGCAGAAACTGGGACGAAGGGAAGCCAGGTGCAGGGAGAAAAAAAAAGATTGGAAATAAGAGCTTCTGGGACTGCATCCCCACAAGACACAGGGGCGGCCGACTGTCGGCTGGTCCGTCGATGTACTCCTGGACAACCGGTCACTCTAGGTGGTCACTTATTATTCATGGTAAGGGCTGTTCCTTTTTAGAAATGAGGATTCAAGGATTATAACTTACTTTAGGCCCCGAGAATTGGCGAGAAAATTAGATACTCATGCCTTGAATTTTTGAAAACCCTTGCTAAAAACCTTCCGTAACTACAAGCGAGGAAATTGCTGTATTGAAATATTCATAACGAGGCACATTAAAGGACCCATATTTCTTAAAGAGCTAATTAATTCCCAGAGAAGTGATCGATCTGAGAGCCAGGCTGTGTATGCGTGTACGTGTGCGTGTGTAATGTTCACTAAATGTGAAGCATGAGAAAATAGCTAGTGACATATTTTACGTTCTCCAAACTCTGTAAGGTTAAACTCCTTCAGTGCGCTCTCAGGTATGAGTTGCGGAAGATCCGGTCTTCACTCGTTCACTCAGTCGGCATCTATTGAGCGCTTACCGTGTGCAGAGCACTGTACTGGGCCTTGGGAGAGTACAGCGCAACAATAAATGGACACAGTCCCTGCCCGGACCGAGATCACAGTCTAGAGAAAAGTAAAGTATTTCCATTAAAGCCAAGGTCGGGTATGGAGCCAGGTGCGTAGATGATGCAGAAGGGAGAGAGGGGGAGAAATAAGGGATTAATCGGGGAAGGCTTCTTGGAGGAGATGGGATTTTAATTCCGGATTCACCCTCTTCCGCGGGGCCCGTAGATAATATCACACTTTCCGGGACGCGTCTGTCGGGAACCACGTCATTTGAGGTGGTAAGGTTCTTTGTGGTAAATAGCATATCGAATCCCCACTGTGGATTCTCTAGAGGCTGGTACAGTGCTATCCCTGCTGAGGCTCAAATTGTAATTATGCTACTTAAGCAAATTACTGGGCTTAATGATAAACACCGGAGTGAAGCGACTACGAAAGTGCAAACTGTGGCTTGGGAAAGGAAGGTCCTGGCAAGTCAATAGCAGGTGTTTCCTCATGCCCCGTTTCGTTCTGACACTTCGTTGGTTCGTTCGGCGGGACCTAGTCGAACGAGCCCGAGCTTGGGAGTCGGAGGACCCGGGTCCTAATCCCAGCTCTGCCACTTGCCTGCCCGATGACCTTGGCAAGTCACTTCACTTCTCTGGGCCTCAGTTTCCTCATGTCTAAAATCAGGATTCAATCTCCGTTCTCCCTTCTGTTTAGACCGTGAGCTCCACGTGGGACAGGGACCGCATCTGATGCCAGCATTCAGTACAGCGCTCGCACATAGTAAGCTCCCCACAAGTACCGTAATAATAATACCACCGCATTTCCATTCGCCGCATTAGTTTCTGAAATCTATGTCTTGATACTGTAATGAATTAGAAGCGGGCCCAGTTCTTTGGGAAAAAACACCTTGTTATCATTACGGATGGTTCGATATCCGCTCTGGTTTCCATTCATGACCTTTATCCGAAAAATCTCCCTCAGGGGAACGAACGGCTCTTTGCCCAGACTTGAGGTTATGTAGTTCACCTACATTTTCCACCCAATTTCCCAGTGGATTCTGGAGCGAACCTCCGCCGTAACTGATGATCTACGTGTCGGACACTCCGAGAATTTAATCGTCTCATCAACTTAAAAGTGAAGCCGGACCCACATGTCTTGTAGTCTGTTCGTTTAATCAATTGTATTTACTGAGCGCTTACTGTGATTGAGTTGTAGGGAGACTTTGAAATGATAAACTTAATGTTCTTCTCTTGTTTGCTGATCAGTCAATCACTCAACCATATTTATTGAGCTCTTACTGTGGGCAGAGTTCTGTACTAAGTGCTTGGGGGAGTACAGTAGGATAGAATTGGTAATGATAATAACAATATCTGTGATATTTGTGAAGCGCTTACTCCGTGTCAGGCACTGTACTAAGCGCTGGCGTTGATACAAGCAAATCGAGTTGGACACAGTCCCCGTCCTACGCGGGTCTTACAGTCTCCGTCCCCATTTTACAGATGAGGCCCAGAGAAGTGAGGTGACTTGCCCCAGATCACACAGGAGATAAGTGGTGGAGCCAGAATCAGAACCCAAGGCCTTCTGACTCCCAGGCCCACGCTGGACACGTTCCCCGTCTCTGAGAGATATAAACCTTTCATCCAGCCTTCCGTGAGAAGCAGCGTGGCTCAGTGGAAAGAGCACGGGCTTTGGAGTCAGAGGTCACGGGTTCGAGTCCCAGCTCTGCCACTTGTCAGCTGTGTGACTGTGGGCAAGTCACTTAACTTCTCTGTGCCTCAGTGACCTCATCTGTAAAATGGGGATTAAGACTGGGAGCCCCACGTGGGACGACCCGATTCCCCCGTGTCTACCCCAGCGCTTAGAACAGTGCTCGGCACATAGTAAGCGCTTAACAGATACCAACATTATTATGATTATTATTTCCCCATATAATTTGTGGGAGGGCACCTCAAATAGATGAACTATTTAGAAAGACAAGGCCTAGGCTGGTCTCAGCTGGGTGTTTGATGGGAGGGAGGGAGTGGGGAGCAGGTTTATGAGGAGAAGATGGAGGATGGGGTGGATAGAGGAAGTTGAGGAAAACGGCAGGCCATCGCTGAGCTGCCTCCAACTTCTTCCCTCCCAGCTGCCTGGGTCGTCTCTCTAAAACCTCCCGCGGTTGCCCACGTATCCCTGGACCACACAGAAACTCCTCACCGTCGGCTGTAAGACGCTCAGTCAGTTCTCTCCTCCCTACCCGAGAGGCAATGTCACCTAACGAAAAGAGCACGGACCCGGGAGTCAGAGGCCCTGGGTTCTAACCCCGGCTCTTCCGCTCGCTTGCCGTGCGACCTTGGGTGAGTCACTCAGCTTCTCTGTCCCCCGGTTTCCCCATCTGTGCATTGGAGATTTTGTAGCTGTTCTCCCTCCTGCTTGGACTGTGAGCCCCGTTGGGGACAGGGACTGTGTCTGACCCGATTATCTTGTATCTTCCCTCATGCCTGTGACAGTGCGTGACACATAGCAAGAGTTTAACAGATACCAAAATTATTATTTATGATCACTGCTCCTTTCCCACTGCCATCCAGCCTGCACATGGCTTCTCCAACAGAACCTACTCACCCTCATCTCTCTGGCTCGTCACTCTTTCCCTCCTTTCTGGAACTCCCTTCCCTACCACATGATGATGATGATGATGGTACTTTTTAAGCGCTTACTATGTGCCAAGCACCGGGGTTGATCCCACGTGGGGCTCACGGTCTTAATCTCCATTTTACAGATGAAGGAACTGAGGCACAAAGACATTAAGTGACTTGCCAAAGTCAAACAGCTGACCAGTGGTGAAGCTGGGATTAGAACCCACGACCTCTGACTCCCAAGCCCGGGCTCTTTCCACTGAGCCACGCTGCTGGTGAGACGAGCGCCGCAATGGACATTTGTGTGCGGAGCACTAATTGGGAGCACTGTACTGAGCACTTGGGAAAATACAATACACCTGATTTGGGAGGTGTGATCTTTGCCGTAAGGATCTTCCGGTCTACGGGGAGCTTATCATCAGAAGTCTACCTATAACACAGAGAACTATATTTTGCACTTGGAATCATATTTTCCGAGGAAAAGCTGCAGTTTCTGCCCTTGGAAAGCTTACAGTCCGGTGGGAGTAATGTGAAAAATGTTCAGTGTAAACTGGAACTGAAGATACTCCCCCCGAGGAAGGGATAATTCATCTGTTCAACGGAAGCTATCGGGTAAAGTGAAAAAATGGCGGAACATATATTTATTATTCCCAGAGAAAGTATCACCGCCGGGGAAATACCCGAACTATATACCTAGAAAGGGGAAGGAGATAAGAAAGCATCAAATTATTCTTCCACATCTTAAATATGTAAGGTGCGCTCCTCGCACGGTCCGTGTCAATGAATTATATGTCATAAATTATTTATCTTAATGCCTGTCTCCCCCTCTAGATTGTTGACTCGTTGTGGGAAGAGAACACGTCCTCCAAATCTGTTGTATTGTACTCTCTCAAGCACGTAGTACGGCGCTCTACAGGAAGCGTTCAATAAATACCGCTGACGAAGACAGTCGAGCAGCAGGCTGTACAGGAAGTAAATCCCGTCACATTTCGGTCACGTAAAATCTTGGCACGGACAGTCGCGGAATTCAGCGAGGGCATAATGAGGTGAAAGGAATTTCCCTATTAATCAAGCATTAACCAATGTTTAGAAAATGCTGCGGACAGCCATTTAAAATGGATGTTTCCGAGGGAGAAACCCAGTTTAGGCGTAGCCACTGCCTGTGAGATAAATCTGCAGCTGAAATCTCATGACTGCTCCGGAGAGGAAAGCTATCGACGATTTGCCGTGGGTGATGGGAACTGATGCTCGTTCGGAGAGTGTAGGAATCCGTTTACCTTTCTGTCGAGGGTGCTCCGGTTTTGGAGTTTGTTATGGGATCGCGTGAGCGTTGAGAGAGCTCTGGTGGCATGGAGAGAATGAGATTCTGCCACGTCGCCAGGATTAGACACCTCTCCAACTCCGAAGGAGAATAGATAAAATCGAAAGGGGGGATTTCCTTTCAATGCCATGTTAAAATCACATCTCCTCCAAGTGGCCTTCCCCGATTAAGCCCTCTTCCCCCCCCCCCCCACACCCTCTCTCTTCTGCGTCGTCTACGCGCTGGGATCTGTCCCCTTTAAACACTTGATATTCACCCCAACCTCGGGCCTGCAGCCCTCACGTGCGTCTCCATAATTCATTTATTTACATTGTCCGTCTCAGCTTCTGGACTGGAAGCTCGTTGCGGGCAGGGACCGTGTCAACCGATTCCGTTACGTCGTACTCTCCCGGGCACTTAGCACAGAGCCCTGCACACGGTAAGCGTTCGATAAAGAGCACCGATCGAATGATCGGATCGATCGATCCATCGATCGCTGGTTGATCGATCGAACGCTCCTGGCGCTTCTAGGGCCGACCTGTGAAGACCCGCCCGTGATAGCCTCACGGGTTTACCTCGGCTGCCGCCGTTTTGTCTCGGGGGATCGCCGATCGGCATTCGGCCGTCTCTGAGCGTGTCCCCCTTCTCTCCCTTAATTTCATTCCTTTAACCCTGATTCTACTTCCCGTGAACCGAGCCAACCGATTCGTCGGCTCTCATACCGCTTTCACGTTTCATTTTTAATCAATTCATCAGGATTGATATTCTCGGCACCTTTCTCATTTATAGTTCTTAGACTTCACATTTCCAGGTGTCCTCATTTCCCATTCTCCTTACATTTGAAACACGCTTCGCCTCTTTCAGAGGATTCGTTTTACGTGGAGCAATCTCCATCTTGGTTTCATTTGCTCTGCCACGGGGATTTTGACCCCCTCCCTTTGCCGCCTCACTTCTCCCGCCATCAAACCCTTATTAAAATCACATCTACTCCTAGAGGTTTTCGCCAGTTAAACCCTCTTCCGCATCATCTATGTACTTGGGCATTTGATATTCGCCTCACCCTCAACCCCTCAGCGCCTACGTACATATCTATAAATTATATATTACAAAGCATTCATTTATCTCGACGTCCGTCTCCCGCTCCGGACCGTGAGCTAAAGATGGGCAGGGAATGGGTCTGCCAATCTGGTGCACTTTCCCAAGCAGAAGTGCCGTGTTCTGCTCCCAGTAAGCGCTCAATAAATACCACCGATGACGATGCTGAACCTGAACCTGGTTGGGGGGGGGGGGGGGGCGCGGTGAGGATTCAGGATCTTATCCTTCCCCTCTGACGCTTTCCAGAAAGCTCTCGGGCGCCGGTTGAGATTGAAACCGATTTACCTGCTGGAAATCTGAACCGGGAACAGCCGGTCTAAGCCCCTGCCCGGAAGGAGCTCGCAGTCTAGAGTCAGAGTGCCCGTTCTGTTTGGGATTCGTTCACGAATGCGTGGCACCCTTTGTTCTCTCCTCGATCCCCCGACCTCGATCCGGTGCCAGTTTTGGCCAGGGAGGGTAAGCGAGACTCTGAAATCGGGGTGGGGATGAGCGGAAGGCTTCGGGGAGGCCGGGATTCCCAGGACATTTCGCTCGGGTGACTTTAGGCCGGGAAATCTGCCCAGCTCCGACCGCCCCCATTCGCTCCTTTTGTTTGTTTTTTGTCTTTATGGTATTTAAGTGTCTACGGGAAGAGCCTGGGCTTCGGGGTCAGGGGTCGTGGGTTCGACTCCCGGCTGTGCCACCTGTCAGCTGTGTGACCTCGGGCGAGTCACTTCACTTCTCTGTGCCTCGGTCACCTCATCTGTAAAACGGGGATTAACCGCGAGCCTCGCGTGGGACGACCCGATCAGCCTGGATCACCCCCAGCGCTTAGAACGGTGCTCTGCACATAGTGAGCGCTTAACAGATACCAACATTATCATTATTATTACTATGTGCCCAGTACTAGAGAACGGTGCTCTGCCCACAGTAAGCGCTTAACAAATACCATCACTATTATTAGTATTACCGGGATAGAGACAAGCTAATCAGGTTGGACGGTCTTTATCCCCATTTCACAGAAGAGGTAACTGAGGCCCAGAGAAATGAAGTGATCTGCCCAAGGTCACGCAGCAGAGACGCGGTGGAGGAGGAATTAGAACCCAGATCCTTTAGACTCCCAGGCCCGGAAGCTACCCACTAGACCCCGCTGGCCTGTTTTTCTTTTATGGCTTTTGGTAAGCGCTGACTATGTGCTAGGCACTGTACTAAGTGCTGGGGTGGATGCAAGCTGATCAGGTTGGATACAGTCCCTGTCCACACGGGGCTCCCAGTCTTAAAACCCATATCACAGATGAGGTAACTGAGCCACAGAGAAGTGAAGTGACTCGCCCAAGATCCCAAAGTGGCACAGCCAGGATTATGGGAAGCAGCAAGGCCTAGCGGATGGAGTCCGGGCCTAGCAGTCGGAAGGACCTGGGTTCTAATCCCAGCTCTGCCACCTGGCTGCCGTGTGACCTTGGCCCAGTCACCTCACTTCTCTGGGCCTCAGTTCCCTCATCCGTAAGATGGGGGTGAAGACTGTGAGTCCTGTGTGGGACAGGGACTGTGGATAGCCTGATTGTCTTGTACCTACCCCAGCGCTTAGAACAGCGCCTGGCACATCGTAAGCACTTAACAGGTATCATTATTATTACTATTACTTCATTTCTGTGGGCCTCGGTCACCTCTTCTGTAAAATGGGAATTGAGACTGTGAATCCCATGTGGGACGGGGACAGCGTCCGACCTGATTACCTTGTATCTTCCCCAGCTGTTAGAACGGTTAATGAAATAGACACTTAACAAACGCCATTATCATTAGAGAAGCAGCGTGGCTCGGTGGAAAGGGCCCGGGCTGGGGAGTCAGAGGTCCTGGGTTCGAATCCCGGCTCCGTCACTTGTCAGCCGTGTGACTGTGGGCGAGTCACTTCACTTCCGTAAAGTGACCTCCTCCGTAAAGTGGGGATTAAGGCCGTGAGCCCCACGTGGGGCAACTTGATTCCCCCGTGTCTACCCCAGCGCTTAGAACGGTGCTCTGCACGGGGTAAGCGCTTAACAAATACCAACATTATAATTATTATCATCATTAGCTGTAAGATGGGGCTTAAGAATAATGTGAACCCCTTGTGGGACAGCGACCGTGTCCGACCTGATTATCTTGTATCTGCCCCAGCGCTTGCAGCTGTGCTTGGCACATAGTAAGTGCTTAACAAGTACTAATATCATCAGTCGTATTATTAATAAAATCCAAGTCCTTCGGACTTCCAGAGGCGGAATCTGTCCACCGGGCCTCGCTGCTTCTCGCACGGGGCCGCTTGGCTGGATCCAAACCCCTCCCACACACTCCGTCATTCACTCATTCATTTATTCATTCAATTGTGTCTATTGAGTGCTTCCTGGGTGCAGAGCACTGTACTGAGCGCTTGGGAGACTGCAGGAGAGAAGCAGCGTGGCTCAGTGGAAAAGAGCCCGGGCCTGGGAGTCAGAGGTCATGGGTTCCGATCCCGGCTCCGCAGCCTGTCAGCTGTGTGACTTCGGGCGAGTCGCTTAACTTCTCTGGGCCTCAGTTCCCTCACCTGTAAAATGGGGATTAAGACTGTGAGCCCCACGGGGGGGGGGGGGGGGGGGGCAACCTGATCCCCTTGTAGACTCCGCATCGCTTGGAACGGTGCTTGGCACATAGTAAGCATTTAACGGATACCATCATTATTAGAGAAGCAGCGTGGCACAGTGGAAAGAGCATGCGGGAGTCCGAGGTCACGGGTTCAGGTCCCGACCCAGCCGCTTGTCAGCTATGTGACTTTGGGCAAGTGGCTTCACTTCTCTGTGCCTCAGTGGCCTCATCTGTAAAATGGGGATTGAGACCGTGAGCCCCACTTGGGACAACGCACTCACCTCGTATCCTCCCCAGCGCTCGGAACAGTGCTTTGCACATAGTAAGCGCTCAACCAATACCAACATTATTAAAACGGGGATTAAGACTGTGAGCCCAGGGGGACAACCCGATCACCTCGGATCCTCCCCGGCGCGTAGAGCGGTGCTTTGCACCTAGTAAGCGCTTAATAAACGCCATCACCGTTATCACTGTTATTATGATTATTTTTATTATTACAATACAACAACAAACGGACACGTTCCCCGCCCACGGTGTGATATAATCTAATATTATTATATCGTGATTATTCTATTACATCATGGATTACATGCAACATACCATAATATAGTTTTATTACATTATATTATGTTATTATTGATATCATATAATTATATATTTAATTTACACATCATTTTATGATCGTTATATGATTATTATAGGTCATACAACATTATATAATATTTCTATTATATTGATATAACATAACATAATATGCTATGACGATGTATGATATAATTATATTATGCTGATATTATGATAATATTATGTTATCGTTAATATAATATAAAATAACACGATGATTATATATTATATATTTGATTTATAGATAAGTATATAATTATCATTGCGTGTGATTGTATATTATATGATAATGCCATATAATATGATGAGTATATTATATTGATATAATGTAATGTAACATGACAATATATAATATAATGTAATGATATTATGTTGTATATCGTTATATATTATATTAATATTATATCGATATAATGTGATGTTGTTCTATCGTATTATATTATATTGATATGATGTAATATAACATAATACAACAATATATCATGTGATATAATGATATTATGTTGTATATCATTATATTGCTATCATATTACATCAATATAATGGGATATTATCATATCGTATTATGTTGCATGATATCATATTGATATAACGTAATATAACATAATATAACAATATATCATGTAATATGATGCTATTTTTATGTTGTATATCATTATATATTCTATCGATATGATATCAATATAATGCCATATTATTATATCGTATTATGTTATATTACAGCCACGGAAGATGCTATATCATTAGCTCCCATATGATATTATATAGTATTATATTATGGTGTGTGCTATGATATCAATAATAATATATTGACTATGATACATTAAAATAAACGAATTAACGTCCAGGGTGGACATTGATACACCTAAATAAGCGGGGAAACGAACGGATGAGTCGGTAAGCGGACAGATCTATCAGCAGACGTAGAAACTTCCACGGGCCCCGAGGGGAGGCGGCCGGGTGCCACGCGCGCGCGCGCCCCCCGCCGGCTCGCGCCTCTCCCCTCCGGGCGCGTGCCTCGCCCTCTCCCCCCCGCCGCCCCCCCCCCCGAAGCCCCGCCCCCTCCGCCCTGCCATTGGTCCCCTCCCCAGGCCGGGCGGGGAATCCTCGCTCCCCATTGGCCGCCGGCGCCGTCGCTCCCCGCCCCTCCCGCGGGCGCTTCTGGGAAAGGTAGTCCGGCGGCCTCCGGGGAGGCGGCGGCCGCCGCCGTCGTGAGGAAGGTGAGTGGGGGCGGCGGCTATTTGTTGGACGCCCCGCTCGCTTGCCGGACCCCCTCCTCCTGGAAGCCTCCCTCTCCTGCCCCTTTCGGGCCTGTTGATCGTGTGCTGAGCGCTGGGCTAAGCGCTTGGAAGCCACCGTGATGGCCGGGGGGGGGGGCTGCGCACCCTGGCTGCTCCGCCTGCCACCTGTGTCGTCGTCATGATAAGGATCATGATCATATTTAAGTGCTTACTACGTGCCGAGCACCGTTCTGAGCGCTCCGGGGGAGGATACCAGGTGATCAGGTGGTCCCACGTGGGGCTCACGGCCTACATCCCCGTGATACAGATGAGGGAACCGAGGCCCGGAGAAGTGAAGCGACTTGCCCGAAGTCACACAGCTGGCAAGCGGCGGAGCTGGGATTAGAAGAATAATAATAACGATGATGGTGGTGGTAGTGGTATTTGTCAAGCGCTTACTATGTGCCAAGCACTGTTCTAAGCGCTCTGGGGGGATGCCAGATGATGAGGCCGTCCCCCGTGGGGCTCACGGCCTTCGTCCCCATTATACAGATGAGGGAACCGAGGCCCGGAGAAGTGAAGCGACTTGCCCGAAGTCACACAGCTGGCAAGCGGCGGAGCTGGGATTAGAAGAATAATAATAACGATGATGGTGGTGGTATTTGTTAAGCGCTTACTATGTGCGAAACGTTGTTCTAAGCGCTCTGGGGGGATGCCAGATGATGAGGCCGTCCCCCGTGGGGCTCACGGCCTTCGTCCCCGTTATACAGATGAGGGAACCGAGGCCCGGAGTAGTGAAGCGACTTGCCCGAAGTCACACAGCTGGCAAGCGGCGGAGCTGGGATTAGAAGAATAATAATAACGATGATGATGGTGGTATTTGTTAAGCAGAGTAAGCGCTCAGTAAACGCCATCGAACGAAAGAACGAACGAAAAGGATCGGTGGACTCATTCCCTGCCCGGAAGAGGCGGTCGGCTTAGCCGTGGGAGGGGAGACACGGAGAAAAATACGACGTAGTCCAGTAAAACGTCTGTTCCCGCGGTTCGGTAAATGCCGACAAGGTGCCGGGCGTCGTACCGAGTCCCCCCCGGGGGCGCGGAGACGTCGGTCGGACACGGAGACCCCCCGATGGAGCTGGGATCGGAGTCAGGCCGTTGCCGGTCGCGGCCGTGAAATCTGACTTTTTTGCCGTCGAGGCCTTCCCTCCCCGTTTACGGTTCCCCGGTGACCCTGTCGGGGAACCGGAGCCCGAAAATCTGGATCGCGTCGGCGGGGGATGGATCCGCTCGCTGTTGTATCGCACTCTCCCGAGTGCTCGGTACAGTGCTCCGCCCACGGTAGGCGCTCAGTAAATCGGATCGAAGACGGTGGTAACTTCTCCCGGTCTTGCAGGTCCCACAGTTGCAATTTAACGGGCTGGCAGGGAACAGAATTTAGAAAGCAGCCCTGGCTCGGTCAGTGAACTCTCGTTGGCGAGGGGAGGCGGTGCGGTCGAGTGGATAGAGCACGGGTCCGGGAGTCGGAAGGACTTGGGTTCTAATCCCACCGCACCACTTGCGTGCAGCGTGGCCCGGTGGAAAGAGCCCGGGCTTTGCGGTCAGAGGCCGTGGGTCCGAATCCCGGCTCCGCCACCTGTCGGCCGTGGGACCGTGGGCGGGTCGCTCGGCTGCTCTGGGCCTCAGTTCCCTCATCTGGAAAATGGGGATGAAGACCGCGAGCCCCACGTGGGACCACCCGATCCCCCTGTGTCCACCCCAGCGCTTCGAACGGTGCTCTGCACCTAGTAAGCGCTTAATGATAATAATAATAATAATGTTGGTATCTGTTAAGCGCCCGCTAGGTGCCGAGCACCGTTCGAAGCGCTGGGGTGGACACAGGGGGATCGGGTCGTCCCACGTGGGGCTCCCGGTCTTCATCCCCATTTTACAGATGAGGGAACCGAGGCACCGAGAAGTTAAGTGACTCGCCCAAAGTCACACAGCTGACAAGTGGTAGAGCCGGGGTTCGAACCCAGGACCTCTGACTCCAAAGCCCGTGCTCTTTCCAGTGAGCCACGCTGCTTCTCACAGAGACCGACGTTATTCTAAGGACCTGGGTTCCGATCCCACTCCTCCACTCGTGCGGTACGTGGCCTTGGGCGAGTCACTTGGCTTCTCTCGGCCTCGGTTACCTCATCTGAAAATTGGGGATTACCGCCCGGGAGCCCAGTGTGGGACGTGGACTCTGTCAGGTTATCTAGTCTCTGCCCCAGGGTTTAGTACAGTGCCTAGCCCAAAGTAAGCGCTTAACGGATACCTTTAAAAAAAAAAAGAAGCAGCGTGGCTCGGTGGCAAGAGCCCGGGCTTGGGAGCCAGAGGTCACGGGTTCGAATCCCGGCCCCGCCGCTTGCCAGCTGCGTGACTCGGGGCAAGTCACTTGGCTTCTCTGTGCCTCAGATACCTCATCTGTCAAATGGGGATTAAAACTGTGAGCCCCGAGCGGGACGAGCTGATCGCCCTGTATCCTCCCGGCGCTTAGAACAGTGCCCTGCGCCTAGTCAGCGCTTAACAAATACCCCCGTCATTAAATACCTGATACGGTCCTCGGCCCGTAGCTGATGCTCAGCACAGAGCGCCCCCGGTCAGATCTGTGTTTTCGCCCCCAGAAGAGGCCCGTGAAATAGTTCTGTCTACAACCCGCGGATTGCCACCCAAAACCGAAGAGAACAAGTGGATTTTAAAATGCCGACGGCGTATTTCGCTCTCAGACCGTTGCTACAAAATTTTGAACGATGAGTAACTCACACACCCCTAGCTTCCCCGCTAGACCCTAGCCGTAGAAGATCACGAGAGCGGACGTTCCCAATCCGCCGAAGAAACCGGGCGGTTTGATCATTGACGGGTTTCCCCGATTTTGCCAGTGACCCCGAGTTGCAGTTTTTTAAGGAAACCCCTTCGTCGAGCAGCCGAAGTTGTCTGAAGAGGTGTTCGTCGGTGTCATTCTCCGTCTCCATACTGCTCAAGATCAGAAGTTCATTTCCTGAGTCGCCCAAGGCTCAGAAATCTCTGGCACCGTTTCGCCCCTCCGTCGGCGGCGGTATCTTTCTAGTCCCGGCCCCTCCGCCCGTCCGCTGTGTGACCTTGGAGAAGTCATTTGCCTCCTCTGGGCCTCGGTTACCTCGACTGTAAAGCGGGGAGGGAGACCGAGCCCCGCTCGGGGCGGGGACTCTGTCCTCCCAGTTTGCCTGGATCCACCCCAGGGTTTAGTACAGTGCCTGGCACGTCAGAAGTGCTTAAGAAAAGCCCCAAATTATTATTTTTATGGCTATTCTCGGTGCCTCGGTTCCCTCGTCCGTAAAAATAATAATAACGATGGCATCTGTTAAGCGCTTACTACGTGCGAAGCACCGTTCTAAGCGCCGGGGGGGGGGGGGGGTACAAGGTAACAGGTCGCCCCACGTGGGGCTCACAGTCTTCATCCCCATTTTACAGTTGAGGGAACTGAGGCACAGAGAAGCGACTTGTCCCGCGTCACCCGGCCGGCGGGCGGCGGAGCCGGGATTCGAACCCGTGACCTCCGAGTCCCTAGCCCGGGCTCTTTCCACTGAGCCACGCTGCTTCTCTAAATGGGGATGAAGACTGCCGGCCCCATGTGGGACGGGGACTGACTCCAACCTGATTAGCTTGTGTCGGGCCCAGCGCGCGGCACATAGTAAGCGCTCGACAAACACCGTAAAAAACCCACCAGCAGCAAGATTGGGTTCACGCCATTCTCCCCCCGTGAAATGGATCTCCCCAAATGACTCTTGCCTCAGGACCTATGTTATTTAAGGGCTGCTTAAGGCAAGTCGTGCCTTCCTGCTATAAGGTGGAGTGTAAGCGACGCGTCTTCGTGAGTAGACTGACGGAGTTCTTTCCAGGTGCGGGCGGGGCGGCTCTTTCCCCGTGCTCACGGATTCCTTCCTTTCAGTTATGCCGACGGGCTCCCGGGCGATATTTCCGTCTTTCATCCCATTTCTTGAATTTTTCACACCCGCTTCGACTCCGCCGATTTGAAACCCGCCCCGTGATTCCCGGGGTTGAGCCGCGGCGGGTGAAAAAGGCCCTATTTGCCGGTGGAGTCTCTTGCTCCCTAACAGCCCACCCCGAGAATAGAGAAGCCGCGTGGCTCAGCGGAAAGAGCCCGGGCTTTGGAGTCGGGGCTCGTGAGTTCGAATCCCAGCTCTGCCGCTCGTCGGCTGTGCGACCGTGGGCGAGTCACTTAACCTCTCTGGGCCTCGGTTCCCTCGTCTGTAAAACGGGGATTAAGACCGTGAGCCCCGCGTGGGACGACCCGATCCCCCTGCGTCTACCCCGGCGCTTAGAACGGTGCTCGGCACATAGCGAGCGCTTAACGGATACCAACGTTAGTATTATTATTATTATTATTATCGTTAGATTATGGAATAAGATGCCCGAACCTATTTCTTTTTTTAACCACGGTAACAAGTGGCATCTTTAACGGGCCCCGCGTCTCTCGAACTCTTTCCGCGGCCGGACGACGGATACTCTTCCCGTTGTTCAGGGGAGGTTCTCGCTCCGAGCTCGAGGAAGATAGCCGGGAGAGTCAGAATTATGCACCGGAGATGTGTAAACGGCGGGTAAGTCCATCCGTGTGCAGAGGTGTGTGGGGAACGACGTCGGTATGCGTCTTTCGAATTCGAGAGCCGCATTCTTCCTTCCGGACGGCCCGCTACGATTCCCACCGGCGCCCCCGGGGAGCTGCCCGTCCTCCGGTCCGCTCCGGCCGCTTCCCCCGCCACGCTGAGCGGGGAGACGGGGAAGGAAGCGCCTGCTTGGAAACCCCACGGCACTCTGTGCGCGCATCTTTACATTCTCCGTCGTGAGTTATTCGTATTTATGGCTGTCTCCCCCCGTGGACCGTGAGCTCGTCAGCGGGCGCGGTCCTCGCCGAGGATTCTCACGGACAGTTGTTCTCCCGCCCCTCGGCCCTTTCCTCCTCTCCCCCTCCCTCCTACCTCCCCCCGCTTTGCTCCCTTTATTCACCCCCCCCCCCCGCCGTAATTGATCTGTAATTTATTTACGTTCATGCCCGTCTCCCCCACTTCCGGTCTGTAAACTCGCCGTGGGCAGGAAATCTGCTTACTGCCGTGCCGTACTCTCCCGAGCGCCCACTCCGGTGCCCTGCGCGCAGTAGGCGCTCGGTAAATACAAAATATGAACGTTTATCGGGCGCCCGCCCTACGCTCGGCCTCGCACGAGGCTGTTGGGGGCTTACAGGACGCCCGAGGTGGTCGACGTGCTCCCTGCCCACGGGGAGTTTATAGCCTGACGAGGTCGTGCAGCGAGAACCCCTCTAATCCCGGCTCCGCCGTTTGCCGGGTGACCCTGGGCAAGCCACTTCACTTCTCTGGGCCTCATCTGGAAAATGGGGAGCGCGACTGGGAGCCCCACGTGGGACAGGGACCGCGTCCACCCTTCTATCCACCCCGGCGCTCAGAACGACGCCTGACGCCCCGTGAGCGCTCGGTAACCGCCGCCGTTATTAATCGGAGCGTAAGTCTCACCCGGGGCTCGGTCATCTTGTGTCTACCGCGGCGCTCGGTACAGTGCCGGGCGCGTGGTAAGGACGCGTATCGCAGATATCAGATGTCGCAGGTAACGGCACGGTCAATACGATTTGGGGATGGTCCGTGTCTGTCTGCGACCCTTTTACCCTAATAATAATAATAACGTTGGGATTTGTTCAGCGCTTACTACGTGCCGAGCACCGTTGTAAGCGCCGGGGCGGATACGGGGTCGTCGGGTCGTCCCGCGTGAGGCTCACGGTTAATCCCCATTTTCCAGATGAGGTCACCGGGGCCCGGAGAAGCGAAGTGACTCGCCCACGGTCACCCGGCCGACGAGCGGCAGAGTCGAACCCGTGACCCCTGACCCCCGAGCCCGGGCTCTTTCCACCGAGCCGCGCTGCTTCCCCCGAGGGGCTTCAACCCGGAGGACGGGAATCGGGGCCGGCGTCCCCGGTCCCGTAGGCCGGGAGCCGCACGGGACCGTGTGTCCGCCCCGGCGCCCGTTCCGATCTTAGGCGCGGTCCTGACGCCGGCCGAGTACCCCGGCCATTCGGCGTTTTCAGCTTCCACCCAGACCGGCATCCTGCAGGCTCCGCTGCGCTAGAGAAATAACGGATGAAGAGGGAGATGGCGATAGAGAGCGATCCGCAAACTTTGGGGAGAGAATTCCGGCGCGGAGATTCTCCCGGAATCAACAGGCATCGTTCCCACTGACGCATCAGGGGCCGAGAGAGCGCGAGGGCGCGGCGGTGCGCAAGGGGAAGGAAGAACAGCTTGTTGGGAGAACGTGCGTATCATTTAAAAGTGCGATTAGGTCGTAATAGATATTTCGCTCTTTCCGATTGGAACCCACAGCAGAACATCCCTTTTATCTTTATAAGGTTCCCTGGTCGCACGCGCTCGCTTCGCTCGGGGGCCTTTAACGCCCCTCTGTTAAAGCGATGAGATTCACACTCCCGAACCGCCGACGGGACTGTTTTCGTCTTCACGGTACCGGTCGTGCCGAGATCACGCCGACGGTCGGAACCTCCGCCGGCTGAAACCGAGCCCGGGGTCTCATCTCGGACAACCCCGACGGGCGTTATTCCGTCG
This sequence comes from Ornithorhynchus anatinus, assembly GCF_004115215.2. Taxonomy (NCBI): domain Eukaryota; kingdom Metazoa; phylum Chordata; class Mammalia; order Monotremata; family Ornithorhynchidae; genus Ornithorhynchus; species Ornithorhynchus anatinus. The sequence continues at coordinate 22,241,349 of NC_041746.1, forward strand.
GGACAGGTCCGAGGCGAAACCCGGCCCGACGGAATGACGGTCATCCCGGTGTTGGTTAGGCGCCTACTAGGTACTGAGAGCCGGGGTAGGCGGTAGACGACGAGGTCCACGTGGGGCTCCCGGTCTAGGTCGGAGGCGCCGGATCCCCGTTTTGCCGCCGAGAGAGGCGAAGCGACTTGCCCGAGCTCGCCTCCGCGGGTGGGATTAGAACCCGGGTCCTCCGACCCCCGGGCCCTTGCCCTCTCCACGGGGCCGCGCTACGTCCTGGAGACAGCGAACGCCGTCGAGGCGAACGGCGGGGCCGCGTGCAACCGACGGTAGAGCCGGCGTCCGTATTTTAGTCCCGCTGACACCTGTCTCTCCCTCCAGACTGTAAGCTCGCTGTGGGCAGGGAACATTTCGGTTATTCTGTCGTATCGTCTTTCGGATTAGCCTGTGAGCCCGCCGACCGGGCGGGGATCGTCAGCGCGGCTCGGTGGGAAGAGCCCGGGCTCGGGGGTCGGAGGTCACGGGTTCGACTCGCGGCTCCGCCACGCGTCAGCCGTGCGACCGTGGGCGGGTCGCTTCGCTTCCCTGTGCCTCGGTGACCTCGTCTGGAAAATGGGGATTAACCGGGAGCCTCACGCGGGCCGACCCGATGGCCCCGTGTCTCCCCCGGCGCTTAGGACGGTGCCCTGCGCCTCGTAAGCGCTTAACAGATAGCGACGTTATCGTCGTCTCTCTCCGCTGCCGAATCGTATGTTTCCAGTGCCTGGTACGGCGCTCTGCGCGTAGTAAGCGCTCGGTGAATGCTGTTGAGCGAATGAATGCGTGTTTTCCCGCCCTGCACACAGCAGACACTCAGTAGATTCCACCGAGTGATGGATCGGTCGGTAGACACCGTGCTCCCTCCCCTCGAGGAGCTTGGGGCAAAGGCTCCCGAGGGCCAAACCCAGAAAGGAGTGGCGACGACAGAGCTGGCTTCGATGTTTTCTCCGTACGCACGCGGACAGAAGCCGAACGGAGGCTGGTTGTACGTCCCCGAAGGGTGGAAGTGGATTCCTGCAGTCGTATCTGTTGAGCTCTTACCTGGAGCGGAGCGCCGTACCGAGCGCTTGGGAGAGCACCCTACGACAACGGACACGTTCCCTGCCCACGACGACCGCACGGCCTAGACAGGTGCGCGCGTGTCCTCCGGGGTCCGCCGTCCTCAGAGGTCTCCCGTAGAGCCGACGTCAGTTCGGCGATCCGCTCCTCTTTGGAAAACGGCATTTGCTAAGCGCTTACGATGTCCCGGCCGCTGTCGGAGGCCTCTCGTGACTGATGACATTCAGTGGTATCTGTTAGTGACGGTGGTGTCCGTCAAGCGCTCACTACGGGCGGAGCGCTGTTCTGAGCCCCCGGGGGAGACACGGGAACCGGGTCGTCCCACGTGGGGCTCCCGGTCTTCATCCCCATTTTACGGATGAGGGAACCGAGGCTCAGAGAAGCGAAGGGACTCGCCCGCCGTCACGCAGCGGACGGGCGGCAGAGCCGGGAGTCGAGCCCGTGACCTCCGACTCCGAAGCCCAGGCCCTTTCCACCGAGCCGCGCTGCTTCCCCGCAGCTTTATCGAGCGCTTACTGTGCGCGGGGCACCGTACCAAGCGCTTGGAATGGACAATAGTACGGACACTCCTAAATGATAGTTACGGCATTTGAGAGCTTACTGTGAGCCAGGCCTGAACTTAAACGACGGGGTGGATTCGAGCAAATGGAGTTGGACGCGGTCCCCGCGCCCGCGTGGGGCTCGCGGGCTCAGTCCCCGTTTTACGGACGAGGGAACCGAGGCCCAGAGAAGCCAGGTGGCTTGACCGAGGACCCACAGCGGACAGGTGGAAGAGCCGGGATCAGAACCCACGACCTTCCGACGTGTCTGCTGTCCCCGGGCCTCGGTTCCCGACGTCTGTGGGACGGGGATCGATAGTGACAATGCCGGCGTCTGTTAGGCGCTTACTCTGTGCGGGGCACCGTTCTGAGCGCCGAGGGAGATACGGGGCAACGGCGTCGCGTCCCACGTGAGGCTCACGGTCAATTCCCGTTCTCCGGATGAGGGAGCCGAGGCCCGGAGAAGCCGAGCGACTCGCCCGCGGTCGCCCGGCCGACGAGGGGCGGAGCCCGGGATCCGGACCCGTGACCCCTGACTCCCAAGCCCGGGCTCCTTCCGCTGAGCCGCGCCGCTTCAAAATCCGCGTGCGCTCGGTGGGACAGGGACCGGGTCCCGCCCGATCAACCTGAATCTCCCCCACCGCTCGGAAGGCCGCTCGGCGCACAGCGAGCGTCGAGTCACTTCCCCTCTCCGGGCCTCGGTGACCTCGTCTCTAAAATGGGGATTGAGACCCCGAGCCCCGCGTGGGACCACCTGATTCCCCTGCGTCTACCCCAGCGCTCAGAACGGTGCTCTGCGCATAGTAAGCGCCTAGCAAATACCAACATACCGTTATCACGCTTAGAATTAATCGTTCTCACCGGTCTGCTCTCTCTCCCGGTGGTCAGGGAGCGGCAGGATGGAGGCCCAGAGGTGGTACCTGAAAACGTCCAAGGTGGCTTTGGCGATCGCCGTCATCCGCTCCAAGCCGCCCGGGAGGTCCAGCGGAGAGCACGTGCGGCTCCTGGCCGAACTCGTGGCGGGGCCCGACAGCCTGTGGAGAGCCAGAGTCTCCGCCCTGGAAGCCCAAGTTCTCCAGCTGCGCCGGGAGGTTCTTTCCAGCGGGATCCGTTCCGGCGCCCGCCGGGGGAACGGTAAGCGCGGGCGGGAGAGGCCGGCGGAGGCTCGTTCATTCGGCGGCGTTTACTGAGCGCTCGCTACCGGACCGGGCGCTCGGAACGGACAGACGGGCCACGGCTCGAGACGGTCCCCGCCCTCCGACGGGCTCACGGTCCGATCCGGGGAGACGGGCCGACGAGAACGACGGCGACAGATAGGATCGAGGGGGAGGGCGTCCCACCGGAACGGCGGCGGATAGAATCGGGGCGACGGACATCTCGTCCCACAAAATCAATAGGGCGATGGAGACCCGGACGGCCGAGCCCGACGGGTACGGCGGGGGTGGGACGGGAGAGGGGGAGGAGAGGGTTGAGCCGCGGAGAGGTGAAGGGGGAGGGTAGAGGGAGCGGAGGGAAGGAGCGGGGAGCTCAGTGTGGGAAGGCCTCTCGGAGGAGGTGAGCTCCAAGTGGGGATTCGAAGAGGGGAAGGGAATCAGATGGTCGGAGGAGGGAGGGCGTCCCGGGACCGCGCGAGGACGCGGGCCGGGGGCCGACGGCGGGCCGGGCGAGAACGGGGGACGGCGAGGGGGCGGGCGGCGGAGAGAGAGGAGGGAGGAGAGGTAGGAGGGGCCGAGGTGACGGACGGCCTCGGGGCCTAGAGTACCGGCGGAGCGGATGGAGGCCGGGCCCGGGGCGAAGGGAGGCGTAGCTCGGAATCCCGGCTCCGCCGCTCTCGTTCAGTAGTCAGTATTTATTGAGCGCTCGCTATGTGCGGAGCGCTGTACTGAGCGCTCGGGATGGACAGATCGCATGTACAAACGTACGCTCGTCTGCGGGGCGACCTCGGGCGGGTCACCCGGCTTCCCCGGACCTCAGCGATCTCATCTGTAAAGCGGGGACGAAGACCGTGAGCCCCGCTGGGCCGTGGACAGGGTCCGACCCGATCGCCCCGTCTCCGCCGCGGCGCTCAGTACGGTGCCCGCTCTCGGTGAGCGCTTGAGAAGCAGCGTGGCCCGGTGGAGAAGGGCCCGGGCTTCGGAGTCAGAGGTCGTGAGCTCGACTCCCGGCTCTGCCGCTCGTCAGCCGTGCGACCGCGGGGGCGGGTCACTCGGCCTCTCTGTGCCTCGGTTACCTCGTCTGGAAAACGGGGGGTTAACCGTGAGCCTCACGTGGGACGGCCCGATGAGCCCGTATCTCCCCCGGCGCCCGGGACGGTGCTCGGCGCACAGCGAGCGCTCGACAGACGCCAACGTTATTGTACCGCAGTTATTATTTAATCGCATCCCCCCCCCCCCCATTGCCTCCCTGCTCATTCTTTCCTCCCAAGTGAAGCGGTCTGGCTCGGACGGGGCACGGGCCCGACGGTCAGAAGGTCCTGGGTTCCGATCCCGGCTCCGCCGCTCGTCTGCCGCGTGGCCTCGGACGGATGACTTCCCCTCTCCGTGTCTCGGTTCTCTGTAAAACGGGGATTGAGACCGGGGGCCCCGCGTGGACCGGGGACAGTGTCCGGCCCCATTTACGCGTATCCACCCCCGTGCTTACTACGGTGCCTTGCGCGTAGTAAGCGCTTAACAGGTGCCACGGACATTATTATCCCCTTTCCAAAGTGGCAGAGCTCCCGGGCCCGTACCCTTTCCGCTTAGAGCGGCAGGTGGAGAAGCAGCCTGGTTTAGGAGAAAGAGCCCGGGCTCGGGAGTCAGACGTCGCGGGTTCTGATCCCGACTCCGCCACTCGTCAGCTGTGTGACCTCGGGCCGGTCGCTCAACTTCTCTGCGCCTCAGTGACCTCGTCTGGAAAACGGGGAGCGAAATCGGGAGCCCCGCGCGGGACGACCCGATGGCCTTTCACCTGCCCCGGCGCTTGAACGGTTTTTGGCACGTAGCGAGCACTTAACCAACGCCGTCGTCGTCGTCGTCGTCGTCGTCCATTTATTACCAGGCTGCTCCACCGTCCCATTCCGGGTGGAGAGCCGGTATTCCCCCGTCCTTCAGTGACCTGGGAGTTATAATGAAACGGTCCCAGCGAACGGGGTCTGTTTGCCGGTCACGAAGGTAAACATTCACAGAGCGAAGCGGTTCCACGGCGAAACGGAGGCGTCCAGAAAAACAAGCATCCGTGAGAAGGGGCCGATTTTTCCGGCAGTCGTTATTATCCTCGGCATCGTCTTGTGCCGAGACCTCCGCGGGAATTTCTGCTGTATCGTCGAGAGAAAAGAAGTTAGCCGACCGTGTAACGTTAGTGGTTAAAAAATTAAAAAGTGACCGAGTCATTACTCCTCCTCCCCGTGATTTTATCCACCGGCCTTGTCTATTAAAAAGGGACTCAGTTTATTCCTGCTCCTCACCCCGAATTTATCCCCCCCGCTCCGTGCCCTACGTAATTCGCAGTCCCGAAACAATCCGGCAGACGTTTTCGGTCCTCCAGGTTGCGGACTCTCCGCCCGGTCACCGCATTGATACAGTCACTTCTCCTCTCCCGCCTTGATTACTCGTGGCTCAGTGGAAAGAGCCCGGGCTTCGGGGTCGGGGTCGGGGGTTCGAATCCCGGCTCGGCCACTTGTCGGCTGCGTGACCGTGGGCGAGTCGCTCAACTTCTCTGGGCCTCAGTGACCTCACCTGTAAAATGGAGATCAAGACTGTGGGCCAACCCCTGTGTCTACCCCAGCGCTCAGAACAGTGCTCTGCCCGTAGTAAGCGCTTCACAGATACCAACGTTATCACTGTTACTCTCTCAGCCGCCTTGCTGACCTTCCGGCCTCCTGTTTCTCACCACCCCGATCCGTACTTCCCTCTGCCGCCCGGACCGTTTCCCTTCCGAAACGTTCAGACCCCCCTCAGGACCCTCCAGCGGTTGCCCGTCCACCTCCGCGTCAAACGAGAGCTCCTCGCCGTCGGCTTTGAAGCGCCCGGTCGCCTCGCCTCGTGTCTCTCTCCTCCTCCGACCCAGCCCGCACCCTTGGCTCCTCTCTTGCTAACCACCTCCCTGTACCTCAGTCTCATCCATCTCGCCGCCGAACCCCCGCCCGCGTCCCGCCCCCCCCGGCCGGGATCACTCTCCCTCTTCAGATCCGACAGGCAGCCGCTCCCTTCCCGTTCAAAGCCTGACCGAGGACCCGGCTCGCCCGGGAGGCCTTCCCTGACCTCCTTTCCTCTTTTCCCTCCTGCGTCACCCTGAATTCCCCTCTTTGTTCCTCCCCCGTTCCCGGCCCCGCGGCACTTGTGCCCGTTGTCTGTCATTTAGTAGTCGTCTTGTCTCCCCCCGAGACGGTAAATTCACTGTGGGAAGGGAATGCGTCCTTTTATCGTCGGATCGTACGTTCCCGAGCGCTCGGTCCAAACGCTGAGTGCTCGGTAGATAGATCTGGGTGATGAATGACACTCGCCGCGGGCGGGGAACGTTCCTCCCGGCTCCGTTACTCCGTAGGCTCCCGCGCGCCGTGCTCCGCACACGGTAAGCGCTCTGCGGGTACGGTTGATTCGTTTTTCCCTATTTAACGGATTTTTAAATCTCTTCTAGCACCTGAATGGCAAATGTGAAACTCTTTCAAATTCGGCGGAACATGTTTTGCGGTTTTCAGAATGCTTTGTATCGTACTCTCCCAAGCGCTCAGTACGGTGCTCTGCACGCGGTAAGCGCTCGGTAAATACGATCGAGCGAATGCGTGAATTCCATAAGCATGTTTTTCATATTCAGAGGCTCGATCCATCGATCGTTGGTATTCATCGAGCGCTTACTCTGTGCAGAGCCATGTGCTAAGCGCTCGGGAGAGTCCAGTAGCGCAGAATAAGCAGCCGCGTCCCCTGCCCGGGTTGTTGGAAATGGCCAGTCGTGTTTACGTGGTCCCGTTGGAGAGACCGAATTCAGAGAGCCCGAGGAGAGAAGATGAATAAAAACGTAAAATAGGGCCACGCGAAAGGATGTGGCAGTTTTCTCGGACCCATTTTTCATTTAATTTTATGGTTCACGCGCCCGGTTTCTGTCAGGTGACAGTAACCGATCGGTCGGTCCACAGTATTTATTGAAGGCGTGCCGGATTAAGTAGAGCGCTCGGGAAATTACAGTAAGATTAGCAGACGGAATTCCTCCCCGCGAGGATTTTACGATCTAGCAGCATCTACTTATTTCCCTGAAAGGGGTGGATGTTTCAATTTACGCGCCTTATGTTTATGCAACGATTTGTACAAATAATCATGAAACCGCACACGGAGGAGTACGTTCGATCTCGAAATAAAGCGACGGGTTCTCCGCAGGTATGGAAAGCGCGATGAAACCGGGCAGATTCAGTTCACGTACAGGCCGTTTCCGTTTATAACGCCGAAGATGTTTTCGGTTCCCCGACCTCCAGTGAGCGGTCAGGTCATCGGCAGATGGGAGGAGAGAGGCACGTATCTGGGGGGCAGAAAGTCACGAGCGATTTGACTTGTCCATTCCAAGCGCTTAGTACGGTGCTCCGCACGTAGTAAGCGCTCAATAAATACCGCCGAATGAAATTTCTTCCGAATCGGCTCTCCTTGCATCTGCGAGGAACCGTTTCGCAAACCGGCCCCGCGTCATTCGAACGAGAAAGAGTTCCTCTTTCAATAAGTTGTCAGAGGGGAAATCCGTCGGGACGACAACGGTGATGACGATAATCGGGGGGTCCGTGAAGCGCCTGCAGCGCGCCGAGCACTCTGCGGGGCGCTGAGGCGCGGGGTCCCGTTATAGGACGGAGAGCGGGTATTGAGTCATGCCTTCGTTCATTCCATAGTCTTTTTCGAGCGCTTACTATGTGCGGAGCACCGTACTAAGCGCTTGGAATGGACAGATCGGTAACAGATAGAGACGGTCCCCGCCCTTGGCCGGGCGCACGGTCTCATCGGGGGAGACGATCCTGATCTTACAGATGAGGGAATCGACCGACTGAGCACCTACCGGGTGCCCGGCACCGTAGCGGATGCACGGGAGGCCACGACAGCCGGTAGGCACCTTCCCTTCCCCCCCGCCGAGCTTACGGCCCGGGGGGGACCCGAGGCACGGAGAAGGTGAGTGACTCATCCGAGGTCACCCAGCAGGCGGGCGGTGGAGCCGGGATGAAAGCCCAGGCTCTCTGACGTCCGGGCCCGGGCTCTTGCCACCGGGCCGCCCCGCTTCTCGACGACGACGATGTCGATCGTGACCGAGACGTTATGGAGGAGTACTTTTCGCCCCCGGAGTTGACGGTCCTTTGCCTGGAGGAGTTTTTGCTCTTAAGGGTGGTCAAGAGCCCGGGCTCGGGAGTCACTTCACTTCTCTGGGCCTCAGCGACCTCATCTGTAAAATGGGGATTAAGACCGCGAGCCCCACGTGGGACAGCCCGATCACCCTGTATCCCCCAGCGCCCAGAACAGTGCTGGACACATAGTAAGCGCTTAACAGATACCACCATTTCTATTCTATGTACTGCGGGCGGAGCACCAAGGACCATCAACTCCGGGGGGCGGGGGGGGGGGGGGGGCAAAAAACTCCTCCGTAATGTCTCGGTCACGACCGGCATCGTCGTCATCCTCCCCCAGAGTGCCGCCCTTAAGAGCGAAGACTCCTCCGGGCAAGCGGCGCGGCTCAGTGGAAAGAGCGCAGGCCCGGGAGTCGTTCGTTCGTTCGTTCGTTCGAATCTATCGAGCGCTTACTGTGGGCGGAGCACCGTACCAAACGCTTGGAATGGACAGGACGGCGACGGACGGAGACGGTCCCCGCCCCCCCGACGGGCTCACGGTCCGACCGTGGCGACGGATGGGATCGAGGGGAAGAGCGTCTCATTAAAACGACAGCAGATAAATAGAATCAAGGCGATGGACATCTCGTCAACAGAACGAATAGGGTGATGAAGATATACGCGGTCGAGCGGACGGGTACGGTGCCGAGTCAGAGGACGTGGGTTCTGATCCCGCCTCTGCCCGTCGCCCGCCCCGGGACGGTGAGCGGGTCACTTCACTTCTCTGCGCCTCACCTGGAAAAGAGGGGATAAAAGCGTGAGCCCCACGTGGGGCGACTCGATCACCCTGCGTCGACCCCGACGCCTAGCGTGGCGCCCGGCGCGTAGTAAGCGCTTAGCGCACGGTCATTATCGTTACTGGGAATTTCCTGCCGGGCAAAGGAGATGCCAGGCACCCGTGGGGAAGCGGCCCGACGCTCCCCGTTTTCTCCCGTTCCGTCCCCCGGCGACGTCGTGCGGCGGCCCCGGCGAGGACCGCCGCGAGGACGCCGTGCCGAGGCGACAACCTCGCTTCCCCCGTCTGTGAGACGGGGATCGGCGCCGCGTCCGACCCCATCTGCTGGCGTCCATCCCGGGGCTTGGCTGGGCGCTCGGCCCCTCGTAAGCGCTCAACGAACGCCCCAGACCGAGCTCCCCTTTTCCCTCTGCTCCGCGGCTCAACCCTCTCCTCCCCCCCCCTCCCTCCGCTCCTCCCCCTCTCCCGTCCCATCCCCCCGGCACCGTCTCCCCGATCGGTCTCCCCCGACCGGGACCGTGCGCCCGTCAGAGGGCGGGGGGCCGTCTCTATCTGCTACCGACCTGTCCGTTCCGAGCGCTTAGTGCGGTGCTCTGCACGCCGGCAAGCGCTCGAACGGATACTACCGAACGATACGGACGAACACCGTCGTGATGATAGTAAGGCGCGCGCCCGGGAATCGGCGTGCGGCCCCCCGAGCTACGCGGCGCTCACCGGAAGCGGCGTGGCGCCGGACAGCAGCCCGGGGCCTGGGAGTCAGAAGGTCGTGGGTTCTGGTTCCGGCTCCGCCCCTCGTCTGCTGGGCGACCTCGCTCGGGTCGCTCCGCTTCTCTGAGCCCCGCGTCCCTCGTCTGTAAAATGGGGATTGGGGCCGCGAGCCCCGCTTGGGCCGGGGACCCGATCTGCTCGTGGCCACCCGAGCGCTGGGCCCCCGGTGAGCGCTCAGCGGATACCGCGACGATAATAACGATGACCGGATCCCCGGGGATCGGGATGCGGCTCGCGGGACGAGTCCGTCCCGGCCCTTCGAAGCTCCCGTTTCTCGTTTCCCGGCGCGGCCGCCGTCGGGAGGCGCCCCGCCCGTTAAGGCAAGAGAGGATCGTCAATACGGCACGTGCCGCGGGCGGAGCTCTGTGCTAGACACCTTGGGCGGGGGGGGCGGGTAACGCTACGACAGCGTCGGTGGGCACGTTCCCCGCCGGCCGGTTTCTGGAAGGTGCTCGCTAGAACGGTAAGCGGTCGCTTCGGAGGGAAAGTCTGTAGTTAGGGGGGAAAGACCCAGAAGACGAGGAGGAACGATGAAGAGTGTGAATGATTACGGGGGAGTATGCCGGCGCTCACGTCAGCCGACGTCGGGAGGAGCCGTTCGACCACCAGATGGCATGAACGCTATCTTAAGCGGCCGAAATCTACCAGTAAGTGCCTTCCGTTGGCCTTCCCGGTCGGGGTGATTATCACGTTTTGGGGTTTGGGGAGGGTTTTTGGGGAAAGGTGAAATGCCCGTCAAACGCCCGGCGGAAAGAGGCCGGGCTTCGGAGCCCGGGGTCACGGGCTCGAATCCCGGGCCCCTTGTCGGCCGGGTGACTTTGGGCGGGTCGCTTCACTTCCCGGGGCCTCGGTTCCCCCGTCTGGAAAACGGGGACGGAGACGCGGGACGACCCGATTCCCCCGCGTCTCCCCCGGCGCTTAGAACGGGGCTCGGCACGTAGCGGGCGCCTGACGGACGCCGGCGTCGTCGTATATCTTCATCGCCCTATTTGTGCTGTTAACGAGATGTCCGTCACCTCGATTCCGTTCGTTCGCTGTCGTTTCGGCGAGACGCTCCTCCCCTCGACTCCGTCTGCCGCCGTCGTTCACGTCCGTCCGTCTCCCCCGATCAGACCGGGAGCCCGTCAGAGGGCGGGGACCGTCTCTACCCGTCGCCGGTTCCCGGCGCTTAGCACGGCGCTCTGCGCGCGGTGAGCGCTCGATAAATACTGTTGAATGAATGAATGAACGTGCAATTGGGCAACGGATGGAGACGATCCCCGCCCAGGGATGGGCTCACGGTCTCAGCGGGGGAGACGGACAGCAAAACCAAAAACACCAGACCTAGTCGCTGGACGGTGAGTTTCTTGAAGGGAGGGATCGCGCGTACCGTGACCACTGTACTCCGTTCCCCCAGGCCCTGAATCCGACGCTCAGCTCGTAGTAAGCGCTCAGTAAATACCGCCGATGATTACGTTTCCCAGCCGTGTACGGGACCGCGCGGCGCGGCTCAGTGGAAGGAGCCCGGGCCCCGGAGTCGGAGGTCACGGGTCCGACTCCCGGCCCTGCCGCTCGTCGGCCGCGCGACCGTGGGCGAGTCGCTCCGCTTCTCTGGGCCTCGGTTCCCTCATCTGTAGGGTGGGGGTTGACCGCGAGCCCCGCGGGGGGCGACCCGGTGACCCCGTATCCACCCCGGCGCTAAGAACGGCGCTCGGCACGCGGTGAGCGCTTGACGGACACCGACGTTATTAGACGGTGAGTTTCTTGAAGGGAGGGATCGCGCCTACCGTTTCTGTTGTACTCTGTTCCCCCAGGCGCTCAGTCCGGTGCTCAGCTCGCAGTAAGCGCTCAGTAAATACCGCCGATTACTCCGGTTCCCAGCCGTGTACGGGACCGCGCCGGGTCATTTGCCCAGTACTCGCCCTCTCCGCCCGCCCCTCCGCCCCTCCTCCCTCCCCGCCCCTCCTTCGCTCCCTCCGCGATCCCCTGCCTCCGTCCCGACCCCGGCAGAGGGTCGGACTCCTCCCCTCCCTGCGCACGTACGAGGGAGGTCGCGGGACTCGGTCGGGGTCGCGGAGGCGCCCCCGTAGACGACTGACAGCTTCTCCTGGGCTTAAATGAGCGGGAGGTGTGAGGGGAGACGGGGCAAAACGGGGGAAGGGGCCGGGGCCGGGCGATGATTCGGGTCGGGTCTTCGGCCCTCCGCGGGCCTCGGCTCCTCTCCCTCCTCCTCCCGGGGGCTTCTCCGGCCCGCCCGATGCGCCCGGGGTCAGGTCTCCCGCGGGGCAGCCGCTCCCTACGGGCCGCGGCCCTCCGGAGGGAGAGGTTGCTGCTTCTCTTTCTTCTCCTCTGCGAGACTAAGCCTTTCCGGGGATTTTCCTCCCGCGTATGGTCAAACGGCCCCGTGACCCGGCCGCGTCGCGCCGCCTGGGCCCCTGGGTTTTCGCCGAGATCGTCTCGAGCGAATCGGCGACCGCCGCGGCGTCGGCCGGGCGTCGGACCGAGCGGCTTTCCCGGCCCGGCTGCGGAGTTTGGGGCTCGAGGCGATCTCCTCGGCGCGGGAAGCCCCGCGTTCGTCCGGTCTCACGTATCGAGCCTCGGCCGTGGGCGAAACGCCGTACTGGCCCGGCTTCAGCGGAGAGAGCGCGGGCTTGGGGGGGGGCGGAGGTCGTGGGTTCTGGTCCCGACTCCGCCACTTGTCGGCCGGGTGACCTCGGGCAGGTCGCTTCCTCCTCTGCGCCTCGGTCGCCTCGTCTGGCAAAAATGGGGGTTAAGACCGTGAGCCTCACGGGGGGACCGCTTGATCACAGGCGCGTTCCCTGCTCCCACGTGATAATCCGATAATCAGATGGGACACGGTCCCCGTCCCCCTCAGGGCTCGCGGTCTCAGTCCCCGTTTTACGGATGGGGGAACCGAGGCCCGGAGAAGCGAAGTGACTCGCCCGGGACCCGCGGCGGATAGGTGGCGGTTCCGGGATCGGAACCCGGGTCCCCCGACCCCCGGGTCCGCGCTCCGTCCCCTAGGCCGTGCCGCTTCCCGTAATGGTTCCTCCGCGCGGGTTCTCGGGCCCGTGGCTCTTCCCTCCTCCCTTTCGTGTCCGTCCGTTGTTTTACGGCGTCCGTTAAGCTCTTGCTGCGTACTGAGCACTGGGGTGGGTCCGAGCTATCCGGGCGGGACCCGGCCCGCGTCTCGTCCGCGGGGCGCATCCCCGTTTCCCGGATGAGGTCGCCGAGGCCCCGAGGGTGACGACGTCGGCGTCCGTCAAGCGCCTACCGTGTGCGGAGCGCTGGGGTAGACCCGGGGGAGTCGGCCTGTCCCGCGCGGGGCTCACGGTCCCCATCCCCGTTTTCCAGATGAGGTAAGTGAGGCCCAGAGAAGCCAAGCGACTCGCCCCCGGTCACGCCGCCCGCAAGCGGCCGAGCGGGGCTTCGAACCCGTGACCTCCGACTCCGAAGCCCGGGCCCCCCCCCCCCCCCGGGGTCGCGCGGCGGGCGGGCGGCGGAGCCGAGGTGAGAACCCGGGACCTCCTGACTCCCGGCCCCCGCGCCCCGGCCTCCGGGCCGACCGTCTCTCGGCTCGCCGCCGGCGGCGTTCGTTCCGGTCGCGTTCATCGGCGCGGCAGCGGAGGGAGACCGTCCCGGCAGCGGGCTCGCGGTCTGGCAGGGGGAGACGGACGGCAAAACGAAACGACCGGGCGGGCGTCGACAGCGGCGGAACAGCGAGAGGGAACCGTCGGTATGTACGTGACCCCGTACCTCCCCCGGCGCTTAGACCGGTGCCCCGCGCATAGTAAGCGCTTAACGGACACCCAGGTTACCGTTACGCATCCACCACGTCGCCGCCCCCCCCCCCCCCCCCCCCCCCCAGACCGTGAGCTCGTGGAAAGAGCACGGGCCTCGGGAGTCGGAGGTCGTGAGTCCGAATGCCAGCTCTGCCACTCGTCGGCCGTGCGACCGTGGGCGAGTCGCTTCGCTTCTCGGGGCCTCGGCGACCTCGTCTGGAAAACGGGGATTAAGACCGCGAGCCCCACGTGGGACATCCCGATTCCCCCGCGCCCACCCCAGCGCTCGGAACGGTGCCGGGCGCATCGTGGGCGCTTAACAGACGCCGACGTCATCGTCGTTACGGGCGGGGAACCCGCCCGCCGCCCCCGTCGCACCGTCGTCCCCCCGCCCCCAGCGCTCAGGACGGCGCCCCGCACGCGGCGAGGGCCCGATCCGTCCGACGGCCCTCCGGGGCCGGGGGGGGCGGGGGGGGGGAGGGGGCCGAATCTCCCAGCCACCCAGGCGCCTGACCCGTTCACCCGTCTGCGTTTCAGAACGTCTGCTCCCCGGGACCTTCCCGCCGAAGGAACCGACGGCGTCTCAGCGGGCCTCGGCCCGGCTGGAAGATTCCGGCTGCTCCACGTGGGGCGACCCGCCGGCGGGCCCCGCCGCGCTCCCGCGGAATCCCCGAGCCCGGGAGGACGGGCGCCCGGCCCGGCCGGCGGCCCCCGCGCCCGGCCCGCGCGGCGGCGGGGCGGGCCCGGGCCTCTCCGCCGACATGCGGTTCTTCCAGCACCTGCTGGAGCTCAAGAACCGGACGGAGCCCGACGGCCCCGACGCCGACCCCGGCGGGAGCGACGCCTCGGCCGTCCCCGAGGCCGCGGCTCGCCTCCTGGACGGCCTGGTGGCCTTCGGCGGCGACCCCGGCTTCCCGTTCCCCGGCGTCCTGGTGGGAGCCACGGGCGCCCTGACCCGCTGGGTCGACGACCCCGAGCTGTCGGCCGCGGTCCTCCGGAGGTGCCGCCCCAAGCTGGAAGACTTGAAGAAGATCCTCGTGCGGACCATCCTGAGGGACGGCTCCGTCAACCGGGTGAGTCGCCGCCTCCCTCGCTCGGGCGACTCGAGGGAAGCCCGTTGAAAAAACGCGCGCCACGGGGCCTCGCCGAGACCTTCCCCGAGTTAACGGTGACGCCGGTATCTGTCCAGCGCCCGCCGGGTGCCGAGCACCGTCCTGAGCGCTGGGGTGGACGCGGGGGGGGCGGGTGGTCCCACGTGGGGCTCACGGTCCGAGTCCCCGTTTCCCAGAGGAGGTCGCCGCGGCGCCGAGAAGCGAAGCGACTCGCCCGGAGTCGCGCGGCCGACGGTCGAGAGGCAGCGCGGCTCAGCGGAAAGAGCCCGGGCTTCGGAGTCGGAGGTCACCGGTTCGACTCTCGGCTCTGCCGCTCGTCGGCTGCGTGAGCGTGGGCGAGTCGCTTCGCTTCTCTGGGCCCCGGTGCCCTCGTCTGTGAAATGGGGATCGAAAGGGTGCGAGCCCCGCGTGGGACGACCCGACCCCCCCCCCCCGCCCCGTACCCCCCCCAAGCGCTTAGAACGGCGCTCGGCACCTAGCAAGCGCTTAACAGATACCAACATTATCGTTATCATTAAGTGGCCGAGCTGGGATTCGAACCCGCGACCTCCGACTCCAGAGCCCGGGCCGAGCCACGCTGCTTCTCTAGTTAGCGCCCGCGGCTCCGGAAGGGCGCGGGGGGGGGGGGGGGCGGCGCGTGCCCGGGTCGAGTTGCGGCCCCAGAGCGCTGGACGGTCTCGGTTAAACGATTCGGTGATGACGGAAATGTCGGTGTCCGTTAAGCGCTTACTAGGCGCGGGGCACCGTTCTAAGCGCCGGGGGAGATGCGGGGGGCCGTCGGGTCGTCCCACGCGAGGCCCACGGCCGATCCCCGTTCCGATGACGACGTCGGTATCCGTTAAGCGCCCACTGGGTGCCGAGCGCCGTTGGGAGCGCCGGGGGAGAAACGGGGTCATCGGGCACGCGCTTCCGATCCCCGTTTTCCGGAGGAGGGAACCGAGGCGCAGAGAAGCGAAGCGACAGGCCCGCGGTCACGCGGCCGACGAGCGGCGGAGCCGGCAGTCGAACCCGTGACCTCTGCCTCCCGGGCCCGGGCTCTTCCCGCCGAGCCACGCCGCCCCTCGAGTCAAGGAGCTCGTCGAAGGACCCTTAGTCGGATCCGCTGTCGGCGTTCTCTGCGCGCTCGTCTTTTTTTCCGGCGGGATTCGTTAAGCGCTGTCCGTACGCCCGGAGCCCTCGGAAGCGTCGGGGTAGATTCGCGCCGGTCGGGGCGGGAGCAGGAGGGAGAAGTGATGTGGCACCCCCGTTTTGCCGTCGAGGAGACCGAAGAGCGGCGGTCAGAGTCGTGACGACGATAAGGTGACAGTTGAAGTTGCGGTAATAATCGCGGCCATGACGATGCCGGTATTGGTGAGCGCCGGGGTGGGTCCCGGGTCGTCGGGTGGTCCCGCGGGGGACTTAGGGTCTCGATCCCCGTTGCCCCGATGAGGTAACCGAGGCCCAGAGGAGCGAAGCGACTTGCCCGAGGTCACGCGGCAGACCAGCGGCGGAGCCGGGATTGGAGCCTGCCCGGAACTGGGTATCTTTGAATAGGGAAGCGTCGCGTTTGGAAATAGTGGTTTATCAGTGTGTGTGTGTGTGTGTTTGTGCGTATGCACGGTGATATACACGTACACACGCACACACACACACATATTTTAAATATATGTGTGTGTATGCACAATTGTATATATATACATATACACACGCACATATAATATATATACATACACACATATATAAATAAATATATATAAATATATATATGTGTGTGTTTGTGTGTATGCACAATGATATATACATGTCCACACACATATTTTTATATATATTTATTTATATATATATACACACACACATATAAATAAATATATATATGTGTGTGTGTTTGTGTGTATGCACAATTGTATATACATATACACACACATATTTTTATATGTATACACACACGCACACATATAAATAAATAAACATGTGTGTGTTTGTGTGTATGCGCAATTATATATACATATACACACATATATTTTATACATATACACACACACACACACACACATATAAATAAATATATATATATAAATAAAATGCGTGTGTGCGCGCGCGCGCGCGCGTATATATCACCAATGCAATTACATTTCCGCTAGAGCCAGGAAAGCACGGTCAAATCGTGACTAAATCCCATACTTCAAGAACCCGGGTAGCGTTCGGAACTCGTCTTCCGACGATTTGGTTCTCGTGAAGTCATTTGGGCGTTTCTCTTCGGGATGCGTGAAGCTGAGTGGAGTGGTGAGTATCGGGCTAATACGGTAAACGAATCTGCTCCACCTGAATGA
Source organism: Ornithorhynchus anatinus (assembly GCF_004115215.2). Taxonomy (NCBI): domain Eukaryota; kingdom Metazoa; phylum Chordata; class Mammalia; order Monotremata; family Ornithorhynchidae; genus Ornithorhynchus; species Ornithorhynchus anatinus. The sequence continues at coordinate 22,257,988 of NC_041746.1, forward strand.
GTATTGGAAAGTGGTGTACTTGGGCATTAAACGGGTCCTACAGAAAATGGAATTTCCTGAGAGGAGATGTTTGTAAGGTTCACTTTCAGACCATTGGGTTGTACGCATTTAATTTGAACGACGTGAAAGCCGACAGCTAACTTGGCATTTTCGAGATATCTTATCCTCATCTTTTGGTCTTCTCCTTGCCTTAAAAGAGTCGCCGAGAGCATTTTGCTGCATCTCCACCTCAGCCTTTCATATCGAAGAAAACTCCCCTCGAATTACACAGGAACACCAAATATCTATTTAAATTTTGTCGCACGCCACGGGCCGGGCACCGAACCGATCGGGCCGGACACGGTCCGTGTCCCACGCGGGGCTCGCGGTCTCCGACCCGTCTTACGGATGAGACGACTGAGGCGCGGCGAAGCGAAGCGATCTGCCCGGGGTCGCGGGGAGGACGAGGGGCGGCGCCGGGATTAGAACCCGGGTCCCCCGAGTCCCGGGCCCGAGCTCTGCCCGCTGGGCCACGCCGCTTCCCGGGACGGCCGTGGTTCAGTTTCGGAACCCCGCGACGTTGGCCTCGCTTGTCGCGTCGGCGTTACGGGCAGGGAGGAAAGTCACTTTTGAAAAATGATAGCCGTTGAGCCCCGTGAGGACGTGGAACGATCGAGTGGGCGGACACGTTCCCTGCCCGTAAGGAGCTTTCAGTTTAGGGGAGGAGACGGGCGTTGATATGAAGGAATAAATCAGGACCGTGGACGTCGGTGGGTCAGTCGTGTTCGTCGAGCGCTCCCCGTGCGCGGAGCACTGGACCGAACGGTCGAGAGACTGCGGGACGACGTGATCGGCGCAGTCCCTGCCCACGAGGAATTTACGGTCCGGAGGACGAGGCCTTTTTTTTTATTCCTCCGCCCGTCCGCCGGGTGACCTCGGGCAGGTCGCTTCAGTTTCCGGGGTGACCGCATCTGGAAAATGGAGATCGATAACGGTAATCATGATAACGCTGGTATCTGCTAAGCGCCCGCGGTGTGCCGAGCACCGTCCTGAGCGCCGGGGTAGACCCGGGGGAATCGGGTCGTCCCGCGCGGGGCTCACCGTCTTCGTCCCCGTTTTACAGGTGAGGTCACCGAGGCACCGAGAGGCGAGGCGACCCGGCCAGAGTCACACGGCCGACCAGTGGCCGAGCCGGGGTTCCAACCCGTGACCCCTGACTCCGGGGCCCGGGCTCTTTCCAGTGAGCCACCGAGCCCCGGGCGGGACGGGGATTGGGCCCGACCCGATTAACCCGGATCCGCCCCGGGGCTTGGAACGGCGTCTGGCGCGCGGCACCGTAATCATTACGGACGTCATTATTATTATTCGTCAACCGTGGGCAGGGCACCGTGTTAAGCTCTGGGGTAGACGCAGGCCGATCGGGTCGGACGCTTTCACCCATTCGTTCACTGAAGAGTATTCATCGAGCGCTTACTACGCGCAGAGCACCGTACTAAGCGCTTGGCACGGACGGGTCGGCAACGGACGGAGGCGGTCCCCGCCCTTGGACGGGCGCACGGTCCGATCGGGGGAGGCGGGACGCCAGCGTTGGGCTCACGGTCTCAATCCCCGGCTTTACGCGCGAGGTAGATTGAGGCGCAGGGAAGCGAAGTGGCGTGCCCGAGGTCACACGGCAGGCGCTGCGTTTCGAACCCAGGTCCGCCCGACTCCCGGGCCCGCGCGTTTCGCGTGAGACGGCGGACTGCCTCGCCGGCTGCGTCTTGGTCTGTAAGGATGAGAATTGAATTTTAAAAAAGAGCTGGGCGGGTATTATTAAGGACCCGTTTAACGATTTAAGAGTAAAATATGCCGCGGGTGAGCCAGAGATCCGATTAACGTTCCGATCGTGGGTCCGAATGCCGGCCCTGCCACCCGTCAGCCGTGTGACAGTGGGCGGGTCGCTTCGCCTCTCGGTGCCTCGGTGACCTCATCCGGACAACGGGGACGAAGACGGTGAGCCCCACGCGGGACGACCCGATGCCCCCGGGTCTACCCCGGCGCTCAGGACGGCGCTCTGCACGGAGGGAGCGCTTACCAGATGCCAACCTCATCGTCGTCGTCGTCATTATTATCTAACCCAGGGTTCAGCGCGGTGCTCATTAATAATACTACTAATAATCCTTGGGATGTTCGTTAAGCACTTACTGTGTGCCGGGCACCGTATTAAGCGCCGGGGTAGATACGAGCTCATCGGGTTGGACGCAGCCCCCGTCCCACGGTGGGCTCACGGTCTCGATCCCCGTTTTACAGATGAGGAAACCGAGGTCCGGAGAAGGGCAGCGACTCGCCCACGGCCACCCACCGGACAGGTGGAGGAGTCGAGGTTAGAACCCGGCTCCTCCTGACTTTCGGGCCGTGCTCTTTCCGCTAGGCCACGCTCGAAGAGAGCGCGAAGCAAATCGTCCCGTTCATTCACTCAGTAGTATTTATCGAGCGCTTGCTATGCGCAGAGCGCCGTACCGAGCGCTCGGAATGGACAGGATCGGTAACAGATGAGAGAGACGGTCCCTGCCCTCTGACGGGCGCACGGTCTAATCGGGGATGATATCACCGATAACGTAGATGTATTATATTATATATATATATGTATGCTATATATTCTACATGCTACATATGTGGTGTATATTCTATATGCCACATAGTGTATGTAGACTATACGGTATATATCTCGCATATAGTATATAGCACGTATATAGTGTATACATAGTATGTATATATAGTATGTATATATTATAGTATGTAGCACGTCTATAGTGTATATAGAGTGTATAGAGAGAGTATCTATAATATGGTGTATATATAGCGTATAGCATATATGTAGTAGCATATGTAGTAAATGGCATATATGCATACATGTGTATATTATACAGTGTATATGATATAGTATATATAGTATATGTAACATATAGTATAGCGTGATACAGAGTGTACACATGAGGTCCCGACCGTCATCCGGCGTCGACCAGACCGAGGGTCTCTCGAGGCCCGACGGAAACACCTCCGACGCTCGCTGTCCGGAAGCCGAAGTGAACGTCTGCGCGGCGAGAGCCGACACGCTGCTTTCTCCCTCGTTCGTCTCTTGCCGGCCCCCGGGGGGGTTTTCTCTCTGGAAAACGGGAATGGGCCCCGCCTGGGCCGACCCGATTACCCCGTGTCTACCCCGGCGCGTAGTAGGCGCCTAACGGGTGCCGTCGTCGGGAGGAGCGGCGGGGCTCGGTGGAAGGAGCCCCGGCCTCCGGGGTCAGAGGCCATGCGTTCGACTCCCGGCTCTGCCGCTCGTCCGCCGGGCGACCGCGGGCGGGTCACTTCGCTTCTCCGGGCCTCGGTGACCTCATCTGGAAAACGGGGATCGACCGTGAGCCTCCCGCGGGACCGCCCGATGACCCCGGATCTCCCCCGGCGCTTAGACCGGCGCTCTGCACGTAGTAAGCGCTTAACGAATGCCAACATTATCGTTACTATCCCGACTGGGCTCTCCGGAACGGAATCCCGCGCCCTTTTCCTCCGGAGTCGGGTTTTGGGGGCTGGGAAGAACTCGAGGAAGAGGCAGGTTAAGAGGGAGAATTAAGGCGGCGTCAGGAAGTTCTTCCTCTTCAGCCCCGTCGCCCTACAGTCCCTCCCCCCCCCCCCCCCCCCGCGCCATCCTAATGCCGCGCCACGCCAGCTCGCCCCACGCCCCAGATTTTCTCCACCCTCTGGGTATCTGTTAAGCCCTCACTGCGATGGACTGGCTCGTATCCACCCCGGGCGCTTAGTACAGTCCCCGGCACACAGAAAGCCCCTTTTTTGAATGGTTAAGCACTTTTTTTATGGTACTCATCCAGGGCTTACTTGCGTGTCAGACCCCGTTCTGAGCGGTATTCACGAGCCGATCGGGTGGGGCACGGTCCCCGTCCCACACGAGGCTCACTCTCTCAATCCCCATTTTCCCGACGAGGAAACTGAGGCACAGAGGAAGTTAACTGACCTGCCCCCTGTCACAGGGCGGCCAAGAGGCGGGGCCGGGATTAGAATCCGTGTCCCCCCGACTCCCGGGCCCGGGCTCTTTCTACCGCTCTTAGCGTTGACCGCCTTGCCGACGGAAAGCGTTCGCCGACCCGTCGATTAGCCGTTTACTAGGGAGCGATTGGGTGAGTGGTTTCGGAGAAGGCGGCGGTTTGGGGGAGAGAAATTAGATGAGACAAAAACATCCCGTCGCGGGGGAAGGTGAAGTCTACCGTTTAAGTCGGAAAGCGCGAAAGTTAGATGAGGTCCGACGGCGGTGTCAGAACGGTCGATGACGTAGTTATTCTTTCTCGGAATGAAAAAGGGGAATCCGGCGAAGAGGAACGGTGAGGCTTGGAGCGCGGATAGCCGAAACGTAACGGATCGGAACTGCCTGAGGTAGATCCGGTTAGACGGACGATAATCCGAATTTGCCAAGTGAATCGCGAATAAGGCGATCACGGGCCGCTCAGACTCCTTCGGAGGATGGATGACGGTAGAAAAATGCTCCGGGCACGGATCTTTGAGAGTCCCGGGTATCGGTTCCCGAAAGGCAATGAAAACGATAAGAACGATGATATCATTTCTGAAGGGCTCGCCGCCAACCGGTCATGTCGATGGAGAGCTTACCGTACGCGCAGCACAGTGCCGAGCACTCGGGAGAGTACGGTGATGATAACAACGATGACGTCGGTATCTGTTAAGCGCTCGCTGCGTGCCGAGCGCTGTCCTGAGCGCCGGGGCGGTCGCAGGGGGAGCGGGTCGTCCCACGTGGGGCTCACGGTCTTAATCCCCGTTTCACAGACGAGGTCACCGAGGCCCGGAGAAGCGAAGCGACTTGCCCGGGGTCACCCGGCTGACGGGTGGCCGGGCCGGGGTCGGTAGACCCGTTCCCCGCCGTACCGGATTTACGGTCCAGAGCGGGAGATGGACGGCAGTCTGAACTTACGAATCCTAGATACGCGCGTAAGTGCCGTGGGGCCGAGGGAGGAGAGAATGAAGCGTAAGAATTCATTCATTCGGTAGTATCTGTCGAGCGCCTACTGTGTGCAGGGCGCATGAATGACATCGAACGGATGAAAAAATCCAGACGAGAGGGCGACGCAGCGGGGAAGGGGAGACGGGGAAAGAAGGGCTCGGCGGGGGAGGCCCCTCGGAGGAGGTGTGCTTTTATCTACCAAGAACCGTGCCGAGGCCCGGAGCGGGTGAAAGATATTCAGATCGGCCCAGCCCCTGTCCCCCGGGGGGGCTCGCCGTCCCCACGGGAGGGGAAACCGTTATCTCCGCCTCCGTTTTACGGGCGAGGCAGCGGCAAAATTCAAAGCTGTCGATCCAAGCTAAGAATGATGATAACGTGGGTACCTGTTAAGCGCTGACCGCGTGCCGAGCACCGCTCTCGGCGCTGGGGGAGACAGAGGGGAGTCGGGTCGTCCCACGTGGGGCTCACCGTCTTAACCCCCGTTTTACAGAGGAGGTCACCGAGGCCCGGAGAAGTGAAGTGACTTGCCCGAGTTCAAAGCCGTTGAAAGTTTCCCCGCTTTTCGCGACTCCCCAGTCCGATAAGGCGCTTCCAGTTTGCGTTCAGTCGCGAGCGTTGAGCGCTTACTGGGCGCGGAGCACCGTGCTCACTGCTCGGGAGGGTACCGGATATCAAGAGGCAGACACATTCCCCACCCGCAGTTAATTTACGGTCTAGGGGGCTGGGAGTTCTTTACCAACTCCCCCAAGAGTGGTCTCCCGATTTATCGGCGCTCGATAAATGCCGATGATTAAGTGATTAAATCCTTCCCGGCCGAGGGGAGGAGTTCATTCTTCCGGGCATTCGACTGTGTCGAGTGCTCGCTGTGCTGAGCGCTTGGGAGAGTACAGTAAAACAGTGGGCGAGTCACTTCGCTTCTCTGTGCCAACGCGGGGCGCGTAATGAGCACCCGTGGCTCAGTGGATGGCGGTCCGAGGTCATGGGTTCGAATGCCGGCTCTGCCGCCTGGCAGCTGACTGCGGGCGAGTCACCTCACTTCTCGGTGCCTCCGTTCCCTCATCTGGAAAACGGGGAGCCTCACGCGGGGCGACCCGATGACCCGGTATCCACCCCGGCGCTTAGAACGGCGCCCTGCGCATAGCGAGCCCTGAACGGATGCCAACGTCATTATTATTATTATTATCATCATCAGGTACGACTGTTTTGACTTTTGAAGACGGGGAGTCGCACGAAAGGAATGCCAGAGATGATGGTAATGTGAGACAGACGCTCGTGCGCTTTCCTCCGAAATGGACCCCGCGTTAAACCAACCACGTTGTTCCGCCCCCCGGAATCGCCCGGTGCATCCCAGTCACCCTTTCAAACCTCCGAGGGAACGCCTCATTCTCAATCCCGGTAGAATCCGCCTCTCTCCGGACACCTCCGTGGATCCGGTCCCCCCCCGATTAAGATCTCCGGCTGGCAGCCCGTGAAGGAGGAGGCAGCTGTTTAAAAATCGGAACGGTTCATCCTGAAATCGCCCGAGTGATCTGCCATTCAAGCAAGCTTAATTAAAACTAGTTAGCGCTGCCATTTTCTTTTAACAATTGATTAAATCTGGGTAAATAGATAGCAGAGGCATCCCATTACTATTTATGACTAAAATGTGTCCCTGACAGGGAAATGTAATCGCCCGGAATATAGGTCTCTTTTACGGACGTAAACGCTCTTCGAAAATTAATTTTTACGGCTTGTAGGAGTCGAGGGGATCTGAGCTCCAAAACAGCTTCTCGGAGGAGAAGCGGCTGGATTTTGCGGAGCAGCGGGGCTCAGTGGAGAGAGCCCGGGCTCGGGGGTCGGGGGTTTCGAATCCCGGCTCCGCCGCTCGTCTGCTGCGTGACCGCGGGCGAGTCGCTTTCGCTTCTCTGGGCCTCAGTTCCCTCGTCCGTAAAATGGGGACGGGGACCGCGGGACGACCCGATGACCCTGTATCCGCCCCGGCGCTTAGAACGGCGCTCTGCGCCGAGTAAGCGCCGGACGGATGCCGGCGTTATCACTGTCATCACCTTTAGCGCGTTCTAATTGCTCTGAGGAGGGCGGATCTCGCAGAAAACGAGTGGGGCGATCCCCGGGGCGGTTCCGGTGGGGTTTCTCATCCCGCCGGGCGCGCCCTGGTTATCCAGGAGGGTTGCGGAACCGTTTTTATTCCGCGCCCTGGTCCTAGCGGATTCCCCGTCAGAATCCGCAGCCCCCGTTAAGCTCGTCGGCGACGACGGTATCCGGCTCGGGGGGGACCTCCGGGGCGTAGAGGAGCAGCGTGGCCCGGCGGCCGGAGCCCGGGCCCGGGAGTCAGAAGGACCCGGCTTCCGGTCCCGGCTCCGCCGCTTGTCCGCTGGGTGAGCTGGGGCAGGTCACGTGGCTCTCTGGGCCTCGGTTTCCTCGTCTGGGCGGTGGGGATTAAGACCCGAGTCCCTTGCGGACTCAACCCGATTCGCCCGTATCTACCCCGGCGCCCGGTACGGGGCCTGGCACGGGGTAAGCGCCGAACGGCTACCGTTTTTCAAAAAAAGCCATCCGTAAACGATTCTTCCCCGATAAGCTCTGGTAGACGAGGCCCTCGCTAAGTGGCAAGGGCCCGGGCCCGGGAGTCGGAGGTCACGGGTTGGAATGCCGCCCCCGTCAGCCGTGGGACCGCGGGCCGGTCGCTTCCCTCCTCGGCGCCTCCGTTCCCTCGTCCGGAAAACGGGGATGGTGACTGTGAGCCTCACGTGGGACGGCCTCGTCCCCCCGTGTCTACCCCGGCGCTTCGAACGGCGCTCGGCACGTAGTGAGCGCTCAACGCATGCCCACGTTAGGAGCGCCCGGCCTGACAACCCCCAGAGAGCTCTCGAAAGCCTTTATTTTGAAAGCTTTTAAGCATGGAAAGGTCACGGATTTCGTCCCACTCGTCAACCGACCCAACGCCGAGACCGTAAGCTCGCCTTCTAGATTCTGAACTTGTCGTGTGGGTCCGCTCGTTACTACACTGTACTCTCCCCAGCACCCAGTACGGTGCCGTGCGCGTCGTAAGCGCTCACCGGATACGACTGAGCGAACGGACGCTCGCCAAATCGGCGCGCACGCCACCCACGTTCCGAAGACGCCCCTCTCCTTCTCCTCTGCTTTAGCCCGTCAGGGGCGGGGGACGTGTTTCCCGACTCGCTTGTACCGGACCCCCCCCAAGCGCTCGGCAGAGCGCCGCGCACGTAATAAGCGCTCGGCGAATAGCTTCGCCCGACTATCTGCTCGTCTCTAGAAAGGGCGGCCCCGCTTGACTCGGCCCCGTCTGCGAAACAGGGATCGAGACCGCGAGCCCCGGGCGGGACGCGGGTTGTCCCCGATCCGGCGTTTAGTACGGTCCCGGGAGCCCGTCGCCTCGTCCTCGTCGCCGCTGCCCAAATCCGACCCTCTGGCCCGTAAGCTCGCCGCGGGCGGGGAATGCGTCCCTTCTGCTGTCTGTTACTGTGCTTCCCCCAAGCAGCCGCTACAGTGGTCTGCGCACGGCGAGCGCTCGGTCGACACCGCCGACCGGCTTCCTCTGTCGCCCGGATAGAGCCCGGGCCCGCGGGTCGGGAGGCCGTGGGTTCTGACCCCGACTCCGCCACTCGTCTGCTGGGTGACCTCGGGCGAGCCGTTTCGCTTCTCTGGGCCTCAGTTCCCCCGTCTGTGAAAGGGGGATTCGGATTTGAGATCCGGGCGGAACCCGGATTAGCTCGCGTCCAACCCCGGGGCCTAGAACCGTGTTGGACGCGTAGGTATCGCCTGACGGATCCCTTCGTCGTCAGTTAGCACCGAGTGCTATCGAGGGATCGATCATCGGTCCATCGATTTGAAAGAGATCACTCTCCTCGCCCCCCCCCCACCCCGCCAAACCGCCGTCACGTTGCCCTTCTCCCGTCCCCCCCCCCCCCCCGACCGCTGCCTCCGTCTCCTCGCCGACCTCCCGGCCTCCTGTCCCTTCGCTCTCCGGTCCACACTCGGCTCTGCGGTCGGGATCGTTTCCCTACGGCGACGTTCGGGTCGGGTCTCCCCCCCGCCCCCCCGCCAGCAACTCCAGTCCGCCTCCGCGGCGAACCTAGCCGCCCCGCCGGCGGCTCCAAGGCCCTCGATCGTCCCGCCCCCGTCCTGCCTCACCTCGCCCCCCTCCCGTCGCGCACCCCGCTCCTCCGATCTGGCTCTCGGCGATCTCGCCGCCGCCTCCCGTCCGCGCCCTGCCTCTTTCCGTCTCGACGAGACGTTCTTCCCCTCGACTCCGTCCGTCGCCGTCGTCCTCGTCTCCCCCGATCAGACCGGGGGCCCGTCGGACGGCGGGGACCGTCTCTGTCCGACTTGTTCGTTCCGAGCGCTCAGTACGGTGCCCTGCGCGTGGTGAGCGCCCGATAAATACCGTCGAACGAACGGACGAGTGAATCCTGCCTCCGGCCCGGGACGCCCTCCGCCTCTACGGCTCGACAGACGGCGACCCTCCCCACTGTCCGGACCTTACCGGAGGCCCGTCTCCTCCAAGAGGCCTTCCCTGACTGAGCCCTCTTTTCCCTACTGCCTCTCCCTTCCGAGTCTCCCGTGCGCTTGACGACGATGACGATGATAACGATGACGTCGGTATCCGTTAAGCGCCCACTGTGTGCCGAGCACCGTTCTGAGCGCCGGGGGGGGGGGGGGATACGGGGTCATCGGGGTAGTCGGGCAGTCGGAGCAGCGGCGTGGCCCAGTGGGAAGAGCCCGGGCCCGGGGGTCCGAGGGCGTGAGTTCGAACGCCGGCTCTGCCGCTCGTCGGCTTCACTTCTCTGGGCCTCGGCGACCTCGCCCGTGAAACGGGGATTAACCGTGAGCCTCACGTGGGACGGCCCGGCGACCCCGTGTCTACCCCGGCGCTTGGAAGGGTGCTCGGCGCGTAGCGAGCGCTTAGCAGATACCGACGTCGTCATTATTGGCGGGTCCCATGCGGGGCTCACAGTCTTCATCGCCGTTTTCCAGATGAGGTGACTGAGGCCCAGAGAAGCGAAGCGACTTGCCCAGAGTCAGGCGGCCGACGGGCGGCGGAGCCGGGATTAGAACCGACCGTGACGTCCGACGCCTAAGCCCGGCCTCCTCCCGCTGGGCCACGCCGCGGCTGAATCTCGAAGCGCTCGGCGTCCACCCCACCCCCGGCCCCACCGCGTCTGTGCGCGTATCCGTAATTCATTTGAAAATCCACCTCCCCCTCTAGACCGTAGTAAGGTCACCGTGGGCGGGGAACGCGTGCGTCGATCGTTATATTCTCCCTTCTGAAGGACACGGTTCTTCCGGGGGTATTTACTGGGCGTTCCCCGTGTGCGTAGCACCGTCCTGAGCCCCCCCGGCACGACAGCGGACACGCTCCCGCCGCCCACGGGGAGCTCACGGTCCGGAGTCCGCCGTGAACGCCGTCGGCGCTCAAGAAATCCCAGGAGACGATCGATTCCTCTGAAATCCGTCCGACTCCCCACGTGATGTTTTGACCCTCTGATTTTGGCCCAAAAAAAAAAAAAAAAAAAAGGTTCTTCTCTGTTTCCGAAGAGCTGAACCCGTTGGTTAGAAGCAGAGGGCTCCCCCCGGAATTCCCGTCGGTCGGTTCATCGGGACCGCTTCTCCCTTTGGTCCGCTTTCCAAGTGCCCAGCCGCAACGGCCGGTGACGGGAGTGTCTCCCTCCTGAGCGGATTTTGAATTTCTCTGTCAACCACCCCCTGGTTTCCTTTAAACACTGCTTCTCTGGCGAAGAAACATCCAGTCGGTCCTCGCCCTCCGTGACCCATCTGCGGATTGGCCCGAATCGGTCCCTTTTCCCGTCCTCTGTCTTGGTCCGGATAGCTCTAGATCCGGTTGACCGTGTCGACGGTTGGCAAAAACGGATGGGCGATTTTCGTCGACCCGGAAATGACGGTCGACTGTCGTCCCCCCAGGTCGTCCCCGTGTTCACTCGGCCGACGGGGTTGGGTCTCCCCGCCAACGAGGATCGATCAGACCCGATCGCTCTGGGAGATCATCCGGGGTGGAGAAAACAGAATGGCCGGGATGACGGAATTCTCCTCAGTCGACTCTCCGTCCCTGCAGGATTGCCGCTTGTGCCCATCGGGGAATTTTTGCCGAACGGTCTCGAGTTTTAAAAAAAGAAAAAAAAGGAGGAGGAGGAGAGGAAATTCCCTTGGAGTTGAGTTCGAGCGAGAGCCAGACACTGTAGCTGTCTAGCCACGCTGCGAAACGTGACGATAACGATAACCGAGGTGGTTGCTGGGCACCGTACTAGGTGCCGGGGTAGATACGGGGTGACCGGGGCGGACACGGTCCCCGTCCCGCGTAGGGCTCGCGGTCCTCGTCCCCGTTCTACGGCCGAGGGGACCGAGGCGCAGAGCAGTGAACCGACCCGCCCCGGGTCCCACGGCACACCCGCGCGCGGTACCGAGGAGCGGCGCGGCTCGGCGGGGGGGGGGGGGGGGCACGGGCGTGGGAGCCGGGGGTCGTGGGTTCGAATGCCGGCTGTGCCGCCCGTCGGCCGCGTGGCCGCGGGCGGGTCACTCGGCTTCTCCGGGCCTCGGTGACCGCATCTGTAAAACGGGGGTGGAGACTGTGGGCCTCACGCGGGACGGCCCGATTCCCCCGCGTCTACCCCAGCGCCTAGAACGGCGCTCGGCACGTAGCGAAGCGCTTAACGGATACCAACGGTATCGCTGTCATCGTTACCGTCCGCACGCGGTGGGTACTCAGTAAATACGATTGACTGCCCGCTCGTTTCGCTGTGCGCACGGTAAGTGCCCGATAAGTGCAGCTGACCGCCCCTCACTAGGTGGTCGGTAAGTAGCGTGGCTTAGCGGATGGAGCCCGGGGCCTGGGAGTCGGGAGGACCCGGGTTCTGATACCGGCCCCGCCGCGTGACCTCGGCAGGTCGCTTCACTTCTCGGGACCTCAGTTTTCACCTCGGTAAAACGGGGGTCGAGACGGCGAGCCCCGCGTGGGACGGGGACTGCGTCCGACCCGACGGACCCGCGCCCCCGCCGGCGCTCGGAACGGGGCCGGGGAACCGAGTGAGCGCTCAGCGGCTTCCGTGATCACCGTTACCGTTAAACGCCGTTCGCCGGTGGACCCGTTTGGGCTGACCGTAGCGTGTCGCTCTCTCCGCAGTTCCAGAGGCAGCATTTCATCTACCAGAGCGTCGACCTGCTCGGCAGGTGCGGCGGGCTGAGGAAATCCGTCGTCTCTCTCCTCTTCTCCGAAGTGAACGGCTTCATCGAGGAGCTGAAGTCCGTCCGCCAGGTATCTTTACCGCGAGGGTCGGGCCGGGCCGCCGTCCCGGAACGTTTCGCGTTCGACACTTCCAGCCGCGGTGCCGCCGGCGGCGCCCTCTGGTTCCTCCCCCCACCCGGCGACCTCGGTTCCCCAAAACGCTTGACCGCGGACCGGCGGGAGGCCGGCGACGCGGCCCGCCGGCGCGGAACGGAACCGACCGGGGCCGCTCCGGCTTTCGACGGGATTGGCCGACGTAAGGGACGGCCTCAGAGCCCGGTGTCGGTTAGGACGCCGAGAGGCGATCGGGCGCTGTAGAAATGTGGGAACGGCGGGTTGGTCGCTGCCTTGTACTATCGGGGCATCCGCTGAGCGCTCGCCCCGTGCCGGGCCGCTGTCCTGAGCGCCGGGTAGGTACGGGTTAATCAGGTCGGACGCGGGCCCTGTCCCACTTAGGGTCCGCGGTCCTAATCCCCGTTCTCCAGACGGGGGAACCGAGGCCCGGAGAAGCGAAGGGACTTGCCCGAGGTCACACCGGCGGACGGGCGGCGGCGCCGGGGTTAGGCCTCGTGACCTCCTGGCTCCCGGGCCCGCGTTCCGTCCGGTAGGCCGTGCTGCTTCTCGAGCCCCCGCGCCCCCCCCCCGGGCCTTCGGGACGGCGCCCCGCACGCGGTCGGCGCTCGGTCCGCAGGACCCGGTGAGCGCGAGGTGGCGAGAGACTGGGCCCGGGAGTCAGGGGACCCGGGTTCTAACTCCGCCACTCCCTCTGTCCCTCGCCTCCTCCTGTCCGAGACGGGGATCCGAGTCGGCGGGCCCCGCGTGGCGCGAGGACCGTGTCTGACCCAGTGAGCTTGTGCCCTCTGGACCGTAAGCTCGTCCTCTAGACCGCGAGCTCGCCGCGGGCGGGGACTGGCCCCGTCAGATTGTTCTCTCGTACCCTCCCAGGCGCTCAGTACGGGGCCCCGCGCACAGCGAGCGCTCAGCGACCACGGGCGACGTGTTCCCAGTCCGCCACGGGCTCCGGGTATAGAGAGGGAAGCGTCCCCGAGTCCTCTGACGCGCGGGCCCGATTCCACTCAAGTGGCCCGGGCCTCCGCGGCAGCTTTCTCATCCGTTCCGGCGCATTTGTGGAGCGCCGGCTGCGTGCAGGGCGCTGTCCTGAGCGCTCGGGAGAGTGCCGTGCGACAATAAAGAGCCGCGTTCCCCGCCCGCGACGGCCTTCCGGGCCAGAGAAGCGGCGTGGCTCGGTGGAAAGAGCCCGGGCTCGGGGGTCGCGGGATCGGATCCCGGCCCCGCCGCTCGGCAGCCGGGTGAGCGCGGGCGAGTCGCTTCGCTTCTCCGGGCCTCCGTCACCTCCTCTGGGAAACGGGGCTCAGCCGGGAGCCTCCCGGGGGACGGCCCGATGACCCCGCGTCTCCCCCGGCGCTTAGAACGGCGCTCGGCACGTGGTGAGCGCCTAACGGGTGCCGACGGCATCGTCATTGTCGGACGGGGAGTCGGACACTAAGAGAAATCGATAGACGGCCTCCCTCGGCCCGGCGACGATGGACGCCCTGCCCGGAACCTTCTCTAGGCGGAAAGCCCCCGGCCCCCGAGCCGGATTCGCGGGCCGCCGTCCGTTCGGCCCCGGCGACGTCCTCGGGCCGGACGTCTCCCGCCTCCGCCGGTTCCGTCCCCTCTTCGCGGCCGGCGGTCGGCCGGGCGTCCGGCGGCTCGCGGGCGGCCTCCCTCCTCCCGCGTCGCCGGCTAACGCGGGCCGGTCCCGGGAGCGGTTTCGGGAGGGGGGTCGGGATCGTACGGCTCCCGGATTCCAGAGACGGCGGCGCGCGGGGCAGCGGGACGTCAGCCCTCCGAGGGTCGGCCGGGCGACCCCTCCCTTGGCCGGGCCGGGGAAATCCCTCTGTCCCGGTTATCGGATCCGAGCCGGGCCCCGGGAGAACCGGCCTCCGGTCACCCCGCGCCCCTCCGTTGGGATCGGGAGACGAGCCGGGGAGACGAGGAGAGGGGAGAAGGCCCAGCAGGGCCCACTTGTACCGTCCGCCCAGATCCTCGTACGGATATCCTCGCCTTTCTCCGCCTTCTCCCCTCCCCACCCCTCATCGCCTCCCCGGGTCGTCCACGGACCGGTCCTGTCCTACGGGGGAACGGGGCCCACCCGCTAGTCTGTAGACGCCCCCTCGGTGAGACTCCCGAGTTTCCGCAGCGGATGTGAGAGTCGCACGCGACAACGGGATTAAAGAAAGAGAGAGAGAGAGAGATGGAGGTGCGGCGGCCGCTGCAGAAAACGCGCAGAGCTCCCCCCCCCCCCCCCCCCGCCTCCCAGAGTCATCCCACGTCGATCCGCCCGACGAGCGCATCTTCCGAGCGCGCGTCCGAGGACGGGACGCTGGGTCGAGCCCCCCCGGAAGGGGACGCGTCCCGTGCATCCCGCGGTCTCCGGGGCGACAGGGGAGGACGAGCGAAACGATTTACAAAACCGGGGCGCTTTCAGCGTCTCGCATCATCCGACGGGTCCGAAAGGGCTCCCCGAAGCGACGGCCGCCCGGTCGGGCGGTCAGTCGACGGTATCTGTCGGGCGCTCGCTCTGTGCGGAGCACCGTCCCCAGCGCTCGGGAGGGGACGGTAGAACAACGTAGCGGACGAGAGCGGGAGACGGCCGGCGAGGCGGACACATGAGTGACGGTCACGGACGGAAGCGTCGTGGGCCGTGGCGGGGGGGGGGGGGGGGTGAATACAAGGAGCGCGTCGGGGTGACGCAGAAGAGAGCGGGAGAAGAGGGAAGGGGGGGGGGGGGGGGGCGCAGTCAGGGGGGGCCCGAGACGATTCCTCGCGCCAGTCGGGCTTCGCCGATTCGCTTCCCGACCCACGGGGATGAGGGCCGGTTCCGACCTCGTTGTTTGACTGGGTTTTTCTCAATGGTGTTGGTCCGTTCGTTCGATGGTGTCTGTTGAGCGCTCACTGTGCGCAGAGCGCCGTGCTAAGCGCTCGGAACGGACGCATCGGTAACGGGTCGAGACGGTCCCCGCCCTCCGACGGGCCGACGGGCCGACCGGGGGAGACGGCCGGACGAGAACGACGGCGGTAGACGGGATCGAGGGGACGAGCGTCTCGTTACGACGAGAGCAGGTGAACAGAATCGGGGCGACGGACATCCCGTCGACAGAATAAATAGGGCGATGAAGATATATTCGGTCGAGCGGACGGGTACGGCGCCGAGGGGGTGGGACGGGAGAGGGGGAGGAGAGGGAAAGGGGGGGGGGGGAGAGAGGTGAAGGGGAGGTCGAGGGAGCAGAGTCCCCGCACAGGAAGCGCCCAGTAAATACGCCTGACTGACTGACTGAAGTCACCGAGCGGGCTCGATGTGAACAGCGCAGAGAATTGCAGGAGGGCGTCAGGCCGCCTCAGCTGACTTACCCCCAGGCCCTCAGTTCGTCTCCCGTTCCCGTCTAACGGTGCGCCCGTGGGCCTCTCTCCTTCCTTTTGTTCCGTTCCCCCGCCCCCTCACGGTCTCTGAGAACGACACCCACGTATGTCACCGAACGCGTAAGAACGCGTCCCCCTTCTCTTTTCTCTGCCCGCTCGGTCGTAAACGTCTGTTTCGTGCTGGGGCTAGGGAAGGTCGAGAGGACTCTTGGCGGGAATGCGGCTCGGAGTCGTGGTTGATGATAAGGAATAATGACCGTGGGACTTGTTGACCTGCTTACCGTGTACTGGGCGCCGGGGTAGAGCGAAGAGACCGGCGCTCGGCACGTGATAAGCGCCTAACGGATACCGTTTACGTCGCACGCGACAGCTCAGCCGCGGTCCCCGTCCCGCGTGGGGCTCCCGGTCCTCGGCGAAGGAGGGAGGACGGGTATCGAATCTCCACTTTGCAGACGAGCAGACGGAGGGTCAGGGAAGCGAAACGACTTGCCCCGGGGGGGGGGGGGGGGGGGGGGGGGGGTCGCGCGGCCGGCGGGTGGCAGAAACGGGCTGAGGGCCCCGGCCCCCGGCCCTCCAGCCTGCCTGGTGATGAGCGTGGGTCTGGTCCGGCGTCTCGGATCCTCCCTGAGGAATGCGTGGGGCGGGGGGGGGGGGGGGGGGCGCGCTGTTGGCCGGGAATGTGTCTCTCTGTCATCGTAGCGTACTCTCCCGAGCGCTCGATACGGTGCTTTGCGCGCGGTAAGCTCTCGATAAAGCGGGTAAGCGGCGTGGCTCGGTGGAAAGAGCGCGGGCCTGGGAGTCCGGGGTCACGGGCTCGGATCCCGGCTCTGCCGCTCGGCAGCCGCGGGACCGCGGGCCGGTCGCTTCGCTTCCCCGGGCCTCAGCGACCTCATCTGTCAAATGGGGAGGAAGACCGCGAGCCCCACGGGGGACGGCCCGCTTCCCCTGTGTCTACCCCGGCGCTTAGAACAGCGCTCGGCACGTAGCGGGCGCTTAGCAAATACCAACGTTACCGTCGTTATAGATACGACCGGACGATCGAGCGAATGAGCCAACGCCCCCGGGAGGGAAGACCCGCCGTCTTCCGGTTGCCCCGAGCCTTCCGGGCCCCTCCGTCCTTCTCGACCGATCGAGCCGTCGGTGGTTCCGACGGACTGCTCACGCGGCCGTATCTGTGGAGCGCGCTTACTGTGGGCAGAGACTACGTGCGGGACATCGCGCTGGGCGCCCGGGAGAGGACAGTGCGGGCAGAGTTAGCGGGCCCGTCGGCCGCCTGCGACGAGCCGACGGTCTCCGGCGGGCACCGGAGCCCAGAAAATAGGCGGCGGCCGGGGCGACGGCCCCCCACCGACGCACGCGCCCTCCTCCGCTCCTCGAAGCCTCCGACTCCCCAGAAGCGTGAAGCGGTTTTCTCGCAGTTCGCCGACCACCTTGACCCTTCTAAAGCCTCGGGAATCGATCTAGGCCCGCGGGCGGACGTCCGCGTCGGGTAGGCTCGGAAATAGGCCGGAGAGGTAGGTCCGGGGTCGCGGCGCTGCGTTTGGTTGGAGAATTAGCCGCCCAGGATTTAAACTCTGGGTCCGGATGGCTCGTCGCACGGAGCCGACCCAGGAAAACAACGTCTGGACGGTAAAGAGATGGAGGGGCGAGTGCTCAAATGAAGATTCTTGGGGGGGGGGGCGGGGGCGGGGGCGGGGGCGGGTGTTATCCGTCCCGAAACGTCCAGTTTCCTCGCTAGGCAGGATTTGGGGGATAACTGGGAGTTGGATATCCGGGCCTGAAATCCCAAATGGGGATTCACAGGCGACACCGCCCCCCTCCATCGCCCTCGCCGTCTGAACGGGGGTTCAACGAGCGCCAGCAGAGCAGCCTCTGTGTGGCGCGTAGGATGGCGCCCTCCGAGGTCGGTACCGAATGCCGACAGATCGATACTGAGCTCCTGTCTCTCCCCGGTCGGACCGGGACCCCCGCGCGTCTCGGAACACCGGATCTCCGCTTAGCATCAAATAGGCGAAGAGTGGTATTCTAGTAACGTCGAGGCTGTCTGGGAGTTCCGATTACGTGGCGCCCTCCCTTTTCATTTCCAGAGTCATTCCTCGATTCGTGTGCGTAAACGGATTCTTTCCGGGGATTCGACGAATGAATCCGAGGCTCTCGGATAACGGCCGGCGTGCCTCGCTCTTCCGAATAATAGGTCGAGGCGAAGATATATCGATATCGTATGCCGGCAGCGGGTACTGATAAGTCACGAAGGTTTTGTCGTCATATCTTCGGTACGGTTACGGCGGCGAGGCGGGCAAGAGGCCCCCGTAGCCGGAGCTCGGTGAAGTAGACGTGTGCGCTTGAGAGTCGCGGGATTGGGTCGTCGTATCGTCGAGCCGTAATTGAAGGCCTCGGTTAAAATAGTCGCGCCACATCACAGGAATGGTAAAGAGCAGATGGGTCTAGCTGTCGGACGGGTGAAAGACTCGGCCGGTCGCTCCCTACGATGATCTGATCCCTCTTTTTGTTTTTGGAGTTTCCGTTTCCTGACTTGTTTCCCCGGGAAGGTTTTCCGCGTTCTCCGGTCACAGGATCGTCCAGACGGAATAAGGCGCCGCCGCCGTTCTCCCCGATTTACGGGCCCGTAGCCTTGGCTCTGCCCCTGCTCATCTCTGCCTTTCAACCCCCCGGTCGATCTGTCGCCGGATCCTCCGGGGAAGACCTTCGCATCTCTAAAATCCCACCCTTTCCTCTGCGGCCAAACCGCGCCGAGCCGAGCGCGTCTCCCGTCCCGCCTCGGCCGACCTCCCCGCCTCCTGTCCGGCCCGGCTCCGGCCCGCCCTCCGTCCTGCCGCCCGGATCGCTCTTCTACAAAAAAATGTTCGATCCTCTTCTCCCTCCTCCTCAGGACCGCCGGTGGTTTCCCGTCTCTCTCTACGGTCGGACGGGAGCCCCCTCCGTCGGCTTTAAGACGCTCGGTTGGCTCTCCCCTTCCTTTTAAACCTTCTCATTTCCTGCTACCACCGTCTCAGCGCCGGCCATTCGTTCGGTCGTACTTATTGAGCGCCTACTGTGTGTGGAGCGCCGTATCAAGCGCTTGGAGAGCACGGTTCGGCCACAGGTAGAGACAATCCCCACCCGACGGCGTGCTCGCTGTCCTGGTCCGAAGCCCTTATTCCTATCCCGTCTCCCCTCTCTAGACTGTAAGCTCCCTGTGGGCGGAGAATGCGTCCCTTTATTGCCCGTAGTACCCTCCTAAGCGCTTAGTGCAGCGCCCCGCGCACAGTAAGTGCTCCGGCCATACGATGGCCCGAATGAACGAGTGTGCTAAGCACCGAGAAAGGATGCTTGGGTGAAAAATTGGTCAGGGTTCCTTGCCCGCAAGGGACGCGAAGTCTAAGGATGGCGGAGAAGCAGCGTGGCTCAGTGGTCAGAACCTGGGACCCGGGAGTCGGAAGGTCACGGGTTCTGATCCGGCCTTCCCCGCTAGCCTGCTGTGTGTGACCTCGGGCAAGTCACGTCACTTCTCTGGGCCCCAGCGACCTCGTCCGTAAAATGGGGGTGAGACCGTGTCCAACCCAGTCGGCCTATCATTCTATTCATTCGTCCCGCCGCCTGTTTATTTGTTTCGACGCCCACCCCCCCCCCCCGCCCCCCGCTTCTAGACCGTAAGCCCGGTGCGGGCGGGGACTGTCTCTCTCTGTCGCTGAGTTGGACTTTCCGAACGCCTCGCACGGTGCCCCGCGCACGGCAAGCGCTCAGTAACTATGGCCGAATTTGCTCGTTTCCCCCCTCGGTCCCTGTCCCACGTGGGGCTCGCAGTCTTCGTCCCCGTCTTACGGGCGAAGGAACTGAGACGCAGAGAAGCCAAGACCAGATTCCCGATCAGTCGGGTACATCGACTGAGCGCGTACTGCGTGCGGAGCGCCGTACCGAACGCTTAGAGAGTGCGCTTCGGCAGTGAAGAGAGACAATCCCCGCAACAGAGCCGTACCGTTCGCTCCTGCCAAGGAGTGTCTGGTACGGTCCAGGGAGGGGGACGCTCATAAAAGGAAAACTCCGCGTACGCGTGGCTCGGTGGAAAGGGCCCGGGCTTCGGAGTCAGGGGTGGCGAGTTCGCCTCCCGGCTCTGCCGCTCGTCAGCCGTGTGACCGTGGGCGAGTCACCCGACTTCTCTGTGCCTCAGTCCCCTCGTCTGGAAAACGGGGATTAACCGTGAGCCTCCCGGGGGACGACCCGATGACCCCCGCATCTCCCCCGGCGCTTAGAACGGGCGCTCGGCGCATAGCAAGCGCTCGACGGATACCGGCGACACTATCATGCGGACCGAAGTGCTGTGGGCCTGAGGGTGGGGTGAATAGTGGTTTACAAATCCAAGTGCAAGGGCGTTAAGGAAGGGAGAGGAAATTAGAAGAGTTAAGCGCTCAGTAAATGGCGTCGATGATGGCGCGGGGGCTCGCTGCACGGGCCTGGGAGTCAGAGGACCTGGGTTCTAATCCCGACTCCGCCACCTGTCCGCTGCGTGACCCTGAGTGAGTCACTTGGCTCCTCTGGCCTCGGTGACCTCCAGCCTGGGCCTCGGAGTCAGAGATCACGGGTCCGACTCCCGGCCCTGCCCCTCGTCAGCTGCGAGACCGCGGGCGAGTCGCGTCGCTTCGCTGTGCCTCAGTGACCTCGTCTGGAAAACGGGGATTGGCCGTGAGCCTCACGTGGGACGGCCTGCTCACCTCATATCTCCCCCAGCGCTCAGAGCAGAGCTCTGCACCTAGTTAGCACTTAACGAATACCGACATTATCGTTATTAAAACGGGGATTAAGACCGAGGGACCGTATCCACCCCGGCGCTTAGTACGGTGCTCGGCGCGTAGTAAGCGCTTAACGAATACCGTCATTACTGTTGTTGTTAGTCAGGGAACGTCTCTTGGAAGTACTTTTAATGAGACGTTGAAGGTAGAGACACCCCCCCCCCCCCAACCCCCCACCCCCGCTTTCAGGAAGCTCTATTCATTCGTCCGGTCGTAATCATGGAGTGCTTACTGTGTGCGGAGCGCTGCACTGAGCGCTTGGGGGAGGATAGTACGACAAAAAACAGACACATTCCCTGCCCCCAAGGAGCGTATAGTCTAGAGGACGAGATTGCAGTCCAGAGGGTTCGTTAAAATCACAGCCTCCTTTCAAAGAGAGATGAAGGGCTTAAGTCCGAGAAGGTCTGTTGGCGGAGACGCGATCGGAGGAGAATGGGATTTTTAGGAAGGTTTTGATCGCGGGAAAAGCCACTCTTCTTCCTCCCGTCCCCCCGTTTTCTCCCATCCCTTCTGAATCCCATCCCCTTCGAATGCCGCCCAGAGGTTTCACCCCACTCGAATCAGAAGCCGGTATCCCCGCTACGGCGGGGGGAATCTATTGACGGATTGTCTCTTCACTCCCGTGTATCGAACCGAGAGACCTATTTGATTGCGGAGTTTCACTGCTGCCAAGGAAAACGAGAAAAGCCCTTCCGCGACAAAGAACGCGGGGTTTCGGTTCTAGCCGACTCGGGGCGGCGAAAGCCTTCAGGTCGGCTTCGTAGCCGGGGGAGCGGGGACCGTCGAATGCGCCGCCGACGTGGGCTCGGGCAGTCGGTCCGGCGCCTGCACGGACGAGTCCTCAGGTTTGATTGACCGCCAAGTGAAGCGAGAGCCTGATTGGTGAACTGGGACGTTTTTTATAAATCAGCATCTCATAAACGCGATTTGAAAATCGATCTCCGTGCCGACGATAGCCGTCCATTAATAGCGGATTTCACTCATCCGCCCCGCCGTACCCATTTGAAAGACACCGACTTCAAAGAAGATGTCAGTGTGGGTTTTTGACGATCTAATCCTGACCGTTAGTTCCACCGTCCCGCAGGACCGGGGGAAGGACCGTTGCTTTTTAATCCGGCACAAGACGAAGAAGGACGTTATTAGAGAATACGTTTTCATTCATAGGGATGGCTAAGAAAATAAGACCACCCAAATCAGGAACGTTCTCAAGAACGGAATATATTTGGAAAAAAAAAAAAATGCCCTTTTCAGCCGCATTCGGGTTTCAGCTGACGGTCCTTTCCACATGCAGCTTCGCCCAAAAGCCGCTTCCCGGTAAACCGTGAAATGAAATTCTTCCGTTCCAAACGGAAGATCTCCAGATGGTAAACGTCTGTTATTCCCGCGCGGAGGTATCGCGCCCATCGTGGATGCCCCCTCGGTAACACTTCAAGGTAGGATGGGAAATACCGCGGCCGATCCCCGTGGGATGCGGAATCGACAGTGATTGCGGCAATAGTCGCCGTTGCTATTTTTGGTTGCACGTCACCCTTCCGCCTGGATTTGCACCCTTTGTTCACCTCACCTCAGCTCCGCGGCACTCGCGTCCAAATCCACAGTTCATTTCCCTTAACGTGTGCCTCCCCCTCGAGACCGTAAGCTCCTCGCGAGCGGGGAACACGTCGACCGGCTCGGTTGTGCCGGACTCTCCCGAGCGCTTTCTGCGGCGCTCTTCCCACACTAAACTTCTCACTCGAGCCTTCGAGGCCGTCCGTCACCTCGCCCCCTCCTCCCTCTCCTCCCTCCTCTCTCCCCCGCCGGCCGCCCCGCCCCTCCGCCGCCCGCCCCCTCGCCGTCCCCCGTCCTCGCCCGTCCCGCCGCCGACCCCCCGGGCCGCGTCCTCCCGCGGTCCCGGGACGCCCTCCCTCCTCGCCTCCGCCGGACTGACTCTCTTCCCCTCTTCGAAACCGTCCTTAGAGCTCACCTCCTCCGAGAGGCCTTCCCACACTGAGCTCCCCTTTTCCCTCCGCTCCCTCTACCCCCCCTTCGCCTCTCCGCGGCCGAACCCTCCACCTCCCCCCTCTCCCTCCGCTCCTCCCCCTCTCCCGTCCCATCCCCTCGGCGCCGTACCCGTCCGCTCGACCGTCCGTATCTTCATCGCCCTCTTCGTTCTGTCAACGAGCTGTCCGGCGCCTTGATTCTGTTTATCTGCTGTCGTTTTAACGAGACTGTTCGTCCCCTCGATCCCGTCTGCCGCCGCCGTTCTTGTCCGTCTCCCCCGATCGGACCGTGCGCCCGTCAGAGGGCGGGGACCTGTCTCTATCTGTTACCGATCCGTCCGTTCCCGAGCGCTTAGTACAGCGCTCTGCACATAGTAAGCGCTCAGTAAATACTCTTGAATGAATGAATGAATGGACGAATCTCCCCAAGAGGGCTCTGATGACCTCCTCAGCCCACGGGGACGAAAGCAGAACCAGGGTAGAGAAGCAGCGCGGCTCAGTGGAGAGGGCGGTCTTGAGTTCTGATCCTGGCTCCGCCACCCGTCAGCCGGGTGACTTTGGACGGGTCGCTTCACTTCTCTGCGCCTCAGTTACCTCATCTGTAAAGAACGGGGCGGGGGGGGGGGGACGGGGGGACGGGGGGACGGGGACACCAGCGGGCCCGTCGCTCCGTTTCCCCGATTCAGCCCCATTCCGCCCTTCCCCGCGCAGGCCCAGGCCTTCTACGACGTGACCCGGTACGAGAACACCTTCTGGATCCTCACGCTCCTGGAACGACTCCTCGAGGCGGGAAGGGAAGAGAGCGGCGGCGCGAGGCCGGACCCGGAAGACCGGGAGATCCAGACGTTCCTCCGGCAGGTCGACCCGGTCATCCTGCAGCTGTCGGACGACTTCACGCTGTTCAGCGTGTACGTGTGGAGACTGAGTATGCTGTTGAAGCCGCCTCCGGTTCAGGCCGTGGAAAATCACTCCCCCCTGTAGGCGGTCGGGTTCTCTCTCCTGCCGGAGGCAGAGCCGAGGCGGTGACGGGGACGGGTCCGGTGAGGCGGCCGCTGCGTGCCGGCCACCGTTCTAAGCACCGGGGTAGATTCGAGATGATCGGACACGGTCCCCGTCCCACGGTCTCAGTCGCGACCTAAGTTCCCTCGGGCGAGGACACCGAGGTCCGGAGAAGCGAAGCCACTCGCCCGAGGTCCCCCCGGCGGACAGGCGGCGGAGCCGGGATCGGAGCCCGGGTCCTTCCGACTCCCAGGCCCGGGCCCCGTCCGCCGGGCCGCTTGTCTGCGGACCCTTCTCGGCCCGGATGACTCTCGAAAGGGAAATCCGCAACCGGGCATTTCCGCCGGAGGGAAAAAGCGGTTCGCCGGATGGAATGATTCATTCGACTCCGAGCGGGTTGAAGAATCGCCCTCTGCCTCAGCCGAGCGTGTCCGCTATCCCGGCTTGCTCAGCGCCCCGACCTCCCTCTTTTCTCCCCGCACGGTTTTCGGCGACCGCGCTCGGCTCGCCGTCTAGGGCGAGCCCGGCTTCGGGGCATCGGAACGACTCGCGGTCAGTCGGGCTCGCCAGTAACGGGCCTGACCCGGAGCCAAGTTGTTTTTCTCCAAAGTTGGTGGGGTTCCAAAACGTTTGAAGTCGCGGGGAGGTTTCGGTTTCCTCCCCGGCTTGGCCGGCTCGGCCGCGGAGTTAGCCGACGATAGGCTCCTCGCCTTTACGCGCCGGCGTCGCCGGCTACTTTCGGTCGCTTTCGGCGCAATTCACCCGTCGTCCAAATTCACCGCGGGTCCTCTCTGGCGTCCGGCCGCGTTAGAGATGATCGAGTTTTCATTTAGTCGTTGATGAGGGCTACGGTGCAGTACCCTCGTCGTTAAGAGGCTGCCGTCTGGAGGTAATCAGCGGCAGGTTGAGAACACGACGAATTCTCCAATCTTCATGTCCAGAATTAGGTTTCACGGTTGGTCATTAAACGGTTTGGGTTCCTACGGATCACGCTCCGGAGTCTCGTCAGTCGTCGGCGCTCCGTCGCGTTGTCGCGCGGCGGCGGCGTGAGCCCGGCCGTGGTGCCGAGCGGCGTCCCCACACTTTTAGCGATGACGGGCTTCCCCCGTTGACTCCCGAACCTAGTTCACGTCGGGAACGGACGCGAAAGTCGGTCGCTCTACCCGCGGCTCGCGGTCTGTCAACCGTGGGCCGAGCACCGGGGCGGCTGCGAGATAATCAGTTCGAACCCAGTCCCTGTCCTACCCGGGGCTCGCGGTTTCAAAAGAAATAAGTACGACCCACCGACTAAGGAATAGTCCCCGTTTCCTCCGTCCGTTCGTTTATTCGATCGCGTCTCCCGAGCGCTCACTTTGTGCCCAACTCTGTACTTGGCGCTTTTGCAGGTGAGGTCACGTAGAGAATAATGATAGCGCCGGTATCCGGTGGGCGCGTGCTACGTGCCAGACACCGCGCCGAGACGGTTACAGACAAAGTCACCCAGCGGGCAGGCCGCAGGGCCAAGATTGGAATACGGTCGTACGTATCGAGCGCGTAGCGTGATCGGAGCCCTCGGAGGGCTCGGCGCAGACGATACAGCGGACACATTCCCTGCCCTCAACGAGCTTTCAGTCGGGAGGGAGGGGGAAAGAAAGAAAGAAGAGGGAGGGAGGGAGGGAGGGAGGGAGGGAGGGAGGGAGGGAGGGAGGGAGGGAGGGAGGGGAGGGAGGGAAGGGAGGGAGGAAGGAAGGAAGGAAGGAAGGAAGGAAGGAAGGAAGGAAGGAAGGAAGGAAGGAAGGAAGGAAGGAAGGAAGGAAGGAAGGAAGGAAGGAAGGGAGATAGAGAAAGGAAGGAAGGGAGGGAGATAGAGAAAGGAAGGAAGGAAAGAAAGGAAGGAAGAGAGAGAGGGAGAGAGAAAGAGAGCGGGGGAGAAAGAGAGAAAGAGAGAAAGAAAGAGAGAGAGAAAGGAAGAGTGAGAGAGAGAAAGGAAAGAAAGAGAGAGAGAGAAAGGAAAGAAAGAAAGAAAGAGAGCAGATCGGGGTGACGCCCGAAGGAGTGGCGGTCTTCCGGCACCGTGCTCTTTCCATTGGGCCACCCTGCCTCCCCCCGTGGAATCCCTAGGAACCTAACGTGGATGAGGCTCCGAGCCGCAAGGGGCCGGCTCTTCCTGCATCTTTCCCTCTACCTGGAAGCACTGCGTTCCCGGTAGAGGAGCGGCGCGGCTCAGTGGCGAGAGCCCCGGCTTGGGGGTCAGAGGACGTGGGTTCTCCCCCGATCGGACCGCGCGCCCGTCAAACGGCGGGGACCGTCTCCGTCCGTTGCCGGCTCGTTCAGTCCAAGCGCCTACCACGGTGCTCGGCGCATAGTAAGCGCTCGGTAAATACCGTCGAGTGAATGAATGAATGATCCCGGATTCGCCACTCGTCTGCTGCGTGACCTCGGGCAAGTCACTTAACTTCTCTGGGCCTCAGTCACCTCCTCCGCGGCAACGGGGATTAAAAAACGTGAACCCCACGCGGGACAGTCTGATTACCCTCCGTCCGCGCCAGCGCTGGGAACAGTGCCCGGCCCGTAGTAGGCGCCTGACAGATACCGAATAATAATAGACGAGAGGCGAGAGCAGTCCGAGGGATAGGGAAGCTTCCCGAGAGGGATTTAATCCCCCCATTCCCGTCCGTTCGTCCCTTGAATCGCTCACTCTACTCCGGGGTGCGTTTCCTCTCCTCCTGCCTCCTCTCTCGTCGGTAGGTCCGCGGTTCCCGGGGTCCCCGAGCCCCGTCGAGGAGACCTACCGAGCGCTTACGGCGGCGCGCGGAGCGCCGTACGGAGCGCTCGGGAGAGTAGAGGGCCACGGGGTCGGCAGACGTCATCCCCGCCCGCCCGCGAGCGGCTTCCGGTTCGAAGCGGGAGAGAGACGTCTGTAGAGGTAGATCGATTAGGGGTGTGTACGGTGCCGTGGGATCGACAGTCGGGCGATTGTTATTTATTATTTATAGTATCCGTTGAGCGCTTACTACGTGCAGAGCACTGTACCGAGCGCTCGGAAGGGACAGATGGGTAACGGATAGAGACGGTCCCTGCCCTTGGACGGGCGCGCGGTCCGACCGGGGGAGATGTAGGGGATTACAGGGACCGGAACCACGCGCCTAGGGAATACGGAAGGGAAAGGGAGTAGCGGAAATTGGGGCTCAGTCAGGCAGGGCCTCTTGGAAGAGGTGTGATTTTTGCGACATTCATTCGGCCTGGCGCAGTGGAAGGAGGCCGGGCTTGGGAGTCAGAGGTCGCGGGTTCCAATCCCGGCTCCGTCACCTGGCGTGACCTTGGGCGGGTCACTTAACCCCTCTGGGCCTCGGTTACCTCGTGTGTAAAAATGGGGATTAAAAAACGTGAGCCCCCCGGGGGACAGTCCGATGACCCCGGAGTCATTGGTTCCGTAATATTTCTCGCGCGCTGACACCGCGCAGAGCACTGTACTAAGCGCTCGGAACGGACGGATCGGCGACAGACAGAGACGGTCCCTGCCCTGTGACGGGCGCACAGTCCGGGGGATTGGAACCCGCGACCTCCGACTCCCCAGCCCGGGCTCTTTCCGCCGAGCCACGCTGCTCATCTTACCGCGCGCGGAGCACTGCGCTGGGCGCTTGGGAGAGCACAGTGAACCGATCCGTTTCGCGCCCGCGACGGGCTACCGGGCGAGAGGGGAGAGCAGGATCCAGTCGGAAATCCAGCGAACTCTGAGAGCCGGCCCTTCCGCTGTCTCGGCGGGCCGGGCCCGGTTCCTCCACCACCGCTCCTCACTGCACCTGTTGCCGACTTGTCCGTTCCGAGCGCTTAGTACAGCGCCCCGCGTAAGCGCTCAGTAAATACCATCGAACGGATTCGCTTCTTCCCGGGTGGCCTTTAGAACTCACGGAAAACTGAGCCTCCGAACCCGCCCGGGGACCGCGGCGCCCGGGGACGTGGGTTTGCCTGTTCCGTCCGAGGGGCTCCGGAGGAGGGGCGGATGGGATCCGTCGTGGATCTCGGCTCTCGGAACCTCACAGCCCCGACCCCCTCGGGGAACGACCCGCCGTTTCGGGAGATCGGGCGATCGGAACTGGGGGCCAGCGAACGTCTTGAGACCGCCGCGTTGGTCCGCGGCGTGGCGACTCCCGAAAGAAGGAAGAGGAGAGACGATCATCGTCCGGGGAGAGGGGAAGCGTTCTTCGGTGGTTGTTTCTTCGGGGGTATGTGTCAAGCGGTCGCCCCGTGCCGGGCCCTCTGCTAAGCGCTGGGGTAGATGAGAGCTAACCGGGATGGAAACAGCCAAGCCCAACGTGGGGCTCACGGTCTTCAGCGCCGTTTTACGGATGAGGGCGCTGAGCCCCGGAGAAGTGACTTGCCCGAGGTCACGCAGCAGACGGGTGGCCGGGGCCGGGATTAGAACCCGGGTCCCTCCGACGCCCGGGCCCGGGGTCTCTCCGCTAGGCGACGCCGCTTCTCCGAATTCCCTGACACTGACCCTACCAACACAGTGGAGCGATGGCATTTCTGGAGAGCTTTCCGAGCGCAGAGGACTGTACCGAGCGCTTGGGGGAAACGCAGTAGAACAGAGTCGGTAGACCCGTTCCCTGCCCACGTTCATTCGTTCCGTCCAATTTCTCAAGTGCTTACGGCGTGCGGAGCGCTGTACTGAGCGCCTGGGAAAGTACGGCGGTGATGAACAGCGACGTTCCCCGCCCGCAGCGAGGTTACAGTCTAGACTGGGGCAGACAGACATCGATACGGATAGAGAGATAGAATTGCAGACACGTACGTAAGTACCGAGGGGCTAGCGTGGGCAACTCAGAGAAGCGGCGTGGCTCAGTGGCGGGAGCCCGGGCGTCGGGGGTCACGGTTCGAATCCCGGCTCTGCCCACGTGTCGGCTGTGGGACCCCTCTGGGCCTCGGTGACCTCGTCTGGAAAATGGGGATAAACGGGGATGAAGACCGTGAGCCTCACCCGGGACGACCCGATTGCCCTGTAAATCTCCCCCGGCGCTTAGAACGGTGCTCCGCGCGTAGGAAGCGCTTAACGGATACCGACGTTATCGTCATCCCTCGCCCAAGTGCTCAGCACAGTGCTCCTCACACGCGGTAAGCGCCGGTAAATACCGATACTTAATAACGTATATACGGTACTTAACAATAGACTGATTGATTGGGATGTAAGACCGTCGGATGGAACACAGTCCCCGCCCCACACGGAGCTGGCCCATCTAAGGGAGAGGACAGACGGGTTTCTCATTTCCGTTTTAGTGGTGGTGAAACCCAGGCGCAGGGAAGTTAGGTGACCTGCCCAAGGACACACAGCAAGGAAGCAGCGACGGTGCCCGGCGGGGTTTCGGGGCCAGACCGGGACGTGGGACTGACCCTGCTGAGGTCGCTGCCCACCTAGGAAGCAGAGGAACCGGGCGCTGAGAGCGAGAGGGCGCTCGGCGCGATGGGAATGCGTGGCCGACGGAGCAGCCGGGAGTCTAGTGGTCTGGATTCCCGTTCCGGCCTCTCCCCGGCACCGCTGCTGTGCGGAGCCGCGCCGTTCGCCTCGAAACATTTAAGGACGAATTCGAAATCTCCCCAGGGGGATCGACAAGGCTGCATTTCACATTCCTAAACCTCCCGATGAACTGAACGGGAAATCCGTTGGAACCGATCTGCGTTCTGTCACGAGAAACCCCTGGGAAACTAACTGGAACGGTCGGGCCCGTCTTCTCTCACCGAGGACGATTTTTATACTTCTCCTTTACCTAGATACTAGCTTCCTTAGAATAAGAATGATAATAATAATAAGAGCAACGTTGGCATTGGTCAAGCGCTCACTAGGCGCAGAGCTGAGCGCCGGGGTCGTTACAGGGTCGTCGGGTTGTCCCACGCGAGGCTCACGGCCTTCATCCCCATTTTGCGGATGAGGGAACCGAGGCCCAGAGAAGCGAAGCGACCCGCCCACAGTCGCCCAGCTGACCGGTGGCGGGGCCGCCATTCGAACCCGTGACCCCCGAGCCCGGGCTCTTTCCGCCGAGCCGAGCACCGTACCAAGCCGGGGCAACAGGATCGGAACCAAACCCCCGTCCCACACGAGGCTCACGGTTTGGGGGGGGGGGGACGGGTAGCGGGTCCCCATTTTACAGGTGAGGAAACTGAGGCACGGAAAAATGAAGCGACTCGCCCAGACTCGACAAGGCAGGCCGGGGACAGCTGGAAGTCCGACCTAGATCTCCTGGCGCCCAGCCCGTGCTCTTCCCACCAGCCCGGCTCAGCCGTCTGTCTGCCGTGCCACCTGGGGCGAGTCGTTTCACTTCTCTGTGCCTCAGGCCCCTCATCTGTAAAATGGGGAGTCATTCATTCCACAGTACTTGCTGAGCGCTTGTTATGTGCGGAGCGCTGTCCTGAGCGCTTGGAATGTACAGATCGGCCACAGATAGAGACGGTCCCCGCCCATCGACGGGCTCACGGTCTAATCGGGGGAGACGGACGGACGGGAGCGGTGGCGCCGAGTAGGATCCGGGGGAAGGACATCTCGTCGAAACAGTGGCGAACACATAAAATCGAGGTGACGTTCATCTCGTTGACAGAATTGAGGGGGGATTGAAACCGCGCGCCCCATGCGGCGGAGGGACCGTGTCCAACCCGATCCGCTTGCGTCCGCCCCGGCGTTCGGTGCGGTGGCCGGCCCATGGGAAGCGCTTAACAAATGCCGTGGTTATCATCAGTTATTATAGCCACACTGATTAACTCAGCCTTCGGTGCTTGCCGACTTTCGGTCGCACCTTCACGTCCCCGTGCCTGACCGGCCCCGGTCCCGGGGCGTTTTTAAAAAGCTCGAGGTCAGTGGCACGGTCAGCTGGAGGCTCGGGGTCACGTCGGGTGGCTTTTCGCCCCCCACGTTCTGGGCACGGACCGGGAAGCGCGCAGTGGGTGGGGGGACGTATCCGTTTGTCGTCGCGTCCTGTCACGTGGCGTTAAGAACCCGGGTCCTCTGACTCCCGGGCCCGTCCTCCTTCCGTCAGGCCACACTGCTTCCCTGCTTCCCGTCGCCGTTGGGACCGACGGTTCCCAGAGCTCATTACTTCGGCCTCCGAAGGAACATCCTTCTTATCGGAGATCTTGGAAAGTCCAGGTCCTGGATGATCTCTACGAGTAACATTCATAAATCACACTTCAGCACCTAGAGGAGAAAATGCCGTTAGGCATCTCAACTGATTCATTCGGCCGCAACTGGCGTGCCGTGTGGGAGGAGAGGAAGTGAAAACTTTTATTCTTGCTTTTCATCTGGCCTAGGAACCGTACCCGGGAGCTCTCCCTCTTTCCCTCTCTCTCGCTCTTCCTCCCTCTCCCTCTTGGTCTTTCCTTCCGTCTCTTCCCCCCCCCCGCCCTCCTCCTTCCCCCCGTCTCCCCCCCTTCCTCTCTCCTTCTCCCTCCCTCCTCTCTCTTTCCGTCTCCCCCTTTTCCTTCCCCTCTCCATCCCCCCCCCCCCCGTCTCTCCATCCACGATGTTCACAACTTGAATCCCCCCCCCCCCATTGGCTTCTCTCTTGGCTCTTCCCCGGCTCCCGCCGCCCGTAAACTGAGCGCTCCCTCCCTAGGAACCGATAGCCGCGGTTCCGGATTGTAGTTGGAGATACCGGCCGGCCGTTAGAGGCCAGACATCCGAGCGGATCTCTCGGTGTGAAATGAGAAATGACCAAGGACCACCGCCCCTGGGAGTCACGTGACCGCGCGGAACCAGAGGACGTCACCGACCGCCACCTTCCAGAGGTCGTCACTTCGCATCGCGACGATACCGCGCGTCCCGTTTTAGTTTTGCAGTGTTGGAAGGTAGAGGATGGCAGGCGTGTGAGCTTAATCGCTAATTCAGACCAATTGCCAAGAGGGCCATTTGCCCCGGCCGAGAAATTCAGCTGGTAGTCGGCCTTTACTACCTGAGAGAGCCCTACCGGTCTTTCTTCGGGGGACGAGATTGTAATTGTTTAGTGAGCGGATCCGGCGCTGCCTCGCAGACGGAGCCAGCGGTTCCGTGGAAGCGAGCCGCGCCTGTGGAGGAGTGATTCATGGGGAGGAGACGGAAACGGATGCATTCCCCAGTAGCTTGGAGTCTCCAGAACCCAGCCAGGAGACTGAGGTCGCCTCCGAAACCAGCTCTCCGCCGGCCCGTCTACCCCCGCCGTACTTGTCTGCTCTCCTGCCATTCGCCAGCCCCCTCTCTCTGTTCCACCCGAGCTGACGTGACGCCGCTTCCCTCTCTCTCTCTACCGCCTCAGTCATGCGATGGCCTTTATTAAGCGTTTACCGTGCGTAGAGCACTGTATTAAGCGCTTGGGAGAGTACAGTAGAACAATATAACGGACACGTCGACGAGCTCACAGTCTAGAGGGGGAGACACACAGCCTCCGGGGCCTGCCCCAGCCTGGAACTCCCTCCCTCCCCACACAGTGCCGTGCTTCGCACACGGTTAGCGCTCAATTAAACGAATGGATGACTGAATCTGCCCGACCCCGGGTGCCCTCCTTGGACTGTAAGCTCCTTTGTGGGTGGACAGTATGTCTCCGAACCCTGTTGCCGTTGTACTCCCCCATTGCTTAGGACAGTGCTCCGCACCCGTGAAGTGCTCACTGAATCCGTTTAGTCGGTTGATCGATCTCCACATTCAGAGCCCTCCTGAAACCCCACCTTCTTGGGTATTTTTAATACCTTTTTCTATGGTATTCGCCAAGCGCCCACCGTGTGCCGTGCACCGTACCGGGCCCTGGGGTAGATACGGGTTAATCGGGTCGGACGCGGTCCGTGTCCCACGTGGGGCTCGCGGCCTTCCTCCCCGTTTGGCGGGTGAGGTAACTGAGGCACAGAGAAGCGAAGTGACCCACCCAGGTTCACACAGCCAGGCGCGTGGCAGAGCCGGGAATAGATCCGTATCCAATAACCCGACCGCACCGTGCTGCTTCTCACGTTGACTGAGTCTGTAGGTGTCCAGTGTCTCCGACGCAGGAAGAGGGAAGTGTCGGTAGAGATGAGTTCGACCGGGAGAGACAGGGCGAGCTGTGGAAGTCGGAACAAAGGCAGCAGAACTGAGCAACAGAGGAGCCCTCGGGGACAGAGCTAAAGCCCATAAATAAACGAGCGGTTCGCCGTTTAATCACATCTGCTGGGACCGGGCTGTAACTTCTCAGAGAAGGAGCGCACTAGTTCCGGATTTTATGGACGGCCTCGACAACCCGGATCATCATTTTTACCACACGTCACCCGGTCGATCGATCGATCGGTGGTATCCACTGAGCGCCGACTGTGTGCGGAGCGCTTTCTAAGAGCTTGGGGGAGGGCGGTACGATAGAATTAGCAGAAACGTTCCCTTCCCGTAATGAGCTGACGGTCCGGGGGGGGGGGGGGGGGGGTGGGGCGAGACGGACATCGCTATGGATGAATAAGTAAATGTCATTTAAAGATACGTACGTAAGTGCTGCGGGATTCTGGCCAATGTCACATGTCCCGGATCCGGGGTCCATCCAGGTGCAGAGATGGTTCAATCTGCCCTTTGGGAGGTGCAGAGAAGCATGCGAGGAGGTGCTTAGAACAGTGCATGTAGTAAGTGCTTAACAGATACCATTATTATCGTTATTATTATTTTTTCCCTTTCTCCCTGGCTCCTGCCGAAACATAATCAGTCAATCAGTACGGATGATCGGTCTCCCCCTCTTCGAAACCTTACCCAAGGCCCATCTCCTCCGAGAGGCCTTCCCTGACTAAGCCCTCCTTTCCCCTTCTCCCTCTCCCTTCTGCATCACCCTGGCACGTAGATTTTCTCCCTTTATTCACTCCTCCCTCGGCCCCACGGCACTTACGTACATAGCTATAATTTTTTTTATTTATTTAATGTCTGTCTCCCCCCGCAGACTGTAAGCTAGCTGTGGGCAGGGGACGTATATACCGACTCTGTTACATTGTATTCCCCCAAGCATTTAGTACGGTACTTTGCCCACGGTAAGGTCTCAGTAAGTATGACTGATCGATTATTGAACACCAAATACGTGTGACTCTCCTATGAATCCGACGCCCTATCGTGGCAGGGGAGTTCGAGGACGTCGACGGAGCTTCGAGCTGTGCCGCACAGGGCTCCCCGGAATGGAAAGCTCTGAGCCGAAGCATCAGACAAAGTCGATTCACCTGGGAAGGAGTCAAGGGGGGGGGGGGGTGAGCGAGCGAGCGAAATGTCGACCGAAGACGACGGCAGAGACGCGAGCTTCTACCGCGTGGGAGGGGGGGCTGGTAAACCGCTTCCGTATCTTTACCGAGAAGACTCTAGGGATGACTTTATGACAGAAGATGGGACAGACAGACAGGAGTAGAAAAGACTAATTTTGAGGCGGAAAACCCAGACGGGGGAAGCCGAGGAAAGGAAGCCGGGCTGAGCTTTTTAAGGACAGGGAATGCGTCCACTGATTTGGTCGCGTCGTGTGCTACCGAGCACTTACTACAGTACTCTGTTCTCGGTAAGTGCTCAGAAAATATGCTTAATTGATCATTGGGCAGTCAATGTGTGCAGGGTACTTTATCAAGGGCTTAGGACTCTACAGCGAGTCGGTAGGCCCGTCCGCCGCCCACGGTAAGCCTGCGGTGTAGAGGGGGAGACAGATATTAAGAGAAATGAATTTAGAGACAGAAAATCCAGACGGGGATCTGAGGCGAGGAAAGCAGGGCAGAGCTTGTGAAGGGTAGGGTACGTGTCTGCTGATTCTGTTGACGGTACTCTGCACGCAGCAAGCGCTCACCTCATGCCACCGATTGATCGAGCGACTGATAAAAGGCTGAAAAGAGTAAAAAGACCGCCGGAAGAGCTGGTCAAAGGGAACCCTGACAGGGTGGGGAGATGAGACCCTGATTGCCATTCATGGCTCATTCAGCTATCAGGATTCTTTGGGTGCAAACTGGCTCCAGAGCGCTGTAACTGAACATTTGGGAGACCGCGATAAAGGTCAAAAGTCACCATCCCTCCCCTTGAAGAACCTCCGATCCACTGCGGGACACAGGCAGACCTGACCAGCAGAATGAGAAGATGTCGAATTCTGCGTAGGTGCGGTGATTTGCCGTTTGCCGCTGGGTCGAGGCACTGGCTGAAATAAGATAGGTCACTGGGGAGGGGGCTAAGGGAGACTTACCGGATGCAGGGGGCAGAGCTCAAGGCCTCTCGTCCCTTCAGTCGATGAATCGATCGGTGGTATTTATTGAGTACCCTATCGGCGCAGAGCACTGTATTGTGATCATCGTTAGCAGTTACGGTTAAGCACTGGCTCTTGTGTTCTAAGGACTGGAGTAAATGCAAGACAACCAGGTTGGACGCAGTCCCTGTCCCACACGGGGTTCGCGGTCCAGGTAGGAGAGAGAACAATTTCAGAATCCCCATTTTACAGCTGAGGAAACAGGCCCAGAGAAGTGGAGCGCTAAGCAGTCGGGGGCGAAACAGTGTGGTCTAGCGGCCAGTAGCCAGGCCTGGGAATCAGACGACCTGGGTTCTGATCCCAGCTCTGCCTCTTACCCGCTGTGTGGTCTGGGACGAGGCGCTTAACTCCTCTGGGCCTCGGTTTCCTCATCTGTAAAATGGGGATTTAATATGTGCTTTCCCTCCCATTTCGATTATGAGTCCCCCGCGGAACGGGGACCGTGTCCCGGCCGATTGCACTGTTTCTACCCACACACGGTAAGCGCTTAACAGATGCAGTTATTACCGATTGCTAATTACAGTCGAGTGAGTCGATACTCTCTGCTCTCAGGGAGCTTACACGGTAAGCCCTCGCGATAGAGAAATTCGATCTTAGCCCTCTGACACAAAAAAACCTGGAAACCGGCCGAGTCTCTTCCCGAGCCAAATCGCTGACCCTCTCCGTTTCTCTCTCTTCATTCTCCGTTCAGTCTTGTCCTCGTACCCGTAGGCCGTAAGCTCCTCTTCCTCTAGATTCTAAGCTCCCTGAGGGCGGGAATCGCGTACCAAGCGTGTTGTACTTTCCCAAGCGCTGGCACAGCGCTCGGAATTACTATCGATTGACGGGTATAGAACTCGGGCACGTGCCCACCCTTCGGAGAGTCAACTTATTTCGGAGAGTTTTCGTTTCGATTTCTTTAGTCGTCCCGGATCTAATCGCTCCGCCTAAGTCGGTGCAAATATACCTACTCGTCTAAGTACAGAGAATGAACCCCAGTCTCTCCGACTCAAAGGACGCTAGGAAACGGCAGTAAATATTTCATGTGACCGACGTGATGCCGCCAACTCACGCGATGCTATTTAGACACTGTCATCTGGAAACCAAGGGTATCAAATATTGAGCGCACGAAGCTTTACGAACCGAGGGGTGACGATAATTGCGGCAGAATCTACCGCCGGGCCTTCCGAGAGAAGCAAACGGAGTCCGGATCGAACACGTGACTCGTCGGTGAATCTAAACCGGTCACCGACAAATCTCCCACGGTCGTTCCCGTCTCTGGCGGAGGGTCAGAGTGATTTCAGCGTTCCCTCCGGTCGTTTTGCGGTGGAAGTCCAGGTTTTCTCCACGCCGCTCCCACCTCCCGCGGGCGTGCGCGGGTGCGGGAAACGGGGGTTCCGCCGATCGACGCTCCACCCTCCCTCTGCAAACAGCCGTGAGTCTGGGAAGATGGCTATAAACACGCCAACGGTCAGACACGGCTTTGCCCGCCGCTTGCGGCTGCCCAGATATTGTTCGAAGACGTGATGAGCGCTGGCAGCGTGAAGCACTGAATGATAACTTCCCAAAGCGAGATAGCAGTCGCTTAAACATATTGCACACGGTTTGAAGGTAAATCGGGGCGTAATTAAACCGTAGCCTGTAATCCTATTTTGTCTATCAGAACCTATGAGAAGAAATCGACTGCGGATAGAGCTTCCCCCCACTCTCCGAGCGTCCCGGAAGAAGCACGAGGGTCTTGGATTCTCGCCGTGGGCTCCCCTTGGTCCCTGCGGCGGATGTGTGACCCTGTGGCCGGGGTCAGTCAGCAGATGTCTCTGTTCCGAGCTTTTATCCTTCCCCCCCGGAAGCGCTCTGTGTCGGCGCTGGTGGGGAAAGAGATGAGAGACCCTAGGCCCGAGTCCCGTGGACACTGGGGAAATTCTGGGGTTTTTTCTGTTTGGGGATTTTGGGGGGGGGATATTTATTTATGATGGAAAACTCCTTCCGGGTGTGCCGGGTAGGTCGATCGTGTCCTTTTTTTCTTTCTCTCTTTTAACGGTACGTGTACGCTCACGAACTGCACAGACCGCCGAGCTGGACACAGGCCGATCGGGCCGGACACAGGACCCCGTCCCGCTTGGGGCTCACGTTCTACAGATGAGGTAACGGCGGCTCAGAGAAGTCAGGTGACTTGCCCGAGGTCACGCTGCAGTCACGTGGCGGAGCCGGGATGAGAACACGGGTCCCCCCAGCCCGATGCCCAGGCTGCCGAGCCAGGCCGCTTCTCCCCGACGGCCGGAGGGCGCCCGCGGGTCCAGGTTAATCAATCACTCGGTCGACGGTGTTCGATGAGCGCTTACTCCGTGCAGAGCGCTGCGCTGACCTCTCGGGAGAGTAAGATGGAGCCGGGAGACGCCATCCCGGCTGTCGGGGAAATTTCAACCCGGTCGTGGGCGCGCAGATAAATCCCAGGGGAGTGGACAGAGTTTAAAGCTATGCCCTCAAGTGCTAGAGGAGTGGAAAAGGCGAGCTGGGTTCTTAAACGCTTAGGGGTCGAGGTCTCGAATCCATCTACGACACAGGACCGTCGAAAGGGCGGTAGAGTGAGACCTATAGACATAGAGCGGGGAGATGGATTAATCAGGGAGGGCCTCCGGGAGGAGATGGGCTTTTTTTTCAAAAAAAGGGGGAAGGTCGAAGAGGGGGGAGAGCTGAGGTCGGCGGGATATGGAGAGCAGAGGAGTTGCAGGCAAGCAGACGGGGGCGGGCAAGAGGCCAACGGTGAGAAAAACGAGATGGGAAACTGAGCTCCAAACCCTGGGCCCCGGTCTCCGGATTCCACCGGCAATCTGCCGGACAATCAAGAGAACCTCCGTTGGCTCGGCGCCGATCCCTCTACTGCCTTAGCTCTCCGACACGGTGGGAACGGTCTCCCCGCCTTTCATTCCTTCCCTTCTCAGCTTTCGAGGAAAGGCCGAGTCCGGGGAAACGGGCTCAGAAAGCGGAAATCGATCCGCGTCTCCCGGAGCGGGGAGGGTCACGGCCTCAGCCCAGTTGGGTGTTTGATCACCGCCGGCTCCGCCGAATCTCTCCTCGGTGAATCGGTGGCCGGAGAGGTCTGTCTGAGGGGAGCCGAACGATCTGAACAGACGCCCCCAGACCTGCCCCTCGCCCAGCGACAGCTCTGGATCGTTGCCTGTGGGTGAGCTAAACCCTCTCAGAGTGAAGCAGCGTGGCCTAACGGATAGAGGCCCAGGCCTGGGTTCTGGGTTCCAATCCCGGCTCCGCCACTCGTCTGCCGTTGGACCTTGGGTACTTCTCCGTGCCCAGTTCCCTCATCGGTAAAATGGGGATTAAGCCTGGGAGCCCCGTATGGGACAGGGACCCCGACTAGCCCCGTAGCGAGAACCGTGTCTGGCACACAGCAAGAGCTTAACGGAGCCCATGAAGAAAAATCCGCTCCTCGCTGCTTCGTATTTAGACATTGACACGGCTCCTCGCCCGACCTCGCCTCCGGGATGGAATCCCGGAGATCCGCCCGCTCCCTCCCCCTTCCCCGGGATCGCCACCCCTTTCTACTTTCAAATCGACCGGATGGCCGAAATCCCACCTCCTCCAGGTGGCATTCCCTGATTAATTTTCTCCTCCCCAGACTGTATCGACCCAACTAGCACCTCCGCACGTATGTGCTCACGGTCGTCTGTGGTAATTATGTACGCGGGGATTTTCATCCTCTTCTGTTGATTCGTTTATTCATCTCAGGCTCTCTTTTTCCTCCTGTCCGAAAACGTTCCTGTGTCTCGTCCCCCCCCCCCCCCGCCCCCGTCAGATTGTGAACTCCTTGATGGAAGGCAGGCTCGTGCCTTCTTTCCTCTCTCGTATTCTAACGGAAATATTACTAATGGTTCTGGGGTCTGCCAGACGCTTACTATGTATGCAGTCCTGTCCCAAACGGTGAGGTAGATACAGTCGAAGCAGATTGGACACCGTCCCTGTCCCATACAGGGCTCCTAGTCTAAGAGGGAGGGAGAACGGGAATTTATTCCCCATTTGACAGACGAGAAAACTGAGGCCCAGAGAACTACCTTTAGACCGTGTTGGTTATGAGCAGGGAATGGCTTCCCAATTCTGTGGTGGTGTACTCTCCCAAGCGCTTAGTACAGTGCTCTGCACACAGTAAGTGCTTAATATAATTGATTGTCAGTCAATTGTATTTACCGAGCACTGTACTAAACACTTGGGTGAGTACAGTATGAGAGCGTGGCGCAGTGGAAAGAGCAGGGGCTTTGGAGTCGGGGCTCATGAGTTCGAATCCCAGCTCTGCCACCTGTCGGCCGGGTGACTGTGGGCAAGTCACTTAACTTCTCTGTGCCTCAGTTCCCTCATCTGTAAAATGGGGATGAAGACCGTGAGCCCCACGTGGGACAACCCGATTCCCCTGTGTTCACCCCGGCGCTTAGAACGGTGCTCTGCACATAGTAAGCGCTTAACAGATACCAACATCGTTATCATTATTATTATCATTATTACATTCCCTGCCCGCAACGAGTCACGGTGTAGAGGGGGAGAAAGGTCTAGAGAGGGAGATTGATTGATTGAAGTTAAATGACTCGCCCATGGTCACACGGCAGACGAGGGGTGAAGTCAGGATGAGAACCAGGTGCCCTAACTCTCGGGCCCGTGCTCTTTCCACTAGGCCACACTGCTTCTCCCAATAGGGGCCCAATATGTGCCCGATAGGCACATAGTAGGTGTTCAGAAATGCCGTCGATGAACCGATTCACTTTGGTGGTGATGGGATAAGTGGCAGGAAGGTTGCCTTCAACTCTTGACCCAACCAACGTATCTGCAGTTTACTTTACTAATTATAATAATAACGTCGGTATTCGTTAAGCGCCTACTACGTGCGGGGCACCGTTCTAAGCGCCGGGGGGGATACGCGGGAATCGGGTCGTCCCACGTGAGGCTCACGGTCTTAATCCCCATTTTACAGATGAGGGAACTGAGGCACCGAGGAGTTAAGTGACTTGCCCACAGTCACGCAGCTGGCAAGTGGCAGAGCCGGGATTCGAACCCACGACGATACTTCGGGGTCGAACCCAGACACTTCGGTGTCTGTCTCCCCTTCCGGACATACCCTGTGCCAAACGCTATAACAATCATGGTATTTGTTCGGCGCTTACTATGTGCCAAGCACCGTACTGAGCGCTGGGGTGGATACAAGGTGGGGCTCAGGGTCCTAATGCACATTTTTACGGTTGAGGTGACTGAGGCACAGAGACGTTAAGGGGCTGGCCCAAGGTCACGCAGCAGATAAGTGGCAGAGTGGGATTGGAACCCACGACCTCCGACTCCCAGGCCCGTGCTCTTGCCACTAGGCTCTGCGTCGTATTAAGCACTGAGATGGATGACGGATAAGCAGGTTGACGATAATAACGGTCATCACAGTAAGGATGGCATCTGTTAAGTGCTTCCTGTGTGCCGAGCACTGTTCTAAGCGCCGGGGGCGTACGAGGTCATCGGATTGTCCCACGTGAGGCTCACGGTCTTGATCCCCGTTTTCCAGACGAGGTAACCGAGGCCTAGACAAGTGCACTGACTTGCCCCGAGTCACACAGCCGACGAGTGGTGGAGTTGGGATTAGAACCCGGGACCTTCTGACTCCCAGGCCCCAGTGGTGAGGGGTTTCTGCCGCAGGCGGAGGGGAACGAGCCTCCGTTGGAGGTTTCTGAGGCAGGGGGAGACGGAGGATTCGGGACGGCACTTCAGAAGAACGAGCCGGGCAGCGGAGCGGAGCGTGGACCGGTCGACGAGGTAGAGACAAGAGACGCCTCCTCCTCCTCCTCCTCCCTCCTGCTTTCCGTTACCGTCCGTTTTGCTCGTCCGTCGAGCGGCACGGCTCCCAACGCTTCCCCGGGAGGTGGGAGAGAGGGGAAGGGCCCACTGGTCCCCTGCCGCCGCTCGGCAGCGTCTTGGGGATCAGACGGAAGCCGGAGGGCTCCGGGGGAGGTCGGATTTGCCCGCGGGTTTCGAGGCTCCGCGCGGACCCGCGGGGTGGTCGGTTTGGAAAGATCGAGCTTCGTCCGCCTGTTCGGACCCGAACGGGCTTGACGCGAGTCCTCGTTAGAAGCTGCCGAAGTTGGAATCTGCCAAGAGCGTTCTTCTAATTGTCATCTTCTCTCCTTTGATCTCCTTGTCTCCTCTAGCCGGACTCTGATTTAGAACTTGTGTGTTCCAAGGCACTGGCTTTGTTCCCGAATCGTCGCCCTCCACGGCCAGATTTCTGACTCACGCACCCTTTCCTGCCTTTCTCTTTCTCCTAGTCCTGGCTGCCCCCCACCTCCGCCCCATTTGGAGATCCAGAATTCATCAAGCCGTGGTATTTCTTGAGCACTTACTGTGCGCGGAGCCT
Source organism: Ornithorhynchus anatinus (assembly GCF_004115215.2). NCBI lineage: Eukaryota > Metazoa > Chordata > Mammalia > Monotremata > Ornithorhynchidae > Ornithorhynchus > Ornithorhynchus anatinus. The sequence goes on from NC_041746.1 coordinate 22,298,992, forward strand.
CGTCGGAGGCCCATCTCCTCCAAGGAGCCTTCCCTGACTAAACCCTCCTCTCCTCCCATTCCTTTCTGCGTCACCCTGACTCGCTCTCTTTATTCATCCCCCCCCCCCCCCCTCCGGCCCCCACGTCCATAGCTGTAATTTATCTATCTCTGTTAATGTCTGTCTCCCCCTCTAAACTGTAAGATGGTTGTGTCGGTAACGTGGTCATATTCTACCTTCCCGAGCGCCTAGTGCAGTGCTCCGCACGTAGTAAGCGCTTAATAAATACGATGGACTGACTGACGCCGTACTAAGTACGATGCGGTAGAGCCGGGAGGTGCGGTCCAGGAGGCGCGGACGTTAAATCTTTATGATTTTTGCAGAATCGTCTGGACTTCGGAAATGCCGCTTTTGAAAGTCTTCCCGCGTCAACGACTTCACCCGGCGGCCTTTCCCGTTTTCACTGAGGCAGGGGGGTTTGAGGAGTGACGTGATCGGGGATAACTGGCTTCCTTAAGCAGCGTGGCTGAACGGCTAGAGCGCGGGCCCGGGAATCGGGAGGACCTGGGTTCGAATCCCAGCTCCGCCGCCCGTCTGCCGGGTGACCCGGGGCAAGTCATTTCACATCTCTGGGGATGTTCATTCATCCAGTAGTATTTATCGAGCGCTTACTCGGTGCAGAGCACTGTACCGAGCGCTTGGAATGGACAGTTCGGCAACAGACAGAGACGGTCCCTGCCCAGTGACGGGCTCGCACTCTGTTCGATGTAAATTGGGGATAAGACTGTGGACCCCGTGTGGAGCGGGGAACGTGTCCGACCTGATTAACTTGTATCTACCCCAGCTGTTAGAACAGCGCTTGTCCCAGCGCAGGTGCTTACCAACGGCTATTGTTATCATTATTGCTATTATTAGGTTACCCAGAGTCCGGGCACATCCGAAGCTTCCCCAAGATGGAAAATCAGGTTTTGGACATGTCACGAGTGAGGGTTTTGGGGCATACGTAGGGGGTGGGAGGTTTTCCCCGTGGTCGGGCTCGGAGAGCCGACCCAGCGGCCCCAGAGGGCGTGTTATCTTAGGGAAGGACGGCAGAGACCCCCAGGGGCTCCCTGGCCGAAGACCCCCAAGGGCACCCGCAGAGAGGAGGAGCCGGGAAGGACCGACTAACCTTGTTGGGGAATTTGTGGGGAGCCGCTGGGTTTTATTTTTTCTTAATAGCATCCGTTAATTAAGTGCTTATTATGTACCAGGAACTATGAGGAAGCAGCGTGGCTCATCAGCCAGAGCACAGGCCTGGGAATCAAAAGGATCCTGGCTCTGACGCCATGATATCATATAATAATAACGTTGGTATTTGTGACGCGCTTACTACGTGCAGAGCGCCGGTTCTAGGCGCCGGGGTAGATACAGGGTCATCAGGTCGTCCCACTTGGGGCTCGCAGAGTTATGGTATTTGTTGAAAGCTTACTATGTGCCAAGCACTGTTCTAAGCGCCGGGGTAGAGACAGGGTAATCAGGTCGTCCCACGCGGGGCTCGCAATCCTAATCCCCATTTTACAGAGGAGGGAACGGAGGCCCAGAGAAGGGAAGTGACCTGTCCGAGGTCACACGGGAGGCAAGTGGCGGAGCCGGAATTAGGACCCATGTCCTCTGACTCCCGAGCCCGGGCCCTTTCCAAGTCACGCTACTTTTCAACTAGCCCGCTGTGTGACCTGGGACACGTCGCTTCCCTTCTCTGGGCCTCAGCTGGCTCATCTGTAAAACGGGGATTGAGACGGTGAGCTCCGTGTGGGATGGGGATTTAACAAGGCCCACAATTATTATTATTATTCCCATCCCAGCGGGCAGGTTGAGAGAAGGAAGACCACAGCAAAAATCCCCATAACAACAGAGAAACCGTCAAGGTTTTATCTCTTCGTCCGACCCCTTATTGGTCCGGAGCTTTCGCTTTAAAACCGGGAGGATTACCGTGATCCATCGATCGATCAATGCTATCTATTGAGCGCTTACCAGGGGCAGAGCACTGTAGTAGGCACTCGGGAGAGCACAATACCACAGAATTCTGATCGATCCCCGGCTGCGTCTCTTACCCACCCCTCCCTCAATCCCTCCTAGAGAATTCAGTTGGTTAATCGCAGGCACGAACCCCGTCGAAAGCGTGTTATAACAGGAAAATGGATTCTTTTAAGGCGGCGAGTAATAAATTACTGAATCGAATTGTTTTCTCCCGTAGCGGTGCTCCTGGAATCATTTTCCTCGTTTATTTTCGAGGTGCGAGACGCGGAGATTCAGTAACCCGGTTTCATAAAAAAATCTGATGTTGATATATAATCTGTTGGCCGGGTCGCTGGGCGTACAGAGAGGCTTTATGTAACAAAATACCCGTTCGGTGCCGACGCGACGCCATCTCCTTTACTTCACTGGGGATTCAAATGGAGACCGACGATCTGAACTCCCTATTTCGGATTTCCTTCTCCGAACCGAATAATGGAAGATCACCGTCTCGTCTCTGGCTGATTTTTAAAGGCTGGAGCCTGGAAGGTGCTTAGTGGATTGGGCTACCCCGAACGGTTTCATGAAAACGCTGAGAATACTTCGCCACGATTTGGTCAACCGTTTCGCCCGTGCTCTGTCCGTTTCCTTGCCCATCTCCATTGGCACAGAGCGGGGACCGATTTTCCTATTACGATGCAGAGTCGCCTTGTTCAGTTTTCCCGGCACTTCCTCCAACCTTCTCTACATCTGCCGGAATGTTCCATTCGGATAGCGTGGCTCGGTGGAAAGAGCCCGGGCTTCGGAGTCGGAGGTCACGGGTTCGACTCCCGGCTCTGCCGCTCGTCAGCTGTGCGCCCGTGGGCGAGTCACCTAACTTCTCTGTGCCCCAGTTACCTCGTCTGTAAAATGGGGATCCACCGTGAGCCTCACGTGGGGCAACCCGGTGACCCTGTATCTACCCCAGCGTTTAGAACAGTGCTCGGCCCATAGTGAGCGCCTAATAAATACCAACGTTATTATTATATCCAAACCCGAGGGACAGAAGGATAAGAGAATTTGACCACGTTTCCCAGGGAGACAAATGCTATTTCCTTGTAAGGAAATAGGATCAATCGAACGATTGATCGATGAATAGCATTCACCGAGTGCCCGTTTTCACTTCGTGGTGCTTCTGTTGAGCATTTACTTTACGCCGGGCACTGTACTAAGCGCTGGAGTGGATAGAAGGTAATCAGGTTGGACATAGGCCCTGTCCGTGGGACCTGGGTTCTGATCCTGGCTCCGACCCTCGCCTGGCGTGTGACCTTGGGCGAGTCATTTCACTTCTCCGGGTCTCAGTTTGCACATCTGCAAAATGGGGATGAAGACCGCGGGCCCCATGCGGAACAGGGACCCGTATCTACCGGCAGCGTCTGGAACGGCGCTTGGCACGTAGTGCGCGTGTAACAAGTACCGTAGTTATACTTGCTGTAACGTGGGGCTCACAGACTAAGTCGGGGGGGAGGAGGATTTAGTACCCATCTTTCAGATGCGGTAACTAAGGCACGGAGAAGTTGAGTGACTCGGCCGAGGTGACGCAGCAGGCACGTGGCCGAGCTGGGATTAGAACTCGGGTCCTCGCCCTCCCAGGCCCCTGCCGTTTCCATTTCACCATCCGCCTTCTTACCGTGGCCAGAGGCCTGTACTCAGAGCCTGGGAGAGTAAAATCGAGTTCGTGGACATCATCCGGAATGGCGTTCAAGGCCTGGCAGAATAAAAAGAGAAATAGAAAAGCCTCCTGGAGAAGCTACGTGGCCCAGAAAGCCTTGCCCCGAATCCCGGAGTTCTAAAAACTGCTGTTTGGGGAGTGTTAACTCTCTTTGCCCTCCTCTTCCCACCGCTGCCATCTCGGTACCACTTGCAGCGTGGACCGGGGATAAGAGCCCGGGCTTGGGAGTCCGGGGTCACGGGTTCGAGTCCCGGCTCGGCCGCCTGTCAGCTGGGTGACCGTGGGCAGGTCGCTCGACTTCTCGGCGCCTCGGTTACCTCATCTGTAAAATGGGGAGGAAGAATGTGAGCCCCACGGGGGACCACCTGATTCCCTCCTATCTCCCCCCCAGCGCTTAGAACGGTGCTCGGCACATAGCGAGCGCTTAACGGATACCACCGTTATCATTATCAGCGGTGGCCATGATCTCTGAGAATAGGTCTCTCACAAGGCCCAGCCATGTGGAGACCGTTTAAACTGTCCGTTCTTGGTTAAACTGCCTCAAGGATGTCGTTAGGAAAGAAGGCCTGGCTGGGTTTGCTGGATTTGTCACGAAATATCCAGTTTTTCTCTTCGGTTAATTCCAGCCCCCCTCTGAGTAAACTATGGCGTACGACTATTTAGCCGGTTATAAACGCCCGATCGGTCGGTGGTATTTACTGAGGGCTGACCGTGTGCGGAGCGCTGCACTAACTCTTCGGGGGTAGAGTGAAATGTGGATACTTCTTCTGACGGGATTCAAAGAGACTGTTTCGAAACCTCCGAAAGATCTATTTAGTGCTCCCATTTCTCTGGTTATCCCTCCGTGCAGTTGGAATATTGATATTCCTCCCAGGGCATTTTAACAAGATTATCTCAGTCTAAAGGCCGGTCCCGTTCAGTTGATGCCGTGTGGTTGGGCGGGAGCGAGGCGTGGCCTGGTGGAAAGAGCACGGGCCTCGGAGTCAGAGGACCTGGGTTCTAATTGCGCTCTCTGCCACTTCCCCGCTGCATGACCTCGGGCAGGTCACCTAACTTCTCTGAGCCTCAGTTTCCTTAACTGTGAAATGGGGATTCAATACCTGGGAGAAGGGGAGGAGGGTAAAGGGGAGGAGAAGGAGGTGGGAGAAGAGGAGGAAGAGGAAGGAGGAGGAAGAGGAGGAGGAGGAGAAGAAAGAGGAAAGGAGAAAGGGGAAGAGGAGAGATGGTGTTTATTAAGCACTTACTATCTGGAAAACAGTATCCTCAGTGCTGGGAGAGAGGTACACGGATGAGATCTAGATGATAGCTTTTATCCACCCCGGCGCTTAGTACAGTGAACGGCACAGAGTAAGCATTTAACAAGCGCCATAAGAATAAATTTTAAAAAAGAGAGCGTCGGGGCCGTACGGGTTCAGCTTCTGGACTCACATCGGTCGGTCAATCAAACGCCATAAAAATAAATATTTGAAAAAGAGAGCGTCGGGGCCGTACGGGTTCAGCTTCAGGACTCACATCGATGGGTCAGTCAATCCGTGGGATCGATTGAGCGCTTTCTATTTGCAGGGCACTGTACTAAACCCCCAAGTAACCGAAAAGATGAAGCTCATGACTAGCTTCAGATGCCGGAGAGAGTACGTCAGCAGTACAATTTTACGTTCTTGGAAGGGTGAGGGATTGATTAAATGGAAAGAGTGTGAAACCAGAGGTTGGGAGATTTGGGTTAGAGTCCCAACTTTACCTCTGGCCTACTGTGTTACTTTGGGCAAATCACTTACCCTCTCTGGGCCTCAGTTTCTGGGCCTCAGTTTCCACATCTGACCAGTGGGAATAAGATAGACGGCGAGTAGGTTTAGCTGATATCGACCTCAGTTCTTAGCACATAGAAAGAGCCTAATAAGTGTCATCATTAGGAGCGTTGTGGCCTAGTGGATAGAAACCGGGCCTGAGAGTCATAGGACCTGTGTCCTAATCCCGCTCTGCCAGTTGCCAGTCGTCGCCTTGGGCAGGTCGATTAACTTTTCATCACCTCGGTTTCCTCATCTGAACAGTGGGGATTCAGTACTTGTTCTCCCTCGTACTTGGATCGTGAGTGCCGAGAAGGACGGGAGCTGCGTGCCCGATGAACTTGTATCTACCCCAGTGCTTAGGGCGGTGCTGAGCGCAGCTTTTAACGATAATAATGATAACAGAGTCCATTCTCAAACTGGCACAGTGAAAGAGGGCAGGGCCAAACAAGACAGGTGGAGATTTCTATTCGGCACCGTCCGGCTTTGGGAACGGGGTTAAAAGAGCACCAGACCAGAATTGATTAACAGACAAACGGCTTGATGAGCTCAATTTTTGTAGGAAGGAAACCTGCAACGAAAACCACGCCACCTGCCCTTTTTCGCGAGGTGGTCTGCGAATGCGGGTCAAAACTTGCCATTCTCTCCCCCTAAGGCCGGTTGCCGACTTGAATGCCTATCCTAGAGGGACTCTAGGTTAGATCCGTGCTGCAAAATGGACCATTAGCTGTCATTTCTAATCGGCAGAATAGATCGCGCGTCCGCCACCCGCAGAGATCCGTACGAGCCGCACGGGAAGCACACGGAGCACGCGGAGCGTACGATCCATCCCTTGCAAGAATTTACAACCCAAGGTGGAAGCGAGCAGACATCAACAGATGAAAATCAATGGTTTAAAGAGCACGAGACCGGACAGGCGTAATCTGCACCCGGCGGATACTTAAACAGCCGATAACGAATAAGCAAACCCGCGTCGATGGGTTCGGGTGGCTGAACACAGAGTAAGAGGAGGGAGGATGGGGGATTGATGGAGAATGCCTGACAAACCATCGGTATCATTTATTGGACCCTCTCTCGGTGCGGAGTGGATGTGGTGCGGAGAAGTTGGAGTGGGTTAGGCATGGACTGGGTGACAGGGCATTGAGAGTAAGAGGGAGTTTGAAGGAGGTCAGAACACAGGCGAGGGTGGAGTAGGAGAGCAGTGGGGATTATCTGGTCAATCAGTTCATCGTATTTATCATGGAGCGTTTACCGTGGGCAGAGCACTGTACTAAACGCTTGGGAGAGTACAATATAACAATGGAAGAGAGCCATTCCCTGCCCACGATGAGTTTACGGTGTAGAGGGGGAGACAGACATTATTAGAAATAAATAAATGACAGATACGGACGTAAGTGCCGTGGGGCTGGGAGGGGGGGGATGAATAAAGGGAGAGCTGATTATGTGCGAAGCACTGTACTAAGCTCGGGGGGGGGAACACGAGCAAATCGGGTCGGACACAGTTCCTGTCCCCCATGGGGCGCACCGTCTTAAGCCCCATTTTACAGATGTGGTAACTGAGGCCCAGTAAACTGAAGCGACTTGCCCCAGGTCATTCAGCAGATAAGGGGCAGAGCTGAGATTAGAACCCATGACCTTCTGACTCCCAGACCCGGGCTCTAGTCACTACGCCACGCTGTAGAATGACCAGGGGGCGGAGGGTCCTCATCCTGGCTCTTCCACTTACCTGCCGTGTGGCCTTGGGCAAGTTACCTCACTCGTCTGGACCTCGGTAACTCCATCTGTAAAACGGGGATTGATCATTATGGCATTTGTAAAGCGCTAACTATGTGCCGAGCACTGTTCTGAGCGCTGGGGTAGACACGGGGTATTCAGATTGTCCCGCGTGGGGCTCACATTTTTTAATCGCCATTTTTACAGATGAGGTGATTGAGGCACAGAGAAGTTAAGTGACTTGCCCAAGGTCACACAGCAGGCAGGTGGCGGAGCCGGGATCAGAACCCACGACCTCTGACTCCCAAGTCCGGGCTCTTTCCGCTAAGCCACGCCGCTTCCCTAAGGCCGTGAGACTGCTTCTCTGAGACTTTAAAGACCGTGAACCCCACGTGGGCCAGGGACTGTGTCCAAACCGATTAGCTTGTATCTACCCCAGCAATCAGTATGGTGCCCGGCACATAGAAACGCTTAACAGATACAATTTTTAAAAAAGAATCTGGAGCGGAGAATCCACAGATCCCAGTGGCAGAGCAAGTTAGACAACATTATCGGTCAATCAGTCACATTTCTCGAGTGCTCACTCTGCGCAGAGCACTGTACTATCCATCTGGGAGTCTAGGTGGTCGGTATCTACCGGAGCTCGATATCTCTCGAGGGACGTGCTCGGCTAGATCGCATTTTCTTCTCCCTTCTCGTTGCTGTGTTGATTTGTTGCATAGCTGGCGTTTTGTTGTGGTTAGGGTATTCGTTAAGCTCTTAGAATGCGTCAGACTTTGCACTAAGCTCTGGGACAGACAGAGCTAATCAGGCTGGACACGGTCCGTGTCCCGCGTGGGGCTTACGGTCTTCAACCCCGTTTTTCCAGATGAGGTAACTGAGGCCCAGAGAAGTGAAGTGCCCTGCCCGAGGTCCCACAGCAGACGAACGGCGGAGTCGGCGTCGGAACCCAGGTCCTTCTCACTCAGATCGCTAGACCACGCTGCCTCTCCCTTCCTTCATTCATTCAGTCGCATTTTTTGAGCACTTAGGGCGTGCAGAGCATTGTACTAAGCTCTTGGGAGAGCACGGGGCAAGAATAAACAGACACATTCCCTGCCCACAACGAGCTCCGGTCATGAGAGGGGTAGGCTCGTTGGAAAGTAATGCGATGGGTCAGTAATCGACACAATCTCATCTTTCACCCTTTTTCTAGGGATGGTGGAAAATGATAATAATGATAATAATGTTGGTATTTGTTAAGCGCTTACTGCGTTCAGAGAGAGCACTGTTCTGAGCGCTGGGGTAGATACAGGGGAGCGAGGTTGTCCCACGTGAGGCTCCCAGTCTCCATCCCCATTTTACAGCTGAGGGAACTGAGGCACAGAGAAGTGAAGTGACTTGCCCACAGTCACACAGCGGAGAAGGGGCCGATCCAGTGGCGATTCCTCGCAGGTTTCAACAGTTGTTCTCCCTCCCACTTAAACTGTGAGCCCCACGTGGGACCTGACTTTCTAAAGGACTTAGCAAACGATAATGTTGGTATTTGTGTGCGGAGCACCGTTCTAAGCGCTGGGGGAGATACAGGGTCATCGGGTCGTCCCAGGTGAGGCTCACAGTCAATCCCCCTTTTACAGATGAGGTAACTGAGGCACAGAGACGTTAGTAAGAATAATAATGGTGGTATCTGTTAAGCGCTTCCTATGTGCAGAGCACCGTTCTAAGCGCTGGGGGAGATACAAGGTGATCGGGTCGTCCCACGTGAGGCTCACAGTCAATCCCCACTTTACAGATGAGGGAACTGAGGCACAGAGAAGTGAAGTGACTCGCCCACGGTCACACAGCTGACAAGTGGCAGAGCCGGGAGTCGAACTCGTTCATTCGATGGTATTTATCGAGCGCTTACTATGTGCAGAACACTGTACCAAGCACTTGGAATGTACAAATCGGTAACAGATAGAGACAATCCCTGCCCAACGACGGGCTTACAGTCTAATCGGGGGAGACGGACAGACAAGAACAGTGGCAACAACTAGCATCGAGGGGACGAACGTCTCGTTGAAACAATAGCAGATAAATAGAATGGAGGCGATGTACATCTCATTAACAGAATAAACAGGGTGATGAAAATATATACAGTTGAGCGGACGAGTAATGACCTCTGACTCCGAAGCCCGGGCTCTTTCCACTGAGCCACGCTGCTTCCCCTGATGATGTGATAATTATTATCATGATATAATTATCGCAATATTATCGTCGTTACTATTATTATTACTATCACTCCCCCTCTAGACTGTAAACTCTTTGTGGGCAGGAAATGTGTCTCCCAACTCCATTATATTGCTATATTGTACCTTCCCAAAAGACCCAGTACAGTTCTCTGCACCCCGAGAGGACTCAATAAATAAGATAGGATGACTGATTACTGTCGTTATCGCTGTCGTCGTTGTCATATCTCTATAGGTACTTCTTTCAGGCCGGGCGCTTTTCTATTTCTCATCATTGTGAAGGGTAAGTATGGGCCTTACCTTGCTATAAAATGCTTTAAATGATTAAAGATACCCTAAGTGGTATAACGGTGGCTCCGCTTTAATTGCCTTTCATGGGAATTAAGCTCTTAATGCTTTCGAAATAAGAAAGCAGGCAAGGAGAGAAAAATACTGCAGAGGGTATAAAGCGGCACACGTTGATTTTATCATCAAAGGCTGCGTGCGTCCTTACTCAGCAATTCACCCATTAACTCCAATGAGTGATTTGCCCAAGTGAGTCCGAAGTCGAACCTGGGGTTGGGACATAATGGTGGATAATTATCCTGGTCTCGCAGAACACCCTCCTGGCTCCGAAAGAAGTCGTCGCTCCCGCGCGGCATGGCCTAGTGGAAGGAGCGCGGGGTACGCGGACCCGGGTTCCAATCCCGGCTCCTCCGTCTGCCTGCCGGGTGACCTGGGGTGAGTCACTTCTCGGTGCCTCCTTCATCCGTGAAATGGCAATCAAAAACCTCTTCTCCCTCCTTCTCAGATTGGGAGCCCCGTGTGGACCGGGGACCGCGTCTTCGTTCGAAGGTCCTTATAGAGCGCCGACTGTTTGCAAAACACCGTACTAAGCGCTCGATCTGGTGATCTGGTATCTACCCCTCTAGACTGCGAGCTAGACTGTGAGCTCGGGGTCAGGGAATGTGTCTGCCAACTCTATGTATTGTACTCTCTCAACTGCTTAGTACAGTGCTCTGCGCTCAGTAAGTGCCTGGGAGCACGTGACCCGGGGCACATTCTCCTTCCTTTAGATCGGACATGCGACAACCCGGTCTTTGAGGACCAGCACGTCGGCTCAGGAGGGAGAAATGTCAAGACCGTGAGCCCCTTGCAGGACGGGGTCTGTGTCCAACCTGATTAGCTTGTATCTGCCCCAGCGCTTAGTACAGCGTTTGGTACCTAGTAAGGATTTAACAAATGCCATACCTGTCATTGCTAATCCATGATAATAATAATAATTTGGAAGGTAGCCTGAAGTGCTTCAAAATAACTAATGCTCATCTTCCCATGCCTGGACCACGGTCCACCCTACGCCTTCAAAGTCAGTGGTATTTAATGAGCACTCCGTGTGCGCATAGCACTGTACTAAACGCTTGGGATTGAACAACAGAGTTAGTACAAGCAGAGGGAATGGGGCTTGCACATCAGCTTTACTGGGAGACTCTGTCGTGACACTGTCCAATGAGGGCCTCATAGGCACAAAGATAGAAAACAGTAAAAAAAAACCTTGGCATCATTCTTTTTTTAATGTTATTTATTAAACGCTTACTGTGTCCCAGGAACTCTGCTAAGCTCTGGGGTAGATACAAGCTGATCAGGTTGGACACAGTCCCTGTCCTGCAAGGGGCTCACAGTCTTAATCCTCATTTTACAGATAATAATAATAATGATATTTGTCAAGCGCTTGCTCTGTGCCCAACACTGTTCTAAGTGCTGGGGTAGATACAGGCTAATGAGATTGTCCCACCGTCTTCATCCCCATTTTAGAGATGAGGCAGCTGAGGCACAGAGTTGTGAAGTGACTCGCCCAAGGTCACACAGCAGACAAGTGGCGGAGCTGGGATTAGAACCGATGATCTGCCTCCCGGGCCCGGGCTTTTTCCACTAGGCCGTGCTGCTTCCTTGCCTTCCCCCGTGAAGGCAGGGGTCAGGTCTACCAACTCTACTGTTAGTTGTCAAGCTCTTAGTGCAGTGCCCCGCAGAGAGAAAGGGCTCAGTACATAACTGCGGGCAAGTCACTTCACTTCTCTGGGCCTCAGTTACCTCATCTGGAAAAGGGGGATTAACTGTGAGCCTCACGTGGGACGACCCGATGACCCTGTATCTCCCCCAGCGCTTAGAACGGTGCTCTGCAGAGAGTAAGCGCTTAACAGATACCAACATTATTATAACACACTGCTTGATTCATCCATTAAGCTTCTCGAGGACAGCGACTGAACCTTCCTCTTCCACCGCGTCTCCCCGGACGATAGTACGGTGCCGGAATGAATACGCTACAGCCGCCAGGGATCCGTCAAGAGCGGAAACCAAAAACCAAACCTCCACAATCGATCAAAACCGCCCCGGAGAACGCGAGAGGAACAGACGACGAGGCGGCAATTCGGTCCGGACACCAGGAGCGGTTTTACAAGCAAATTAAATCAGATCGCCGCGTTGGTCTCCGGCTTCCTGCTATAAATACTGAGCTCTCCCTGAGTCCCGTTACCACTGGAGGATGAGCAGAAGTGCAATTCCGTTCACTGATCGGTTGTCGAAATCAATTTAAGCGACAGAATACGCGGAAGGCAAGGCTTGCGCTGAAGAGAAAGACTCGAAGCGTTGTCTGCTGGGCTTTCTCGGTTACGCCGCACCGAGGCACACCCGGCTTCTATAAGACCTGGAGCCAGAAAATTCGATAATGTATATACGCTTGCTCGATTGATTGATTATTATATATTTTAGATGCAGTTATAGTTGCTTTATAGTTATGTACTCATTTAAATGCATATCATATATATTACAGTCCAGGGCTTAGTGTAATATGATACATACACGTGAATTCTGTAACATATTAAATATAATATGTGACCTATCGTTATGATATTTGATCGATCACAGAATTCATGGATCTATAGTACGCTAAGCGCTTGGGCCGATACGAGCTAATCAAGTCGGAGAAAGTCCGTGTCCCACGTGGGACTCACAGTCTTCATCCCCACTTCATTCAGCCAGTCGTGTTTATTAAGCGCTTACCGTGTGCAGAGCGCCGTACTTCGTGGACTGGACGTTTCTGTAGAGAAATGAACGGGGCAGCAGAGTGAAGTGTGTGGGTTGTGTGCGAGAGGCAGGAGGCAAGGATAACGCCAAGGTTACGGGCTCGATAGGTCACTTGATCTGGGGAAGGTGTAGTTTAGAGACGCAGTGATGTTGTTGAACCGCACCCTTCCTCCCTCTCCATCTTGAAGCCCCAGCTGGAATCCCTCCATCCTACTCTCCCTCCCTCCACTCGCTCCTTTTTGTCGCCCCGTAGGAAACGGAAGAGGGTGACCGGTCATCAACATCCGGGAGCGGGTTGCTCAGCTTGCCTGCTGAGTGACCTTGGGCAAATCACTTCGCTTCTCCGGACCTCAGTTTCCTCAACTGTAAAATGGGGATTCGCCCTCTTTTCTTCCTCCTACTTAGGCTGCGTGCCCCGTGTGAGACGGGGACTGACCGACCTGATTAATGTGTTTCTACCCCAGGGCTCAGGACAGTGTTGGGCGCCTACTAAGTGCTTAACTACCATTAAAAAAAAAAAACACCTCTGGCTTAGATTTCCAGAGCTGGCCCTTGGCAATTTTAGAAAAGTGTAAAGCTGTCCCAGAATTGGAAATGTCCTGGCTAAACCTACTTTTCACCCACTTTCTGTTGTTTCTGCTCGCTCTAAATTCTAGACCTGCCACATGGAGTCTATTCTCTAGACCGTCAGCTCGTTGCGGGCGGGAACGTGTCCACCAACTCTGTTGTATTGTACCCTCCCGACCGCTTAGTACAATACTCCGCCCACGGTAAGTGCTCAATAAATGTCCTCGATGGATTGATCGATCCCGGGCATGGTTCAGGTCCACAGTATTTTGCAACTGGAAGTTAGGGCATCCTCCAAATTGACAGGACTCGGGGTCCTTGCTATCTCTTCCTCCTTTCCTTCCCTCTCCCATCTCCCCTCTCTTCCCCCTGCCTTCTCACAGTCAGAAGGAGGTGGAAGATTGTTCTGTTTTTCTCAACCGTTCTTTCCGTTCCTTTCTTGTCGAACGTCTCTGTCTGAGGGGCAGATACAATCCTGACAGCCATCGTGGATGTGGAGGGATACTTCACAATTTACCTCAACTTAACAGCATGATGACTCTTTCTGTGACATGGGCATCACCACAGCCCATTCGATTACGAATCTCTTCCCTTCCTCTGAGTGAAATCATTCGGCTCCAATCCTCCGCAGTGGTGTTTAGCCTAGAGCTGTCGAAGAGCTCTCTTGACATCTTATTAAATTGGAGAGAGGTCTAGGTCCGAGCTTTTATGCTATATATGAATCTCTGCATCGTTAGAGAGACAGAATCCATTTCGCAAGCCACTGCCTCGCTTACCCTCCGTTCTCTTCAGAAATCATTATCCAGTGGAGATATCTGTTTCTGAAAGGGTTTATTCTCAAATAATGAGTTAACAGAACCGTAGAAAGGGCGAGTAGAAAATTGCAGTATCGAGAGCCTCAGAAATACCCTCCCGCCACGGAAAGGACCTGTCTACCGGAGCAATCAGTGAGCACAATTATATTTGGGAAATCCCCATAAGAAAGAGAAGAGAAATCACAATCTCATCTTGAGAGGGTTGTGATTACACGGCAGTGGATTGACGGACAGCTTTCGTTCATTATCGGTAAGAATGCTGCTGATACTAGCGATGACAATAACCGTTTTCTTCTGAGAAGCTCGAGAACACTCAGTTAACATTCCCATCTACGAATTCTTAGCTCCGTAGGGCCCTACCTACTTTTTTGTGTGTTTGGTGTCGTGGGGGCTTTTTTTTTTTTTGGTTAAAAAGAGAATACATTCATGGGGTAATGAAATCTTGCTTTAATGATTGAAAGCTCAGACTTTTAATCTTAAACTTGGATATTTGGGCTGGATTTTTTTTGTTATGGAAGCAACAATTTCTTCCTCAAATGCTTTCTTTTTCACCTTAATTTCCCCACGATGGAGTAAAATACTCTCATAAATACCTCCACAAGCTGAGAAAAATGCACATTATGGACAAGAAACCTTTTCTGGGGGAAACATTGCATCTGGCTTGATGGGCCTTTAAAATGTTACATGTGGAGGAAACGTTAAGAAAGATGAATATGGCTTAAACTCCACAGGGGAAAAAAAGAGTGAGAGAGACTTTATTGAAATGCATCTCCCAATCCCTTATTTCTTTATGGTCTGAAAATCTTCCAACTTGTTGGAAATGCAACAAATCAAAATTAGTGATAATAACAGTGTCATCCGCTAAAAAGCATACTTCTTTATATACAAGCTCATGGCCCAGTGGATAGTACCCGGGCCTGGGAGTCAGAAGGAACTGGGTTCTAAGCCCGGCTCCGGCACTTGTCTACAGTACGACCTTGGGCAAGTCGCTTCACTTCTCTTGGCCTCAGTTCCCTCATCTGTGAAATGAAGTTGGAGACTGTGAGCTTCATGAGGGACAAGGGACTCTGTACAGTTCAATTTGCTTGGATTCATTCATGCAATCATATTTATTGAGCGCTTACTGTGTGCAGAGCACTGTACTAAGCCCTTGGAAAGTACAGTTCGGCGACAGACAGAGAAAATCCCTACCCAACAACAGGCTCACAGTCTAGAAGGGGAAAGACGGACAATGAGACATAACAGGGCCTGGCGCAGAGTTGGCCCTTAACAAGCACCACAATGATTATTATTATCATCATTTTGATTATTAAGAGAACAGACAACTCCCGCCCCACAATGGTGCTTCCCATCCATCTTATCCCCACTTTGAAGATGAAAAAGCTTGAGGCCCAGAATCAGTGACTTGGTCAGGGGTAGAGCTGAAGTAGAAACCCAAATCTCCTGATTCCCAGCCCCGTGCTCTGTCCGTTAGGCCGTACTGCTGGGTTGGTAGCTATTAGGGATTCACTTATTCATTCATTCATTCAATAGTATTTATTGAGCGCTTACCATGTGCAGAGCACCGTACTAAGCGCTTGGGATGAACAAGTCGGCAACAGATAGAGACGGTCCCTGCCGTCTGACGGGCTCACGGTCTGATCGGGGGAGACGGACGGACGAGAACGATGGCGATAAACAGAGTCGAGGGGAAGAACGTCTCGTAAGAACGATGGCGACTAAATAGAATCGAGGCGATGGACATTTCATGAACAAAATAAATAGGGTAACGAAAATACATACAGTCGAGCGGACGAGTACGGTGCCGTGGGGATGGGAAGGGAGAGGTGGAGGAGCAGAGGGAAAAGGGGAAAATGAGGGTTTAGCTGCGGAGAGGTGAAGGGGGGATGGCAGAGGGAGTAGAGGGAGAAGAGGAGCTCAGTCTGGGAACGCCTCTCGGAGGAGGTGAGTTTTAAGTAGGGTTTCGAAGAGGGAAAGAGAATCGGTCTGGCGGAGGTGAGGAGGGAGGGCGTTCCGGGACCGCGGGAGGACGCGGCCCGGGGGTCGACGGCGGGACGGGCGAGACCGGGGGACGGCGAGGAGGCGGGCGGCGGAGGAGCGGAGCGTGCGGGGTGGGCGGTGGAAAGAGAGGAGGGAGGAGAGGTAGGAGGGGGCGAGGTGACGGAGAACCTCGAAGCCTAGAGTGAGGAGTTTTTGTTTGGAGCGGAGGTCGATGGGCGACCGCCGGAGTCGTTTAAGAAGGGGAGTGACGTGCCCAGATCGTCTCTGCGGGAAGATGAGCCGGGCGGCGGAGTGAAGGATAGACCGGAGCGGGGCGAGAGAGGAGGAAGGGAGGTCGGAGAGAAGGCCGACCCGGTAGTCTAGCCGGGATGTGACGAGAGCCCGTAGCGGTAAGGTAGCCGTCTGGGTGGAGAGGAGAGGGCGGATCTTGGCGATATCGTAGAGGTGAGACCGGCAGGTCTCGGTAACGGATAGGACGCGTGGGGTGAACGAGAGAGGCGAGTCAAGGATGACACCGAGATCGCGGGCCCGAGAGACGGGAAGGACGGTCGTGCCATCGACGGTGATAGAGAAGTCTGGGAGAGGACCGGGTTTGGGAGGGAAGATGAGGGGTTGGGCATCCAAGAATCTGTGTGTGTGTGAATGTTGGCCATTTCCCTCATCTACCCAGCCCTACCTCACAGTGAGTGGTTCAATCTGATTATTTCCAAGTGTAAGATCGTTGTGGGCAGGGAAAGTGGCTGTTTATTGTCATAGTATACTTTCCAAAAGGCTTAAGATCTTTGCTCTCAGAAAACACTCAATACAGTGGAATGAATGAATGAACCTAGAATTTCTCATCTTCAATCCATTACGAAGGTTAATCCCAGATATTTTTTTTTTAATTTCAGAAAGCAGCTCATAAATTTAATTCCTGAAGGCTCTCAAAGAGCCTGAAATTCACTTCGCATGCACGTTTGCCCTGAAAAGATGGATGTTTACACATATGGATTTGGTAATTGTTCTGGGATAATGCCGTCATCTCCCATTTCTAAGAATCCATCCCACTCTCACTTGTCGAAAAGCTGAAGGAATATGAAGATTCCCAAATTGATATGCACGGTTATCGTTCTCTCCTTTGCCAACTACTCTCGCAGATGCATCCGTTATCCGATGCGAAGCCCTAGCTTCAGAAAAATCATTTTGTAAGGAAATTAATATGTTCCCTTAATAGTACAATAGTGTGTGGAGTAAAATCCATTAATAATGGCTCGTGAATGTCATCGTCTGTTTATCGGGCTGAATATATGACCCACTTTGTTTTAAATTATGATCTGCAGGGGATCGAAAGGAAGTCCCACCTACATTCGCTCTGTTCTAATCAAAGAGCATTAATCTCATTAGCTCTCTGTCAGCACTTCCAGAGAGGAAGATAATGTCCAGCCCAGGCTGGGAAAGGGAAGAGAAGCAGCGTAGCCTAGTGGTTAAAGCAGGGGCCTGGGAGTCAGAAGGACCTGGGTTCTAATTCCGGCTCTGCCACCTGCCTGCTATGTGACCTTAGGTAAGTCGCTTCACTTCTCTGTTCCTCAATTACCTCATCTGTAAAATGAGGATGAAGAACATGACGCGCACGTGGGATGTCGTCTGTGTCCAACCTAATTATCTTGTACCTACCCTATTGCTTAGTGCATTACCTGGCACGTAGTGAGTGCACAACGAATATCATAGGAGAGGGGAAGAAAAAAGAAGCATCATCTTCAAAAACAAAATACAGGTTTTCACATGTGTACATACACACGCGCACGCACACACGCACAAACGTGTGTCAGGGTAAGCTTATGGGTGGATCCCCCATCAGCAGGGAAACTGAGGATTCGGGAATAACTGAACCTTCTTCATTTCTAATGTTGGCAGGTGCCAGAAATAGAAGCTTCACTGGCCTTTACTGTTTTTCAGAGCGGGACTGAAAATAATGGTTCCCACCGAGAATTGTGCGAGGATGGATCCTTTTCCTCCACATTTTTTGAAAAATGGGTTTCTTTACCAGCTCATTCTACTTCCCCCTCTGAGCCAATGCAAGTTTCCAGCTGCCAACTGGTGTTCAAGCAATGATATGCTAAGTTAAGTTGCTTTTCATTCACTGCCTATATCATCAAACCAGTTTTCACAACTCCCACATAGAGTGTGTTATGAAGAACTTTATGAATTTATGTATCTTTTTTTCACATTATTCATTCACTGCATAGGGCAAAAAACCAATTTTGTTCACCCCTTCATATAGTGTGTTATGAAGAACTGTATGGATTTACGAATCTGTTTTAAATGTTATTTAATGGATGGACGGTATTGATTTGTAGCACTCGGAAAAATAAATAGAAGCTGAGATTGATTAGTAAATGTCGAAGGTTGGTGTCGGCAGATTTCTCTTCGAGAAATTGCACTGTTTATTGGCAGGAAATGACAAAGCCAGGGAGATCATTGCATTATCTCTCTACAACATGCGGTTGCGAGAGGGAAGGAACGGACATAATGCTTCACGTTGAGACGATGAGCAAGGGCATCTCTTTCTAGAGGTCTACGTAAACCCTAATTTGGTAGGATTCATGAGCTTAACTCCTAGTACATTTGCGGGATAGATTTCCTCAGACGGAATGAAGCTGAGCCGGGTGGCAATTTTCTGGGCCATTCATTACTGAATTATACAAAGACCTCCCTCCAGCTTTTGCTTTATGAAAGGAAACCTGGACGCGAGAAAGACAGGGAAAGCCTGTGGCTGATGCATTCCATTAGCTGTGGAAGTCAAGTTACTTCTGTCTCTCCGAGCGACAGATTCGCATGGAGTTCCCCTGCACAAACGTTGCAGGCCTCTGGCCTTCAGAGGCCGATTTATGAAGCTGCTTCTCCTCGGGCTTTTAGTTCTGTGACCTTTGGACATAGGATGTCCTCTCCGCCCCCAAACCCACAGAGCTTATGCACCCATCTTTAAGTTATGTATTATAAATTACTCATTTATATTAATGTCTGCGTCCCCCTCTAGACTCTATGCTCGTTATGGTCAGGATATGTGGCTGCTGATTCTACTGTACTCTCCCAAGTGCTTAGTACGGTGCTCTGCACATAGAAAGCGCTCAGTAAATACCATTGATTGATCAGTTGATTTATTGATTGATAGTTACATCCCGGCAAGAAAAGACTTTCTACACCCTTCTCTTCTTTCTTTTATCGGTGTCAGGGAGCTGTTGTCGCTGCAGGGATAGACATTATATCTAAGGAAACTTCTGGATCAGGATGGAGCACCAGCCAACCATTCCTCTGGAGGCTCTTGTCCCGAGTATGAGGAGAACATAACCTCTCAATTTTCACCCCTTCCCTTGAAGGAATCCCACTGAGGCTTAAAACTGTGGCTTTACCTCAGCTCTTTCACCCTGACATTGAAGTTCTTAAAGACAATTTTCCTATTCCCCAGTTGGACATTAATTAATCAGTCAATCACTGGGGGATATTTACTGATCCTTTACTGTGCGCAGAGCACACGGAGAGAGTACAATGTAACAGAGTTGGTAGACACATTCCCTGTCCACTAATCAGTCGGAAACCTCTTTCCTCACCGATGTGTACGTGTTAAAAATAATAATAATAATAATGTTGGTATTTGTTAAGTGCTTACTATGTACAGAGCACTGTTCTAAGCGCTGGGGTAGTACAGGGCAATCAGGTTGTCCCACGTGAGCCTCAAGGTCTTCATCCCCATTTTACAGATGAGGGAACAGGCACAGAGAAGTGAAGTGACTCGCCCACAGTCACACAGCTGACAGGTGGCGGAGCCGAGATTCGAACCTATGACCTACCACTCCCAAGCCCGTGCTCTTTCCAATGAGCCACACTGCTTCAACAGTGTTAAACAATAAGAGCCTTCTTCCCGTAACAGAGCGTTCTCTCCCAAGTGCTTAGTACAGTGCTCCGCACACGGTAAGCGCTCGATAAATACGGCCGACTGGGCAGCCCTACCCAATTCTGGCCACCTAGGCCTCCTGCCTCTGGGCTCCTGGGGGACTGGGTCATTCCCACTGAGATGGGATCCTGGTATCTGTGCTGAAACACAGGCGAAGCAGCGTGGCTCCCTGGCGTGGTGAGATGCAGGAGGCAGGGAGGTCGGCAAGGAGGTTGCAGGAATCCAGGCGAGATAGGATAAATGCTTGGATTAATAGAGTAGCAAATTGGATGGAGAGGAAAGGGGGGATTTTAGTGATGTTAAGAAGCTTGAATAGGATATGATGACAGATTGAATATGCATTTAATGAAAGAGATGAGTTGGAGATAAGGCCAGGCACGGGCTTGTGAGAAATAGAGGAAGGTGGTGCTGTCTACAGTGATGAGAAAGTCAAGGGGGAAGACAGGGTTCAGGTGGGAATATGGGGAGTTCAGTTTGGGACCTGTTAAATTTGAGCATCGGTGGGACCTCCGAGCTAGAGATGTCCTGAAGGCAGGAGGAAATACAGAACGGTAGAGAAAGAGAGGGATCAGGACTGAAGATGTAGATTTTGGGAACCATCCATATAGAGATGGTAATTGAAGCCACAGAGACGAATGAGTTCTCCAAGGGAGTGGGTGTAGATGGAGAGTAGAAGGGGACCCAGAACTGAACCTTGAGGGACACCCACAGTTTAGTGGTGAGAGACGGAGCTGGAGTCCGCCAGCGACTGAGAAAAAGCGAGCGGCGAGATAGAAGGAGAACCAGGAGAGGACAGGATCGGTGAAACCAAGGTCGGATCACATTTCCAGGAGGAGGAGTTGGTCCGCGGTGTCGAAAGCGGCTGAGGGGTCGAGAAGGGTTAGGATGGAGTAGAGTTGTTGGATTTGGCGAGAGGATCATGAAGGTGACCTTCGAGAGGGTGGTTTCTGTGGAGCGAAGGGGACGGAAGCCAGATCGGAGGGGATCGAGGAGAGAACCGCCGGAGAGGAATGTGAGACAGCGGGCATAGAAAACTCGCTCAAGGAGTTGTCTCACTCAAGGAGTTGTCTCTCAACAACTTCTAAAGAAGCTGCCGCTCAATTTAACTTCTCTGTACCTCAGTTTCATCATCTGTAAAATAAGGATTAAATCTCCCTCCCTCCCACTTAGACGGTAAGCCTCAAGTGAGATCAAGGAGTGTGTCCAATGTGATCATCTTGTATCTATCCCAGCGCTTAGTACGGTGCCTGGCACATTAGTAAGATCTTAACAAATGTCACAGAGTAATGAATAAATAAACAAAATAAATGACAACTACAAAACCTGTACAGTCATATGTGCGGACACGTTTATATATTTATGCATGCGTGAATGAATCCATCAGCGGTATCCATTGAGCACTTACTAAGCTCCTTGTGAGCAGGAAATATGTCTACTAACTCAGTTGTCTTGTGCTCTCCTGAGGACTCAGTACAGTGCTCTGCGCATAGTAAGCACTAGAACGAATACCACTGAATGATTGATTTGAGAGCACATGGTTTGGGAGAATTCAATGTCGTTCATTATAGTAGAGTTAATTGACACAATCCCTGCCCTCTAGGAATTTACAGTCTAAGGGATGCTCTTTAATCAGTCGATGGTATTTTTTTTTGGTATTTGTAAAGACCTTAACATGTGTCAGACACTGTTCTAGGTACAGTTCAATTAGGTCAGACACAGTTCCTGTCATACACAATAATAATAATAATGTTGGTATTTGTTAAGCGCTTACTATGTGCAGAGCACTGTTCTAAGCGCTGGGGTAGACACAGGGTAAGCAGATTGCCCCACTTGAGGCTCACAGTCTTAATCCCCATTTTACAGATGAGGGAACTGAGGCACAGAGAAGTTAAGTGACTTGCCCACAGTCATACAGCTGACAAGTGGCAGAGCCTGGATTCGAACCCATGACCTCAGACTCCCAAGCCCAGGCTCTTTCTACTGAGCCACGCTGCTTCTACGTGGGATCCACAGTCTAAATAGGCGGGAGAATAGGTTTTGAATCTCCATTTTACAATTTAGGAAACTGAGGCACAGAGAAGTCAAGTGACTTGCCTAAGGTCACACAGCGAGCAATTGACAATTGATTCCAAGAACCCGTGCTCTTTCCTCATGGCCACGCTTCTTCTCCTATTTATTTATTTAGTGCTTACTTGAGTGCAGAGCACTGCACTAAATCCTTGGCGAAGTACAGCACGACAGAGTTGTCGGACACGTTCCCTGACCGCAACGAGCTTACAGTCATCATTCGCCCAATCTGAGGAATGCGAAGTCTGATGTCAAGTCCAACTGCCTTCTCGAAATAGCTCACTGAGAGAAATTCCAATACAGAGCTCTCACACCCTACACCATGGGTTTTAATTATATTCGTCATAAAGGCCCAGACTTTATGAAAGCCAATTTATGTCATGGAAAGCGACTGCTTAGTCTTATAATGGTAATGATAATGATAATCATATAATTCTTTTCTGAGTATGCTCCCGGCCAATGACAGTGGAACTTTGCAGCGGAATTTGGGGCTCTGCCATAATCAACAGTGATTTTCTCGAATTAAATGAAGAGTGCATCAGTTAATCCACAGATTTCCTGGGCCCCACTCACTCTAAAGTACCAAATCCCTCTGGAGCTGACTGATTTAATATATGACCCGCCTCCTCCCAAAATACTTTTCCATCCATCTCCACGGATAATATATAGTTACTTCCACTTGGATGACAGGTACTAAATCCAGTCAGGAGATTGGGGGAAAAAATGCATTTAGCCTATATTTAAGATAATTATTCCTTTATAACAAGCAGCATATTTCATTTCATGTTTTATAGTTAGAGCTAATTCAATGAGAATGAATATGGCAGGTTTCTCGGACTAAGGGTGGGGAAATAGACAAAACACAGAGGCTTCGTTCAAAGACTAAATTGTGCCCTTGATAGTAAATAATGGAGTCTGAAGTGTTGGAAACCTCCCCGCCGCCTTCCCTACTTCCTCACCCTCTCGAAACCACACATATATTGAAAACCTATCGTTGCTGGATTTCCAGAAAATTGCTGAAATGTAAGTATTTGATATACAGCAGCCTCTCGTGAAATTAAATTTTGCATTCCGTTGTGCACTGACTCTTTCGTAGCCCCCAGAATGGCTCCATCCCGAAGGCGGACTCCGTTTCTTGACCTCGTCACTAATACAGTCGATCGATCAATCGGTTGTTTTTATTGAGCGCTTACTGTGTGCAGAGCACTGTACTAAACTCTTGGGAGAATTGATAGGCACGTTCCCTGCCCACAAGGAGCTGACAGCCTAAGTGTGAAGGAGATACAGGTGTCGAATCCCCATTTTGCAGATGAGAGAACTGGAGAAGAGAGAAGTTAAGTGACTTGCTCAAGGTCTCGCAGCAGGTAAGTGGTGGAGCTGGGATTAGAAGAGTCAATGCCGGAAGAGCAGAATGTGCAAGTGGAAACGGATAGAAGTGCTAAAGGTAGCTGAGATTGTGTAAATCCAGAGGTGGTGGAAAAGTGCTGAGGTGGTAATGGGGACGACATGACCCGGGAGAATAAAGTATAATGAGGGAAGATCTGGAGGAGCTGGGAGTTCAGAAGGGTTCAAACCATGGAGACCATCAACTCAGTCAGCTCTCTCCTTCCTTCTCCTTTTTTTTTAAGGTATTTGTTAAGAGCTTACTATGTGCCAGGCATTGTACTAAGCACTGGGGTGGATACAAGCTAATCAGGTTGGACGTAGTCCGTGTCCTATTTGGTGTTCACAGTCTTGATCCCCATTTTCCAGATGAGGGAACCGAGGCGCAGAGAATGAAGTGATTTGCCAAAGGTCACACAGCGGACAGGTGGTGGCACCGGGATTAGAACCCAGGTCCTTCCGACTCCCAGGTCCGAGCTCTCTCCACTAGGCTACGCTGCGTCTCTCCTGCTGCAGTTCGCCTTACCCTCTCCGTTCCTTTCGATTCGTTCCTACTCACTGTGCCTCATTCTTGCCTCTTTCACGGGAAGAAGTATGTCTGCTGGATGAAAAAGCGAGGTTGTCTTGTGGCTCCTGGCCTCCACCCCGGGCCCCTTTCACATCCAGCGGATCATGGTTTCCCTACCATCCTCAAAACTGAAATTACATCTCCTCCGGGAGGCCTTCCCTGATGAATCTCTCATCTCTACACCCTACACCCTCCTAATCACAGCACGAGAAGCAGTGGGGCTGAGTGGGTAGAGCACAGGCCTGGGAGTCAGAAGGTGATGGGTTCTAATCCCAGCTCTGTCACGTGACTGCGGTGCGACCTCGGGCAAGTCACTTTACTTTCCTATGTCTCAGTTACCTCATTTGTAAAATGGGGATTCAGACTTTGAGCCCATGTGGGTCAGGCACTGTGTCCAACCCAATTTGCTTGTATTCGCCCCAGCGCTTAGTACAGTGCCTAGCACCTAGTAAATGCTTAACAAATACTACAATTAATACTATTAATTATTATTATTATTACACGTTAATCAGGTTGGAAACGGTCCATGTCCCGTATGGGCTCACGTTCTTAATCCCCATGTTATAGATGCGGGCCCTGAGGCCCAGGGAAGTTAGGTGACTTGCCCAAGGTCTCACAGCAGACAACTGGCAGAGTGGGGATTAGAACCCAGGCCCTTGCTCTTTCCCCTTGGCCACGCTGCTTCCTCCAGCTGTAAAATGGAGCTCTTCATCCTGGGATCAGGTACTCTGAATTGGGATGTCGTATGAATTTGTGATTTCGATTATGAAACGCACAAAGCTTTCTTCGTAAGGGACCCGAAGCTGAAAGTTACCGTTCACATCTGGGAGGGTTTCCCAGGAGATAACAACGGAGTATGTTGACGTTTTCCATACATTGCAAGTAAACACCTCCCTTTCATTAGCTCCCTGCTCTGTCCGTTCAATAAACCGTTCCAGCCGTAATGATTGGACTTTGATATTTATTGAGACCCGAGGAGGTTTTGATTGGTGAAATGGACTATTATGTATCACATGTGATGGTGATCTTTATATAATTGAAAAGCGGATAAGTAATGAGGAGAAATGACTCATTCTACAGCTGGAAAATGAGGGAAGTGACTTCCTATTTTCTCTTTGATGAATCAGGCTGAATGAGCGCTACCTATAAATTTACAGGGAAGGAACTATTTCACTCTTGAAGAATTTCTCGGGCTGCCAACTGAATTTAATAAGGAGATGAGAAGGGGAAAGCGAATGTTACATAATCTGAGCCGGATCAAAACTCCTCTGGGCCCAGGGGTAATTGATTTTGGCCAGGAACCTCTATGTGGGAGGCGATAATATTATTATTTTGCACCTCTATTTAGGGGTGTCCGCAGAATTGAAACTAGGTGCCAACCCCCACCCTCCCAGCATGGTCCCGACCTGTGTCTGATATTTTGGGGTGTTCCCCGGTCGAAGGCGAGGCGCGGTCCTTGTAAATGCTCTTGGCCACGTTGGCTCGCTCTGTGGGTCTATGACTTCCTCTTTCAGCTGATGTGGATTTTGCCTTTCTTGCGAAATTTTCAGTTCCCTTTTAGTTGGACCGTGTTTCTGGTGAACCGCCGCTATCCTGAGAGGTGATGTGTCTGAAAAATACCACCGCAATCAGTGTAGCAAACTTTCCAAAGGTCCAGCTGGGGTATAAAAATGCTTTTAAAAAATCAATGCCATCACAGCGGTGGTGACAATGTGATAAAACAGCAAATCACAAAAAAAAAAATTCTCCATGTCTGTTCTTGCTTTTCACTGCACAAGATATATAATTTTTGTCTTGGGTTGAACTAAGTCGAAAGCACCTCCTTCTCTCTTTATAGACACTATCTTTATCCTCGATTCAGTGCTCAGCCCCAGACTCATCTCCGAATCTTTGTAAAGAAGAAATCTCTCTCTGGAGAATTCCGATTTCTGTCAGTACGAGGGAAAACATTGTTTTTGCTCCAACCCCATGTTGCTTAACTCTTTGGTGCTCAATAGAACGCTCTTGACTAATCCCTCTTTCGCCGTCTTGCCCATATACTGGAACAAGAAAATCTGAATCTATCGATAGTATTTCCTGAACACTTACCGTGTCCAGAGCTCTGTACTGAACGCTTGGGAGAATACAGTAGAGTTCATAGACACAATCCCTGTCCTCAAGGAGCTGACAGTCCACTTGATGCAGAGCACTGTCCTGAGCACTTGAGAGAGGGCAAAAGAGCCAGTAGACATTATCCCCGCCAGCCAAGTTTTCTCTGACAACTGCTGGATTGTGTAGTGGAATGTCACTGGCTCTCGGCCGGCTCTTACTTCCCCCGGCGAATAAAATTCATCCTGAGGATCAAGGTGATTGGTAGTCGGGAGATGGAGGCTCCGAGGTGACCCAGAGCTGACCAGTAGCCAGCTTGTAGTGGTCAAGCTTGTGAGCTTGAAAGCCTGAAAGGTGACATCACAAAGGTGAAAAAAATATCACTTCAGCATCACCAACCTCCCTGTCTCACCAGGCCGTAAACCTTGGCCTTATGCTCGACTCCTCTCTCTCATTCAACCCACATATTCAATCCGTCACCGAATCCTGTCGGTTCAACCTGCACCACACCGCTAAAATCCGCCCTCTCCTCTCCATCCGGACTGCTACTTATCCTGACCTGCCTTGATTATCGCTGATCTCAGACGATTCCAATCCATACTTCTCTCTGCGGCCAGGATCGTTTTACTACAGAAACGTTCGGTCCGTGTTGCCCCACTCCTCAAAAAAGTCCGGCGGTCGCCCATCCACTTCCGCAACATAAGGAAACTCCTTCCCATCGGCTTTAAAGCAGTCAATCCTCTTGTCCCCTCCTTCCTCACCTCACTCCCCTCCTACTTCAACCCAGCCTGCACACTTCACTCCTCTAATGCTAACTCACTGTACCTCGTTCTCGTTCTCCCAATCATTTAGTACAGCGTTCTGCCCACGGGAAGCACTCAGTCGGTGGATAGATCGATCCCCATTTTACAGATGGGGTAACCGAGGCCCAGAAAAGTTACGTGATTGGCCCCAGGTCGCACAGCAGACACGTGGCATAGCCGGGGTTGAAATCGCCCTGACTCCCGGGCCTGAGTTCTTTCCACTTAGTCATTCTGCTTCTCTATCCCAAGTATTTCGAAGGTTTGCAGAAACTCCTCTTTGCCGTTCCATCCCTACCGTCTTGAGGATTCCTGGCTTGTCTTCTGATTGTACTAGCGGGCACGTCTGTGTTTGGAACCAAATGATTAATTACTTTCCGTTCCCCTTGGCCTCGCTCGCCCGGCTGTGCAGAAGCTACTATTCCAACTGGGCACCGGAGAACGCCGGTGAGGAAAGAGGCTTCACCTCCCCTCTTTCCTTTTCACCATCAAGCAGTGTAGGGGGACAGAAAGAGGAAGAATGGGAAATGTAGAAGTGGAACCTGTCCTGATTTCAACGGAGTCTTAACTTAACAAAGCAATCCGTAGCGTTTTTAGGGCGCTTTCATTGTGCACAACACTAAGTGCTTGGGAGAGTGCAATACAGCAGTGTTGGCAGACACTATCCCGCCCGCCCTAAGTTTTCAGTCTAGAGGATGAGATCGACCTGTCCAACTCATATCAACTGAACTCACTCTTAGTCCCTGGATAATAATAATAATAATAGTATTTGTGAAGCACTTAGTACATGCCAAGCACTGGTCTAAGCACTAGTAGATAGAAGACAATCAGGTTGGACACAGTCCATGTCACAGAAGGCTCGCAGTCTTAATCCCCATTTTACAGATGAGGGAACTGAGGTACAGAGAAGTTAAATGAGTTTGCCCGACGTCACACTGCAAATGACCGAGCAGTGATTAGAAGCCAGGTTCTCCTGACTCCTAGGCATGTGTCTATCTGCTAGGCCACGCTGCTTCTCTATCGAAGTGCTTTCTATGCGCTAAACACCGGGGTATGGGATGCAGTCCTTATCCTACGTGGGGGTCACAGTGTAGGGAGGAGTTGAGGGGGTAAGGAGAGCAGATGTTCAATCCCATTATCACAGACGGGCAAACTGAGGTGCAGGGCAGTTAAGTGACTTCCCCAAGGTCCCACTGCAGACGTGTGGCAGAAGTGGGATTAGAACCCAGATCTCCTGGCTTCCGGGTCTGAGCTTCTTCCACTCAGCCACACTAGCAGAAAGCAACACAGTCCCCTCGAGCCATCCAGAAGAGTTGGCAAATGGTGGGGCATTTGACGACTTAGAGCAAGGTATCAACTCCGTTGGACTGTACTCTCCCAAGCGCTTAGTACAGTGCTCTGCACACAGTAAGATCTCAATAAGTACCAGTGATGATGACAAAGAAAGCTTTGCCAGCCCACAGCCCAGTAGATGCTGGAAATGCCCCGAGCGGAGATGTGTAGACAACAAGCGTGTCTCTGTGACAAACAAGGATTCTCCTTGGGGATTTCTATGTGTGTGTGTTTGTGGTTTTTGTGTGTGTGTGTGTGTGTCCCCACACTCCTAGAGCACGGGCTTTGGAGTCACGGGTCATGGGTTCGAATCCCAGCTCTGCCACTTGTCAGCTGTGTGACTTTGGGCGAGTCACTTAACTTCTCGGGGCCTCAGTGACCTCATCTGTAAAATGGGGATGAAGACTGGGAGCCCCACGTGGGACGACCTGATTCCCCTGTGTCTACCCCGGCGCTTAGAACGGTGCTCGGCACATAGTGAGCGCTCAACAAATACCAACATTATTATTAAGTGTCTTTACCTCTTCGTATTTCCAAGTGGACGCAGTCCTTGACTCTACCCTTGGCAATCAATCACCTAAGGTCATGGTGGAAAGGGATCGTGTCTACCCACTCTGCTACACTGGACTCTCCCAAGGGCTTAGAACAGTGCTCCACACACAACTAAATGCCATTTCTAGATTAATCCTTACCATCAATTTTTAAAGCACCTTGGCCCCTCCTTCCTTACCTCACCGCCCTCGATACAATCCAACCTACGCTTTTCGCTACTCTAATGCCAACCTTCTCAACGTGCCGTGATCACAGATATCTCACCGCCGACCCCTCGCCCTCATCCTGTCTCTGGCCTGGAACGTCCTCCCTCTTCCTATCCGACGGATGATCGCTCTCCCTACCTTCAGAGCCTTATCGAAGGCCCATCTCCTCCAAGAGGCCTTCCTAACTGGACCCTAATTTCCCCTTCTCCCACTCCCTTCTGTTTAGCCCGTGCAAACGGACCTCCTCCCTTTCTTCACCCTTCCCTCAGCCCCACAGCACTCATGTCCATATCCATAATTTATTTATTCATGTCTGTCTCTCCCTCTAGACTGTAAACTCGTTGAGGGCAGGGAACATTTCTACCGACTCTCTTATATTGTGCTCTATACGTAGTGAGCACTCAATGAATAATAATAATAATATCGGTATTTGTTAAGCGCTTACTTTGTGCAGATCACCGTTCTAAGCGCCGGGGGAGATACGGGGTCATCGGGTCGTCCCACGTGAGGCTCACGGTTAATCCCCGTTTTCCCGATGGGGTCACTGAGGCCCAGAGAAGTCAAGTGACTCGCCCACAGTCACACAGATGACAAGTGGCAGAGCCGGGAGTCGAACCCACGACCTCTGACTCCGAAGCCCAGGCTCTTTCCACCGAGCCACGCTGACCGACTGATTGTATTAGAGATGAGTCGACAGGATTTGGTGAATGACTGGCTATGGTCTACTCTGTTAGATTAAGACCGTGAGCCCCATCTGAGACACGGACTGTGTCCGACCCGATTTTCTTGTATCCACCCCAGAGCTCAGTACGGTGCCCGGCACATAGTAAACACTTAACGAATTCCACAGTTATTATTATTATTGGGTCACTGGTAGAGGGTGGCCTGTCCCAAACGCTCCAGAACCAAAGGGAGGAAACCTTCAACACGTATAGCTATAAAATGATCTGATAATACATTTTTAAAGTTTGTTCTCCGGCCCGGGGCTGTAAATAACTTGGGTCTCGAGGTTCCGCCATGAAGGTGAGGCTTCTTCAAGGAACGGTTGGGAGGATGATTGCGTCTCAGATGTGCATTCCCAGAAGGGTCATTAAAACTGCAAAAGTAAAATGAATAAAAAATACGACCCACCGTCTGCCCGGAGGGTCCGCGTTCTGAGTCGAAATGAGAAAAAAAAAATTCCACATAAATACTCCAGGCCGTGATATCTCAATATCTCCTATGATCAGCTCAAAATGAAAGTCCCTGAGAGAGCTAGAAAGCAATCATTTAATCAGTGGTATTTACCGAGCCCTGTTGTGCGCGGAGCTGCGGAGAGTCGGTAGACATGCTCCCTGCATGCAAAGAGCTTTCAGTCTAGAGCAGGAGACAGATGTTAAAATAAATTACAGCTAGCTGCATAAGGATTGTAGGGCCGAGGTGAGGTGAAAATCAAGTGCTTGAAAGGAACAGAACCAAGTACGTAGAGGATGCAGAAGGGAGAGGGAGCGGGGGAAATTAGGGCTTATTTATTCAATAGTATTTATTGAGCGCTTACTATGTGCAGAGCGCTGTACTAGTCCTCTCAGAATAGGAATTTATTCACTCAGTCGTACTTACTGAGCGCTTACTGTGTGCAGAGCACTGTACTAAGCACTTGGGAGAGTACAGTATAACGATAAGCAGACACATTCCCTGCCCACAGCCAGCTAGGGTTAGACCGTGAGTCCCGTGCGGAACAGGGGCCGTTTCTGATCCGATTGTGTTGAACTTACCTTAATACGGAATTTGACACAGAGGAAGAGCTTAACGAGTACTGTTATTATTGTTATCATTATTATTAGCTACCGCGGAACTTAAAACAGTGTTTGGCACAGAGTAAGTGCTTAACAAATATTATTATATTATTATTATTATTATTACCATCGGGAATTGGCAAGAATAGTCTTTTCTGAACCAGTGCAGCACTGGCCTGCAGGCCTTGAAGTTAGCAAGGTGTCCAACTGCGTCCAACCTGAATATCTTGTATCTAGTCCAGCACTTAGAACAGCGCCTGGCACATAGTAAGCCCTTAAATATCACACTTAACAGTATTATTATTATTATTTACAGGGTCTAAACTGAACACTTGGGGAAGGCAGGAAAAGCTTCCCAAATATCACAATCTTTATTAAGCAATTAAGCAATCAATCAATTGTACTTATTGAGCGCTTACTATTTACAGAGCCCTGTACAAAGCACTTGGGAGAGTTCAGTACAACAGGGTTGATAGACATGATCCCTGTCCACAATGAGCTTACAGTCTAGAGGGGGAGACAGATATTAATATGAATAAATAAACTACAGATATGCACATAATTGTATTTATTGAGCATTTACTATGTGCAGAGCACCGTATTAAGTGCTTGGGGGAGTACAGTCCAACAGAATTGAGTTCCCTGCCCACAAGGAGCTTACAGTCCAGAGTTGTACAGTCTTGAATTGTCCATTCCAAGTGCTTAGTACAGTGTTCTGCACATAGTAAGCGCTCAATAAATACTATCGAATGGAGGGGGGATTCAGGCATTAATATAAATAAATAAATTACAGTTATGTACATAATCAGTCGTATGTATTGAGCACTTACTATGTGCAGAGCACTGAACTGAGCCCTTGGGAGAGTACAGTGTAACAGAGTTGATAGGTTTCCTGGGATTCAGAAAACCTGGGTTCGAGACCCAGCATTACCACTGGCCCACTGTGAGACCTTGGACAAGTCTCTTTACCTCTCAGGACCCGTGAGGCTCATGTCAGACGGCGACTTTAACCGACTCGTTTATCTTTCATCGGCCCCAGTGCTTGGCACAATTATCATTATCACCAAATCTTTGCACGGGGAATCACCACTGAAACTGAAGAACACAAGACTCAATCAGAGGTGTTTAGTGAGCGCTTCCTGTGTGCAGAGCACTGTACTAGGCGTTTGAGCACTGTACCGTACAAGAGAAGGAGCATGGCCTAGAAGAGCACGGGCTTGGGAGGCAGAGGACGCGGATTCTAATCTTGGATCTCCCACTTCTCTGCTATGTGACCTCTGGCAAGTCGCTTACCTTCTCTGTGCCTCAGTTACCTCATCTGTAAAATGGGGATTAAGACTGGGAGCGCCTTGAGGGACATGGACTGTATCTGACTTGATTAGCTGGTACCTACCCCAGTGCTCTGTTCAGTCTCGCGCATAGTTAGCACTTAACAAATTCCATTTTTTAAAAAAAAGGATGGAATTTTCCAAAGCAGCCCCAGAGCCAACGAGCTCTGTGGAGAGGAGAAATCCCGGTCATCCCAAGCCCGGTGAGCGACGTCTAGAGGGATGGAGGCGAGGGCCCAGGGCAGCGTCGGAAACGAGCTTGTGATCCTTCTCCACGAGGGACGAATCTGTTGGAAAATGAAAACGGCCCGGACCGCAATCTCTCCGCACTTCCAAATGAGATTCGCTTTCGATCTGAGAGATGGACAAGTCGGTATTGATTTGTGCCGAACCAATTCACCTGCCCAGAGGCCTGGGTGTTTGGCTTTGATTTATCAGGCATTCTGGGCAGGAGGATGGGAAGATTGAGTTTACGAGGCAGGTCCCACAGCCACGTTAAAGTACGTGGAGTTCCGACGAGACGCCGCTTAATGCCCGGGGAGCCTTGGGGTCATTTGTATTTGAGTGCTCCGATGGCCGCTGCAGTTCAGCAGAGAGGCACGTTAAAAAAAAAGGATGAAGCTTGGAGTGAAATAAAAATGGAATATTTCCTTAACTGAAAGTGACCAACTCGGCAGGAAGGAAACTGATTGGGAATTGAAGAAAAATCCCCGTAGTTTTGAGTCGGGTGCAAGCCAGCGTGCTGAGGTTGTTAGGCCTTTCCTTTCAAGACATCCAAGGGAAATGGAAGACGTGGTGCTTTTGCCGGGGACGGACAGTGGTAAGATGGATGTCTGCCTGCGGCTGCGAGAAGCAGTGTGACTTAGGAGATAGAGCACTGGCCTGGGAGTCAGAAGGACCTGGGTTCTAATCCTGCCTCTGCCACATGTCTGCTGTGTGATCTTAGGCAAGTCACTTCACTTCTCTGGGCCTCAGTTCCCTCATCTGTAAAATGGGGATTAAAAGTTTGAGCCCCCAATGGGATAAGAACTGTGTCCAACTTGATTAACTTCTATCTACCCCGGGTCTTAAGCACCTAATTATTTTATTATTATTTTAGCTAAGGCATCAAAGCAGAGCAGAATCTGTGTGGAAAAAAGTATTTTCTTTTGAAGAAATCTTTGTATTTTATCTATCTTATCCATCCAAACTGCTACTACATTGATCCAAGCATTTATCCCATCCTGCCTTGACTACTCATCGGCCTCCTCGTTGACCTCCCTGCCTCCGATCTCTCCCCATTCCAGTTCTTACTTCATTCGGCCGCCTGGATCATATTTCTAAATAATCATCCAGTTATTACTCAGTAATACCCATGGAGTCCAGTCCACGTTTCCCTAGTCTTCAAGAACCTCCAGTGGCCACCCGTCCGCCCCAACTCTGTGTGACCGGGGGCAGGTCACTTAACTTCTCTGGGCCTCAGTTACCTCATCTGTAAAATGGGGATTAAGACTGTGAGCCCCACGTGGGACGACCCGATTCCCCTACGTCTACCCCAGCGCTTAGAACGGTGCTCTGCACATAGTAAGCGCTTAACAAATACCAACATTATTATTATTATCGACTCATCAAACAGAAACTCCTTATCATCAGCTTTAAAACACTCAGTCACCTCCTCCAGATTGGAAGGGTTTCCTGGAGGAGAGGAATTTTATTTCAACTCCAATTCCCTGGTCTTTTTTTGTATACCTCTCTAGGATAAATTAAATAGAACTGTCGTGTTTCAGTCCACTGTCGACGGGGAATGGATTGGACAGTGATTCCCTTTAGACGGTAGGTTCCTCAGAGAAGCGACGTGGCGTAGTGGATAGAGCCCGGGGCCTGGGAGACAGAAGGCCATGAGTTCTGATCCCGGCGCCACCGCTTGCTTGCCGGGTGACCTTGGGCAAGTCACTTCACTTTTCTGGGCCTCAGTTATCTCTTGTAAAATGGGGATTGAGACTGTGAGCTCCACATGGGACAGGGACTGTATCCAACCCAATTTGTTTGTGTCTCCTCCAGCGCTTAGTACGGTGAGAGGCACAAAGAAGCAGCGTGGCTCAGTGGAAAGAGCCTGGGCTTGGGAGACACAGGTCATGGGTTTGAATCCCGGCTCTGCCACTTGTCAGCTGTGTGAGCGTGGGCAAGTCACTTAACTTCTCTGTGCCTGTTACCTCATCCGTAAAATGGGGATTAACTGTGAGCCTCCCGGGCGACAACCTGATTCCCCTGTCTCTACCCCAGCGTTTAGAACAGCGCTCTGCACGTAGTAAGCGCTTAACAAATACCAACATGATTATTACCACATTTATTAATTACCATTCGAGTCCGGAAGCTCGCTGTGAGCAGGAAATGTGCCTACTAATTCCGCTATAGCGTGCTCAACCAAGCGCTCAGTACAGTGTTCGGCGTACAGTAAGTCTCAGTAAATACCATTGATGATGACAGGGTACGCTCAGAATCTCAATTACCACCAACGCTTAATTTAGTCTGGGTGGGAGGGGATGGTGGGGAAGGCTGAGTGAGCGTGGGTGTGCGGTGCTCTGCACACAGTAAGCGCTCAGTAGATACGACTGACTGAATGAATGAATGGGACTAGCAAGTGAGAGGCGTCTGAGCGTGTTTGTGTGTGAGTCTGGGTGATAGTCGGTGTCTGTGAATACAGTCTAGCTCATTAAGTCCGGTGCTTCTTACTAAGTGATGGAAGTGAACTCAAGGATTCAGGAAAAAAATCCACTGAGTGTTCTGTTGATGTCTTATGCCGTCGAGTCGTCTCCGACCCACAGTGCCAGGCGCATAGCAAGTGCTTTAGAAATACCATTATCATTATTGTTATTATTAATACCAGCTCTCCCACTTGTCGCAGTGTGACTTTGGGGAAGTCATTTCTCTGCTCTGGGCCTCAGTTTCATTATCTGTCAAATAGGAATGGAATACCTGCTCTCCCTCCTAATTAGACCGGGAGTCCCATGTAGCAGGTTTAGAGGAAAGAGCAAGGGCTTGGGAGTCAGAGGTCATGGGTTCTAATCCCAGCTCCACCACTTGTCAGATGTGTGACTTTGAGCAAGTCACTTACCTTTCCTGTGCCTCACTTGCCTCATCTGTAAAATGGGCATTAAGACAGTGAATCCCACAAGGGACAAGCTGATTGCCTTGTATCTACCCCAGCGATTAGAACAGCGCTTGGCACATAGTAAGCCTTTAACAGATACCAAAATTATTGATATTATCATGTCGGACGGGGATTACCGTCTATTCATCCCAATGTTTAGTACAGGGCTTAAGACGTAGTAAGTGCTTAATAAAGACCACTATTATTATTTTTATCATTATTATCATAATTATATGCTTTAGCTTTAATTCACCCTGCTTGTCTCCCCTCATTCCATGGCAACTGCCCCCACTAAAGAGGAGAAGCACTTCCCCACTAGGAGAAGCAGCGTGGCTCAGTGGAAAGAGCACGGGCTTTGGAGTCAAGGCTCATGAGTTCGAATCCCAGCTCTGCCACTTGTCAGCTGTGTGACTGTGGGCGAGTCACTTCACTTCTCTGGGCCTCAGTTCCCTCATCTGTAAAATGGGGATGAAGACCGTGAACCCCACGTGGGACATCCTGATTCCCCTGTGTCTACCCCAGCGCTTAGAACAGTGCTCGGCACATAATAAGCGCTTAACAAATACCAACATTATTACTAAACTCAACAGGTGTCCAAACATCTGTCAGCGGGTCTGTCTGATTCATCCTCTCAGCCAACGTTCCTTTGGAATTATCCAAGAAAAACCTGGCTAATCATCCAAAATCGGGTCAATCTGTGCATGAGATCGCCAAACCCAATTTTCTTCGTAATCCAACCTCCCTCATTTCCAATTAGTTTCAGTTGTTGGTTTTCTATTATACTGGCATCCAGAACAGTTAGGTATTTGGTTAGTACTTAAACAGATAAGACTATTCACTTCTAAACATCAATTTTATAGAAGCAAATTCTCACCCTCTCGCTCATTTCCTCTCTGGGTTTCTCTCTCTTCAACTATCCCCATCCCGACTCGCTCCCATCTCTGCCATTTCTGTTTTCTATGTTAAAGCCCGTAGGAAGAGTTAGATTTACTCCCTGTCCTTTAACCTTCTCCTTTTCTGGTCCTGCCTTTCCTATCCCTCCTTGTCTACCTCATCTGCCTCCTCGCTGACCTTGCCTCCCGGCTCTCCTCACTCCAGTCCATAATTCGCTCTGCTGCCCGTATCAATTTTCTAAAAACAATTCAGTCTGTGTCTCCCAACTCCTCAAAAACCTCCAGGGATTGCCCAGCCACCTGCGCAGCAAATAGAAGCTTCTTACCACTGGTTTTCATTCATTCGATCGCCTTGCCCCTTCAATCTTGCCTCGCTGATTTCCTACCACATTCGCTCCTCTAATGCCGACCTTCTTACTGCACCTCTATCTTGTCTATCTCACCGCCAACCCCTCACCCACATCCTACTTCTGGCCTGGAACTCCATCCTTCTCATATCTGACAGATGATCACTTTTTCCCATCTTCAAATCCTTACTAAAATCACGCTTTCTCCAAGAGACCTTCCCCGACTAAGCCTCTCCTTCCTTCTACTGCATCTCCCTTCTGTCTTGCCTTTACAATTGGATTTATGCCCTTTACTCTCCCCTCCCTCAGCTCACCGGCACTTACGTAATAATAATAATAACAATGTTGGTATTTGTTAAGCGCTTATTATGTGCGGAGCACTGTTCTAAGCACTGGGGGAGATACAGGGTAATCGGGTTGTCCCACGTGAGGCTCACGGTCTCCATCCCCATTTTACAGATGAGGTAAATGAGGCCCAGAGAAGTGAAGTGACTTGCCCACAGTCACACAGCTGACAAGTGGCAGAGGTGGGATTCGAACCCATGACCATCACGTACACATCTGTCATTTATTTTACTGTCTGTCTCCTCCCTTAGACTGTAAGCTCCCTGTCCGTAGGAAACGTGACTACCAACTGTGTTAAATTGTAATAATAATAATAGCAATTATGGTATTCATTAAGTGCTTACTATGTGCCAGGCACTCTACGAAGCACTGGGGTGGAGACAAGCAAATCGGGTTGGACACAGTCCCTGTCCCACGTAGGGCTCACAGTCTTAACTTCTATGGGCCTCAGCTAACTCATCTGTGAAATAGGAATTAAGTGACTTACCCGAGGTCGCACAGATCAGGGGCAGAGGCGGGATTAGAACCCAGGTCCTCTGGCTCTCAGACCTGTGCTCTTTCCACTAGGCACTCTGCTTCTCTACCGTTCAATCAATCGCTAGTATTTATTGAACACTTATGGTGTGCGGGGCACTCTACTGAGCAGTTGGTAAAGTACAATGGAGGAGGTAGGTTCCCTGTCTACGAGGAGCTTATTGAATAAGCATTTATTCTGAAGCATTGAGGAGTGGCATTAATAAGTATATAAGAAGTAACAGATTAGGGAATGATACCTTTTTTCCCATTTTTTTTTTAAACCAGAAAGCTGTTGCCTCCTGGTCCTGGTCTTGTGCTTACTGTGCGCCAAGCATTGTTCTAAGCACTGTAGAAGATACGAGTTAATCTGGTCCCTGTCACTCGCTGGGCTCACACTCTTAATCCCCAATCATTACAGATGAGGGAACCGAGGCACAGAGAGGTTAGATGACTCGGCGAAGGTCACACGACAGACAAGTGGCGGAGCCGGGATTTTGTTAAGCGCTTACTATGTGCCAGGCGCCGTACTAAACTCCGGGGGTGGATACAAGCATATCGGGTTGGACACAGTCCCTGTCTCGCACAGGGCTCACAGTCTTAATCCCCATTTCACAGATGAGGGAACTGAGGCCCAGAGAAGCGAAATGACAGTGAAATGATCGCATCACCGGCCTTAACGGAGGAGGGTGGAGAGGAGGGATTCTTCGAGGGAAAGGTTCAGGGTCTGGAGTTTTGTAGGAAAAGAAATAGAGAGGTAGATGACTGGGGTGGGGCGGTGGGGGGGGAGAGTTTGTCATTAAATGAATAATGTACAAGATTATGGCGAGAGGATATGCAAATTGCCACCTGTTACTTTTGAGTCAACCAGTCACATGCTCTCCTCAATAATACGGCAGTCCTGCCGGAAGCGACGGGCGCTCGATTACAAAATGATCTTTCCCAAAAAATCATCTCCCCAGCGCCGGCATGTAGATTTTCTGAAGTGCCCACAGTTTTGGTGGAGGCAGTATCACTCCACGTCTACGTCAAGAGCATCTAACAATCCTATCAGTGGGACTCGGTTGAACACGAGCACGATTAATCCATTGAGGGTCTCCATGTTTATTCATGAACAAAGAAGCGAACAGTTTGGTTGGCTTCTGGCCGGGGTTAGATTTGAAATAGTCAACGCGTAGAGGGAGATGAGAAAATGTCGGATGAGAAAGGAGCATCTTTCATAGTTACGACATTATTGGAACGTTATTTCTGAAAATACCGCCTTATTTTTTTGCGCTTACTATGTGCCAGACGCATAGTGATACCACTGGCCAAGCTAGGAACGGAACGGGTAGGCCTCTGCTCGACTCTCCCTCCCGTAGCCAAGACTGGTAGAGTACTGGAAACTCTCCAGGTGTGACCCTGAGAGGGGAAACACTTAACTACTACCGTTAAAAAAAGGGGCGGGAGGAAAAGATGGGAGTTTGGAAAGCTGGGTGAGCTACGACTCCTTTTCACCTTTCCCTTTTATCACATCACATCTCTCAGGCTCTGCCAGGTGCTTTACAGCTATATGAAAGCCATTCCCAGGCTGGTTAGCGACTGCCAAGGATGCAAAGATGGAGCCAGGCTTTGGCCTAAAGGGAAACGATTAGCCTCAGGGTGGAGATATTATTAAGGAAAGATTTCATTTTGTTGGAGTTGCAAAGCTTTTAGATTCACTTTTCCCCCATAGAAACTGAAACAGGGGTTTCCTTTAGCAGAATGGTCTGCTCTTCTGGGGTTATATAATTCAATTTTTTGTAAGAGGAGAGAGAGAAATAGATAGAGAGGAGGGTGAGAGAGAAAGAGAGAAAGGAAAAGACTGAGGGAGAGAGGAAGAGGAAAGGAAAAAGAGGACGAGAGTAAACGAGAGAATTAGGGAGAAAGTGATGGAAGAGAAAGAGATAGAGAAGAGAAGAAGAGAAAAAAGAGAGACTTAGGGAGAAAAAGAAGAAAAGAGAAATAATTGAAGAGATTGAGAAGAAGGGAGAGAAGAAGAAAAAGAGATAAACAGTGAGGGAAAGAGAGGAAGAGAAAAAGAGAATGAGAGAAGAAAGAGAGAGAGAGCTTTGCTTCTTTGTTTATATATTGTTGTCATTTGTTCAGTGCTTATTGTATGCCCAGCATTGCACTAAGCACTGAGGTAGATTCAAGAAACAAAATCATACACAATCCCTGCCCCATATGGGGCTCACAGCCTAAGAAGGCAGGAGAGCACATAGTGAATCCCCATTTTACAGTTGAGAAAACTGGGGCCCAGAGAAGTGAAGGGACTTGCCCGGGATCACACATCAGATGAGTGACAGAGGCGGGGTTAAGAACATAGGTCCTCTGACTCCCAGGCCCCGGCTCTTTCCGCTATATTATTCTACTTCTTCATCAGAGATGAGCCGCTTATCCACGTGTGGGAGTGACCGATAAGAATGATAGCATTTGTTGGATGAGTCCAGTGCGCGAATGAGTTTATAACCCTCGCTGCCTGCCTGCTGTTGTATTCCTTTCACTCCCTTGGCTTCCAGACCTCCCAGAAATCTATGCCGTAAGATAGCTGTTCCATTTCCATTTTCTGCAAGTGTGACTGAAACCCCTGAATCTCATCCCTCCTAACTGCACCAGCCTATGCTGTCTCCTGATTTCATTCCATCGAACAGAGGTATTTACTGACCTCTCACTATGTGCAGAGCGCTGTACTAAGCGCTTGGGACAGTACAAGACCATGAAATTAGCGGACACGTTCCCTGCCCATTACGGGTTTACAGTCTAGAGGGGGAGACAGATATTAATATAAATAGATGTCATTTCAAATATGAAATTTAAAGATATCAATCAGTAGATTAATCAATAAATACGATTGAATGAATGAGTGAACGAATGGAAGGCTATTGTAGGAGATGTGACCTTAATAAGGCTTTGAAGGTGGGGAGAGCGGTGGTCAGGCATATGTAGACGGGGAGAGAGTTCCAGGCCAAGGAGAACAAGTGGAAAAAGGCGTCGGCAGCGAGATAGATGAGTTCGGGACACGGTGAGCAAGTTAGGGGAGTGAAGTGTGTGGGTTGGGCTCGGATAGGAGCTCAGTGAGGTGAGGTAGGACGAAGCAAAGTGGTCGGATGCTTTAAAGCCAATGGAGAGGAGTTTCCGTTGGATGCGGAGGTGGATGGGCAACCACTGGAAGTTCTCGAGGAGTGGAGAGACATGGACTGAATGCTTTTGTTGAAAAAGGATCCGGGAAGCAGGGTGAAGTACGGACTGGAGTGGGGAGAGGCAGGAGGCCTGGAGGTCAGCGAGGAGACGGTTGCAGGAAAGGCAGGGTAGGATAAGTGCTCGGATCAGTGCGGTAGCAATTTGGATGGAGGGGAACGGACGGATTTTAGCGATGCTGTGAAGGGAGCACCGACAGGATTTGGTGAGAGATTGAATATGTGGGCGGAATGAGAAAGATGAGTGGAGGACAACATCAAGGTTACGGGCTTGTGAGACAGGGAAGATAGTGATATTGTTCACAGTGATGGGAATGTCACTTAATTTCTCTGCGCCTCAGGTCCTTCATCTGTAAAAGGGGGATTCAGACTGGGAGCCCTATGTGGGACAGGGACTGTGCCCAACCTGATTAGCTTGTATCTACCCCAGTGCTTAGAACAGGGCTTGACACATAGTAAGCGTTTAACAAATACCATCATTATCATGGTTATCCCAGCTGTCAAAATAATCTATCTATTACTGATATTTACTGAGCTCATATTGCATGCAGAGCACTGAACTTTCAGAGGTTCTAAGTCTCTCAGAACCGTGCTCTGTATGCTATTAAGATACTCAATAACTTCTAATGAGGATAAGAATGGCAACTAGTGTATCCTGAAAGATGACTGTCAAATTTCCCGTTGACTGATTTGCCACAGTGTAAAAATATCATCTGTGAATGGCTGGGGGGCGGTGGATAATTTTTTAGAAGAAAAAAAAATCGGGTCTTAATTTTTTTGTTTGTTTTGGTTTTAAAAAATAGAATGTTAGTTACTCCTTTCATACTGCCTGGGGAATGTTTCTTTCTCTGTAAAATGGAGATAACAATATTTACCTTCCTCCTAAGGGTGTGGGAGGATGATTTATTAACGTTTAGAGTGCTCTGGGAAGTTGAAAAGCTTTATAGAAATGCTAAATGTTGGTATTTTGCATTATTTTACAGGGTTTCACAGGTGCAGATGTTTGAAAAACTTTTTAGTCACAATTCACTGTGACAAATCTTTGGGTCGGGAAACCAAAATTACGAATAACACCAATCCCCACACACAAAATGTCCTCTCTCAGCTTTTTCAGACCCTCTTTCATGGCCCTCCTACATTAATACCTCTTCCAGGAGATCTTCCCTGATTAATCCCCTCACTAGAACATGGACTGGTGAGGGGAAGAGGCCGGAGGCAGAGAAGTCTGTGCCGTGGCTGATGCAGTTTAAAGCTTTCAAACAATACACAAACTTCCATAAATCTATCCATCGTGTTGTATAAATACAGTCTTGGCTTTGGAAAGTGCTCTACCAATTCCCTCTGAGGGAATTAACCAGGGTTTTCTTTTTGGTTTGGGTTTTTTTGGTGCTTATTAAGCCCTTATTATTGTGCCAGGCACTGTACTAAGCATGGGGTAGATACAAGATAATCAGGTTCGACACAGTGGGGCTCATAATCTTAATCCCCATTTTACAGATGAGGTAAATGGGGCACAGAGGAAGTGAAATGACTCGACCAAGGTCACGTGGCGGATAAGTGGCAGAGCTGAGATAGGAACTTAGGTCCCTCTGACTCCCAGGCTTGGAGGGAATCCACCAGACTTGAGCAGAGACTCGTTTGGCAGCGATCAGGCCGAAAATGGGGCTTAAGCCTCTCCCTGTGGGAATTGCAGTTCACGTCTCGTTCTCGGAGGGTGCTCGAGAAAATGTCGGCCTTCTGACCTCTGTGACATGTAGTTCCGCAGAAGCCGGAGCTGCAAGGTCCTCCCATAACCTCTTCAGTCCCCTGTGACCAACCTACATTGGGAAAAACTCTCCACAGAATTTGAAAATCCACTATCGCAGTCAGCAGAGCTACCTTCCGCGTCTGCAGCCTTCTGCAGAGACTCATAATCGCATTGCACTGCATTCATTTAATACCATGGTGTTGGATTCCGAATTACTTTAATAAAATTAGACGACAGTGTAACAACATTCACGATTACATTAGGCAATCCTTAAATACGTTTCATATGCATTTTTCAGAGTTCTGAAATGGATTCTAGGGCAATGCTCTGTAATGCAGTAAGCACTCAGTAAACTGATTGATTGATTAATTGAGATTTCGTTCTTTAAACACTGTTTATAATGGCATTTCCTTGGTTCCCAAGATTGTGTTCCTCATGAATAGCCCAGATTAAGCCGAATTTTACTTTAGGAGAGGAAAGTTGATGTGAACAAGCGTAATTTAATTTCCCTTCACCCAGGATCTCAGAACTTGTGGCCATGCATTTTTTTAACGGTATTTCTTAAGTGCTTACCATGTGGCAGCCACTGGGGTAGATACAAGCTAATCAGATTGGACACAGTCCATGACCCACATGTGACTCACCATCTTAATCCCCATTTTCCAGATGAAGGAACTGAGGGACAGAGAAGTTAAGTGATTTGCCCGAGGTCACACAGCAGACGAGTGGAGGAGCCGGGATTAGAACACAGGTCCTTCTGACTCCCAGGCCCGTAATCATTCCCCTAAACTATTCTGCTTCCACACTGCTTTATTCACTTGTGCATGAAATTCTTTAGTTTCAGGACTCCAAGGTGTTCGTTTGTATGTCGTCCACCTGTATTTTGAGCACTCTAAGTTATAAATGTGTGTATACCTGTAGCCGTCTTTAGTCCGTAAGCTTCTTTTGGACAGGCAATATGTTGCTTCGTTATGCTGGACTTCCTAAAGGCTTAATACAGTGTACCGCACCCAGTAGGAGCTCAATAAACTCCCCTATTACTTGGAATAATGGTATTTGTTAAATGATATTTGTGGTAACGGTATTTGTTAAATGCTTACTATCTGCCAAGCTCTGTTCTGAGCGCTGGGGTAGTTACGAGGTAATCAGATCGTCCCACTTGGGGTCACAGTCTTAAAATCCATTTTACAGATGAGCTAACTGTTACTGCTATTAATAGGTCAATGCATCTTTGCCATACCCCACAGTACAGACACCTCGAGTAGGTCTCCTATTTCTGAGAGAAGTTACCAACAGGTGGCTTATTATTTGAAATAGATAATTGTTCTGAGAACATAAGAGATCCCTTGGATGGGCAGATTTTTTAAATCTTGCCTTGT
Organism: Ornithorhynchus anatinus; assembly: GCF_004115215.2. Taxonomy (NCBI): domain Eukaryota; kingdom Metazoa; phylum Chordata; class Mammalia; order Monotremata; family Ornithorhynchidae; genus Ornithorhynchus; species Ornithorhynchus anatinus. The sequence goes on from NC_041746.1 coordinate 22,342,423, forward strand.
GCATAAGGTCCTGGATTTACTGGGATGGCCAGTTAGAATGTCTATCTAACGACGCCTCTAACGGACTTGTGGTATGTTATTATCCCGTGCCACGAATATGAATTGAGCACTCTCCGTGTAAATGATTTCTGCGTTTTTCTAAAAATAACTCGAAGCCCAAGCTAACAGGCACTGTCATTGCTGATATATGGTGTCAATCAGTGAATACCAATTTACCCAGAGCTTCACCGGATATAAGGTCCAAGCAAAGACAAGCCAATCTGCCTACCAGCAGCTGAGAAAACAATGCTAATTACCTGGCAATTTCGGGACTGATCTTGTTCAAACATTCTTGTAAAGCTGTAACTGCAAGCTGTTCGTTTCTCTCTGAAATTGCTTCAAACCATCACTGCCCGACATACATCTCCAAAATAGCTTAATATCACGAGTGTGAAGGCAAGAACTTCTTAGCACGATTGGCAATCACTTAATCTACCTACGGGGAGTTATACCCTCTTTACTGGAATAAATTGTGATAAGATAGAATTAACATATTCAATCAATCAATCAGTGCTATTTATTGAGTGTTTATTTGTGCAGAATATTGTACTAAGCTCCTTGATTGATTCATTGAGCAACTATTGTGTGCAGAACACTGTAGTAAATGTTTGGGGAAGAGAAGGGAATTGGGTATTTCTGGGCCTCGGACCATTCGTTTCCTTAAGGAGGAAAATATGTATGACTGCTTCCTCAATGTTCTTCTTGGATCCAGCTAATTCACAGCATGGACTCCGCCACTGCCCATCGCAGCCATTCAAGGAACAACTAACTCGCCAAGTGCGGAACTATGAACCCGGTTAGATATAAGTTAATCAAATTAGATACGCTCAGGGCCCAATACGGACTTTGCTGGCAAAAGGGAGGGAGAACAGGTATTTTATCCCCCTTTTACAGGTGAGAGAACTGAGGCCCGGTGAAGTACAGTGACTTGCCCAAAGGCGGGTAAGTGACAGAGATATCGTTGTTACAGTTCTCATCCGCATCGATCCACTTGAAGGAAAATGTAATAGCAGGCAGGGCTCTGGAGACAAATCTGCTGCTTCCCAAAGGCATCGGAGTATTTCTCAGAAACATTACGATGAGATGGCTCGGCATCTTAAAGCAACATCGCATTTTATGGGACATTAGCCTCGGGTGGTTAATTATCCTTTCTGCTCACCGCCTTCCAATCCCGCAGAGTGTTTCATCCGGGAAGCTGTTGGTGAACATATGTGATGGTCAGCTTTCTTCAGTGACACTTTGGCGGCTCAAAAGTCTGGCGAACCAGGTCCTCTAAGACACAGCGGCCTTCTGCGTGAGACCAAACCAATATTCACTGAAAAGGTCCCCAGACATCTGTAATGCCAATAAAGCAGTGTCATTCCTAATCCCGCGGAAGAGGAATTCAGCATGGTCTAGAGGAAGGTGTACGAGCCTGGGAGTCAGAGGACCTGGGTGATTAATCCCGGCTCCGCCACGTGCCTGCTGTTAGACCTTGAGGAAGACACTTCACTTCTCTGAGCTTCAGTGACCTCATCTGTAAAATGGGGATTAAAAGTGTGAGCCCCATGGGGGACAGGGACTGTGCCCAACCTGATTAACTTCTATCCACCCCAGCCCTTAGAATAGTGCTTGGCTCATAGTAAGCGCTTTACAAGTACCAAAATTATTATTACCATGATTATTACTGACCCGCTGCCTTGGGTGCCGAGGTCCGGCGGGAAGGAGCAGCTGCGGACAACGGCAGACCACACCTTACCTCCCCCAGGTCCCCTGGGAGCCCCCCGCACTGGACACTGCCCATGATTTAGTAGATAGAGCCCAGGCCTGGGAGGCAGAAGGCCATAGGTTCTAATCCCAGCCCTGCCACTTCTCTGCTCCTGTGACCCTGGACAAGTCACTTCTCTGGGCCTCCGTTTCCTCATCTGTAAAATGGAGATTGAGACTGTGAGCCCCGCGTGGGGCAAGGACTGTGTCCAAACCAATTTGCTTGTATCCACCTCTATATTAAGCTCCTAACAAATATCCATTATTATTAGTATCCCTGCTCAGGCATTTCCCTGTGGGTATTGATGTGGGCAACTCTTGAGGATGCAGGGAGAGACAGGAGATCGGGCTGCCTTAGCCATTCCCGATACCTAGCGGCCCCCAGGGTCACCAAGCCACCTTGCCACCCAGCAGGAGCAGGGTCTCAGTCTTACCTGTCACCTGCCTCTAGCAGCTAAAATGGGGAGAGGAGGGACTCTGAAAGACCTCAGGGGGAGGAGACATGAACCCAGCGGTAGAAGGGGTCAGAGGGTACAGAGCAGATAGGACTTAGTGCAATTGACACCTATTAAAAGGGCGGCCTTCTAATAATCAGATCTATCTGTTGATAATCAGATAGAAAAGGTAGAAATTGGTTTCCTGATGAGAATTAGATCATTGAAAAGTAACCAGTTATTTATTTCGAAGGAAGGTGAAGATGGCAATAATCACGGTTATTAGAGACCTGAAGGCCATTCGACGTATTTGTTCCAAACCTTTCCCTCTTCGGAAAGAAAGAAATACTGTGAAATTTGAATCAGCATTTATTGTGTTCTTTCTGCATTCAGAAAGCTGCTGTTTGTGACTGGTGAGATTTGCAGCTGAGAATCAATGACAGTGGAGCCATTACAAGCTAAAATATTGATATGGTATTGAATTTCACGTTAAGCAATGGCAGCTGGAAGGGTCTTTTAAAAGGAAAAAAGGGGAATAATCTTCTATTTAGGTGTTGGGTAACAGTTCTTCCCCGTGGGACTTCAAACTTTCCCGTAAATACTTCATCAACCTCTCCCTCATCTCACACTGGCCACAAGAGCTAGAGGCGGCCTGGATAGTGGAAAGAGCACATTCCTGGGAACCAGGGTTCCTGGGTTCTATCCCAGCTCCATCACTTGACTGCTGTGTGATCTTGGGCTAGTCACTTAACCGATCAATCGATCAATGGTATTTTTTGAGCTCTTACATTATAGATAGAATTTTAATGGCATTTGCCAGGCCCTGTACTAAATGCGGAGGTAGAGAACAGAAGCAGTGTGGCTTAGTGAAAAGAGCACGGGCTCGGGAGTCAGAGGATGTGGGTTCTAAAGCCGGCTCTGCCGGTTGGCTGCTGTGTGACCTTGGACAAGCCACTTCACTTCTCTGTGCCTCAGTTACCTCATCTGTAAAATGGGGAATGGGATTGTGAGCCCCACGTGAGACATACTGATTACCTCGTATCTTCCTCAGCACTTAGAAAAGTGCTTGGCTCATAGTAAGTTCTTAACAATTCCACTATTATTATTATTATACAAGGTAATCAGGAAGGACACAACCCCGGTCCCACGTAGGACTCACAGTCTTAATCCCCATTTTACAGATGAGATAACTGAGGCACAGAGAAGTGATTTACCCAAGGTCACACAGCAGACAAGTGGCAAAGCAGGGATTAGAACCCAGGTCCTCTGACTCCCAGATCCAGGCTCTTTCCACAGGCCACGCTGCTTCCCGATAGTAGATGAGTGGTTTGGGGAAGCCTGAGTCCGGAGCGAGGTTCGGTGAGAAGGTTAGCGTAGGAAAAAGAGGGACAAGGAGATGTAGACATGAGTTAGGGCTTAAATAATAGGGGATGTAACATATGTGTCAAGTACTATGGGAAATTGGGAGACCACGAGTGCTCAGTCGGGGAAGATGTGCTGAGGTGACAGTTGGGAGACTTTAAGTGGGATAATCAGAAAAGTAATCAGGGAGAGCTTCCTGGAGGAGATGGGATTTCAGAAGGACTCTAAAGGTGGGCGGAGCTGTAGTCTGGAAAACAGCAGAGAAAACAGAACAGAAAATAGGTGAGAAAATAGAAGCCGTTTCGGGGACAAAGCAAACTGATGGCTAACAACTCTTTTACATTTAGAGACTTTGTGGGTCCATAAAACAAACAAGCAAACAGATTAGCTTGATCCTTCCACACTACAGGAAAGGCCTGGGGGGATTAGAGTGTGTTGCGAAGGCAACCGGGCGGGCTTGGTTGCTTTTTGAAAGTCCTCATTCATTTCCCCGGAGTTCAAACCTGGCAGCTCAGTGCTGGTTCTACCAGTACTTGGTATTTAGACCGTAAGCCCGGCAAAAGGCAGGGACTGTCTCTATCTGTTACCGATTTGTACATTCCAAGCGCTTAGTACAGTGCTCTGCACCTAGTAAGCGCTCAATAAATACTATTGAATGAATGAATTTTTTTTTCCAGTGCTTTTGGGTACTAAGCTCTTGGGAGAGTTCAGCAGAAGCAACCTGGCCTTCACAGAACTAACAATATCACAGGGGAGACAGAAGACAAACATTATTTACAATGGATTTACCTAGACTCTAATCAAGGAAGGAAGACTAACGCAGCAAGTGGAATAAATAAGTCTGGAGGAAATAGCAGAATAGGCTGTGAGCCCCATGTGGGACAGGGACTGTGTCTGACCAACTTAGATCGGATCTACCCCAGCTCTAGGTACTTAGTAAGAACTTAGCAAATACAATCATTACTGTATGGCCTTATGGGCCAACTTAGAAATTTGGGGCTTGGCAGTAAACTTACAGTTATCCCAGATATAGTCCTGCGATTTTCCAAAGACGGCAGGCGTTTGCGGGTTTGGGTTGGGGGTGGTGAGGGGCAGAGGGTGTGGAGCAGGAGCAGCATCGTCTAGTGGAAAGATCACAGGCCTTGGAGTCAGAGGACCTGGGTTCTAAACCTGGCTTTGCCAGTTGCCTCCTCTGTGACCTTCAGCAACTCACTTAACTCCTCTGTGCCTCAGTTTCTCCCTTCTACTTAAACTAGAACTCCCATGGGGGAGAGGAACTACGTCCAACCGATTAACTTGTATCTTTCCCGGCACTTAGAACGGTGCTTGGCAATGTGGTAAACGCTTAACAGATATCATAAATAAGAATAAATAAAATAGCAGTGGTCAAGGGAGGGAAAGCTTTTTGGGCCTTCAAGGAAAGTATCTGAAGGCCGGGCGATCTTGCACCTACCCCAGTGCTTAATACAGTGCTCGGCACATGCATGGCGCGGTGGATAGAGCATGGGCCTGGGAATCGGAAGGTCATGGGTTCCAATCCCGGCTCCACCAATGTCTGCTGTGTGACCTCGGGCAAGTCACATAACATCTCTGGGCCTCAGTTACCTCATCTGTAAAATGGGGAGTGAGACTGTGAGCCCCATGTGGGATAGGAACTGTGTCCAATCCGATTTGCTTGTATCCACCCCAGCGCTTAGAACGGTGCGTGGCACATAGTAAGCACTTAACAAATATCACAATTATTATTATTATTATTATTATCAATAGCTTAACATTTTTTATTATGATTATTATCTAGGGGAGAGTCAGGAGGACACTAACTTGCCTTTACTTTCCTCTCGGATCGGGAATGATTCTCTTATCAGTACACCCCAGTGTTTCTTAGAGAGAAATCACAGCTCTTTAAACAGAGTCTCTATCTGTGCTGGATTCAGATTTCTGAGACCGCTACCTGAATCACTTCAGCGATGTAGCATGCTAAGTAAGGTCTTTGGAATTTGGAATTTTCCTCACAAAGGAGTCTTTCTTCGGCGTCTGAATCCTTCAATGTAAGCAGCTGCTGGCATTTGAAAACCCTTCATAAGCTCATCAATAATTCTTATAATCAGATTTTTGGAATCCATATAATGGATTCATTCTACTGTTCATTTTTCACCCTCCCCTCTGTCGCTAATACTTACCATCTAACCGCTATTTGGAAAGATTTTTTTTTTAATAGGAGAGTATTAGTCAAAATAGTTTGGCTGGCACAGAGACTGGATCTTGGAGTACACTGAATAGGAGACGAGATGTAGCTCGTGTCGGTGGTTGTATATATTCGATGACCGGTAGATTCATAAATAAAACAAAAACGTGAACCTTTTACAAATAACCTAATCGTACTGGGTCGTGCGAATATGAGGCAGGTAGGAAACTCTAGGAACGTTTGGGAATTTACTTGGCTTTTTTCCTAGGCAGCTTATCCGGTGGATCTAGCATGAGAAGCACGTTCATTTGTTTTCAGAACATTTATCGATCAATACTCCAACGATAGTTCAGGGGTTCTGAATTTATCAATCTAAGTGACTGAAAGCAAAGTGTCTGATGAGCACGGAATCCTACCACTTGTCTTGGGGGAGAGGTTAGTCTCCTTTGCCATCAGTCAAATTTCTTGAGCCCTTCCTGGGTGCAGAGCACTGTACTAAGCAATTGGGAGAATACAATACAACAGAAGTGGTAGAAATATTCCCTGTCCGCAGCCGTCCTTCTGAAACCCAGGCCCGGGCTCGATCCATGCTGCCCCAAGGCAGGGTTTCTTGGGCTCTGCAAAAGGCGTCGCTCATCTTCCAGCATACGAAAAAGAAATACAGCAGGGCTGGAGTCCAGATATCCACATTCTAATGGCGGCTTCACTACTTCCCTGCTGGGTGACCCTGGGTAAGTCATTTAACTGCTTGAGTTTCCTCCTCTGTGTTTGTCTGGGTTGTGTTAGGCTGTTCCATCATTCCCGATGTCTCTGGATCCAATCTCTTCTTCCCACTTATACACTTGTACTGTGAGCCTCACGGGATACGGAGACCACAACTGATCCTCTCCTGCGGCTTCTCTGCCACGACTTAGTAGAGTGCTCTGCACGGTAAGCGCTCAAAAAATTCCAGTACTTGATTGATTTGATCCTCTGAGGAGAGGGAAGAGTGGAGCCTGTGAGCTGCTTCGCACTCAGTAAGCGCTCAACGAATGCGATTGAATGAATGAACGAACGAATGCTTTCAGTCTGTCATCTTACAGTCACTCAATCAGTGGTATTTATTGAGCGTACTTACCGTGTGCAGAGCACTGTACTAAGCGCTTGGGAGAGTACAGTGGAACAGAGTTGGTAAATTCCCTGTCCACAGTGAGCTTATAGTCTAGAGCCTTCTTTAGTTTCTCCCTCCCTACCCACGAAAGATCACAAGCAACCACGAGTCTCTCCCGAGGTTACCTCTGAGAGACAGTCTCTGAGTCCACTTCATCTCGTTCACGCTTTCATTCATTCCTTCAATCGTATTTATTGAGCACTTACTGTGTGCGGAGCACAGTATTAAGCACTCAGAGAGACCAGTTTAGCGATAAACAGAGACAATCCCTGCCCACTACAGGCTTACAGACTAGAGGGGGGGAGACAGACATCAAAACAAGGAAACAGGCAGATCTCACCAGTTCTCTGTCCAAATATCAGGTCTCGGTTATTCTTATGTGGAAAATCACCGTAGTCGTAACGTCTGTCGCCAACGTTAGAATGGAAGTCAGTTGGATCATATCTATCAACTCTTGTATTGTACCGTCCCAAGGACTTACAGTAGTGCTCTGCACAGGGTAAGCACTCAAACAGGATCAATGTTGGGGGGTTTTAATGGTGTTTGTTAAGTGCTTACCCTCTATGTGTCAGACACTGTTCTAAAAACTGGGGTTGAAATAAGTTAATGAGGACGGATAAAGTCCCGTCCCCCTGGGGTTCACAGTCTGCGTGGCCTAATGGAAAGAGCACAGGCCTGGGAGTCGGAGGTCGTGGTTCTAATCCCAACTCCACCAAATCCCTGCTGCGTGAACTTGGGCAGGTCATTTCACTTCTCTGGGCCTCGGTTACCTCATCTGTGAAATGGGCATCAAGACTGTGAACCTCATAGGGGACAAGAACTGTGTCCAACCTGACTCCCTTGTGTCTACACCAGTGCTTAGGAAGGTGCTTGGCACATAGTAAGTGCTTAACAGATACCACAATTATGATTAATTATTAAATTGGTGGGAGGACAGGAATTGAATCTCCATTTTGCAGCTAAGGAAACTGAGGTCCAGAGAAGTTACACGAGACTCGCCCAAGGTCAGACAATAGTCAAGGACCCAGGTCCTCTGACTCCTGAGCCTATCCATTAAGCCTCAATTCCCATTGATTGATTGACTGATTGATTATCCTACCCCATTTTAATCTATATAATAATAATAATAACGTTGGTATGTGTTAAGCGCTTACTATGTGCAGAGCACTGTTCTAAGCACTGGGGTAGATACGGGGTAATCAGATTGTCCCACGTGGGCTCACAGTCTTCATCCCCATTTTACAGATGAGGTCAGTGAGGCACAGAGAAGTGAAGTGACTTGCCCACAGTCACACAGTTGACAAGTGGCAGAGCCGGGATTCAAACCCACGTATCTCCAGCCTGCGTGACTGCAAAAGCATTTCTTCCCTTACTTCACTGGAAAGCGTTAATGAGCAAAACACTTCTCTCTGTATCTCTCCAAGGTGACTCTGAAGGATTTTTTCCTCAGTAACATATGGTATGTAATATGCTCTGCGGGATATCTTAGTTTTTCTCTGGAAGACATCTCCCGCCCAAAAGATATTTTTCACAGGACAAAATCTTCCCTCATACATCGGTGAAAAGGAGCACGGAATAAAAAGCTTCCAGTGGCTCAGAGGTAATTCAAAGAGACCCCGGTATAACTTTGAGTAAAATTCAGGAAAAGAGACAGTCAAAATGCACCTAAAACAGATATATTCTGAAAGCCGAAGTGATCTTAAGACCAAACTTTTTCCAATTATCTTTGTGAACGGAAAAACCAATAAACCTATTCATCTTGATAAGAGTTTTGTCCACTGGTTAGATTTTAAACTTATTTCAATCACACAACAATAAAATGTTCTCTGAATCCCTCGGTGAGCTAAAACGAAGAGAAAAATAAATCAATACCTGCTCATAAAACTACCAAGTGCCTTCCTTTATCATGAGGCAAAGCCAAGCAAACGTTCAGACAACATTTCACGTTCATACCTTTCCTTCTTTCATTTATTCATCCGGCGGTTCCAGCGGTAGTTTCTTGAGATCCTGCTGTGGGCAAGGCATTGCGTTAAACACTGGGGAAGAGAAACGGCATGGTGTAGCGGCTAGAGCACGCGTCTGAGAGTCAGAAGGTCATGGGTTCTAATGTCGACTCTGCCATTTGTCAGCTGGGTGACCTTGGGCAAGTCAATTCACCTCTTTGTGCCTGAGTTATCTCATTTGAAAATGGGGATTGAGAGTTTGAGGCCCACGTGGGACAGGGACTGTGTCCAACCCGATTTGCTTCTATCCACTTTAGCGCTTAGTCCAGTGCCTGGCACATAGTAAGTGCTTAACAAATACCAACATTATTATCACTATTAAGGTTTGCAAAACACAGCCTCTGGCTTCCAGGAGGCTCGCAATCTAAAAATACGATCGACTGATTGCTTGGCAGTCTCCCCTGCCTCACTCTTTCAGGCTCCTCACCTGTCTGGGGTCACTTTTGCTCTATCTCAACACTTCTCATCTTCCCACCCAAACCTCGTCTTCCCCACAACTTTCCTATCACAGTAGACAACACCACCAGTCTCCCTGTTTCACAAGCCCGTAGCCTGGGCGTTATCGTCGACTCATCTCTCTCACTCGCCAAATCCTGTCGGTTCAACCTTCGCCACATGTCAAGAAGCCAACTTTCCTCTCCGTCCAAACTTCTATCGTGCTACTCCAAGCACTCATCCTTCTATACTTCATACCTTGAATATTTCGTCAACCTCCTCACCGATCTCCCTACCTCCCATCTCTCCCTACTCCGATCCATACTTCACTCTGCTTCCCGGATCATTTTTCTACCAAAACGTTCAGTCTACAACTTCCTACTCCTCAAGAGCCCCCAGGGGTTGCCCATCCACTTTCGTGTGCAACAGAAACTCCTCACCATCGGCTTTAAGGCTGTCATTCAGTTTTCCCCTCTTTCTTCACCTCACCGATCTCCTACTACAACCTAACCCGCACGCTTCGCTCCTGTACCTCGATCTCGTCTCTCTCATTCAATAGTATTTATTGAACGCTGACTATGTGCAGAGCACTGTACTAAGCTCTTGGAATGTACAATTCGCCACCGACCCCTTGCCCATGTCCTCCCTCTGGCCTGGAAATCCCTCCCATTTGTATCTGACAAACCACGTTCTCCCCACCTTCCATGCCCATCTAAAATCACTCCTCCTCCAAGAGGCCTTCCCTGACTAAGCCTTAACTTCCATTTTTCACCTGCCCTCCTGAGTCATCTTTGGATCTCTGCCCCTTAAGCACTTGATATTCACCCTACCCCCAGTGGCTCAGCACTTATATCCCTAAATTCTCCCATTTCCCCTATCTGTAATTTATTTTAATTGTCCGTTTCCCTTCTAGGCTTTAAGCTAGAGAACGTGTCGACCAACCCCACAGTCTTTCACTCTCACTAACACCTAATACAGTGCTCTGCACACAGAAGACACTTAATAAATCCCCCGACAGCGTGGCCTAGAGGATAGAGCATGGGCATGAGAGTCAGAAGACCTGAGTTCAAATTCCAACTCTGCCAATTGCTTGTTGGGTGACTTTGGGCAAATTATTTAACTTTTCTGTGCTTCCGTTTCCTCAACTGTAAATTGGGGATTACATCCTACTCCCTCCTACTTAGACTGCGAGCTGCAGGAGCGACAGGTTCAGTGCCAATCTGATAAGCTTGAATCTACCCCAGTGCTTAGAAAAGTGCTTCACCCACAGTAAGCACTTAACAAATTCCACAAAACAAACAAACTAAACACACAAACAGCAATTGGCTGATTCCTTCTTCTGCTGCCTTTATTTTCTCCCCAGAAGCTGTCTTTTTGGCCCATTAAATCAGGTTTTTGACCCCATCAGTCCACCAAAATTGTTCTTTCCCCAGTGATTTCCTCATAGCCAAGTCCTAGTGCTTAGAGCAGTGCTTGACATATAGTAAGCACTTAACAAGTACCAGTTGTTATTATTATTATTATTATTATTATGAAGGATTGATTTCTGTCAGAATCCTTCTTAGCTGCTCAGCTCTTCTGAGATAAAGCGAATCCTCCCCAGTTCCTGGAATCACTATCAGGACTCAGTTTTGCTGATTCTACCCCGTCCCCTTCTGAGGGACAGGGACCATGCTAAATTCCCACCTCTGCATTCTTTCCCAGCACTTAGTACAGTCTTCTGCACACATAAGCACTTAAGAAACACAATTACTTCTATCGACAATCAATCAGTCATATTTACTGAGCACTGACTGCGTGCAGATCACTGTACTAAGCACTTGGGAGCGTACTATATCAATCAATTATATTTATCGAGCGCTTACTTACAGCAGAGTTGGCAGATATGTTCCCTGCATACTAGGAGCTTATAGTCTAGAGGGAGAAAACCGGTGGAGCTGAAGCATTCGAGGTATCTTCGAAAGAAAAGTTGTACCTACCATGCAAGATTAACTTCTATTCTTTTCTGCCTCATATAATCAAATCTACTCCCCAATTCTTCAGAAAGGGTGCCGGGGAAACTGATCCCTCGCAGAGGAAGCGGGTTTGTTGCAGAAGTGAAACTCTGTTGCTTTTAACCACTTCACCTCATTCAGACCGGAAGCTCTCCTTCCTACTGCAAACTTAGCATGGTAGGTGTGTAATAATAATTAATAGTCATAACTGTGGTATTTATTAAGCACCTACTATGTGCCAGGCACTGTAATAAGTGCTGGGTAGATACAAGGTAATCAGGCTGGACACAGTAGCCTTCGGAGGGCTCACGGTCTAAAGTAGGAGAGAGAACAGATATGAATCCTCATTTTACAGGTGAGGAACATAAGGTAGAGGGAAGGTAAATGACTTGCCCAAAGTCACACAGCAAACAAGTGGCAGAATAAGGATTAGAACCCAGGTCCTTTGACTCCTAAGCCAGTGCTGTCTCTACTAGGCTACACTGCTTCTCATAAACAGACCAATTCTATTCAAGAAGAGAAAGTATCAACAACGATCCCTGTCAATCACTGGTATTTATTAATAGTAATAATAATAATTATGGTATTTGTTAAGCGCTTACTTTGTGCCGAGCACCGTTCTAAGCGCTGGGGTAGACACAGGGGAATCAGGTTGTCCCACGTGGGGCTCACAGTCTTAATCCCCATTTTACAGATGAGGTCACTGAGGCATAGAGAAATTGAGTGACTTGCCGAAAGTCGCACAGCAGAAAAGTGTCAGAGGCGGGATTCGAACTCACGTCCTCTGACTCCCAAGGCCGTGCTCTTTCCATTGAGCACTTAAGGGGTATAGAGCACTGATCTTTCCACAGACCCTTTAGGAACTTCAATCAATCAATCCAAGATATTTCTTGAGCACTTACTGTGCGCAGAGCATTGTACTAAGCGCTCGGGTGTGCACAGTACAACAGTATAATAGAGTCAATATTCCCTTCCCACAATGAGCTCGGAGTCTAAAGGACCAGTTTATGGTCTAGAGCTCACAGTTTCACTTTCAGAGAATGTTGCAACTTTTCCAAGCTCTTTGCCGTTTTCCTCTCAATTTCCATTATTTACATAAATTCATTCTCACATCGGGGAACGAGATCGAGTGATGAAATCGACTTGACCGACGTGTCTGAGGACTCTTTTGATCCTTGTTGGGATCTCATTTCTGGGGCTTTGTCCTCATTCATTTCTTCACGGACCTGGAAGACTGGAGAACGTTGAATAGGTTGGACAGTAGAATAATGACGTTCTTTGACTTTTATCGACACTTTGGAAATGAATGGGGCCGAGGCCCATTAAGATAGATGGGATGTCATCGTTTTTACACAAACACCAAGCGGAAAATGGCGGCTTCCAAATGTATGGGATGCTCCAACACAACGCAGATTGCTGCAAGGTCTGAACCATTAACAATCCAGAGACAAGTTTTCAGTTTGACGTTCAGACGTTTAACTCGGGAAGCAGGGTGGAATGGATAAGTGAAATCCACATATAATCCTAGGGGTTTCTGTCATTTCAACCTCCTTCCTCGCCTGTAACCGGAGTGGCCAAGATGAATCACTTGATTAATGAGTTCTCTACTGCTCTCGCTCTCCTGTTCCCTTTTTTTCTCCATCTTCTTTCTTCCGGAGACCCACGGGATCAGCTTCAAGGTTAAAAAGCACCAGAGCAAGGAGGTGAAGGTGAAGAGAAATGTGTGGATTTTGTGAGATTGTGAGCCCCCTGGGAGATAGGGACTGTGTCTAAGTGCCCCCACGCTCTTTCCCAGTGCTTAGTACAGTGCTCTGCACGTAGTATGCACTTTAATAAAACCCCACAGCACTTATGTACGTATCTGTAGTTTGTTTATAGTAATGTTTGTATCCCCCTCCGATAATAATATATAATATAGTAATAGTAGTAATAATGATAGTATTTGTTAAGCGCTGACTATCTGCCAAGCACTGTTCTAAGCACCACGTAGATATAAGGTGATCAGGTTGTCTCACGTGCTTAACAAATGCCATTATTATTAATATTATTATCTTATTTATTTACTTATATCAATGTTTGTCTTCTCCTATAGACTGTAAGACCTTTGTGGGCAGGGAATGCGTCTGTTTATTGTTACATCGTACTCTGTCAAGCTCTTGCAGTGCTTTGCACGCAGTAAGCACTCAATAAATACGATTGAATGAATGAACCTTAGTACAGTGCCTGGCATGGAATAAGAACTCAGCAGATATCATTAAAAAGTCCCATTTTCTCAGTCTTTATTTGTCAGCTTCATTGAGAGTATTCCGTTTCTGGAAGGACTGGATTGCTCCTGATTTTTTTTTTTCCCCTCTTAATTTCTCTTTCTTCAATTATCTCAGCAAGCTCCTCCGAGAATCGGAAATCAAAGCCTCTCTGACTAAATACGTGGAACCGAGCTCTTTGAATATATATTTGACCGCAGTTTAGTCGTGCTGTGGGGCTGCGCTCTATGTACTGAATCTGCGACATGAAGGCGTTTGATAAGGGCCCAATTGCATTTCTACAATAAAGCCTAATCAAGTCGACATTCTGACTTTCACAGACATTTCACAGACATTAGAGAAGCAGCGTGGTTTAGTGGAAAGAGCCCGGGCTTGGGAGTCAGAGGACGTGGGTTCCAATCCCGGCTCCGCCGCTCGTCTGCCGTGTGACCCTGGGCAAGTTACTTCACTTCTCTGTGTCTTCACTTCTCCGTGTCTCCGTCACCTCATCTGTAAAATGGGGATTAAGACCGTGAGCCCCACGTGGGACAACCTGATTGCCTTCTATCTACCCCAGGGCTTAGAACAGTGCTTGGCACATAGTAAGCGCTCAACAGATACCATCATCATCCTTTGCCCCCCGTGAATACCCTAGATGCAACATTAGGCTGAGAGAATCCCGCGAATGTTACTGTAGAGACTAAAATGATCGTCAGCACTCTTCGTGTACTTCTAGGGATTGAGGATATATAGAAGAAGTAAAAGATACAAGCCCGACTCTCCAGGAGCTTACCATCTAATGGTGAAAAGCTTTCCCTTATAGCTTAACCAGGACCTTCCCTTTTTTGGTGAAAACCGTTCTCTCAGTCCTCTATAAAGGTAGGCAGAACCCATCGCCTCATTCATTCATTCATTCAATAGTATTTACTGAGCGCTTACTATGTGCAGAGCACTGTACTAAGTGCTTGGAATGGACAAATCGGCAACAGATAGAGACGGTCCCTGCCCATTGACGGGCTTACGGTCTAATCGGAGAAGCAGCGTGGCTCGGTGGAAAGAGCCCGGGCTTTGGAGTCAGAGGTCACGGGTTTGAATCGCGGCTCCGCCCCTTGTCAGCTGTGTGACTGTGGGCAGGTCACTTCACTTCTCTGGGCCTCAGTTACCTGATCTGTAAAATGGGGATTAAGACTGTGAGCCCCACGTGGGACGACCCGATTCCCCCGTGTCTACCCCAGCGCTTAGAACAGTGCTCTGCACGTAGTAAGCGCTTAACAGATACCAATATTATTATTATTATTATTAATCGGGGGAGCTGCTTGGCGAGAGGGCCCGGGGACAGACTGGTTAGTGGGACTCTCTGAGCAGATTCATTCATTCATTCCATAGTATTTATTGAGCTCTTACTATGTGCAGAGCACTGTACTAAGCACTTGGAATGGACAAATCGGCAACAGATAGAGACAATCCCTGCCCACTGACGGGCTTGCAGTCTAATCGGGGGAGACGGACAGACAAAAACAATAGCAATAAATAGAATCAAGGGGATGTACATCTCGTTAACCAAATAAATAGGGTAATTAAAATATAGTCAAGTGAGCGGACGAGCACAGTGCTGAGGGGAGGGGAAGGGAGAGGGGCAGGAGCAGAGGGTAAGGGGGAGAAAAGGGGGCTTAACTGAGGGGAGGTGAAGGGGGGGTAGAGAGACAGCAGAGGGAGCAGAGGGAAAAGGGGAAGCTCAGTCTGGGAAGGCCCCTTGGAGGAGGTGAGCTCATTATCAATTTTTTGGAAAACCGCCTTCGAAGATAGAAACTCAGGACTAGCAGAGTGGAGGATTTAGCTCAAGCGATCCTACCACCAGAATCGACTCATCACCCAAGTCGGCTGCCAGGGGAGAGAAGAGCCTCATCCTCGAGCCTATATCGCTCTTAACCCGGGAGGAGAAGCAGGTATTTGCCTGTGCAACCAAACAGTGAACGCTGAGAACTGGTCTCTTCGCCGGGACCCTTTTGGGTGGACCGAATTTGTCATTCCGTTTGTGTTGCTTTATCCCTTTGGGAACTCTGTCGCTCAGTGGTTTGATCCTGAATGAATAACCCTACAAAACAGGTTGCCGGATGAGGGTGTGGAGCGGGGCGTTTGGAGGATCGCCACCGATCTGTGTGTGAATGAAAGGCACGGAGAATAGAAGCGGGGCTGTTGATTTCATTATCGGTCGGGTCTGTTCTGTTTATAAAATTCACTGCAGCGCCGTGGAGCTGGCGTTGCCGTTAGAGAGAATGCCTCTGTGTGTTGGAGACACACGTCGGCCTCCTCTCTCTCCTCATTTATGCAAACAGAGCAGAAACCGGTGAATTAATTAAGGCCCAACCAATAGGCCCGGCGCTCCGGCGCGCAGTGAATTTTGTTCCCCTCGGAAAATCCTTAAAATAATAATGACGATGGTGTTGTTAAGCACTTACTATGTGCCAAACGCTCCTAAGCGCTGGAGTAAATACAAGGTAATCAGGCTGACCCACGAGGGGCTCACGGGCTCAATCCCCATTTTACAGATGAGGGAAGTGAGGACAGAGAAGCTAAGTGACTTGCCCAAAGGCACACAGCTGAGAAGTGGCGCAGCCCGGATTGGAACCCGCGACCTCTGACTCCCAAGCTCGTGCTCTTGCCACCGGGCCATGCTGCTCCTCTTTCCTTAAATCCACTGTGGCAGGGGTTAAGCCCTTTGGTGTCTCACGACTTGGCTTCCATCAGACGTCCGATTCACTCGGGCCAAGATCGGGGGGCCAGTAAAGGTCTCCGCTCAGATTTTGGAGCTTTCGATAAAGGATTCCACAATAAATAAAAACCTATTTATTTTGTTAATGAGATGTACATCACCTTGATTCTATTTATTTGTTTTATTGAGATGTTCATCCCCTTGATTCTATTTATTGCTATTGTTCTTGTCTGTCCATCTCCCCCAGTTAGACCGTGCGCCCGGCAAAGGGCACGGACTGTCTCTATCTGTTACCGATCTGTACATTCCAAGTGCTCAGTACAGTGCTCTGCACATAGTAAGCGCTCAGTAAATGCTAATGAATTCATGAATTAATTAATTAATTAATGGTACAGAGGAATACCAGGCTGGCATTCCCTTTATAAATCTAGAGAGATGGCCGGGCCGGTAAATAGCAGGAGAAGGCCTACGCGTCTAAGAACTATCTCTTTGAAACTGTGCCTCAGTTTCCTCATTTGTAAAATGGGTATCTAATACCTGTCTCCCTCCTACTTAGACTGCGAGCCCATTTTTTCTTATGGCATTTGTTCAGCACTTCCTAGGTGCCAGGCACTGTCCTAAGCGCTGGGGTGGATATAAAGTAATCAGGTTGGACACAGATCATGTCCCCAGGGGCTCAGGGTCTTAAACCTGTGCTCTTAGAGAAGCAGCGTGGCTTAGTGGAAAGAGCACTGGCTTGGGAGTCAGCGGACCTGGATTCTAATCCCGGCTCCACCGCTTGTCTGCTGGGTGACCTTGGGCAAGTCATTCTACTTCTCTCTGCCTCACTTACCTCATCTGTAAAAGCAGCGTGGCTCGGTGGAAGGAGCCCGGGCTTGGGAGTCAGAGGTCATGGGTTCGAATTCCAGATCTGCCACTTGTCAGCTGTGTGACTGTGAGCAAGTCACTTCACTTCTCTGTGTCTTAGTTCCCTCATCTGTAAAATGGGGATTAAAAAACGTGAGCCCCACGTGGGGCAATCTGATTACCCTGTATCTACCCCAGCGCTTACAACAGTGCTCTGCTCATAGTAAGCGCTTAACAAATACCAACGTCATCATTATTATCATTATTATTATTATTATTATTATTAAAAGGGGGTTGAGAACTGTAAGCCCTACGTGGGACAGAGACTGTGCCCAACCCAATTTGCTCATATCCGCCGCAGCGCTTAGCACAGTGCCTGGCACATAGTAAACGCTTAACCAATACCACAATTATTATTTTTATGTGACTCAGTTTCCTCCTCTGTATAATGGGGACTGCATGCCGGGTTCCCCACCCCTTTAGACCACGAGCCCCAGGTGAGATAAGGATGATGTGTGACCTGTTAATTTTGTATCTACCAATGCTTAGCTCATTTCTCGACACATAGTAAGCGCTTAACAATTCCCACGCTCACTCCTCCGGTGTCTCGTCTCTGTTACTGCTCTTTCTCTGATTCATCCTGTAAATGAGACATCAGACGGAGGTAAAATAGAAAACTTGCTTTCGCAACAGTGGAACCAATTAAAACAACTCTCCATATATTTTTAGCAAGATGAATTCCCGGTGTCAAGGGCTATTAAAAAACCCCTCGAACTCTTCCAGAATCTGACCTAACCACAAGCACGGTGCTCCGTTTGGGGTTATACCGTTCTCTGCCGCAGCCGACTGTCATCCATTTTCTATGCAAATTATCCGAGTCATTAACGCCGATGATTCTATGAGAGGTTGCACGGGGTCACCCTTGGTTGCCCAATTTCTGAAAGGTCACCGTACTAACGAATCCTGCCGTAAACCTCAGCCCGTGAGATAGCCTGAAAATACGCAAGCCCATGTTTGGAAAAGGGAGGTTTGTAAAATTATTTTCAGGTACAGGTGTCCTTGGACTCCAAAGTCGACCTGACCGAAGGTGAGATGAATCGACCGATCGACGGCATTTCTCGAGAGCTTTTATTGGATGCAAAGCGCTGTACTAAGCGCTTGGGGGAGTCCAATACAACAGAGTCGGTAGACACATTCCATGCCTGCAGTGGAACTAGAGGATTCCCATCCACCTGTGAAAATATGGCCGAAAAAATTAATGAATTGATCATTCAATCATATTTATCGAGTGCTTGATCGGTGCAGGGTACTGAACTGATCGGTTGGGAAAGTACACAATAATAATATAACAGAGTTGGCAACGAATTTACGGTCTAGAGGGGAGACAGATTTCTCTAAATGAATAGATTGTGGAATGAACACAAGTGCTCTGGGGCTGAGGGGGCGATAAATAAAGGGATCAGAAATCAGGGTGATGCCGAAGGGAAGAAGCAGCGTGGCTCAGTGGAAAGAGCCCGGGCTTGGGAGTCAGAGGTCGTGGGTTCTAATCCCGGCTCCGCCGCTCGTCTGCCGTGTGACCTTGGCAAGTCACTTAACTTCTCTGTGCCTCGGTTACCTCATCTGTAAAAATGGGGATTAAAAAATGTAAGCCCCACGTGGGACAATCTGATTAGCCTGTATCTACCCCAGCGCTTAGAACAGTGCTCTGCACATAGTAAGCGCTTAACAAATACCATAATAATAATTATTATTATTAAGGGAGTGGAAGAAATGGAAAGGAGGGCTTAGTCAGGGAAGACCTCCTGGAGGAGATGTGCCTTCAGCAAGCCTTTAAAGATGGGGAGAGTCATTGTCTGTCGGATATGAAGAGAAAGGGAAGGAGATAGATACCAGGCCAGTGTCCCCTATCACATAGTTTACCCTTAAAAATAGATTTTTAAAAATATGATTGTCCCACATAGGAATTGTCTTCGAGCCTGCTTCCTTGATATTCCGGTCTTCTCAAAGATTGTTCTCTAAGACCGCAAGCCTTCTGCCAATTGCCGTCGCCCCAAATCAGGTCTGCCGCGTTGTTTGACGCTCCGATTCTCTGTATTAGTCTACCCTCTTCCTCCAGATGGAGGAGTCTTTCTTAGAATTCAAAGGAGGACGGGGAGGGTAGTGGATGACCCATCTGCAAGCGGCACTGGGAGTGAGCGGTACCTGCCCCGGACTGTAACGAAGGTAGAGGAGGAGAAAGAGGACAAGGAGGAGGAGATCGGGGAGGCAGACGAGAAGGGAGAGGAAGCGGTGGAGGATGAGGAATTGGAGTGACTTGCCTAAGGTCACACAGCAAATGGCAGAACCTGGATTGGAACTCAGGTCCTTCTGATGCCCGGGCCCATGCGCCATCCACTAGGCCATGCTGCTTCTCACATGATATGTGTTTGTTTATGTGGGTATGCGTGTGAGGCCTCTGTCTCTTACTCGCTCTGTTTCCCTCCTCTTTGTTTCTCTCTTACTCCCTCGGTTTTCCTCCCCCTCTATCTCTTCTTCATTCTTTGAATCGGAATCTCTATGGATCTCTGTTCTGTGCTTTTCATCTCCCTGGCTCTCTCTCTCTTTCTGTCTTCTTTTTGGGATTCCTTGGCCCGACTTCCCGGAAGCTCCGTCCTCCGAGCTACTTTTAGTTATCCCAAACCCGGTCTCTTGGTCGTCCTGCAAGCCGAGGACAGCAGCATCAGTCAAAGGATTATTAAAACGTTCCACATCCTCTTGGGTTCCGCAGTTCAATATAAATCTGTTTTGGTCATTTAATAAACTCCCTGTGAACCATAATTGACCACGAAGATCACTACAGGATATTGCAATTTTCAGAAACAAGCCAAACTACTTTGGTTGAATTATTTCTTTCCTCGAAACCACAAAGCCAGCGGGCAAGTGGAATGCCCACACTGGAAATCGAAACTCTTGTTTTCTGACCGGCGGTAAAAGTCTCTGGCCCCAAATTCCACGCCCTGGGGTCTCCCCTCCTGTCAGTTGGGGCTTCCTGCTTTGGTCTCCCCGAGCTGTCCCTCCCGGAATCCCCTGCGGCAGGCAGTCCACTACAGCTCCCCCATTATGGAAGTGACGGCCGAGGCCCAACGAGGCAAACGGTGCGCTGGGCCATGAAGAAGCAGCGGGTTCTAATCCCGTCTCTGCCACTATCTGCTGTGTGACCTTGGGCAAGTCGCTTAACTTCTCTGTGCCTCAGTTCCCTCATCTGTAAAATGGGGATTGAAACCCTGAGCCCCACATGGGACAAGCATGCTTGTATCCACCCCACTGCTTAGTACAGTGCCTGGTACATGGTAAGCGCTTAACAAATACAGTATTTATTATTAGGATTTCAGAAGGGCCTGAAGGTGGGGAGGGATGGGATCTGGCAGATTTGAAGGGGGAGGGAGTTTTATACAGGAGTATGGGCATGAGTAAGGGGTGGGAAGCGGACAAGTCGAGTGGGCACCGTGATGAAGTGAAGTTGGGAGGAAAGAAGAATGTGAGCTGGGGTGTAATGAGAAGAGAGCAAATATATAGAAAAGAGAGAACTCCTTCAAGCCAGTGGACAGAAGTTTTCTGCTGGAAATGAAAGGAATGGGTAACCACTGATGCTTTTTGAGGAGGGGGGAGATGGGGTCAAAATGATGTTTCAAGAAGAAGCTGGAGGCTAATATGATAGTAATAATCATTAATTAAGTAAGCAATTATTGTGGTATTTGTTAAGCGCTTACTGTGAACCAGGCACTGTACTGGTGGGTACAAGCAAATGGGGATGGACACCGTTCCTGCGCCACACGGGGCGCACCGTCTCAAACCTCATTTTACAGATGAGGTCAATGAGGCACAGAGAAATGAAGTGATTTGCCCAAGGCGACACAGCAATTGGCAGAGCCGGGATGAGAGAACCCAGGTCCTTCTGACACCCAGGCCCGGGATCTATCCATCAGACCATCCTGGTTCTCTGTTAATGATGAAGATCCCGCAGAGACGCCAGGGTATTGCAACCCCTTCCTCACACCCCCTCTTGGCTGGGACTCCCTCCCCGTTTTTATCTAACACCGATCTCCCCATCTTCAAGCTCTTTTGAAATTGTATCTCCTCCAGGAAGCCTTCCCTGACTAATCTCTTAACTCCCCTCCCTATTTCCCCACCTATTGGAACTTTCGCATTTCCAAATCACCCTAAACTTAATTCCCTCCTGCTTAAGTACTACCCGGCACATAACACTTCATCCTACCTATAATGTATTTTAATGTCTGTCCCTCCGACTGGATTAGAAACTTGTGGGAAGGGATCATGTCTACCAAGTATAATAATAATAATGTTAATGGTGTTTAAGTGCTTACTACATAACACACACTGTTCTAAACACTGGGGTTGTCACCGTCAAGTGCTGTCGAATCATTTCTGATTCAAAGCGACTCCATGGACCCGCTTTCTCCTATCCTCTCCTATCCTATCTTCACCGTCTGTAGTCATTCCGGTATATGTAACCACAGAGTTTTCTTGGTTAAAAAAAATACTGAAGTGGTTTACCATTGCCTTCTTCCACGCAGTAAAAACTCATCGATCTACTTCTAATCACACCGATCATCCACCTTTGACTCTTTCCCATGCCGCTGCCCGGCACAGGTGAATCAACTTTGTAAGCGCTGGGGTAGATACGCGATAATCGGGTTGGACACAATCCCCGTCCCACATGGGGCTCACGGTCTTAATCCTCATTTTCCAGATGAGGGAATTGAAGCCCAGAGAAGTGAAGTGACTTGCCCAAGGCCACACAGCAGGTAATCGGCAGAGTCGGAATTAGAATCCATGTCCTTTTGACTGCCGGGCCCGTGCTCTATCCACTGGTCCACTTATTGAACTCCCCCAAACACACAGTATAGTGATCTGCCCACAGTAAGACGGATTATTGCGATTGGTTATTGGTTATAATAGTTCCTGCCATTTCATAGGGAAATCTTCCCATCTTTCCTCACTGTTTGAGACTCTCATACCAGGTTCCGCTTCTTGAATGATTCATTCTGCTATATTCCAGGGAGAAATGAGTACAATTGCTGCAAAACCTGGGCAGTTTTTCAAGAATAACTTTATGAGTTCCAAAGCCAGAAAGGAAATGCGAGGAGGGAAAGTCATTATCATTACCACTGTTTCCAGACGGGCACGTTTTTGGAGTAGTCGGAGCATTTCTCGGAAGGGAAATGAACCGTCCCATCCCAGGGTCTAAGAGCGTCGTTGAGTGCAAGGGATTTTTCAGGATGTGCGTCTGTGAGTTTTTACCACGTTTTATGCTGCACCTTAATTCAGCGCCTACTGAATGTGCCTTTCATCGCGGTCTGCAAAAAGGACCATGTCTTTCATTCATTCAGTAGTATTTATTGAGCGCTTTCTGTCTGCAGAGCACCGTCTTCTTCCAGAGCAAGTAGACACGGTCTCTTGGGAGGAGAGTTTGCTGTCTCCTCTCTGCTTGGCAAAGTCAGCCCCACCCTGCTCTGGACGTGGTCACCTCAAAAATCTTGGGGACCCCTCTCCAGTCCTCTGGAGGAGAAGAGGGTGTCAGGGTGAGTTACTTCAACTAGGAAAAGAAGATGGCAGTGCAGCAGAAAATGGGCCCTGCACTGGGGAATAATAGTAATAATAATAATAATAAGGAAGTATTATTAATAATAATAATAATGTAGTAATAATAGCAGGCTTGTCTCGTCTTATGCTGTCGCGTCGTTTCCGACCCATTGCGACACCCCGGCCTCATCTCTCCCGGAACGCCCCGCTCTCCATCTCATTCCGGTAGCGGAGCCACAGAGTTTTCTTGGTAAAAATCCAGAGTGGTTTACCACTGCCACCTTCCACTCAGTAAACTCGAGTCTCCGCCTTCGACTCTCTCCCGTGTCGCTGCCGTCCAGCACGGGTGAGTTTTGGCTTGTAGCAGATGGCCTGCCCCTGGCCAGCCACGGCCCAAGCTAGGAATGGAATGGGTAGGCCTCTGCTTGACCCTCCCTTCCTTAGCCGAGACTGGTAAAGGACTGGAAACTCTCCGGGTGCGATCCTGAGAGGAGGAATAGTGGTGGTGAGAGTAGTAATTTGTTCATTTATCTTAACTGTGTCTAGTCTGTAAATTCACTGTAGGCATGGACTGTGTTTACTGTTTTCTTGCATTCTCTCAAGCTCTTAGTTCAATAGTCTGTCTCTCCCTGTCTCCCTTTCTTTGTCTCTCTCTGTCTCCCCCTCTCTCTTTCTCCTCCTCTCTCTGTCTCTGTCTACCCCGCTCCCTCTCCCCCTCCCTATTAGGCCAGCTCTCTCTCTCCCCCCTTAGCCATTTCTTCCCCAAGAGAAAACATTTTGGAGAGCAAATCTCAGCTCACCCCATAAAGGTTTCATTTCAGAGACCTTTAGGGCTTCCTTTATTAATAATTTAATAATAATACTAATAATGGTATTTGTTAAATGCTTACTGTGTGCCAAGTACCCTTCTTTTTTCCCACGGTGAGATCGAAAGTGTGCGCATTCCATAGACCTTCATCCTGAAACCTTCTGCTCCCCAAGGGAGAATCCTAAGGACCTCATCATTGGGAACACCAGCCAATCTCTACCCCAAATTAGACAAATTGTCCTTATAACCGCTCATTAAAATTCGTTCGGCTAATTAATTGGGGTGCTTCGCTCTGTAGTCGAAACCCCATTCTCTTTGAAGAGAGGTTGATTTAAATGGTAGCGTGGAATGTTTAATGTTTTTTTGCTACAGCCACGGGCTCGCTGAAGTGGGGCAAACTGATGATGTCTCGGAACCGTTTGATCCGAGGACTGTGAATTCCTCTAGACTGTAAATTCCTCCCTGTTGATTGGAAGGGCCTCTTCTCTCAACTGTGAGCGTCTCCTCTAGACTGTAAACTCCTCTAAGGCTGCCTCCTAATTACCTATAACAGAGAGGCAATAGCATCTAGAGTGTAAGCTTGTTAATAATAATAATAATAATGTTGGTATTTGTTAAGCGCTTACTATGTGCCGAGCACTGTTCTAAGCGCTGGGGTGTACACAGGGGAATCAGGATGTCCCACGTGGGGCTCACGGTCTTAATCCCCATTTTACAGATGAGGTAACTGAGGCACAGAGAAGTGAAGTGACTTGCCCACAGTCACACAGCCGACAAGTGGCAGAGCTGGGATTCGAACTCATGACCTCTGACTCCCAAGCCCGTGCTCTTTCCACTGAGCCACGCTGCTTCTCAAGGGCAGGGAACCCATCTACCAATTCTATCATCATAATAATAATAATGGTATTTGTTAAACGCTTACTGTGTGCCAAACACTGTTCTAAGCACCGGGGTACATACAAGGTAATCAGGTTGTCTCGCAGTCTTAATCCCCATTTTCCAGATGAAGGAACTGAGGCACAGAGAAGTTAAGCTGGGATGAGTTCGAATCCCAGCTCTGCCACTTGTCAGCTGTGTGACCTTGGGCAAGTCACTTCACTTCTCTGGGCCTCAGTGACCTCATCTGTAAAATGGGGATTAAGATTGTGAGCCTCATGTGGGGCAACCTGATGACCCTGTATCTCCCCCAGCGCTCAGAACAGTGCTCTGCACATAGTAAGCGCTTTACAAATGCCAACATTATCATTATTATTATTATTAAGCGACTTGCTCAAAATCACACAGCTTTTAAGTGGCGGCGCTGGGATTAGAACCCACAGCCTCTGACTCCCAAGCCCGTGACTTGCCACTAAGCCACGCTGCTTCTCCAAGAGCTTAGATCAGTGCTAGGCACATAATTAGCACTCGATAAATATCACTGCTCGTGGGCAGGGAACCTGTCTGTTGTATTATAGCCTCCCAAGCGTTTAGTACAGTAAACGCTCAATAAATGTCATCATTGACAAAGATGATGATGATGATCCTGAGGGATTTGATCGTGAGCGGAGATAGCTAAATGTGGCCGTTTAGATAGTCGCCCGGTGACGTCTTCCTCATTATCATCCAGTCGCTACCCCAGTAACACAGTTGCGGCTCTGGTGGCCGTGAGGGCATCTGTGGGGAAGCGATGCCGTCCTTGGGGGAAGCAGTGTGGCTTAGTGGATAGAGCACTGGCCCGCCAGTCAGAAGGTCACGAATTCTAATCCTGGCTCCATCACTTATCCGCTGTGTGGCCTCGGGTAAGTCGCGTCACTTCTCTGTGCCTCATGTAAAATGGGGATTGAGACTGTGAGCCCCACGTGGGACAAGGACTGTGTCCAACCTGATTTGCTTGTATCCACCCCAGTGCTTAGTACAGTGTCTGGCACATAGTAAGTGCTTCTCACATACCCCACTTATTATTATTATTGTTCACCTGTGAAGTCACAAGATCCACAACATTGCTGGGCTCCGGGGAGGAGGTGGATTAGACGGCCTGATCAGTCCGATTAGACCGTGCGCCCGTCGAAGGGCAGGGACCGTCTCTATCTGTTGCCGACTTGTTCATTCCAAGCGCTTAGTACAGTGCTCTGCACATAGTAAGCGCTCAATAAATACTATTGAATGAGGTGGGAAAGGAGAGGAGCACCAATTCTGAGTATTTCCCAGAGTGCAAGAAGGAAAATGCTCAATAAGAACAACTGTGGCATTTCATTCATTCAATCATAATAATAATAATGTTGGTATTTGTTAAGCGCTTACTATGTGCAGATCACTGTTCTAAGCGCTGGGGGAGATACAGGGTCATCGGGTCGTCCCACGTGAGGCTCACAGTTAATCCCCATTTTACAGATGAGGGAACTGAGGCCCAGAGAAGTGAAGTGACTCGCCCACAGTCACACAGCTGACAAGTGGCAGAGCCGGGAGTCGAACCCACGACCCGACTCCGAAGCCCAGGCTCTTTCCGCTGAGCCGCGCTGCTTCAATCATATTTATTGAGCGCTTACTGGATGCAGAGCATCGTGCTAAGCGCTTAGTACTTATCGGGCGACAATTGGATTTTGAGTTGACGAATTCGATTTTGCTTTCAAAACTGCTATCTTTTTGTTTTCTACGTGAAGAGCCGGTCTGAACGCATTCAACGTCACAGTCACTGGAAAGAAACTTTGAGAGAAATACAGATGACAGTTAGTGATTTGTGCCTGGGGTAGATGTAAGTAAATGGGATTAGACTCAGAGCCCGTCCCACAAGGAGCTCACAGTCTAAGGGGAAGGAAAACTGGTTTTTAATCCCCATTTTACAGATGAGAAAACTGAGTCACAGAGAAAATCAGTGACTTCCTAAGGGAATGCAGCAAACAGGTGGTGAAGTCAGGATTAGAACCCAGGTTTTCTGATTCCCAAGCCCATGCACTTTCCATCTCTTTTTACCCTCAGGACCGGATCGGTATTCATTCTCCCACCCAACTTTGGAATCTATGGAATTAAGCATCCTTACCTGAACCGATGAATATTTAAATGGCTGAAACAATACACAGCCAGCTTGCAAGAATAAATAACCAAGAAGACACGACTAAGAGTTCGACCTCATCTGGGACAAGATCCCCAAGTGAGCTGTTTGTTAAGGCGGTGGAAAGTTTAGTTGTTCAAAACTTCTTGCCCGAACAGCACACAGAGAGAATTTTTCATGATAAAGATGAAAAATGTAATTTGCCCCGTAATTATTGGCTAATTATTTTGTCATCAACTATCACTTATGAGGAATATAGTCCTATCTCCAGTGTAATCTGTTCCATTTAGTTGCAAGCTCATTATTCATTTTTAGATCCGTGTAGAATTAATTAAAAGATGATTCCATTTCTATTAACTGGGCAAAACCTGTCACTCATCCTCTAACAGTCTATAATCATTTCATTATGGAACATTTTTATTGGTTTATGCTGTAGGTCTCTCTAATCAGAGGTGAGTGGGTAGTCTATCCAACAGTTTCAGGAAATGTTCAGATTTCAGAATTTTATGGGTTGGCCTTTGGTGCTTTAGAAATGAAATTATCCAATGATAATAATAATAATAATAATGATGGTATTTGTTAAGCGCTATGTGCCAAGCACTTGTTCGAAGCACTGGGGTAGATACAGGGTAATCAGGTCGTCCCACGTGGGGCTCACACTTTTACGGATGAGGTAACTGAGGCACAGAGAAGTTAAGCGACTTGCCCGAGGTCACCCAGCAGACAAGTGGCGCAGTCAGGATTAGAACCCACGTCCTCTGACTCCCAGGCCCAGGCTCTCACCACTATGCCACTCAACTTCTCTACAAGTCTGCAAGACTCCCTCTTGCCAGCGGATTCTGCCTCTCGTCAAAATCCATCAGGCAATCAGTGGTATTTATTGAGAGCTTACTGTGTGCGGAGCCCTACTAAGCACATGGAAGAGTACAATATTCATTCAATAGTATTTATTGAGTCCTTACTATGTGCAGAGCACTGTACTAAGCGCTTGGAATGTACAATTCGACAGTGGAGTTCATTCATTCATTCATTCAATTGTATTTATTGAGCGCGTCCTGGGTGCCAAGCACGGGACTATGCGCTTTCTTCTTCAAATGCCGTCGAGTCGTTTCCGAGCCGTGGCGACTCCATGGACACATCCTCTTCAGAACATCCCATCTTCTGTCGTAAAATCGTCCCGTTATGATGCGCATTCATACAGTAAAAACCTGAGTCTCCACCGTTGACTTTGATCAACTTTTTGATCACTCGATCATCCGCCTTTGACTCTTTCCCATTCCGCTGCTGCCCCGCACGGGTGAAGGATCTTATAGTCCAGAGGTGGGGAGACATAGCTGAATTTATGGGCAACTTTGGGGTCCAGGGAGAGCGGGACTATTCAGTGCTCTGCATACAGTGAGCACTCAATAAATATGATTGAATGAATATCCTCTTCCTGATAATAACTGGACAAACTAATTATCCGAGTCTTTCTCTCCAGGTATCCATTAAAGTTCTTAAAAGGGTAGAAGAGGCGATGAGACTGGTCACTGATGCACGTTCACTAGATTGGGAGATCCTTCAGGACAGGGGTCGGCTCTGTTGGATTGTACTCTCCCAAATGCTCTGCACACAGTAAGCGCTCAGTAAGTTCGACTGAATGAATGAATGAATCAAATGTTTAGTACAGGGTACTGGACACTGTAAGAGCTCAATAAATAGCCTTGATTGATTGATTGATCTACAAGCAGTGTAGCCTATTGGAAAGAGCACGGACCTGGGAGTCAGAGGACCTGAGTTCTAATTCCCGCTCCTCCAGTTGCAGGCTGCGTGATCTTGGACAAGTCCCTTATCTGGGTCCAGCATGATTAACTTGTATTTACCCCGGCTCTTAGAACAGTGTTTGACACGTAGTGAGCACTTAACAAACACCATCCATATCATTATAAATGCTAGGATAAGAGGGGGAGTAGGGAGGCCCCAAACGCTTAGGAAAGGAAGAAGTATTGAAGTGGCAATAGGGGGGTGGGGAGAAGTAGGGTGGAGCGGGAGAGAGATGATTGATTAATCTTGGAGGCCCTCGCGGAAGAGATGTGATTTCAGAAGCGCCTTCAAGGTGGGTAAAGTAGGGACTTGTTACCGGTTTAACTGGTGATAATAATAATAATGAGGTATTTGTTAAGCGCTTACTGTGTGATAAGACCTGTTCTAAGCTCTGGGGTAGATACAAGCTAATCAGGTTGAACACGGTCCCTGTCCCGCGTGGGGCTCACCGTCTTCATCCCCATTTTACAGATGAGGGAACTGAAGCACAGCGAAGTGAAATGACTTGCCCAAGGACACACAGCAGACATGTGGCAGGGCTGGGATTAGAACCCACCTCCTCTGACTCCCAGGCCCGTGCTCTTCCCACGAGGCCACACGTAACATTTATTTCATGAGCTGAACTGGAGGGATGAAGCCAAGCATCTGTGTCACACTTAACGGTTTCCAGTGGCACAGTGTGGAAATGGGAGTTTCGACAGCCTTTGCTCTCCATCATAACAAATCGTACTAGTGAAGAGGACAACTGGAAAACATTGGTTCCGTGTTGGTTTAAATCGCAGTCCGGGCGCAGACAGGAAACTCCGTCAATGGGGTGAACGATCCAGGAGCAACATTTTAGTCCCCCCGCAAAATGAGCACTGTGACATGTAAGGCTAGAGTCTTTTGGCAGAAGTATTTATCAAGCACTTACTGTGTGTAGAGCACTGTAATATGTGCCGGGAAAGAGTAGACAGGCGGGAATTAAAAACAGACCCTGTCCCTCAAGGGACTCACTGCTTTCTTTTGAGCAGAGAAACTTTGAGTTCTAGAGCACCCAAGCGAAAAACGTATTTTGCTGATTCTGAAGCTCAGGAGCTGCTTTTATCAATGGGGGTTTCTCATCATAAACCAGCTTGTGGCCCGGCTGGGCTGATTCTTAATTTCTGAATTTTGGCAACCTCAGCCAAAAACAGAATGAGAAAGAATGAATGATCTCTCATCGTCATAAAATCAACAGGCTATGTTTTTCAGGGAAACAGCTTTTGATGAGGAAAGGTCCGAAAGACACTATTGGTTTTCTCAGCTGTATAAACTCTTTTCATTTAATGGTATTTGTTGAGGGCTTACTAGGTGTCGGGCACTGTACTAAGCACCCGGTGGATACAGGCAAACGGGGTTGGACACAATCCATGTCTCACATGGGCTCCAGGGCTTAATCCCCATTTTACAGACGAGGTAACTGAGGCACAGAGAAGATAAGTGACTTGCCCAAGGTCACGAAGCCAACAAGTGGTGGCTTCTGACTCCCAGGTCTATGCTGTCTCCACTAGGCAACACATTTCACGTGACCCATTACTCCAATCCATGTGCGAGGGGGCTGGAGTTTGCCTGGAAGTGTTTGAAGGAAGCCTGGTGAAAAAAAGGACTCTTTTTGAAGTAAAAAGCTTCGAAAGAAATCTTCGTAAGAATGCAAAAACAGCACCAGGCTCAGCGAGCATCAAACCTCACAGCCCAAAACTGTATTTTTGGGCACACGGAGTGGCCAGATCGGTGAGCTTTTCAGTCACAATATACATTACGCACACCCACACACACACACTCCTAAGTGAATTTCACTGTCAGTATCGCCGTCTTTAAATAAATCTACCGTTGGTGGCATCTTCTTCGTGCATGAAGGACGCTAGTCGAGGTCATTTTGGATAAATGGGGATTTATTCTCTTGTTTTGATCTCCCGGGAAGGAAGCTTCCTTACTTCATCTGCCAGAAGGAGCCCTAGCTGAAAGGAAGTCACTCCCCCGTACGAAATCAGCATAGCTCCTACGGAGGATTTGCCATTTTTTGTAACAAAACTTTCATGGATAAAACTTGCAGATGAAACTCAACAGGCTATTTATTTCTATTGACCAACTGATAAGGTAAATCAATCAGGGGAAATTCCACGGAGAGAGGTGATCAATATAGTTAGCTGAATCCCCATCTGAGGGATTCTCATTCTTCAAGGTGTCAACTTGGTTCAGTTCCGCTTTCCAGAGATTTAATGAATCTTTAAAGATTAATCTTACTTTTAAATATTTTCTACATTTGAAAAGACCCTTTAATTTGGGCTGGATGAATGTTGCCATCCATTATGATATGGAGTCAGTCACTCTCGGGAGATTCATCCCTGTGAATAATGATAATGATGATTATGGAAGTAATAATAAATAAGTATTGAGAAGCAATGTGGTCTAATGGTTAGAGCACGGGCCTGGGAGTCAGAAGGACCTGGGTTTTCATTTCCATTTTACAGATTAAGAAATCGAGGCACAGAGAAATCAAATGACTTGCTCACAGTCACACATAAACAAGTGGCGGAGCCTGGATTAGAGTCCAGGTCCCCTGACTCCCAGGACCATGCTTTCCACTAGGCCACGATGCTCTCTTTTACTTACGGAAGTAACTCCCTAAAGTCAGGTTCCAGGAAATCCAGCATCGTACGTTTTAGAACAGAATACTTTTTCAAAACACCATTTTCCAAAGTCCAAACAGCAATCTGGTTTATCTTCACATCATCTGTCAAATTGATTTTTATGGTGTTAATGGAGTGCCACAACTTCAGATTCTCAAAACTCTCGGCTTCCAAGAATTCTGTTCATGATTCATTAACAAGATGGAATTGGTTTCTGGGTGTCTAAAGTCAATGACTGTTTCTCGCTTCAGTGAACTCTGTCAAATCCATTAGTATTAATTGTTTTAATGACACTTGCTAGGCGCTTACTATGTGTCAAGCATGGTACTAAGCGCTGGGTTAGATACAAGTTAAGCAGGGTGGATTACAGTCCTTGTCCCACATGGGGCTCTTATCTAAGTAATAATAATAATAATATTGGCATATAGTAAACACTTAACGAGTAACATAATTATTATTATTATCATACCAGGCTGGACCCAGCTTAAGGTAGGAGCAGACAATCTGAAACCAAAGTCTGGATAGCAAACTGTAGCTCAAAGAATGTTCTGGGTCTTCACTAGTGAAACATTAAACCTCTCGCAGGGGAGACTGGGAATTAAATAATAATAATTGTGGTATTTGTTGAGTGCATACTCTGTGCCAGGCACTGTACTAACTGTCAGGGTAGATACAAGGTGATTGGGTTGGTCGCAATCCCTGCCCCATATGGGGCTCCCCGTCTTAAATCCATTTTGCAAATGAGGTAACTGAGGTGACTATTTATGCTTCCCTATTTATTGAGTGTACACTGTGTGCGGAACACTATACTAAGCGCTGGGGAGAGTACAGTATAACAGAGTTGGTAGAGCTTCAGGTCCCGGTAGGATTCTACCTCACCTCCTGACGAGTGCTTCCTCGAAGAGACGCTGTTTCAGAGTCTTCAAAAATCCCCCCAATCCCTTTGCCAGTTTCCAAGCTTTGGTTATAGTTGAAGAACATTATATTATTCGGTTCTCTGTCACTCCTAATTCCAGTGAGCTTTCGATTCTTCAGAAGGATTACTTTATTCCTCCATTAGCCTTCTTGCTTTCCCATCCGACCACGGAGTGAGATGAACTATTTTGTTGTTTGTTTTTTATTTCGGGTTGCAGTTTTTCCCCATTCACAATCCCATCATGGAATGAAAGTCTAAGGAACCTAATTATGTTAATAGAAGTGGACTTCCGAGTTGATGGAACAAGTTGGGAAAATGTTTGCATTTTAGCATTCCGGACAAGGCAATCCATTAATAGTTCTGATTTTGTAGAGGCTTGGAAAGCAATTTTGGAAATTTAGCCATATAGGCATCATTATCTCCCAACTTAGGTAACAGTCATTTCCGCTTCCACTGTCTCGGGCAAAGATGAGTGTGTTTGTTTGTTTCTCAGTTTAGAGTCCCCGTCTTTGCATTATTTATAGAGGGAGTTAAAAATGAAGCTAGCTCTGAAAGTCTGGTGGGGGGAATTGTGAGAACTAAATGTGTCTGTGTCTGAGGGTGGAAAAAATGTTCCCTTTGCTCTAAACCGTTTCTGAAAGGCATCCAACAGGGCTGAACCACAGATGGATGAATGAACAGGAAGAAAGGGAGGCTGAGAACCAGAACGGAAAAGATCCTAGTTTGAGGGGAACCCCTTGCGCCTCGACGGGAGAGAAATCCGAGGTGCGGCTTCTTAATCATCTCCGTCAGGTGCTCACTATGCGCCGAGCACTGGGGTAGATGTAAGATAAGCAGATTGGACACAGTCCCTGTCCCACCTGGAGCTCGGGGTCTAAGAGGGAGGCAGAACAGACATTTAATTCCCATTTAAAGATGAGGAACGGAGATGTTTAGAAATCTGCCCAAAGCCACACAACAGGCAAGTGGCAGAGCCAGGATTAGTAGGCAGGTCCTCTTATTTCCAGGGCCGTGCTCTTTTCATTAGGCCTCACTGGTTCTTACAGGAACACTGATAGGAGAGAACAGTCAACGAAGGCATCGACATGCAGAATAGAGGGGTTATGAGGGTAGAAAAACCCTTCAGGTCCCCCACCTTCTCAACTAGAGCCAATTGACATTTGCTTCCGGGGCAGTCCGGCTTTAAGCAATAATAATTGTGCCATGTGTTCAGCGCTTACTGTGATTCAGTCACTGGACTAAGATAATCAAATCCCACAGGATCCATAACCAGACCCAAGTGTGGGGCTCACAGTCGAAGTGGGAGGAGAAGGGGCATCGAATCACCGTTTTGCAGATGAGGGAACTGAGGTACAGAGAAAGTAAGTGACTCGTCCAAGGTCACACGGCTGACTAGTGGCAGAGCCAGGATTGGAGTGCACGTCTTCTGCCTCGTACACCCGTGCTCTTTCTACTAGGCCATTCTGCTTCAAAAGAAACTGGGCCAAAAATGCAGAAGCCTCTTCTGGATAATACACGGACACACGGGAATATTAGTTGAAGACTAATTCGTTAATTAGTTCATTCCTACTACTGTTATTGCTCTTCTATGGCACATAGACTGTGTCCACTCTGATCCGCTTGTATCTACCCCAGCGTTTAATAAAGTGCCTGGCACATAGAAAATGCTTAACGTATACCGTTTTTTAAAAAAGGAGATACAAGCTAATGGGATTGAACACAGTCCGTGTCCCATATGGGACTCACAATCTTAAATCTCCGTTTACAGATGAGGCAACCGAGGCACAGAAAAGTGAAGTTAACTTGACCGGGATCACCCAGCAGACAGCTGGCGGAGTCAGAATTAAAACTCAGGTCCTTTGACTCTCAGGCCCGTGCTCTATCCTTTAGGCCACTCTGCTTCCCCCCTCCTTCCCTCATTTCCTACAGCTTTGTTGACTGTGGCACTCAGAGGGGTGTAGTAAGTTTATGGGGGGCTCTTTTCCACTTTTTGAGCAAGGACCAAGACAGAACAAAATCAAGACCAAGAGCAACTACAGCGACTACAGCAAAAATCTCTATCTGTTGCCCAATTGTCCATTCCAAGCGCTTAGTACAGTGCTCTGCACATAGTAAGCGCTCAATAAAAACTATTGAATGAATGAAAAATGCGGGACACAGTTCAATCAGGCAGATGAAAAGCGAACTTATCCCTATAAAGCCATCTGGCTACCGGAGTCTCTTCCTCAGCACCCCGCGCCCCGAAACAAAGACATAATTCTTCCTCTTGTTTACACGTGTGGCTACTTTCTCATAGCTGCTTTAGGACTTTTCCTGATCCGTCAGTCAATCAGTGGAATTTATTGAACGCTTCTTGTGTGCAGAGCACTGTACTAAGCTCTTGGGAGAGTGCAGTATAACAGAGTTGGTTGACACAAGTGCAGATTTCTAGATGCTGCCTCATTTTTGTGACCCTCAAATTCCATGTTTACTCCTTTAATTCACATAATGCAAAGATTAGGTGAAGAAGCATCAACGTCTATTGAAAAGAGGAGGGGCCTGGGAGTCAGAGGGCCTGGGTGTTGATCCAGACTCTGCTACTTGCTTGCTGTGTGACCTTGGGCAAGTCACTCCACTTCTCAGGGGCCCAGTTACCTCATCTGTAAAATGGAGATTAAATACCTGTTCTCCCTCTTCCTTAAACTGGGAGCCCGGTGTGGGATAGCGATCGTGTCCATCCTGGCTATCTTGCTGTACTCTCCCAAGCACTTAGTACAGTGCTCTGCACTTAGTAAGTACTTAATAAATTCCATGGATTGACTGATTGGGATGCCAGCGTGTGGTATAATACCTGGCACATTTAAGCTCTCGATAAACAGCAGCATGGCTTAGTGGTTAGAGCCCGGGCCTGGGAGTCAGAAGGACCTGGGTTCTAGTCCGGCTCTGCCACAGGTCTGCTGTGTGACCTTGGGCGAATCACTTCTTTACTCTGTGTCTCAGTTATCTCATCTGTAAAATAGGGATGAGAGTGTGATCCCCAGGTGGGACGGGAACTGTGTCCAGCCCGATTAGGCTACATTTACCCCAGCACTTTGAACGGTGCACGGCACATAGTAAGCATTTTTTAAATACCATAATTAATTATTATCTGGGGTGGGACATGCCCCTTTGAATAAAGGTAGCAAATCCTAACGGAATGCAAAAACTCATCCATTTTGCCGTGGATGCGAGCACTGCTAACCGCTCACAATAGGAGAAGCACCAAATTAAGAAAGCACACACATCGATCCCCACGCGGTCTTTAGCATTCTGGTAGCTCAGAGAGTAAATGGAGGACAGACCCTCGAGGGAAAACACTAGGGAAAACATCCATAAATCAAAACTGAAATCCAGTGTTTTCCTCCTTGTGTAGCTGTGTGCCTTTTCTGCGTGGTTTCAGGACTGCATTGGAGCCCAACTTTTCTGAACCCAACTCCAGTTTCTATCGTCTCTAGACTGGGCATGGAAGATTTCTACCAACTCTAATAATAATAATTGTGGTATTTTTTTAATGATTACTATGTGCCAGGCACTGTACTAAGCACTGGGGTGGATACTAACAAATCGGGTAAGACACAGACCCTGCCCCAAGTGGGCCTCACTGCTCAATCCCCATTTTGCAGGTGAGGTAACTGAGGCACAAAGAAGTAAAGTGACTTTCCAAGAACACGATAGCAGACAAGTAGGGAGACAGGATTAGAACCCATCACCTTCTGACTCCCAGGCCTGTGCTCTATCCCCTACTCCATTACACTGTACTCTCCGAAGCATTTAGTACAGTGCTGTGCACACATAAGCACTCATTAAATATGATTGTGCATTTCACACACCAGGAAACCTTTCATTAAGGAACATTCCTACATAGTCCTAATTCTTGATTTCCCCTTTTTCCCCTATTATCACAAGATGAACGATGTTCATCAGCCTTGACTCCTTATTCAGTTACCCAAATATTTCTTGAGAGACTCCACCCTATGAAAAGCCACTATCGTTGCAGTGTCCTCTCCCAAGTGCTTAGTACAGTGCTCTGCACACAGTAAGAGCTCCATAAATCCAATTGAATGAATGAATGAACGAATGAATGTATGACGGGTTTGGGTTACAATCTGTTGCTAACCAAATTCACCGTCATCCACTCTCTTCGGTTGTCATTTTGGTGATGCCTTAATCGTGGTACATTGCACCAAAGCAATTTAATGCTTTAATCACGGGATTCATGATATACTGTAATGCTAATCTTAAATGCCTGTTTCATTAAGATTTCATAATTTTATGTTGCACGCAAGACCCATAAGTCTCTGCTGCTAGAGTCAATCATTTGACAATTTATCTAATAACAATGTCTGGTGGTTTTCAATTAAATTCTGGTCCCTCACAATCCATCATAGTAAAATACATGCGAGGAGACACGTTACCGATTTAATTTACAGTTTGGTTTAGAGATCATTGAGGACTTTACCCTCTAAAGAGTCGAGGAGACAAAGGGAGGCTCGCGGCATCGTGACTTTTATGGAACAGAATTGCGTTTTAAAACTCAGGTTTAAAGAGTAAAAGCGAATGGATACTGACTTAGCGATTGTGGATTGGGTCGAGGTTAGTGAGTGTGGTTGCTTGGACAGAAGCCCCTGGCGCCTTGAGAGTCTTTGGTTGGATCCCGTCATCTGGATAAATATAATCTCCGAGGAGACAAGAATGTAAAAACAAACAGTGATGGTCTCGTCAGTCTCATCAAGGTGGTATAGTGGTTAGGGCACGGGCCTGGGAGTCAAAAGGACCTGGGTTCTAGTCCTGCTCCTCCACTTATCTGCTGGGTGACATGGGGCAAGTCACTTAAATCCTCCCCCTCTAGCCTGTAAACTCGTTATGAGCGGGAAACTTGTCTGCTAATTCTGTTGAATGGTACTCTCCCAAGCACTTAGTACAGTGCTCTGCACATAGTAAGTTCTCAATAAATACCACTGATTGATTCTCTGGGCCTCGATGACTTCTCTGTAAAATGCGGATTCGTATCGTGAGACCCCTGTGGGACGTAGTCTGTGTCCGACCTGATTAGCTCGCATCTACCCCAGTGCCTGACACAGAGTGAGCGCTTATTAAACACCTTCCAAAAAGAACAACCGTGAAAAGAATAATTGGCATAACCGACACCCTTGGATATGCAACTCAGTACAAATAAACTAATAAATCAGTGCCGGTGGTTTGTAGGAATGGATTCACTGAGATAAATCAAGCCTGTTTTCTTAGCGAGCCCTGTTGCTAATCCGTCTTCTCCGCTAACTCTTCACCCATCCTACTCTTGTCGCTGCCTGCGGCCTGAAGATTTGATCTTTGATTCCCCTCCCCAACTCCACAGCCAGCCACCCTGTAGGGTTTTTCTAGAAAAGTGGATCCATAATTTACACCTCAGAACAACTTACCTGTTTCCGATCCAGAAGAGCCCACCTACCTTCGCTGGGCCCTAAGAGGGTTAGGAGCAATAAGCCTTTCCAGCCCATCAATCAATCAATCTGTGGTATTTATTGAGCACTTTTTGTGTGCAGAGCATTGTACTAAGCACGTGGAAGAGTATAATAGAGTTGGTAGGCATGTTTTCTACCCTCAAGGAGCTTAGAGTCTCGGGGGAAAGACGGATACAGACGGAACCAGCAGGACTTCCATTCATTCATTCATATTTATTGAGCACTTACCGTGTGCACGGCACAGTAATAAGTGCTTGGGAGAGTACTATATAGCAATAAAAAGAGAAAATCCCTGCCCGCAGCGGGCTTACAGTCTAGGGGGGGACTAAGCCCTCCTTTCCTCTTCACCCACTCCCTTCTCCATCACCCTTACTGTTCCCTTTATTCATCCCCACTCCCGCCCCCACAGCCCTTATGTCCATATCTGTCAATTATTTATTTATCTTGCCTCCTGGCTTATAAACTCATTGTGGGCAGCCAATTTGTCTGCTTATTATTATATGGTACTCTCCCAAGTGCTTAGTGCAGTGCTCTGCACCCAGTAAGTGCTCAATAAATACAATTGAATGAATGAATGAATGAATGAGTGGGAGGAGAAGGAAACCAGCCAGGGAAAAGCCAAACCAGATACAACCATAACAACCTCGCCTGGGGGTTCGACTGCGGCCCAGGTTGGGCAATCGAAAAATCAATCAGTCAATGCTATTTATTGGGCATTTTCTGGGTGCTCAGCACTGTACAAAGCATTTGGGAGAGTACAGTAAAATAGAGCTGCTAGATACGCAAATCCTGCCCGTGAGCTTTAATCTACAGGAGAGACAGACAGTAAAATAAATTACGGATAGGGGATAGAAAAACGCGAAGAGTAACAGCCGGAGAGCGGACTGCCGGGGAAACTGAGCACAGCCCCTATCACGTCGCTCCGTGGCCGGTAGAGTCCGTCCAGATCGGCTACTAAAGAACCAATTAGCCATATGCCACCACGTGGATCCAAGCACTTGATACTCTCCTTCTACCACCCACCCTCACACGTCCCACCTCTAATGCCAACCTTCCACTGCGCCTCAACTTCGTCAATCTCGCCGCCAGCCCCTGGCCACGTCCCGCCTCTGGCCTGGAACGCCCTTCCGGCTCAAATCCGACAGACAGTTACAATTAAATGGGATTAACATCGGAAGCCCCATGTGGGACGAGGACTGTGTCCAACCTGATCAGCTGGTATCTACCCCTGCGCTCAGTACGGTGCCTGCCACACAGTAAGCTATTAACAAATGCTATTTGAAAAAAAAAAATCCAGAATGTAGCTCTTCAGAGGTTAGACTTCACTTCCTCAGCACAGTTTTGTCTTCAATCTCCTGTACATCAATAGCCCAGAAGACACCATGAACAGAAAATGCTATGGATGGATATTATCTATTCCCGCTGTTGTCCGTTTACCGTCATAGAATCTGATGAAAAGGCTTTAAAGGCAGAACATTTACTTTTTGCTCCATCAAGTAGTGATTTCCATTATTGGATTTAAATGCAGTGGTCGGTTGCCTGAGAGAGGAGTGGGGTCCTTTCACTGAGCAGCATGGCCTAGTCGATAGAGCTCGGGCCTGGGATTCAGGAGACCTCGGTTCTAATCCCAGCTCCACCATCTGTCTGCTGTGTGATCTTGGGCAGGTCACTGAACTTCTCTGTGCCTCTGTTTCCTCATCTGAAAATGGGGATTCGCTACCCGTTCCCCTTCCCCCTTCAATCGTGAATCCCATGTGAAACGGGAACTGCGTCCGATCGGAGAACTGATCGGAGAACTGGGTCAGAGAAGCAGCGTGGCTGAGTGGAGAGAGCATGGGCTTGGGAGTCAGAGAGTCCTGGGTTCTAATCCTGCCTCTACCACTTATCATCTCTGTGACTCTGGGCAAGCTACTCAACTTCTCTGTGCCTCAGTTACCTCATCTGTAAAATGAGAATGAAGACCGTGAGCCCCACGTGGCACAACCTGATTAACTAGTATCTACCCCAGAGCTTAGAACAGTGCTTGGCACATAGTAAGCACTTAACAAATTCTTTCATCATTATCATTATTATTATTATCAGCAGATATTGTATCTTCTCCAGGGTCTGTGGCCAACCTGATTGTATCTACCCAGCTCTCAGCACAGTGTCTGGTACACAGTAAGGGCTTAACAAATACCACAGTTATGATTATTATTGGTCAGTCCATAGAAGCGGTTACTTTTCTCGTCTCCAAGGAGTTGGCACCTGAGAAACAAGATGGTAGTCACAGGACGCTGAGCCGGGGGGAAAAAAATGAATTTATCAGCCAACTGAAAAAAACACATCTTAAAAACAAAGGAAAATTGCTCATTACTCCAAATCGCATTAGCGTATGCTCTTTTAATCTGTTTGGGGCTGGTGTTTTCTGGATAATTAAAAAGGCAATTTTAAGAGTTTATTTTCTATAAATTAGCCAATAATTCATACCTTTTTTTTCCCCTTTGGAGCCTCTCTCTCAGAGTACAGCCACTTGGAAACTAATTCCTTCATCATTTCAGAATACTGAACTAATATATCTTGTTTGATTGTTGCCCTAGCAACCGCTAAGACCAGTCATGATAATTGCACAGAGCTCTGAATCTCTTTAGGTGTAAAAAGCACAAACTATCTTAATAGGCCAAACCTTTTCCCACTGGGACATAAAAGTGATCAATTGCTGGATCACGCTTTTCTCACCCACGAAAATGCCCCTGGTTAATCTGCTTTCTAATCAATCCGACCCCATCTTGAACTTGGGCTCTGCGGTCAAAAGTAGCTGCAACCCAACCCTTCCAGATGGCGAAACGTGCAAGGTGGTCCGCTCCCATCTAGAATGGGATTTTTCATTTTGCCACCCCTATAATAGGATTATTATTTATTGCAAAAATATGTTAATTACATTATGAGCATAATTGAAAATTTACCGGTACCTCACCTTTTTTTCGGCAAAGAAATTGATGTCATAGGAGATGGATGAGAATTCCAACACGACACATCTTTCTCTATTGCTTTTTCCCGTGGCTCATTTTTTATCCCGAGGCTTCACTCGGGGATTTTCTTCTGACATTCATTATTTCAATTTTCTTTTTCAAAGCGTTCCGGCTCGAGAATCTAACTGGACCCATCCTGAGACTTCTCACACCAGCGCAACTCAGCTCTCGTTTTTTGTTCCGCCCAAGCTAACTTCTAATGGTTCATCGCTTTTGGCTCTCCCATCTCTGATCCACTGTTTTGTGCCCTTCTCCCTGGATCTAACTCTCTCCCCCTTCAAACCCAGCAGACTCCAGCACGACTCATCCTCCCAGCTTCCCTGAAATCCTGACCCTCGAGAATCCACACCTAAAACCGCTCCTAAAATCCCATGTCAGGTGAGCTTGGCTTAGTGGAAAGAGCACGGGCTTCGGAGTCGGAGGTCGTGGGTTCTAATCTCGCCTCCGTCACTTGTTAGCTGTGTGACTTTGAGCAAGTCACTTGACTTCTCTGTGCCTCAGTGACCTCATCTGTAAAATGGGGATTAAAGACTGTGAGCCCCACGTGGGGCAACCTGATAACCTTGTATCTACCCCAGCGCTTAGAACAGTGCTTGACACATAGTAAACATTTAACAAATGCCATCATTATTTATTATTACCCTGAACGCTGAGAAGCAGCGCGACGTAGTGGATAGAGCACGGGCCTGGCCATCAGAAGGACCTGGGTTCTAATCCTACTTCCATCACTTGCCTGTTATGTGGCCATGGGCGAGTCACTTAATTTCTCTATGCCTCCGTTACCTCATCTGAAAATTGGGGATTAAGGTGGTGAGCCTCATGTGAGACAGGAACTCTGTCCAACGTGATTGCCTTTTATCGACTCCAGAGCTTAGGACAGTGCTTGACACATAGTAAGCACTTAAATGCTATAGTAATTATTATTTTAACACACAAGTGTATGCATTTCTATACAAAACTTCATTTGGGGCTCGCTTATGTTTTTATCATTTACTGTGTTTTTACTATGATTTGTAAACAGTGTGAAAGAGCCCAGGCCTGGGAGTCAGGAGACCTGGCTTCTAATCCTGACTCTGCCACTTGTCTATTGTGTGACCTTGGACAAGTCACTTCACTTCTCGAGGCCTCAGTTTTCTCCCCTGCAAAATGGGTTTTCAGTACCTGTTCTTCCCGCTTAGACTGGGAACCTAGTGTGGGACAGGGACCATGTCTCATCTCTATTTTTTATGCCCCAGGGACATGCTTGGCTCAGAGCAAGTGCTTAACAAATACCACTTTCGTTGTCACTGAAGAAAACTATCTGTGCTTGCCTGCCTCCCCTTCAAAATCGTGAGCTCCAGTGGGTGGTAAAATATGGAATTCGTACCCAACGGAAATCATGCGGGAAGAAATATCAGCAGGTTCAAGAAGGCTTTGGAGAGATTCATAGTTAAGTGTTCCATAATGGGTTACTAGAGGGAAAATGAGGGCTATAGAAGGGATAATTATGGATGTTGAATGGCCAATCTGTAATCACGAGGTTGGATTTCCAGGTGGGCAGTTCTTCCAACCTCTGTTAAGACAGATTACTGGCCTGGAAGATCCATTGGCTTGACCCACTAATGGTCTTGTAATGGTATAATAAGAGAAATAGAAAAGAAATGAGATTCTTCTAAATGCTAATAGCCTCTGGGCCTTTATATCCTTCGGGGAATATTTGGTATGAGGTTATTACAAATCAAGGGTGCCAGCCAGGTTCATGTTATCGGCACTAATTTTCTCAACTTCCTTCTGTGACCCACATTCCCCCCCCCATAACCCAATCCCAGCCCTGCTGAGTCAACTCTTGTGATTGATGATGATGGTATTGGTATTTGTTAAGCGCTTACCATGTGTCAAGCACTGCTCTAGTGCTGGGGTAGGTATAAGGTTTTCAGTTTAGATGCAGTTCCTTCCCATGTGAGGTTCAGAATCATCATTCCCATTTTACTAAATCAAGTACCTGAGGCATAGAGATATGAAGTAACTTTCCCAAGGTCGCACAGCGGACAGATGAAGGAGCCAGGATTAGATCAACCTCATCATCAAACGAAAACTCTCGCCATTAGCTTTAAAGCAGTCCATCGCCTTGCCCCGTCCTAGCTCGCCTTGCTTCTCTCCTTCTACAACCCAGACGCACACTCCGCTCCTCTATCGCTTACCTTCTCCCTCTGCCTCCAACTCACCTATCTCTCCCCCGACCCCTCACCCACATCCTACTTCTGGCCTGGAACGCCCTCCCTCCTCAAATCCAACAGACAATTTCTCTCCCCGCCTTTAAAACCCTATTGAAGGCGTATCTCCTCCAGGAGGCCTTCCCAGACTAAGCCCGTCTTTCCTCATCTCCCAGTCCCTCCTGTGTCACCCTGACTTGCTCCCTTTATTCATCCCCCCCACCTCCCAACCCCACCGCACTTTTGTTCATATCTGTAATTTATTCATTTATATTAACGTCTGTCTCCCCCTCTAGCCTGTAAGCTCATCCTGGGCAGGGAATGCGTCTATTTATTGTATTGTATTCTCCCAAGCGCTTAGTACAGTGCTCTGCACACGATGAGCACTCAATAAATATGACTGAATGAATGAATGAACCCAGGTCCTTCTGATTTTGGTCTGTCCTCTGCCTGCTATCGGACTTTTCGGTGCAAGATGTTTAGAAGATGCTGAGTTGCGGGAGACAGTGTGAAACTAAACTGAACAGTCTGAAGTTCTTTCAGGGGCGGGTTTGGGGGAAAATCGGGGTGTGGGGATGCTAGCCCCGAGTGTGCTCACGGGTTAGTGAATAACAGTCCTCATGGCTACCCCCTGCAGACCGCAAGTAGTGCGTTCATTCATTCAGTCCTATTTATTGAGCGCTTACAATGTGCAGAGCTCTGTACTGAGGGCTCGGGAGACTACAACACAACAGTAAACAGATAAATTCCTTCCCCGCAACGAGCTTAAAGTCTAGAGGGCGGGGAGCAGAAGGCAGAAGCCCTGGACCTGAACCCCCTATCAGCCAATCAGTAGTATGTATTAAGCGCTTACTGCGTGCAGAGCACTGTACTGAGCACTTGGAAGACTACAATAGAGTTCAAAGACGTGATCCCTGCCTTCAAGGGGGTTACAAGGTAAGTCAGATTATCAAAGGTCAGCGCTAGAGTCATTTTCCTTAGTTCATTCAATTGTTCATTCATTTGCTAGTATTTATTGAGTGCTTACTGTGAGCAAAGCTCTGTACTGAGCACTTGTTCTTCAGGACACTCCCCCCTCAACCTGTCTCAAGTCCATATTTAATCTTTTCTGAAGTTCGGTCTGGTGCTGCGAACCAGCATGGCCTACAGGAAAAGGCACGGGCTTGGGAGTAATAGGATCTGGGTTCTAATTCCATTCATTCATTCATTCATTCAATAGTATTTATTGAGCGCTTACTATGTGCAGAGCACTGTACTAAGCGCTTGGGATGAACAAGTCGGCAACAGATAGAGACAGTCCCTGCCGTTTGACGGGCTTACGGTCTAATCGGGGGAGACGGACAGACAAGAACAATGGCACTAAACAGCGTCAAGGGAAAGAACATCTCGTAAAAACAATGGCAACTAAATAGAATCAAGGCGATGTACAATTCATTAACAAAATAAATAGGGTAACGAAAATATATACAGTTGAGCCAACACCACCACTTGTCTGCTGGGTGATCTTGGGCAAGTCATTTCACTTCTCTGTGCCTCAGTTTCCTCATCTGCAAGATGAGGGTTCAAAATGTATTGTCACTCCTATTTAGACTATGAGCCCCGGGAAGGACTCAATGATCTTGTAACCAGTCCATAATGCAGTGCTTGGAACACAGTAAGCACTCGACGAATACCACACTTACAATTATTATTACTAACCTGATTTTTCCTTTTTCAATGGTACTTTTAAAGCACTTTTTATGAGCTAAGCACCGTACTAGGTGTTAGGGTAGATCTGAGATGATCGGATTGGACACAATCCCTGTGCCACATTGGGCTCACAATCTTAATCCCCATTGTGCAAATGAGGTAACTGAGGCACAGAGAAGTTAAATGACCTCCAGGGTCACACAGCAGGTACGTGGCAGAGCTGGGATTAGAACCCAAATCCTCGAACTCCCAGGCCAATACCCTTTCCCCTAGATGATGGGGCTTCCTGAACCCGAACATTACAATTGGTATTTGAGCAAAGCATGAACACTACTTTGAGTCAAGCAGGAAAGCTACTTCATGACACACAAAATTCTGATAAAATGATTTTATTGCTCTTGCACGCTCACGTGCGCACACACAGACAGTTGCAGAATGGGGGAAGTGTGGGATAAGGTCACTTCACTTCTCTGTGCCTCAGTTCCCTCATCTGT
The DNA here is from genome assembly GCF_004115215.2 of Ornithorhynchus anatinus. NCBI lineage: Eukaryota > Metazoa > Chordata > Mammalia > Monotremata > Ornithorhynchidae > Ornithorhynchus > Ornithorhynchus anatinus. The sequence goes on from NC_041746.1 coordinate 22,387,225, forward strand.
AAAATGGGGATTAAGACTGTGAGCCCCACGTGGGACAACCTGATTCCCTTGTGCCTCCCCCAGCCCTTAGAACGGTGCTCTGCACATAGTAAGCGCTTAACAAATACCAACATTATTATTATTATTATTATAAGGTGGGATTTCCATCCCCACACGGCGACAGATGTGATGACCTGTTGCTCCCAGAGAATTCTTTGAGATGTCTGGTGGCGAATCGTGGGAAATCCAACAGGTCAGAGGTCAAGCCTCAAAGAGGACATTTCTCCGTCGGTGTCAAAGTATTGACGTTCGGGCCTTGACCAAAATCGATTGCCGAAAAACCTCCATTAGGGTTGGGATTAGGAGCAGAGATAGAGTTTGATGATTGGGTTTAGTCGCGGTGTTCAGATGGTTTGATGTTTAACCCTGAATGCTGGGAAGTCTGTGATTGGTGACAGTGTTCTTGGACCCAGAAGTCAGATTAACCGGCTGCTGGGTGTCCCAGAAGCTTTCCTAGAAGCCACCTCCATTCTGCAGACCATTGTGATATCGAGGTGGATAGGAACAGTGGCCTATAATTAGTCTGCATCAGCCAGGGAGCTTTTTACGTTGACTTTGTGGCAGGGTGGGTCAGTGGTCTTTGCGCTTTCCACCTGCAACTCAAAAGACAGTTCAGGATTCTCTGTCCTCTCCCTGGTAAAAGGTATCTGGTAAGTGCTTACCATGTGCCTGCCTCTGTACTGAACACTGGGGTAATTTGGTTGGACACATTCTTTCTCACATATAGGGCTCACAGTCTTAATCCTCATTTTACAGCTGAGGTAACTGAGGCCCAGAGAAGTGAAGTGACCTCCCCAAGGTCACCCAGCAGACAATTGGCAGGATTAGAACCCAGCTCCGTGCTCCATCCACTAGAGCATGCTGCTTCCCGTGGTAAGGGCGTATGCCTTTGTCTCTCTTTACCCCACATGATTTTTCTCATCGACTCGAGCGGCTTTAGGAATCTGAGTGAACAAGTTTCCCCTGATGTTACTACATCCCGGCTTTCATCCTCCCGCTTCACTAATGGGCTTTTGAAATATCAAATTGAAAGCCCTAATTTTGCACGTCTATTGTCTAAAGTGAATTATTAAATGATTTACAAAGATAATTAAGTTTGGATTGCTAATCTTTTCTTCCTGGAAACGTAGTGTCCACTTATCCATCACGAAGTCCTGAGGGATTTGCAGCAAATTTCCCTGGTAGCTTTATAACCAGAGCTTAGACCAGAGGTAAGAGAATTCAAAGACTGGCCCCTCAGTGACATCTCTTTCCCCTTCCCATTCCCTGCATTATTTATGGTATTTGTTAAGTACTCTGTGCCAAGCACTGAACTAAGAGCTGGGGTAGATCTAAGGTAATCAGGTTGGACACAGTCCCTGTCCCAAATAATCATAATAATTATGGTATTTGTTAAGTGCTTACTCTGTGCCGAGCACTGTTCTAAGCGCTGGGGGAGATACAGGGTCATCAGGTTGTCCCACGTGGGGCTCACATTTTTTAATCCCCATTTTTGCAGATGACGTCAATGAGGCTCACAGGCTAAGTAGGAGGGAGTGGGATTTAATCCCCGTTTTACAGATGAGGAAACATAGGCACGGAGAAGTCGTGCCTTGCCTGCAGAGCCCAGATTAGGACCCAGCTCCTCCGATTTCCAGGTCCAACCTCTATCCACTGAGTCATACCCATCTCCACTTCAGTATCACTGAAGGTAAAAGCAAGCTCCGGGCATGGCTAGGCAACTGGCAAGGATAGTTCTGAGCCCTGTAGTCCAAGTTTAAAATCACCTGGTCAAACCACATGTTCTGATCTGTGAAAAATAAACCCACTGGTCATCTCTATCTTTTTCATCACCTCTTTCGGTCAGTCAGGGGATTACGGAAAAGGCATATTTTACAGATTCCTAAGGGGCAGAAAACTTTACAACAAATATATGGTACTCAATTAAAACTTTGCCATTCAACAAATGCTCCCTTCCAGGTCTTCCCTTCAGAGGACAGGGATTTCTACAAACATATGTTCATATTCACTGCCCAATTAGGGGATTTTTTTTTTAGAGAAACTTACAAGACATAAACTTGTGCATATCTAGATATGTCTAGCTATATAGCCCGCAAGCTTTGTGGGCAGGAAAATGTGTCTATTACATTGTCGCTTTGTACTCTTCCAAGTTCTCAGTTCAGCGCCCTGCATACAGTAATCTCTCAATAAATATGACTGATCGATTGATATATACATGTATATCTACATACATATGTATGTAGATAAAACTAGGCATCAATTGCTGAGGACAAACCAGCATAGTACTATACTACGTGAAAGAAATGTCATTTTGGGAACAAAAGCTTCCTAAGGAATGAGAGACAGGGAGGCCAAAAAGAAAACAGCTCCATGCACTGCAAACATTAAACAAGGTAACACAATAATAATTTTGTGTGCCCAGTGTGTCCGGGACTGTGCACCCCACTTTAGCCTTTACGGCCTCAAACGCATTCATAGGTGAATTTCAGCATCCGTGGAGTCAATCAATCATATTTATTGAGTGCTTACTATGTGCAGAGCACTGAACTAAGCAGTTGGGAGAGTACAATGTGGTGGAATTGATAGGCATGTTTCCTACCCACAACAAGCCTACAGTCTTGAGGGAAGTCTTTTTCTCATCTAAAGGAAAGATAGAAAGGTAGACAGACTGCATCAACATTAATCTATAGCTACAGCTAAATCTAGATAGAACTGTAGATGTCATAATAATAATAGTAATAGTAATGATAATTGTGGTATTTGTTAAGCACTTACTATGTGTCAGGCACTGTACTAAGCACTGGGGTGGATAGAAGGAAATCCAGATGGACACATTCCCTGTCCCGCACAGAGCTCACGGTCTCAATCCCCGCTTTATAGATGAGGTAACTCAAGCACGGAGAAGTGAAGTGACTTACCCAAGGTGACACGGCGGAGACGTGGCGGAGCCTGAATTAGAACCCATGACCTTTTGACTCCCAGGTTCGTGCTCTACCCACTATGCCATGCTACTTGAATCTATAGAGGAAAAAAAGTTCGTACATATATGTATCTGTAGCGATTATTTCTATAGCTCTCCAACTACATCAGTATGTAGAGAGATATTTAGGTATTCCCTTGTGCAGTCACACACACACACAGAGACCTCTACTTGCCATCCCAAGCTTTTTCTTTCAGTTGTGGCTCATAAACCTTTCCTCATGGATCATTTTCAAAAAGAAGGTCTGCGAAATCTCTCCAGCCATTACCTCCCCAAGACCAGAGCTATTGTCTGTGTCCCAGGAGAAGGTCGAATTGCTGAAGGAATTCACACACAAAGCTGAGATTATCATAAGAAATGCAATCGGATTTGTGACCAAAGTCACGCTGGAACAAATCAAGAGGAAAAGGAAAACTGCAGAGGATTTTTCTGTCCAACCAACCCGATGTGACAAATGTCTTTTGAACTGACCTTATGGGAGTTACAAAAGCTTTCTCCTCTACGATATTAACGTGGGCTTAACCGAGTATGAAAATAAATGAAAATCAATTCTGAACAGCTCATTAATGCACTTTAAGAGATTGATTTCCAGTTATAATTAGCTAAAATTAGCCTCGCTGATGTTACAAGTTGGTGCAACTAAGGAAAGTAGAACCTTAGCCTTGATGTTATTAAATTTAATCGTAAAAGAAGAAACACTGGCAACACATAGATTCCCATCCAACTCATAAATATGCTTTCTCCTAGAGGCACCGAATTTCTTTAGGGTTTATCCAGGAATGTAGCTCATACATAAAAAATTAGCTGAAAAACTGCAAATATGGAGATTGATACAAGGTCTGAAGTTTTAAGCTGCCCCAATGTCTTAACTAGTAGCTTTTTCTCTCTTTTTTTTTTAATGATATTTGTTAAGTGGTTACTATCCAGGCACAGTAAAGATTCCACAAATTCCATGAGAAGCAGCCCAGCTCCACCACTTGTCTGCTTTGTGTGACCTTGGGCAAGTCACTTCACTTCTCTGTGCCTCAGTTCCCTCAGGTGCAAAATGGGGATCAGGACTGTGAGCCCCACGAAGGACACAGACTGTGGCCAACCTGATTAGCTTGTATCTACCCCAGCGCTTAGCACAGTACCTGTAAAATAGTAAGCACTCAACAAATACCATTTGAAAAAAATACAGATTCTCACTAGTTCTTCCCAGCCAGGGACACTTTTCCTAGACAAGCTGCTGCCAGCCTAGGTGGAATGAGAATCGTCTCAAAGGTAAATATCATTTTAGATGCTAAAAGGGCAAGAGTGGAGCTTGCAAGCAATAACTAGCCATAAACTAGCTCCCTTGGGCTCAGTTATCCTGCTAGATCCTAAGATCCTTGAGATCAAGGATTTTATTCACCTCCTCGATTGTACTTTCCCATGTACAGTGCTCTGCACACCTAATAAATGCCATTGATTGATTTATTATTTCATCCATTCATTTATTCAATCGTGTTTATTGGACGCTCGCTATGTGCAAAGCACCCAAACTAAGCACTTGGAAGAGTATGATATAATAATATACAGACACAGTCCTTGCCCACAGTGAGCTTAAAGTCTAGATGGGGATTCATCAGCGATGGAAGACTCTACTGGAAATTCAGATCCACACAATTCAGTACACAGTGAATTGTAGACTGTCTAGTCTATATTTTTTTTGTATTTTTTAATCCTTCTCTGGAAGCCCTACCCCGGAAGCCCAGATTTTCAACCCCTTCACTTCTGTTTTTGTTGGAAACTGCAGTTGCAAAGACGCTTTTAAATCAGTTCTAGAGAAACAGCATGGCCCAGTGGCTACAGCCCCAGCCTGGGACTCAGAAGGACATGGTTTCTAATCCCGGCTCCGCCTCCTGTTTGCTTTTTTTTTAACGGTATTTTTTAAGCCCTTACCTTGTGCCAGACACTGTTCTAAGCCCTGAGGTAGGTACAAGGTAATCGGGTTGGACCCAGTCCATGTCCTACATGGGACTCATAGTCTTAGTCCCCAAGGTGTGACCTTGGGCACATCACTTGACTTCTCTGGTCCTCAATTCCCTCATCTGTAAAAAATGGGGATTAAGACTGTGAGTCTTATGTGGGACAGGAACTGCGTCTAGCCTGATTTGTTTGTATCTATCTTAGAGCTTAAAACAGTTCCTGGCATGTAAGTGCTTAACAAATGCCATGAAAAAAAAAAATAGACCTTGAACTATAGACCCTGAATAGACCCTGGACTATAGTAAACGCTTAACAGATACCACTTAATTTATCTGCAGGCAAGTGCTGTGGGACTGAGGGTGGGGTGAATAAAGGATGTAAATGCAAGTTCAAGAATGATGCAGAAGGGAGTGAGAGAAGAGGAAACGAGAGCTAGGCTCCCTTGGGCTCTTGGGATCTTTAACTGACATTCGGCAGGCATAACCTCGTGGAGAGACCAAGTTCTAGTCCTGGTTCCACCACTGACCTGCTCTGAGACATCTGGCAAATCAATCGTAATTATCAATAGTATATATTGAGTGCATTTTGTGTGCAGTGCACCCTACTAAGCACCTGGAAGAGGCTTTTTTGGAGGGCATTGTTTTTTATGGTATTGGTTAAGCCCTTCCTCTGGGCCAGGCACTGTACTAAGCACCGGGGTAGATTCATGCTGATCAAGCTGGACACAGTCCCTGTCCCACACGGGGCACACGGTCTAAATCTCCATTTCGCAGATGAAGTAGCTCTTCGTCTCTTGCAGCTCTTGAAATCTCCTTTCTCTCTGATTAATGTTTCTTCTCCCCAGCCGATATCCTTCCATGACTCTGACTTTTGCATCAGCCGCTAAGCACCTGGGCACTCAATTCCCCAAAAGCACTCTGGGTGTATCTTCACATTCTACCGCTTCCTCCGTCCTTTAATGCCTTTCTCCTCGGCTGGCCTGTAAGGTCCACCAGAACACATATCATGTCTTCTAACTCCAGTGTACTCTCCCAAGCATTTAGTGCAGAGCTCAGCACACAACGGGCGTTCAAGAACGATGGTTGATTAACATAGCGTGTGACCTGCTACAGCTACTGAAGGTCTTTTTGTAATAATAATAATTGTGGTGTTTGTGAAGCACTTACTACGGGCCAGGCGCCGTATTAAGGGCTGGGGCGGACACAGGCAAATCAGGTTGGACGCGGTCCCCGTCCCACTTGGGGCTCGCTGTCCCAAGTCCTCATTTTACAGATGAGGTAACGGAGGAGCAGAGAAATGACTTGATTTGCCCAAGGTCACACAACAGGTAAGTGGCAGAGTGGGATTCAAAAAAGGTTTCTGGATTAAATAAAAGGATTTTATGCTGTTGCTCCCATATTTCCACCACAGCTCCAGCCACAGAAAGGCACTGCACTGATCAAATTTGAATGATATATGTTATATTTTTGCCCTTCAGCTCAAGAGAGTGCCAGGTGATCTTTAGATTTTATAGATGAAAGCACGGTGGTGCCAACCACATAAAAAGTGATTTATTTGGCTGCTATTTTCAAGAGCTACCAGGATTGCCAAGTAAGCACGTGAGAAGCACCTTGATCCAATAACAGTTGAAAAAGGGAGACGAACAATTACGTTTTACACCTTAGAAAGCCTACAAGCGGATTGGCTTTGATGATGCGTGGTCTTTTTTTTTTAATGGTATTTGTTAAGCTCTTACTATGTGTGGAGCACTGTAGATTGAAGATAATCAGGCTGAGCACAGTCCCTGACACGTGGGGTTCACAGTCTCAGTAAGGAGGGAAAACATGTATTCAATCCCCATTTTACAGTTGAGGAAACTGAAGCACAGAGAAGTCAAGTGACTTGTCCAAGGACACAGAGCAGGCAAGTGGCAGAGCTGGGGTTAAAACTCATAATAATAATAATGTTGGTACTTGTTAAGCGCTTACTATGTGCCAAGCACTGTTCTGAGCGCTGGGGTAGACACAGGGGAATCAGGTTGTCCCACGTGGGGCTCACAGTCTTAATCCCCATTTTACAGATGAGGGAACCGAGGCACCGAGAAGTTAAGTGACTTGCCCAAAGTCACACAGCCGACAAGTGGCCCAGCCGGGATTCGAACCCATGACCTCTGACTCCAAAGCCCGGGCTCTTTCCACTGAGCCGCACTGCTTCTGTCCAAGGAGTCGCCAGGGGACGGAGATGACTCGATAGTATAAGACGAGACAAGGAGGAGAGAACTCTATCTGCAACAACAATCCATGGGCAAAGCTCAGTGGAATCACGTGGGTGAAAAAAGGCAATCTGTACCTGGATTAAAGGACTCAACCCTCCAAATCACTCTGTATTCGAGGCCAAACCTCTAAGCATTCCCAGACTCCTTCAGGGACCTTCTCCAGGAGCAAATGATGGGGAACCATTTTAGGAAGCTTATTTGCAGAAGTAACCGAATGCAGAGTCAGCGGCGCCGTGGGGAGAGTGACTTCTAGTGAACGGACTAGGCGAAGATGGACGTCTAATTACTTTTGTTTTCTTTCTGGCCGAAAGGAGGACAGATGGAGAAACGTCAAAACCGTGGAATACAACATTAAGGCCACCTGCAAACCATCTGCCTGGGGTCCCTGCAGGGGGAGATCTGAGCCAGAATAGGACCCGATTAAGGCTCATTTCACGCTTCCATCTGAGTGACCCGCTGAAGGCGGGATGAGGCTGAAGAGAACGTTTCCAAGAGGGTAGAGAAGCAGCGTGGCCTAGTGGAGAGAGCCCATGCGTGGGAGTCAGAGGGACCTGCGTTCTAATCCTGGCTCTGCCACTTGTCCGCTGTGTGACCGTGGGCAAGTCGCTTCACTTCTCTGGGACTCAGTTCCCTCATCTGTAGAATCTGTAAAATTTCACCCGTGTACTCTTTTTCCAGAGCTTCGTATTGTGTCTGGCACAAAGCAAGCATCTCACAAATGCCCCTACTTTTAGTCTCCAGCCTCCCAGATCTACCCCAATATATCAGTGATCAACCGATGACATTTGGAGCATCTGAACACCAAGAGAGTTCTGATGCAAACGCCCTGACGAAGAGGAAGAAAAATTCCATAAGAATCTGGACCGCTTTATCATATCGACTCCAAAATTCAACCCTCAGATGATTACAGGAAATTTCGACGTCCGGGTGACAGTGCTGTGCCTAAACATGGAGAAAAGATCATCAGACCCCACAGGATTGGAAACCCACATACCAATTTCCTACTGCTATCTAGCAAGTGGGCCAAATGTCAGCAAATAATTATGGACATTAAAATTCACCAGACACTGTTCTCTGAACCATTTTTTAAGCTGGGTGAGGCAGGGAACTTTTTGGACAGTTATTCTAGTCCCTTCCCCATTCTAAGTGAGTAGAATTGTTCAGAATCCCAACTATTGCTGAGAAAAGGATAATAAGTATAAAGAACTGTGGTATTTGTTAAGTTCTTACTATGTTCCAGGCACTGTACAAAGTGCTGGGTCAGATAAAAGCAAATGAGGTTGGACACAGTCCCTGTCTCTCATGGGGCTCAAAATCTTAATCCCCATTCTACAGGTGAGGTAACTGAAGCCCAGAGAAGTGAAGTGACTTGTCCAAGGTCACACAGCAGGCAAATGGCAGAGCCAGAAGTAGAAAGCAGGTCCCTTGACTCCCAGGCCCATGCCCTTTCCATCAGGTCCACTGCTTCAAAATTCCTGCTTAACAAATATTACAATTATTATTATTATCATCATTATCATTACATAACTGCACTTCTGAGCTAAGGTCTCCCATCTCTTCTGCTCACTTCCCACGGTCCTTTCATTTCTGTACAAACCTTCCAAGAAACAGACATGGTGGGACTAGGAGCAGAACCAAAATGGGATTTTTTTTCAGGAAAGATCAGAAGGGGGTAAGAGGAGAGGCGTCACCTATCAAAAATAGTGCTCGAGGCCCAGGAAATAAAGAAGGTCTGTAAGTGAATTCCTGAGTTCAAGTCAAAAATGAAAAAGGTTTTTCACCCACAGGGCTTTTGGTCAGTATTTGATGGTGATGGAGTCCTTAAATAGCTCTGTTATGGCTGGAAAAAGCAATCCAGCCCCCATAGATTATCTCAGCGTTATTTAAGTGTCCTGGGAACAATTTCCTAATGCAAAAAGTAAAGGAATCATTGAGGACAGGTATCCTTCTTGACTCAATTATCACTAACAGGGCATAATTAATTGAGGTTATAAAGAAAGTACAGACATAGAATAAAGAGCTGGTCGAGAACTTCACTGAGAACGTTCACGAGATGATCATATTCAGTATCCCAAGGGAGGATGAAGGAGAAGTCAGCATTTTAGGGAAGTGAATTTTAAGGGCACTAGCAAGAGGGATCTGAGGGAAAGAAAGCCTAAGTTTGAAAGGCAGCTGGTTGTTCTTCCAAAAGACAGTTCTGCTGACTCAGAGTCAACTTTCACCATACTTAGGAGGGGCAGAAAGGTTCCAAGTTGCCTAAACTCACAACTCTTTGGAAACATGAAAGACAAATGGGAAAACTACCAAAAAAAAAGGAGAAATTAGACCAGATTACCAAAAGATATAGCAGAATTGTATAGGGAACAGGTTTTGAAAAGCTAATGGTGGAAAGAAAGTGCAAGCAGCACAATACATAAAAGATATCCCAAAAACCTACTCAAGTGGAGAATAAGAGGAAATGTTGTCTCCTTGGTAGACAGGAAGGGAGAGCTGACAAAAGATTTTAGTAGGATTTTTTTAATCCTCCTTTTTCACAAAAAGGAGCATTATTATATCACTTCATTGTATTTTCAGCAACAAAAACGACAACAGTACAAACTCCAGCAGCCTGAACTGAGCCGAGAATGAAAAATATCTATTACAAAATGTCAAAATTGCTTGTACCACCAGATACCGTAGGGTTTTCTCAGTAAAAATACAGATGTGGTTTACCACTGCCTTCTTCCGTCTGCCGATATTATTGAGGAAATGTGTGTATGTGTTGTGGGGTTGAGGGTGGAGCGAACATCAGATCTCCAAGGGTCACAGGTCCAAGTGCGTAGATGCAGAAGGGAGAGTCAGCCTAGGAAATGTTGGCTTAATCTGGAAGGCCTCTTGGAGAAGATTTGACTTTAATGAGGCTTTGAAGGTGGGGAGAGTGGTGGTTTGGTGAACTGGATGAGGGGGAGGGAGTTTCGGGCTAGAGAGAGGACGTGGAAAAGGGCTCGGTGGCGGGATAGATGAGATCGGCGCACAGGGAGCACATTGGTAATAATAATAATGTTGGTATTTGTTAAGTGCTTACTATGTGCAGAGCACTGTTCTAAGCGCTGGGGTAGATACAGGGTCATCAGATTGTCCCACGTGAGGCTCACAGTCTTAATCCCCGTTTTACGGATGAGGTCACTGAGGCACCGAGAAGTGAAGTGACTCGCCCACAGTCACCCAGCTGACAAGTGGCGGAGCCGGGAGTCGAACCCATGACCCCTGACTCCCAAGCCCGGCCCCACTGAGCCACGCTGGAGTGTGCGGGCCGCACTGTGGTTGGAGATCAGCGACGTGAGGAAGGATGGAAGCGAGCTGATTGAGTGTTTTAAAGCCAGTGGTAAGGAGATTTTATAGATCCTTTTCTCCTTCCTCCTTTCCAGAGGATATTTTAAACAAATCATCCATCAACTTGCATTCCAGAATCTTCTAGAATTCTAGAAAGAGATGCAATCACCGATAGAGTGACAATCACTGACAGAGTGACAGACCATATAGGCGGAAGGTATAGGAAAGATTGGGAAACCAAAGTAACCACTGGGCCAGCTTCTCTAGATAAGAAATGTCCCATTGCCCTCAGAGAAAGATCTTTCTGCCTGGAAATACAGCAGAAAAAGTTAATTCCACCCCTCCCATAAAATGCTGATCGCAGAGTGAGTTTAACTGTAATTCCTGGTTCTTAGCCTATTCTTGCCCTATACGTTGAAACCTCCCAGCTTTGATTCATCCACTTTCTTGCCCCGAGCCCTCCAGAAATCTAATGCCACTTGCCACTCTGATTAAATGTGTTCTTGTGTTTCTGAAAATAATGATAATAACTGGGGTATTTGTTAAGCACTTACTACGACAGGCACGATACTAAGGGCTGGGGTAGATGCAAACTAAACAGGTCGGACACGTCCCTTGCCCACGTTAGGGCTCACAGTCCTAATCCCCATTTTACAGATGAGATTACTGAGGCCCAGAGGAGTGAGGTAGCTTGCCCAAGGTCACACAGCGGGCAAGTGGCAGAGCCAGGATTAGAACCCAGGTCCTTCTGATTCCCAGGCCTGTACTCTACCCACTAGGCCAAGCTGCTTCTCTGTCCCTTTTGCAGTTTTCCTCTCGGAGACCTTCCCTGATTAATGTTTCCTCTCCCCACGTTATATCCCTCAATTATCACCTCAGCACTCCTCAGCTATTTACAGTTATTCACTTACACCCACCCATAGCCTATATATATCCATTTTCATAACCTACGATTTAACCACTTTATTCATCTACATAACCCTTTTTCCTTTCTCCTCATCTAACTATAAATTATTTTGTTCTCCTCTCCATGGGAAACTGTGAACTCCTTGAGGGGAGGGATTGTGTCATCTACCACACTTTCCCAAGCACTTAGTACCGTGTTGTGCACTCAGTAGACACTCAACAAATACCTCGAGGGGTCAGGTAATGGGTCTGTTAGTTGAGTGCTGTGCACACAGTAAGCACTCCATAAAATGCAATAGATTGATTGCGGGAAAGGCCGTTGTTGGTCTATGCATTTCCAGCCTCCATCAGCAATGCAGTCTCCCCTCGGATAACGCCGAGGTCACAAGCTTGTGAGACGGGAAGGATGGTGGGGCCATCTGCAGTGACGGGAAAGTTCGGGAGAGGAGAGGAATTGGGTGGGAAGGTAAGGAGCTCTGTTTTGGACATGTTAAGTTTGGGGTGACCGGAGGATATCGAAGTAGAGATGTCTCGAAGGCAGGAGGAGGTGAGAGCCTGGAGAGAGGGAGGGAGATCAGGGGCGGATTTGTAGATTTGGGTATCATCTGCATAGAGATGGTAGGTGAAGCTGTGGGAGCAAATTCAATCAATCATTCAATCCTATTTATCGAGCGCTTACTGTGTGCAGAGCACTGTACTAAGCGTTTGGGAAGTATAATTCAGCAACAGATAGAGACAATCCCTGCCCACAGCGGGCTGACAGGCTAGAAGGTCTCCAAGGCAATGAGGGTGGAGAGAGAATAAAAGGGGATCCAGAACTGAATCTTGAGAGACCCCCGCAGTTTGGGGGTGGGAGACAGAGGAGGAGCCCGTGAAGGAGACTGAGAATGAACTGCCAGGGAGATAAGAGGAGAACCAGGAGAGGACAGAGTCAGTGAAGCCAAGTTTGGATAATATTTTCAGCAGAAGGGGGTGGTCCGCAGCCTCAAAAGCAGCTGACAGGTCGAGGAGCATCAGGATGGAGAAGAGGCCGTTGGGGTAGTGGTTAGAGCACAGGCCTGGGCATCCGAAGGTCATGGGTTCTAATCCCAGATCTGCCACTTGTCTGCTGTATGGCCTTGGGCAAGTCACTTGACTTCTCTGTGCCTCAGTTACTTTAGGACCTGGAGGCTTATCTTGTCTTATGCGATCGAGTCGCTTCCAATCCGACTCCATGGACACATCTCTCCCAAAACGCCCCACCTTCCTCTGAAATGGGTCCGGCAGTGGTATCCGTAGAGGTTTCTTGGTAAAAATACAGAAGCAGATACAAATTAATCAAGGTGGGACAGGGTCACTGTCCCACCTGGAGCTCGTGGTCTAGGAGGCGGGACTTACAATCTAACAGGGAGACGAACATTAAAATCAAATGCAGGTAGAAGTCGGTCGGTCGATCGTATTTATCGAGCGCATCCTGTGCGCGGAGCACCGTTCTAAGTGCTTGGGAGAGTGTGATGTAAAAATATAACAGATCCATTCCCCGCCCACAACGAGGTTACCAAGGAGTTAGTGCTTAAGAAATAGGACGTGTCAGGCGTGTACATGAGTGCTAGAGGAGGTTAAGTGTTTAAGTGGTGTGGAAGTCGGAGAGAGTCAAAATTAAGGCCTCCCAGAGGAGATGAGATTTCAGAAGGGCTTTGAACTTGGAGAGAGGACCGGTTTATTGGAGGGCAAGAAGGAGGGAGTTCAAAACAGGGAGAGGATGCGAGCCAGAGGGAAAGAAGAGAAAGAGGTTCAGCCGAAAATGGTATTTATTGAGCTCTTACTGTGCGTGGTGCACTGTACTGAGCAGTCGAGTAGGTTAGCTTGAGATCAAAGACTGCAAGATGGGTATACTGAGCGAACAGAGTGGCTAAGGAAGGAGAGAGGTGATCAAGTGCCTTAAAAGCAACTGGCAGGAATTTCTGCTTGATATTGAGAGGACTGGAAAACTACTGGAGGCTTTTGAGGAGTCAAGTGTGCAGAGCAACATGGCAGAAAAATCATCCGGGCAGCAGAGAGAAGTGTGGATTGAAGAGGGAAGAGACCAGAGTTGCGGAGGTCAGCGAAGAAGCTGAGCTGTGGTCAAGCTGAGATGCGACAAGTTCCTGGACCACAACGGTGGCCATTTGGATGGAGAAGAGGTGAATCCTAGAAATGTTCAGGAGGAAACACCATGAGAACTTACTAAATCTGTTGTACTATACTCTCGCAAACACTTAGTACAGTGCTCTGCACCCAATAAGTGCTCAATAAATTCTATTGATGATGATGATAAGACTCAATATGAAGCTTAAAAGAGAGGAATGAGTCAAAGATAATGCTGCCGTTATGAGCCTCTGAGATGGGGAGAATAAAGTTGCCAACTCTCCCGGGAAAATTAGGTGGGAGAATAGATTAGGAGTTCGCTTGGGCTTGTTGAGTTCGAGGTGCCAGTGGGAAATCCGCGGAGAGAAAGGTTTAGATTGATTCTCTCGTGAAATGCGCGTTTTGAAGTCCGTGAATTTAATGTTTCCACTATTATCTAGCAGCTCTGAGGTCTGCCCTCAGAGGTGGTTGGAAAAGAGAGGGGTCAGTTAACTGTGTCCAAATTAAAGTAAAAATACTACAGGGTCCAATTCCCAGGAGCTTCTTCTGTTCTCAGAAACAGAAAAGTGAAGGCGGCCCTTAGCGAGGTGAGATTTCATCATCCGTTATTCATCCCCTTGCGGAGGGGATTAAGGGGTCTTGGTGTTTCCGAGTAAGCGTAGCAGAACCGGATGTTCTAAGAGGCTGAAATCTTCTTTCAAAAATCCCACCTTGAAGGGATGGCTAAAAGCAGAACTTTTTCCTTCTCTTTCAAGCCTCTCCCTTTCCCAAGATCCTTATCATTCAAAGAGACGGAGAAAGATTGGACTCCGAGTTCAATTTGCTTCATGTGATTCAGTCTCAGAGAGGGAACCGGGCAGGAAGAAAGAGAGAGAAAAGAAAATTCTACTTCCCTACAGTACTTCCTTTACTCCTGGAGGATTCTCATTCCTTGTCAGGCAGCAACTAGCGTAAATCTTTACGTGAAAGGAATTAGCCTCCGTGCACTTCTTGCCAAAACTTTGAAGAGATAGAGGCTCACCCAACCTTTATTATAATAATAATAATGATGATGATGATGGCATTTGTTAATGCTTACTATGTGCTAAGCACTGGGTAATAATAATAATAATAATTGGTATTTGTTAAGAGCTTACTACGTGCAGAGCACTGTTCTAAGCGCTGGGGTAGATACAAAGTAATCGGGTTGTTCCACGTGGAGCTCACAGTCTCCATCCCCATTTTACAGATGAGGGAACTGAGGCACAGAGAAGTTAAGTGACTTGCCCAAAGTCACACAGCTGACAAATGACAGAGCTGAGATGAGAACCCAGATCTTTCTGACTCCCAGGCCCGTGCTCTATCCACTAAGCCACGTCCCGTCTGTTTTCCACGTGCTCTGTGATAACTCATTCACTCATTCAATGGTATTTATTGAGAGCTTACTATGTGCGGAGCACTGTACTAAGCGCTTGGGATGTACAAATGGGTAACAGATAGGGACAGTCCCTGCCCACTGACAGGCGCACAGTCTAATCGGGGGAGACGGACAGACAAGAACAATAGCAATAAATCAAATCAAGGGGATGAACATCTCATTTAAAACAATAGCAGATAAATAGAATCAAGGTGATGTACATCTCATTAACAAAATAAGTAGGGTAATGGCTAGGGATTGTCTCGATTTCTTGCCAAATTGTACTTGGGCGAGTCACTTCACTTCTCTGTGCCTCAGTGACCTCATCTGTAAAATGGGGATGAAGACTGGGAGCCCCATGTGGGACAACCTGATCATCTCCTGTCTACCCCCGCGCTTAGAACAGCGTTTGGCACATCGTAAGCCCTTAACAGATACCAACGTCACTAGTATTATTGCTTTCCGAGTGCTTAGTAGAGTGCTCTGCACACGGTAAGCGCTCAGTAAATACGATCGGATGAATGAATGACCCCGGAGTCCGGCGAACTGACGCCTCACTTCATCTCTGCCAGGCCCCCGTAGTCGGTTTAGACTGTGCGCCCGTCCAACGGCGGGGACCGTCTCTATCTGTTGCCGACTTGTTCATTCCAAACGCTTAGTCCGGTGCTCCGCACACAGTAAGCGCTCAATAAATACTATTGAATGAATGAAAGAATGACATCATGGTTTTGCCGTCTCCCGAAAGCGGTTTCTCAATCCGCTGCCAGGTGGAGAAACCCCGCTGTTTTACCCAAGCAACTGTATAGGAGTATTTAGCCTTACTCTTAACGGGAGGCTAATGCATCACTCTAATTGTGTTCTCCGGGGAAAGGCATTATTGCTACATGCTATCGCTAACCATTGCGTTAATAATAATAATTAAAATTTAAATAATTGAAATTTACATTTCTCCCTTTGAATAATTTTCTAGCTCACGGCTACCCTCTGTTAAACAGGTCAGAGACCTGAGTTCATCCAAACCTTGAATAGACCGGTTATCACGACCGACTGACGAGACGGAATGGATTTACGGGTTCCAGTTTGTACAGATCATTCACGAGTACGAAATTCCATCTTCACTTCCCCGCATTGCTTTACCTGCCTGGACACGGATTTGCACTCTTTATTCTCTCCTCCGCAGCCCCACATCACTCATGTCCACATCTCATGGCTCAGTGGAAAGAGCCCCGGCTTGCGAGTCAGAGGTCACGGGTTCGATTCCCGGCTCTGCCACTCGTCGGCTGGGTGACTGTGGGCGAGTCACTTCACTTCTCTGTGCCTCAGTTCCCTCAAGTGTACAATGGGGATTAAGAATGTGAGCCTCACGTGGGACAACTTGATTACCCCGTATCTACCTCAGTGCTTAGAACAGTGCCGCGCACATAGTAAGCGCTTAACAAATACCAGCATTATTCTTATTATCATTTATATTAACGTCTGCCCCGCCCTCTAGACTGCCAGCTCGTTGGGGGCAGGGAACGCATCAACCATCTCTGTTATATTGTACTCTCCCGAGCGCTCAGCACAGTGCTCGGCACACGGTAAGCGCTCAATAAGTATGACTGATTGATTGACCCCAAATGATAGACACACCTGAATGGAGAGGTCTATGTGTAACCCTTTGCACGTTTGGTATGTTCACTGAGTCTACCCACATTCCCCCAAATGGTTGTCCAATCAATAAATAATAACAATAATAAATCTTGGTATTTATTAAGCGTTTACTATGTGCAGAGCACTGTTCTAAGTGCTGGGGTATACAGGGTAATCAGGTTGACCCACATGAGGCTCACAGTCTTCATCCCCGTTTTACAGATGAGGGAACTGAGGCACAGAGAAGTGAAGTGACTTGCCCACAGTCACACAGCTGACAAGTGGCAGATGGGGGATTCGAACCCATGACCTCTGACTCCCAATCCCGTGCCCTTTCCACCGAGAAGCAGCATGGTATAGTGGATAGAGCACGGGGCTGGAAGTCCGAAGGTCACGGGTTCTAATTCTGGCTCCACCACTATTCTGCTGTGTGACCTGGGGCAGGTCAGTTCACGTCTCTGTGCCTAAGGGCTGTGGAGCCGGGAGGGGCGACGAATGAAAGGAGGAAGACGGGGAGACGCAGAAGGGAGTGGAAGAAAGGGAAAAGAGGGCTTGGTAAGGGGAGGCTTCTTGGAGGAGGTGCGCCTTCAAGTAAGGATTTGAAGGAGGGAAGACGGATCGTCCGTCAAATGTGAAGAAGAAGGACGTTCCGGGCCGGAGGCGACACGCTGGCGAGAGGTCGTCAGCAAGATAGACTAGCTCGAGGTACTTCCTACAAGAAAAGGGTAGAAAGCTAATTCTGAACTACTGGGAATTAGTTCCGGTTATGATCACAGACCCTGCATCGGGTTTACTTTATTAACATCATCGTTAGTATTATTATCAACAACTCTGTTCTCTGTGTCAAGCCCCGTTCTAAGCAGCGTGAGAAGCAGCCTGCTTAGTGGCAAGAGCAAGGGCTTGGGAGTCCGAAGACATGAGTTCTAATTCCCGCTCCGCCACCTGTCTGCTGTGCGACCTCGGGCAAGCTACTGAACTTCTCTGTGCCTCAGTTACCTCATCTCTAAAATGGGGATTAAGACCGCGAGCCCCACGTGGGCAACCTGATTACCTTGTATCTACCCCGGCGTTTAGAAGCACATAGTAAGTGCTTAACAAATACCATAATTATCACTATTATTCTAAGCACCGGGGTAGGTACCAATTGACAGGTCAGACGTGTTCCCTCTCCCACGTGGGGCTCACAGTCTAAGTAGAAAGGCGATCAGGGATTTAATTGCCATTTTACAGTTGAGGAAACTGAGGCACGGAGAAGTTGGGGAAGCAGCGTGGCTCAGTGGAAAGAGCCTGGGCTTCGGAGTCAGAGGTCACGGGTTCGACTCCTGGCTCCGCCACTTGTCGGCTGTGTGACTGTGGGCGAGTCACTTCACTTCTCTGGGCCTCAGTTCCCTCAACTGGAAAATGGGGATTAACCGTGAGCCTCACGTGGGACGACCCGATGACCCCGTATCTCCCCCGGCGCTTAGAACGGTGCTCTGCGCAGAGTAAGCGCTTAACCAACACCAACATTATTATTAAGTGACTTGTCCAAGGTCACACAGCCAACGATCGGCAAAACCGGGATTCCCTGGCAGATCCTCTGATTCCCGGGCCCGTGCTCTTTCCCCTAGGTCACGCTGCTTCCACTACTCTTCCAACTGATGTTACGATTGATATTTCTCGGTCACGACGAAAAGGTAGCTTGATCGGTAACCTTCTTTCAGGAAAATCTAGAGTTCTGGACAGGCTGGGCGTTGGAAGGGCTCTGCGGAGCTAAGAGAGGTTTCTCCTTGTTCTGACTGTAAACTGTGAGGCGTGGCGTGGCCTCCTGGAAGGTTCATTCATTCAGTCGCATTTATTGAGCGCTTGCTGTGTGCGGAGCACCGTCCTAAGCACTTGGGGGAGTACAGCGTAACGATACGTGGTCTGGGGGTCAGGGTACCGGGTTCTAATCCCAGCTCTACCACCTGCTGCCTGCGTAACCTTGGACGAGTCCCTTAACTTCTCCGTGCTTCCGTTTCCTCATCTGTCAAATGGGGATTCAATACCTTCCTGTTCTTCCTCCTACTTAGACTATTCATTCAATAGTGTTTATTGAGCGCTCACTATGTGTAGAGCACTGTACTAAGCGCTTGATTAAGCGATTAAGACTCTATGAGCCCAGGTGGGACAAGGACTCTGACCCGATTAACATCGATAATACCTCGGTTTTCTGGAGCGCTTTTGTTCCCAAAGCGCCCTCGCATTAATTAGTTCATTTCAGCCTACAACAATCAATCTACTTGATATATAGGGAAGCAGCGTGGCTCGGTGGAAAGAGCCCGGGCTCTGGAGTCAGAGGTCATGGGTTCGAATCCCGGCTCCGCCACCTGTCGGCTGGGTGGCTGTGGGCGAGTCACTTAACTTCTCTGCGCCTCAGTTACCTCATCTGTCTTGTCTGTCCGTCTCCCCCGATTAGACCGTAAGCCCGTCAGACGGCAGGGACCGTCTCTATCTGTTGCCGACTTGTTCATTCCAAGCGCTTAGTACAGTGGTCTGCACATAGTAAGCGCTCAATAAATACTATTGAATGAATGAATGAAATGGGGATGAAGACTGTGAGCCCCACGTGGGACAACCTGATTCCCCTGTGTCTACCCCAGCGCTTAGAACAGTGCTCGGCACATAGTAAGCGCTTAACAGATACCAACATTATCATTATTAGTTCATAGAGCCCAGGCCTGGGATTCTGAAAGACCTGGGTTCTAATCCCGGCTCTGACAAGTCACTTAATTTCTCCGTGCCTCAGTTACCTCCTCTGTGGGGATTAAGATTGGGAGCCCCGTGAGGGACAGGGAAGGCGCCTAACCTGACTAGCTTGCGTCTACCCCAGAGTTTAGAACAGTGTTTGACATATAGTAAGCACTTAACAAACGCCATCATCATCACCATCACTGTAAGTGCTTAGCAGACGTCACGGTCATTATCGTTATTTTCGCGTCTATTCACTCCACTGTACTTTCCCACGCGCTCTGTAAAAAAAAAATGTTGGTATCTGTTAAGCGCCTACTCTGTGCCGAGCACTGTTCTAAGCGCTGGGGTAGATACAGGGGAATCTGGTTGTTCCACGTGAGACTCACAGTTGATCCCCATTTTACAGATGAGGGAACTGAGGCGCAGAGAAGTGACCATTCACTCGGTCATACTTATTGAGCGCTTACTCTGTGCAGAGCACCGTACTAAGCGCTTGGGAGAGTACAATACAGTACTCTTCACACAGCGGGTGCAATAAATACCAATGATTGATTGCTCCATCTCTCATTGAGTGGTATTAGCCGTATTTAATGGGCCTGTGTGTTGTTATGGGCAGGGTTTGGTGGGAGTTGATTGAAACGTCTTAAAGCTGTCGCTGCAGGTTAGGGAAGGAAAGGAAAAAACGTTTCCCAGAAGGTAAAGACGCTCACTCATGATCTCGGAGAACCACAGCGCGGGAGTGGGCCTGACCAGAGACAAGGCACTGAGTTCTCTTGTTAGGGTGAGAATAATTCGGAGGTACCTCCCTGTTCCCCGGACACAGCCCAGTGAGGAGCCTCTTCAAAATATTCAGGTAAGAATTGCCATTTGGAGTCTGGCTCGATTCCACAACCCTTTCACTCCTTTCGAATGCCTGGGCTGGCAAAGGGTAGCTAAGATGTCTCGCTCTAGGTGTCGTAGCAAGGCGTCCTTTATCTACCACCTGGATGCAACGCATCGTATCAAGCCGTTGAGGCGGCGCCACGGAAGCAGAGGACGTGTTTCCTACCCAACAGAGGGTTTGCAACCTAATGGGCGAGGCGGGAGTATCAGATATTTACAAATCGTGGGAGCAGGAGAAAAAAATGAGGATCGGTTTGAATCCTCCAGGCTGAAATATAAGAATAAATCAGAATAAACCGTTCAACTGAAAGAGCTGTATATAGGTCAGTGCTCAAGATGGAGATAAATGTGCTCAAGGTGGAGATAAATACTCAAGGAACAGGGAATTCTGTGGGGTTCATTCATTTTGAGGTACTGGAAATTAATCAGGGAAGGCTTCTTGGAGGAGGTGGGATTTGAAGGACTGTCAAGATGAGTTGCAGGGCAGGTGAATAGAACGAGCAAGGGGTCAAGTGTGGAAACTGAAATCAGGCTAGAGGTAGAAGATAAGCTGGGGAGGAGCAAAGAGTGTGAGCTGGGGAGATGAAGAGAGTTGAAATGTAGAGAGGTGATGAAAGATAACGCCGATGAAGCTTAGAACAGCACCATACGGGGCTCCCCATAATGGAAAGGTCTAAGCCGAAGCGTCAAAGTCGATTCACCTGTGCCGGGCAGCAGCTGCACGAGAGAGCGTCAGAGGCGGATGAGCGAGCGATCAAAACGTTGATCAAAGACAGCGGCAGAGGCTTCAGCTTTTAATGCGGGGAAGAAGACAATGTTAACCACTTGCATGTCTTTACCAAAACGACTCAAAGACATTTGAAAAAAGATGAAAGATAAAGCAGCACCAAAGAAGTAGCCTCCATTCTGTTCCCTCTGACTCTCCCTAGACGCCCAGTACAGTGTCCTGAACACAGAAATGTGCAAGACTGATCTCTGCATACAGTAGAGCTGTGCGCCTTGAGTCAGATTAAGCCTCATCTAAATCAATCAGTCATATTTATCGATCGCTTTGTGCAGAGTATTCTACTAAGCACTTGGGAGAGTATAATACAACGGAGTTGATGGACACGTTCCCTGCCCACAAGGAATCTGGGGGGGGGGGGGACAGACATTAATATAAATACATTATGGATATGGACATTAGTGTCGTGGAGTTGGGGGTCGGGTGAATAAAGGGAACAAACCTTGGCTAATTTTGTGGACCCCCATGTGATGTCCATGGGTGAAAGCAGAGCGGTCTAGTGATTAGAGCACTGGCCTGAGAGTCAGAAGGACTTGGGTTCTAATCCCAGCTCTGCCGCTTTTCTGCTCTGTGAGCTTGGGCAAGTCACGTCACTTCTCTGTGCCTTAGTTACCTCATCTGGAAAACAGGGGTTAAGACTGGGAACCCTATGTGGGAAAGGGACTGTGTCCAACCTGATTAGCTTGTATCTATCCCAGGGCTTAGAACAGTGCCTGACACATATATCATTAAAAAGGCAGCAGAGGGAATGGGGCAAAGGAGGAGAGAGAGAGGGAGAGAGAGATAAAAAGAAAGAGGGAGAGAAAGAAGAGAGAGAGAACTCCCTTGGAATGTCCAGGTCCTACTGTAGCCCTGAGAGATGACAACCGGGCCTCAGGCTGGAAAAGCATCATACCTGATCTCTGACAGCATCCAGCCTTCCCTCCCACCATACTCGGCTCCCCTGACAACGTTCTCCTTCATCTTGACGACTTAAATTGATGCCTTGACTCAAAATATTTTAATGGGACCCTTTCGAGCACAATTGGCATAAAACCGCATCGGCCTTCCTGCTGACCTCTCTGCCTCCTTTCTCTCCCCTGTCAAATCCATACTTTACCCTGCTGCAAGGATCATTTTTCTGAAAACCGTTCAATCCGTGTCTCCCCAAGCCTCCAAAATCTCCAGCGGTTGCCCATTCATCCTCATTTTCAAAGAGAAACTTCTTACATTGGATTTTAGGCACTCGATCAGCTTGCCCCCCTTCTACCTTATCTTGCTGATCACCTGTTACACTACAACCGTTTACTGTTCTATTGTGCTCTCCCAAGAGCTTAGTACAGTGGTCTGCACACGGTAAGTGCTCAATAAATGCAATTGATTGACTGCCAACCCAGCCTGCACGATTCGCTCCTCCAGTGGCAACCTTCTCTGTGTACCTTGATCTCAACTCTCTCACCATTTACCCTTTGCCCTCATTCCCACCTCTGGCCTAATACTCTCTTTTCCTTCGAACCGACAGTCCACCGCTCCCTCCATCTTCAAAACCCTCTTAAAATCACATCTCCACCAAGAAGCCTTTCCTGACTGACCCCTCATTTCCCCACCTTCTTTTCCCCCTCCTCTGCTTTCATGCAGTCGTATTCATTGAGCCCTTATTGTGTGCAGAGCACTGTACTAGGCGCTTGAGAGAGTACAATATAACCATGAAATGAAACAGACACACCACCTGCTCACACTCCCTGGGTTTTGGCACAGATAGCCCTTCAGATCCCAAGGAGGGTCACTGGCCGGAGCCAGATAGGAGAGGCGGGAGGACAGAAAATGCAGGCTTCTCAGGTGGCCTGCAAGCTATTGTTGCAGCGGGGCTCCAGCCAATTTCATCTGCGCTCATTCGTGCGGCAAAGCCCGCCGCCCTGACCGCCGGGAGCCGGCTGGAGGTGCAAGATGGAGGCTCAGAACTTCCTCTGTAAATAGGGATGGCTTTCTGTGCTCGGCATTCTAAAGGGGAGAGCGGCATTTCGAAGCCAAGTCCGGGGCGAACGCTTTGGAGGGCTTCAAAGTGACGGGAAATACGATGAAACTGCTTTTTGAAACCGGCGTCCTTTGCCATCCAAGGGGGCGAGAGTTAGGATAGGGGAAAATTAGGACTGGGAGAGAATTCTAGGGCAAGAAAAACCCGATCCCAGCTTCTTCGGCCATCCGTCCTTCGCATTTTAACAGACCTTACCATCAGCGCTATCACATTCAAAAACGCAGGGGAAGTCATTTGTTCCCTGGACTGAATTTGCTGCTGCTTTGCTGTGTTCTATCCAACTAGGGCTAGCAAGTCTGACTGCTTAAAGCTTTACATCCCCCACGGTAGGTATGGACTTGACGAAGAAGCAGTGTGGCCTAGTGGATAGAGCATGGGCCTGGGAGTCAGGAGGACCTGGGTTCTAACCCTGGCCCCATTTCACTTCTCGGGGCCTCAGTTACCTCATCTGAAGAATGATGATTGATGAAAATCATGCATAGGGTTGTGTGTAATCAGTCATATTTACTGAGCATTTACTCTGTGCAGAGGACTGTACTAAGTGCTTGGGGGAGTACACTTGTCCGTTCTGTGGCCTTGGGCAAGTCACTTAACTTTTCTGTGCCTCAGTTGCCTCTTCAATAAAATGGGGATTAAGACTGTGAGCCCCAGACTGGACAGGGACTGTATCCAACCAGATTTCCTTGTATCCATTTCAGTGCTCAGTACAGTGCCTGGCATATAGTAGTGCTTAATAGTACCACAATTATATTTATTATTATTATGATGATGATTACTACAACACAATAGAGTTGGTAGACATAATCCCGGCCTTCACGGATTTTACAATCTCGTGTAGGGTTTCCAAACCCGGCTGGCATATAAATTCCATTTTCTTCAGACATTGTGTCTGTCCATAATGCTATGCCAACTCTTCAAACAATTCAAACAATTAGTACAGTGTTCTGCACCCAGTAAGCGTTCAGTAAATACCACCGATTGATTTTAATGCTACCGATGGTTCGGGAGTCTAAAAAGTGCCAGGTAAACTGGAAAGCTCAGAGAAATTCACCAATGACAGATCAGTCATTTGCATTTGGGCATTTGATATTGGCCCCAACCTCAAGCTCCATATCACTTGTGTACGTAGCAATAAATTTTCCCTATTAATTCCCGTCTCCCCCTCTAGACTGGAAGCTCATTCTGGTCAGGGAACATGTCCACCAACTCTATTGCATTGTCATACTCTCTCAAGTGCTTAAGACTGTGCTCCACATTCAGTAAGCGCTCAATCATTCGATTGATCGATTGCCCACCTCTTGAGTGAGTATCCGTACAACCCAGTTATCTGTATTTAGCCGTTCCTGAACTACCATCTCAAAGATCTTTGAAGATGCTCACAATCTTTTGATCTGCTAGAGTCTCCTAGTGGATCAGAAGCAATTCTGGACTGCAGCTTTCTGATCTCTCAGTGCATCTCCAAGTACCGTAGGAAGGGATAAATTGAACAGGACTTAACTTACCCACAACCCCGCTCCGTTCTGACAGAGGTGGAGAAAGGGTAGAGCGTGACACCTTCAGCTCTGTCACCGGTGAATTTCTCTGAGCGTTCCAGTTTATTTGGCACTTTTTAGACTCCCACACCATCAGTAGCATTAAATCAATCAAACAGTGGTATTTACTGAACGCTTACCGTGTGCAGAGCGCTGTACTAAGTGCTTGGGAAAGTCCAGTACAGTAGAACTGCGACGCATGTTCCCTGTCCGTAAGGAACTTACAGATTTTAGGGGGAGACAGACATGAACATCAATTTTGGTCGCTATGGGTCGAGTCATGTCTGACCCATAGCGACATCATGGATACATCTCTCCCAGAACGCCCCACCTCCATCTGCAATCGTTCTGGTAGTGGATCCAGAGAGTTTTCTTGGTAAAAATACAGCACTGGTTTACCGTCACCTCCTTCCACGCGGTCATCTTGAGTCTCCGCCCTCGACACTCCCAGGCCCCGGCTGCCCAGCAGCATGGGTGAGTTTTGACTTGTAACAGATCGCCGTCCACTCGTTAGCCATTGTCCAAGCTAGGAATGAAATGGGTAGGCCTCTGCTTGACTCTCCCTCCTATAGTCGAGACTGGTAGAGGACTGGAAACTCTCCTTACAGGTAGGGAAAGAGTCAGAGTATAAGGATACGTCCATAAAGTGCTGCGGGGGTGAATATCAAGGTGCTTAAGTACGTATGTGATACAGAAGGAAGGGCTTAATCCTGGAAGGCCCCTTGGAGAAGTTACGATTCAGATCTCTCGGTACTAACATATCCCTTTTTATGCTAGTATGACCTAGCGGAAAGAGCCTGGGCGTCAGAAGGCCTGTGTTCTAATCCCTGCTCCGCCACTTGTCTGTTGTGTGACCTTGTGCAAGTCATCTAACTTCCCCATGCCTCCTTTACTTCATTTGTAAAATGAGGATTAAGACTGTAAGCCCCATGTGGGAAGGGCAGGGACCGTCTCTATCTGTTACCGATTTGTCCATTCCAAGCGCTTAGTATAGTGCTCCGCACATAGTAAGCGCTCAATAAATACTATCGAATGAATGAATGAACATGGACTGTGTCGAACCCGATTGTCCGGCATCTACCCCAGTGTTTTAATACAGTGGCTAGCACATAGTAGGCATTTAACAGATAATAATAATAATAATGTTGGTATTTGTTAAGCGCTTACTATGTGCAGAGCACTGTTCTAAGCGCTGGGGTAGATACAGGGTCATCAGGTTGTCCCACGTGAGGGTCACAGTCAATCCCCGTTTTTACAGATGAGGTAACTGAGGCACAGAGAAGTGAAGTGACTCGCCCACAGTCCCACAGCTGCCAAGTGGCAGAGCCGGGAGTTGAACCCAAGACCTCTGACTCCAAAGCCCAGGCTCTTTCCACTGAAGATTTTATTTATATACATATGTGAGAAACAGCATGGCATAATGGATAGAGCACGGGCCTAGCAGTCAGAAGGTCATGAATTCTAACCCCAGCTCCACCACTTCTCTGCTGTGTGACCTTGGGCAAGTTACTTCACTTCTCTGTGCCTCAGTTCGCTCCTCTGTAAAATGGGCTTCGAGACTGTGAGCCCCACGTAGGACAGGCACTGTATCCAACCTGAATGGGCTAGATCTACCCCAGTGTTTAGCACAGTGCCTGGCACATAGTAAGTGCTTAACAAACCCCATCGTTATTATTATAATTATATTCATATTTATACAGAGACTACTAGACTATAAGCTCACTGTGGAAAGGGACTGTGCCTAACAATTCTTCGCTTTGCATGGACTAAGTGCTAAATAAATACCACTGATTGATATGTTCTGGCATTTGTGCTTCAAGTATCTTGTGACAGGAGTTGTAAATTAGTTTGTTCTCCCTCACTTGATTTGGCAGGAAACTCTTGAAGAGGAGGAACTGAATCTCCTTCCTTTGCAGTTCCTTCCTCATGTGGAGTTCTCAGAGTTGTGGAATAACTTGGAATGTTGTGAAGAAAATAATAAAAAAGAGATAGGGAGATAGGTCCCCTTCTCCCTAATTCCAGGCCACACTCAAAATGATCCTGTTATTTCTTTTATTTTCTTCCTCTTCCCTCTTCCTTTCTCCAACTTTTACCACCAACACCATCATACATCACCATTTGTAAATCTCAAGGATGTCCCCTCTCACCTTTCATCTCTTCCGACTGAAGAGAGCTAATCCTTTCAGTCTCGCCATATAAAATCGGTCATTCGGGGCCTCCAAAATGCTGATTAGCAGGCTCTCGAATCGCCCGAGTCAGAAGAAATGCAAATGATCAAGAACTCCTTTTCCGAATCAGCAAAGGGAGATGAGCTGACGGTTATCCTGAGGAAAACAAAGGTTGGGGACCAGCCAGCACTTGGCAAACTCTACAGACCGTATAATCCGTGATTTCCTTGACTAAGACAGAGGTGAAAGCTGTCGATGAATTCTGCTACCTAGACAACACTCTTTCCAACCATGCAAAGACTGGATCTTCTAGGAGATCGACAGCATCGAGATTCAGCATAATCAAAGGGGCAGAGGACAAGCGTAGTTACCAACCTTGGTTACGGACGTGAAACCCGGACCGAATGAAGAAGCTACTTCTGACTTCTAAAGCGGTTTCCTTCCCTGGGTTGCTAGTACAACCCAACAGACACCCTTCAGGCCACCAAGTCCTTCCTACTCTCTGTACCTTGTTCTAATTTACCTCTTGCCCACAGCTTCCTTGTGGCGTGAAACTCACTCCGGCTTCATAGAGTTGCGTGGATACGATTAGAGGAGGCGGTATTAAATATTCCACCGTGAACTGTCTAAACTAAATTTACTTGAATGCTTTTTTATCCTGGCTTTTCATGGAGAAAGGATTAAATAACCCTGATTTACAGAGAGGCTGCTTGAATCATTAAGGTCTTAGAGGAGTTCCATTAAAGGTGAAACATGAATCTATTTGATTATGTACTAGCAAACCCAAATCCTTTATTTCTTCTTTTAACATTTCTTATGGATTTGGGAGCTAAAAACTTGAGTTGAAGAAAAGCTCACTTAACCCGAGAAATCCATCAGTAATCATCTGGCCCTAAGATAGGGTGGGGTAAGGCGGGGAGCGATGGGGGACCTTGTAATAGGATTTGGAGAAGAAGGCATTGATTAAGCTGCAAAAAATGAGGACTCACTTTAGAATTGGTATATTTACTCCAATGTTCCCCCTCCCTTTTAAAGCTGTCAATCAATAAATCTGGTAGGACAGTCTGAAGTGTGATTCTATGAGCTTTATCATTCCGATGAAATGCTTCCAAATTAGGGAAGCATGGCCAAATTTTCACCCTATACAATTCCAGTGAAGCACAGTCATAATTATTATTATTCATAATAATAGCATTTGTTAAGCGCTTACTATGTGCCAGGCAATGTGCTAAGCAATGGGATGGATGCAAGTAAATTGGGTTGGACACCATCCCGGTCCAACATTGACTCCTAGGCCTGTGTTCTATCCACTAGCCAGAAGTTTCTAGCCAGAGCCCTACTGAATCCCAACGAGTTTTAATGCATTTTCCTCTGACCTGACCTTTGGGTCCAACGAGCATATTGAATCTATAAAGACAAACAGCAGGGGAGCATAGGGCAAATCCAGAGTTTTCTGTCCATGTCAAATAAAGTCGCCACTTCCTGAGGCTCTGAAACCTCCGGGAGAACTTCTAAAATTAAGCCTGCAGCGGTATTATTCTGAGGCCAATGAAAGAACCACACCAAGCCTCTCTGAAGTTAGGAAAAGCCTCAGTCAGACCCGAATTACTCTTTCAGGGATCCAGCAGAAAGCGCAAACGAGAGGCCCGGGATTCTAATCCTTTCTCTGTCCCTTGCCTTCTGGCTAACCTGGGGCAAGTCACTTAATTTACCCTTGGCTCAGTTTCCTCATCTGTAAAAAGGGGATTAAATATGCTCATAATAATAATTATAATAATTATGGCATGTTAGGCACCTACTATGTACCAGGCACTCTAAGCACTGGGGTAGGTAAAAGTTAACCAGGTTGGACACAGTCTCTGCCCCAAGTAATAATAATAATAATAGTAACAGTACTTGTTAAGCACTTACTATATGCCAAGCATTGTTCTAAACACTTGGGTAGATACAAGTTAATCAGGTTGCACACAGTCCCTGTCCCATATGGGACTCAAACTTTGAATTCCCATTTTGTAGATGAGGGAACTGAGGCCCAGAGAAGTGAAGTGACTTGCCCAAGGTCACCCAGCAGACATGTGGCAGGGCTGGGCTTAGAACCCAGGTCTTTCTGACTCCCAGGCCCGGGCTCTATCCATTAGACCACACTGCTCTGCCCAGGAGTCACCCTGATTCTATTTATTTGCCATTGTTTTTATGAGATGTTCTTCCCCTTGACTCTCTTTATTGCCATTGTTCTCGTCTGCCCGTCTCCCCCGATTAGACCGTAAGCCCGTCAAAGGGCAGGGACTGTCTCTATCTGTTGCCGATTTGTCCATTCCAAGAGCTTAGTACAGTGCTCTGCACATAGTAAGCGCTCGATAAATACTATTGAATGAATGATATCATCTGGTCCTCTGAGGGAGCAGCCAGTTGGATTCTTGGCTCACAGCCCACGCTGCCCTGAGCCACAACTGCTCCTTGTAGGAAGGGATGGCGTCCACCAACGCTACTGAACTATACTCTCCCGAACACTTAGTACAGTGCTCTGCACACAGTAAGCACTCAATAAATACCATTGTCTGATTCACTGGGCAGTGAGCAACTGCCCTGGAGTGCAGGAGAAAGGTACGGACCTGAGAGTCAGCGGACCTGGGTTCTTAATCCCAGCTCCGTGAATTGCTTTGGTGTGACCTTGGGCAGGTCACTTAACTGCTTCGGGCATCAGTTTCCCCAAGTGTAACATGGGGATTCAATGCCTGTTCTTCTTCCTACTTTGCCTGTGAGCCCTATGCGGGACAGGGGATGTGTGTCCAACCTGAATAACTTGTATCTATTCCAACGCTTAGAATAGTTCTTGACACACACTAAGCACATATTACTAATAATAATAATAATGGCAGGGTTTGGAAAAGCCTCCTTCCTTCCCTGAGCTTTGCCTGACAGGGGTGTTTTTGCTCTAAGTTAGTGCTTTTTGACGGTTATGGTCCCCTTGACTGTAAGCTTATTATGGGCAGGAAATGTGTCTGCTAATTCTGTTGAACTCTCTAAGCACTTAGTACAGTACTCTGCACATAGTAAGTGCTCAATAAATACAATCGATTGATTGACTGATTGATTGATGGAGCAACTCTCCCCAACGGAATCCTGAACTTCATTCTCTTGCTCTCTCACAGGGAAAAATACCTGGTTGTATGAAGGGCTATAATGAATTCTAGAACCCTCAGCCTTCAACCATCTGACAAACCCTCTACATGTGTTCTGTGAAACATCAAAATGAGGAGGGAGTTTTTAGGAAGCTCTGATAAAAATTTGATAACAGGATTGGCCTCAGTCTCCTTCCCTCACGCCACTGAGGCTAAGAAAATTTGGAAAAAAAAAACACCCTTGAGAGTTTTCAAACTACTGAAGTGAAAAAAATTTAACTAATTGGGAAAATAATCATGAACGGTTCCTTAACTCTCTTAATAGTCATTTCACCCTTATTGTTGCAAGAATGGGACACTGTTTGCCTTTTCGCCACATCCCTCAGCATTTTGCCCTAAGTGGATTTCACATTATCAATCAGCGTACGACTGCCGTCTCAGCAGACATTTGTCAGAATTCTCGGCCAACAGAGGACAGGAATAAATTCAAATTTGCCAAGCAATGTCCCGGACAGTAGGGCTTAGGGGGCTCAGGACAGATGCCCTTACAAAGATTTCTTCCTCTCTGGGGATGGGGAGGGTCTGAGTTGTGGGAAAGGGCTCTGAGCCCCTGGGATTCAATATTGACTGATGAAGGGCAGGATCCTCTTGCCTTCTAAAAGCAAGCTGGGAATTGAAGAGACATTTCCAGTTTCTACCTAACAATCTCAATTTCTTCCATCCTCCATTACCACCACCTCCCTCATGCAGTAATGGTCTTGTCTTATGCCGTCGGGTTGTCTTCTCCCCATAGCCAAGGACACAACTCTCCCAGAACGCCCCACTTCCATCTGCAATTATTCCGGTAGTGGATCCAGAGAGTTTCCTTGGTAAAAATCCGGAAGCGGTCTACCATCGCCTCCTTCCGTGCGGTAAATTTGAGTCTTAACCCTGGATTCTCTCCTATGCTGCTGCTGCCCAGCATAGGTGAGTTTTGACTTGTAGCGGATTGTCTTCCACTCGCTAGCCACTGCCCAAGCTAGGAACGGAGTGGATAGGCCTCTGCCTGACTCTCCCTCCTGTAGTCAAGACTGGTAGAGTACGGAGAACTCTCCGGGTGTGACCCTGAGAGGGGAGCATAATGGCAAAAAATGTAAATCAGAGAACCTGGATTCCATTCCCTGCTCTGCCTCTTGCCTGCCGTGTGACCTTGGGCAAGTCACTTAACTTCTCTGTGGCTAACAGTGGCCCCGGGCATTAGTTGCCAAAGTGGTTACCGCTCCATTCTGCAACATCCTGAGTGTCGGCGCACCCCTTGTCAGAAACATACAACTCAATCCCAAACAATCCATCAATCATGGGTATCTACTGAGCATCTACTACAGGCTCTACATCGTACTAAGCTCTCAGGAGAGTGCAATAGAGTTACTAGACATGATTTTATAGAGTTACTAGACACGATTTCTGCCCTTAAGGAGCTTAAAATCTAGGAGGGGGATGGACATTTAAATTAAATACCGGTAAGAGGACAAAGGAAAGATGAAATTGTACGTGAGTTGGGCTAAAGTAATAGGATTTGTAAGGTGTGTAAAAAAAGTCCTGCAGTTGTTTATGAGTCACAAACATAGTTTTCCCCGAAAGACTGTAAGCTTTTTGTGGGCAGGCATTACATCTATCAACTCTGTTACATTGTAATCCATCAATGAATTGTATTTGTTGATCACTTAACGGTGTGCAGAGCACTTTACTAAGTGCTTCGGCGAGTACAGTATCACTGTAGGCATGTGGTAGGTTGTAGAGTTGATAGGTAGAGTTGGTAGGCATGTGTTCTGCCCGCAAGGAATTTACAATCTAGAGGATGGCACTCACCCAAGTGCTTAGTACAGTGTTCTACATACATTAAGTGCTCGATAAATACCATCGATTGACCCAGTGATAGTTTCCACGAAATGCCAAAGTGGTCATTGAAGAGGATAGAACTGGGGGAGAACAGAAATTTATCAAGGAAGGCTTCCTGGAAGTGGCGTGGTTTCAGACGGCCTTGGAAGATGGGGAGACCTGTCATCTAGATGACTGAAAACCGGAGGTGCTCTTGACAGGAAGGAGGATTTGAGGGAGAGATTGGTTGTTGGAGAAATGAGAATCAGGTAGAGTGAATAGGTTGGTATTAGAGGAATAAAGAGGGTGAGCTGCAGTGTAGTGAGAGCAGAGAGTGAAATAAAAGGAGGGAGAGAGTCAATTAAATACCGTAAAGGAGTTTCTGCTTGATGTAGAGTAGGAAGGGGAGAACTAGAAAAGATGTGTCCTTTTCTAAGTTGACATCAAGGTACACCTGCAAGCATGGTTTTGGGAGGAATGAAGACAAATGAGTTGAGGAAGATCACAGATAGGTGATATAGGGCCAAGCGAAGAGAGCCTTAAAAGCCGACTGTGAGAAGCTGTTGTCGGGCGAGGAGAGAAACAGGAAGCCAGCGGAGGGTTTTGAGGCGAGGAGAGAAGTGGATGAAGCAGTGTTTTGGCAACAAGATCTGGGCGGTAGTGGGGAGTAGAGATTGGAAGGAGAGAGGCTGGAGGCAAGGAGACCAGTGAGGAGGTTAATGAAATAATAACAACAATTATTGTGGTATTTGCGAAGCACTTACTGTGTACCAGGCACTGTCCTAAGCGCTCCGGTGGATCCAAGAAATTTGGGTTGGACAAAATCTCTGTCCCACACGAGGCTCACAGTCTTAATCTCTGATGCACAGAAAAACTAAGTGACTTGCCCAAGGTCACCCAGCAGACAAGTGGCAGAGCTGGGATTAGAACCCTGACTGCCAGGCCCGTGCTCTATCCATTAGGCCATTCTGCTACTCGTCGTCTGACAACTCTAGAACTTTGGGCCAGAAGGAAAGAGGCCAACCAGAAGATGTGTAGAGGGGAAAAAAAAGCCAGCAGTATCTGGCACAAATGGAGATGGAAATTTGAAATGTGACCGGATTCATTTAGCTGTGAAAATCTGGATTTCCTGCCCCAACCTTGCACAGGGCCCAGTGTGATCTGAAAAGGGAAGAAAACTGTGAAGGCAGGATGTGTCACCTAGGGGATGGGACTGGGATGATAAATCGGAAAGAAAGAACGAGAAATGTTCCTTTCTTAGGATCCTCATTCAGATTCATTTCTGCTTCTTTGGGGATTCATTGTTTTCTCTCTCAATCCTCAACTCATCTGAATAAGCATTTAAAGAACTTTTGCTCTGTAATGGAAGGAAATCGGGTCTGAAATGGCTTGTCTTAAATCATCGCAGACACTCTGCATTGGGCTGAAATACCCCAGATTGGCCTCTCTGCACTTTAGAATAAACTATCCTAGAGGGAGGAATAGCAGGAAAGCTTTTATACTTGGGATTCCTCCATCTTCCAATCTAGAAAGTGATAACAGCAGGTAGATAGGTTATGGTGTCTGAAAATGTTAGCGTTGCTTTGTTTCCCATTGTTTTCCATGTTTAAAGATCCAACTTTCGGGGATTTTAAATAGTTTCAGCTCAGAAGACAATAGCGGTTGGATGGTGAATTTACTAAACTGTTCAACACTTATAAGAAATGTGATATTTATTTAAGTACATGCCAAGCACTGTTCTAAGTGTTAAAGTAGATACAGAGCAGTCAAGGTCAGAGCCGATCCCTGTCCCGCATGAAGCTCACAGTCTTAATCCCCATTTTACAGATGGGGTAGCTGATGCCCAGAGTAGTTAAATGACTTGACCAAAGTCACACAGACGTGTGGCAGAGACGGGATTAGAAGCCACGTCCTCTGACTCCCAGCCCCATGCTCTTTCTATTAGGCCACGCTTTGGATCATTGTTGATCATTATTATTGTTATTATCATATTTATTAACTGCTGTTGACAAATGTATAACAGTAATAATAATGTTGGTAGTTGTTAAGCTCTTACTACGTGCAGAGCACTGTTCTAAGCACTGGGGTAGATCCAGGGTAATCAGGTTGTCCCACGTGAGTCTCACAGTTAATCCCCATTTTCCAGATGCGGTAACTGAGGCCCAGAGAAGTGAAGTGACTTGCCCACAGTCACACAGCTAAGTGGCAGAGCTGGGATTCGAACCCATGACCTCTGACTCCCAAGCCCGGGTTCTTTCCACTGAGCCAAGCTGTGCTTCTCAGCACTGTTCTAAGTGCTGGGGTAATAATAATAATAATAGTTATGTGCTTTTTATATGTCAAGCACTGTACTAAGGGCTGGAGTAGATAAAAGATGATCAGGTCCCACATGGGGCGCACAGCG
This sequence comes from Ornithorhynchus anatinus, assembly GCF_004115215.2. NCBI lineage: Eukaryota > Metazoa > Chordata > Mammalia > Monotremata > Ornithorhynchidae > Ornithorhynchus > Ornithorhynchus anatinus. The sequence goes on from NC_041746.1 coordinate 22,421,275, forward strand.
TAAGTAAGAGGCAAAACAGATATTGAATTCCCATTTTGCAGTTGAGGTAACTGAGGCCCAGAGAAGTGAAGTGACCTGCCCAAAGTCACACAGCAGACACGTGGTGGAGTCGGGAGTCCCAGGCCCATACTCTTTCCTCTAGGCCGTGTGGCTTCCTTGTCTTTAGCATTACGGTGTTTATCTCTTGCACTGGGCAACATCAATCCTGCAACTTCCTACATATATGAGTGACGCCATCTTGGAGTCCTACCATTACCCCTTTCTGCTTCCGTCTTGGCGACCAAAATTCTTGGAGGAAGTGTACAACGGTGGCCCTTCTCAATATCCACCCCTCCTCAAGATGGACCCTCCAACTCCTTTTTCCCCCCAAGAAGAAGCAGTGTGGTGTAGCCGAAAGAGCACGGAGTCAGAAGACCTGGGTTCTTATCCTGGCTCCACCGCTTGTCTGCTGGGTGACTTTGGGCCGGTCACTTCACTTCTCTGTGCCTTAGTTACCTCAACTGTAAAATGGGGATTGAGACTGTGAGCCCCATGTGGGACAACCTGATTACCTTGTATCTACCCCATTATTATTATTCAAAACTCTGAGTCCACAAATAGACACATCCACATCCATCTCCCCTTTCCAAAAATGTCTTTCAAGAGACATTCCCACGAGAAGCAGCGTGGCCTAGTGGCTAGAGCACAGGTCTGTGAGTCAGAAGACCTGTGTTCTAACCCCGCTCTGCCATTTGCCATCTGCCACTTGCCAGCTGTGTGACTTTGGGCAAGTCACTTGACTTCTCGGTGCCTCAGTTCCCTCATCTGTAAAATGGGGATGAAGACTGTGAGCCCCACGTGGGACGACCTGATTCCCCTGTGTCTACCCCAGCGCTTAGAACAGTGCTCGGCACACAGTAAGCGCTTAACAAATACCAACATTATTATTATTATTATTATTTGTCTGCTGTGTGACCTTGGGCAAGACGCTTAACTGCTCTGGGTGTCAGTTTCCTCATCTGTAAAATGGGGGTTAAGATTGTGGGCCCTGTGGAAGATTACTGATTAAGTCGTATCTATCCCAGCGCCGAGAACAGTGTCTGGAACGTTGTAAGTGCTTAACCAATACCATAAAAAAAAATTACCCAAGGAATCCCTGATCCCCTAGTCATGATACACATGAGCTACCTTTTTACCCTTTGCACTGAGATGTGTTTGTTGATTTGATTTTTTTCATGCTTTTGCTTTTATCAGTTGTATCTGTGTTTTCTTACTCCTGTATCTGCCATTCTTCCTCATTAAAGTGTAAGCTCGTGTGGGCAGGGAATGTGTCCGTTTATTGTTGTAATGTGCTCTCCCAGGCACTTAGTACAGTGCTCTGCACGTAGTAAGCACCTCAACAAATACGACTGAATGAATGAATAAGCTCCTCGGCTAATCAGGTTGGTCACATTCCTTTTCCCGCATGGGGTTCACAGTCTTGATCCCAGATGTGATAACTGAAACACAGAGAAGTTAAGTGACTTGACCAAGGTCATGCAGCAGACAAGTGGCGGAGCTGGGATTAGAACCACGTCCTTCTGACTCCCAGGCCCTTGCTCTATCCACTAGGCCAAGCGAGGATGATGGTGAGCCTTCATTTAAAGCGTGCATGTGACTTCCCTAACCCTGAGCATGAAACGCAAAATCAACGACACACCCACAACCCACATTAAACGCTCAGTAAGTACAATCGATTGGCTGGCTGACTAGATTAAAGTTCCTCGATGGGCCACCGTCGGAGGTTTTAAGGAAAAGGAGTAGGGCCCAGAGTGAGGGTCCGGGCTCTCTGGGGGCCGGTGAATTAGCCAAACCCCTTCCCCTTGAACCCCTGAGTCTGAAATCCTCAAAGCCCTCTCTGGCAGCCTCGGTCCCCGTGAGGAGAATGTGCCGGTAGATGGCTTTGCCAGCGGAGGACAAACCGAAGGAAGGTGCCCTCTCTGGGCCCCTGGCGCTCAGTCTTGAGTCAGTGGACGGGTCAATAGTCTTCCCGCTCTGCCGTTTCATTTGACTGTCCTGGATGGTTGAAATCTAGGACCATTAATTATCCCGCTCGGCCGCGGAATAGGATTTTTATAAAGGGCGGTATCTGGCTGGGGTTGCGAGGCATCGATTAGGGTGGTCGGAGGCCCAGAGGTCTGGTAAATCACCGTCTGGTGGACTGAACTGTTTTATCATCCTCCAATTACTGCCAAATATTTCTTCTGCCAAAGAACTCCGCTGACCTATGTTTCTTCTCTTTGCAAACCGATGGCTATTACAACCCAGACTGCACTCTTCGCTCCTCTAATGCCTCTCTAGCCTGCAAGCTCACTGTGGGCGGGGAATGTATCTGTTCTACTGTTATATGGTACTCTCCCAAGTGCTTAGTACAGCTCTCCGCCCAAGCGCTCAGTAAATACGATTGACTGACTGACTAATGCTTTCTCCCTTTACCTCGATCTCGTCTCTCTCTCCACCGACCTCTCGCCCCCGTCCCGCCTCTGCCCTGGAACGCCCTTTCTCCTCATATCCGACAATGACTCTCCCCTGCTTCAAAGCCTTATAGAAGGCACGTCTCCTCCAAGAGGTCTTCCCTGACTAAGCCACCCTTTCCTCTTTTCCCACTCCCTTCTGCACCACCTTACCTTGCTCCCTTTATTCATCCCTCATCCCAGCCCCACGGCACTTATGGCCATATCTGTCATTTATTTATTTATATGAATGTCTGTCACCCCCTCTGTGCTGTAAGCTCGTTGTGGGCAGGGAATGTGTCAGGTTTCTCAGGGTTCTCTTTAATATCCAAATTATTCTGTCCAGCAGAGGTCAGAACCAAAGTCACAAAGAAGTGCAGTGAAAATTGGCACATTTTCAAATTCACAGTGTCACTGTTGGGCTGTGAGTTCTGTAAATTCAATAGAGAAACTAAAACATTCAGGTTTTGCTACCCCAGTTATTAGAAGCTATATTAGCAAGGACAGAGTGACTTTCAGTACTCAGAGAAGCAGCCGGCCTGTGAATCAGCCGGTGGTGTTATATGGTACTTGTTAAGTGCTTACTATGTGCTAAGCTCTGTTCTAAGGACAAGTTAATCAGGTTGGATACAGTCCCTGTCCCCCATGGGGCTCACAGTCTTAATCCCCATTTTATAGATGAGGGAACTGAGGCCCAGAGAAGTTGAGTGACTTTGCACAAGGCCAAACAGCAGACAAGCGGCAGAACCGGGATTAGAACCCAGGTCCTTCTGACTCTCAGAGCCGTGTTCTAATCTACCCCAGCGCTTAGTATAGGGTGTGGCACATAGTGAGCACTCAACGAATACTAAGAATATTCACTTTTCCGGCTAGAACTCTCCCCTCTGTGGCTTTCCCAACCGGCTGAGGCTCTCGTAACTGATCATATTATAACCCCGTTGCTTGAGATTTGCACCGAGTTCAAGCGCTTAGTGCAGTGCTCTGCACACAGTAAGCGCTCAATAAATATGATTGAGTTGAATGAATGAAGAGAAGCAGGATGGTTTAGTGGAAAATACACAAGCCTGAGATTCAAGAAGTCTAGGTTCTAATCCCAGCTTCTCCACTTACCTGCTGTGTAACCTTGAGCGAGTCGCTTAACTTCTTTGTGCCTCAATATCCTCATCTGTAAAATGGGGATTAAACATCTGTTCTCCCTTCTCCTCAGACCGTAAGTTCCTGTGTCCAACCTGATTATCGTGTCTCCCTCTACCCGTGACCTCACTGCAGTACCTGGGTACATAGTAAATGCTTAACAAATACCACAGTAATTATTGTTTTGTTGTTCATCGTCATCATCGTTATTATTATTCAAGCTCCAATACAAAGGACGAGGGAAAAATGAAACTTGATGGTTTATCATAAAATCTATCGCGGATTTATGAATAGCTCTAAACAAAGGAAAAGTATATTTTATAACCCTCAGTCCAAAGAAAAGTGCAGAGCCAATTTTAATCAGTAGTTTACTTTTACCAGTTACGACTTCATTTTATGTGAGTCTTCACTATGACGAGACAAATATATCGACTTTGTCTCCTTTTGATGGCACTCCAGGTTCTTAAAAAGCATAGTAAATAAGGGTTGTCCATGGCAAACTGCATTGGGAAGAGACTCACGTACTGAATCAAAAATCTCCTGCAGCCAATGAGCCCAGGACCCTCTTGCAAATGGTTTTCAGAGATCTCGAAGCCACCAAAAAATCGACCAAGCTGTCAACTGTCCTTGAGCTCATCTTCCCTTATAATAGATCTGGCTGTGTAATCTCCTGCCAGATTGCCAAGATAGCGAGCGACGTGCTCATCGAGAAGCAGCTCAGCTTTTTGGAAAGAGGCCCGGGAGCCTGAGGACCTGGGTTCTAGTCGCAGTTCCGCCTGCTGGATGACCTTGGGCGAGTCGCTTCTCTATGCCTCAGTTACCTCGTAGGGCATTCAATCCCTACTGTCCCTCCTACATAGATTGTGAAGTGCTTAGAACAGTGCAAGAACTTAGTAAAAATTAATAATAATTGGTCCAATCTCCATGAGTTTCCAAGACACAGAAGCCACAGGAAGTTGACTCCTTTCCCTGGAGACAGGCTACAGCTCCTGACTAACTGATTCCTACCCTGGGAAGACTTTTCCCTTTCCAGCCTTTCTCCGGACAGTAGGAGAGAAAAGCGTACCCAGCCCAGCAGTCAAGTTGCTGGAAAACTAAGTGCAGCCAAAGCAGTTCAACTCTTTTGGCATCACGGGGCAAGGCTAGAGAAGCAGCTTGGCCTAGTGGAAAGAGCACTGGCCTGGGAGTCAGAAGGAGCTGGGTTCTAATCCCCGCTCTGCCGCTTGTCTGCTGTGGGTCCTTGGGCAAGTTGCTTTGCTTCTCTGAGTCTCCGTTATCTCATCTGTAAGATGGGGATCAAGACTGTGAACCCCAAATGGGAAATGGACTCTGTCCAACTTAAGTAACTTGTATCTACCCAGCGCTTAGAACAGTTCCTGGAACATAGTAAGCGCTTAACAAATACCATAAAAAAGCTAAGCCACCATAACCCCCTTTTTCCAGAGCAGTTCTGTGAGTTCCATTTAGTATATTCTTAAAAATAATAATAATGGTATTCATTAAGCCCTTACTCTTTGCCAAGCACTAGGAAGGAGACAATTCAATCAGATCAGACCCAATCCGTATTAAAAGGGAGAAGGGAGAACAAGTATTCCATTCCCATTTGCCAGATGAGGAAACTGAGGCCCAGAGAAGTGAAATGACTACCCCAAGGTCCTACAGCATCCAGGTGAAGGACCTAGAATTAGAATCCTGAGGTCCTGAGCTCTTTTTACCAGTCTACCTTTTCAACTCTCCACCACTCATGCTGCATGAGAAGCAGCGTGGCTCAGTGGAAAGAGCACGGGCTTTGGAGTCGGAGGTCATGGGTTCGGATCCCGGCTCGGCCACTTGTGAGCTGTGTGACTTTGGGCAAGTCACTTGACTTCTCGGGGCCTCAGTTACCTCGTCTGTAAAATGGGGATTAAGACGGTGAGCCCCACGTGGGACGACCCGATTCCCCTGTGTCTACCCCAGCGTTTAGAACGGTGCTCGGCACATAGTAAGCGCTTAACAAATACCAACATTATTATTATTATCACTCTGAGAAACAGCCAGGTTGAATTCACTCTTACAGTGTCACGGAGAGCTTATTAAAGGAAAATACGACACTGGTTTACAAGGGGTGAGATAGAAAGAAAGGAGTCAAATCTCAGAGATAATCCTTCTTGATGATTCCTATTGGTACTTGTTAAGCACTTACTGTATTCAAGCACTGTAATAAGGAGGTGAATTTATCAGATACAGTCCCTGTCCCACATGGGGTTCACTCAGTAGAACTAAGATTTAATCTCCATTTGATAGATGAGGACACAAGGAACAGAAAAGTAAAGTGACTTGCCCAAGATCACGCAGCAGACAAGTGGCGGAGCGGGGATTAGAACCCAGATGCTCTGACTCCCAGGCCCCTGTGTTCTTCCCACTGGACTATGCCCCTTCCCGATAGTTCCAATAGAACTGTGATCTCCCAATCCTGTCCACTGATTGAATAGATAGAATATCAAATGTCACTGATAGAATAGTTCAAGACACCAGATCAGACATCATTTTGGAAGGGCAGAATTTCATAATCACAGAGAAATTTGGACAGCAAATTTTGGCTAGAAGCCTGATCGTATATTGTAGCCTATATATTGTAGTCTGACAGAATCTCAGAGGATGTGTCCACCCTCTTAATTCAATCTTCTATTTTCTTGTCTATCATGAGTCCATTTGCTGCTTAAGCCAGTATTCTAGCCCTAGCTGCTGTGTGAATCTTGTCTTTTGTTTGTGTGTTTTGTTTGAAACGGTATTTGTTAAGCACTTAAGTATCAGCCACTCTCCTAAGCACTAGGGTAGATACAAGAAAATCAAATTAGACACGGTCCCTGTCCCACATAGTGCTCACAGTCTTACTCTCCATGTTACAGATGAGACACGGAGAAGTAAAGTGACTTGCCCAAGGTAACCCAACAGGTGAGTGACAGAGCAGGGATTAGAACCCAGGACCTCTGACTCTCAGGCCTATGCTCTATCCACTAGGTCACATTGCTTCTTGGTTGTGGGTTGAGTTTCCCAGGTTCCGCCTGGTACGTTTCAATTTCCTTTCACCTTTGCCCACAGTCCATGGCCTTTGGGAAAGCATTTTGCAATCATTCCCACGCCTTTATTATTTTAAAAGGAAGGACACATCACCCGACAACGTGCTAATATCGGAAAGCATTATTCTGGATAGACTCACCTCCAACTCGGGTCAGAGCTACACGTGTAAAGATGATATATGTGGCTATGAATTAAAATCTCTACATGACTAAACTTCGGGTGAAAACTTTACTTTGATATCGAATTGCCTACACTTATCTTTAACATTGAATAATTCATAGCACTAGACTGGACATTTAACAGGGAAACATGAAATGAATTCAGTATTATCCTGGGGGTAAAAAGGAAAAAGGGCATTTCATTCCTAAATGCCCAGTACAGAATCTGAATGAATTTCCAGACAGCAGCTTAGCTGAGGCAAGAATCCACCTCTGAACCGGAGGAGAGATGTGTGGAAACTTTTAATTTAGGTGGGAGTTAGAAATAATTCATCTGAACTTTAAGGTGAAAAGATTTGCCTCAATCTTCCAGGAAGGCTTGTTCTGTAAAAGGAGGGAAGGCATGTTCTCCGGGAAAGCGATCAGACAATCAATTCATCAGTGGTATTTATTGAACGCTTACTATGTTCAGAGCACTGTACTAAACATTTTTGAGAGTACAGAACAGAAGCATTAGTAGGAGTAACCCCTACCCACAATAGTAATAATAATAATGATGGTATTTGTTAAGTGCTTACTATGTACCAAGCTCTGTCCTAAGCGCTGAGCACTATTCTAAGCGCTGAGCACTGTTCTAAGTGCTGAGCACTAGAGCTTACAGTCTACAGATCAGGTCTTGTTTAGAAAATTACCGCTATTAAGGTAACAGAAAGCGGAGTACTTGGATCTAAACAATGATCCCTCAGTCTGTCAAAGATAACACTGTCTCCCATCTCAAAGAGGAAGGGGTTTTTTTTTGCCAAGCACCAGCCAATCTGCATTTTCAACACTGAGCAAATCTTGACGATCAATCAGTAGTATTTCCTGAGCGCTTAGTGTGTTCAGAGCCCTCTCCTAAGCACTTGGAAAGCATGATAATAATAATGTTAATAACATTTGTTAAGTGCTTAGCGCGGGTCAAACCCTGTTCTAAGTGTTGGGATAGATATAAGTAAGTCAGTTTGGACATAGTCCCTGTCCCACGTGGGGCTTACAGTGCAGGAAGAAAAATGTGAAACAGACACTGAATCCTCCTTTTGTGCATGAGAAAACTGAGGCACAGAGAAGTGAAAGGACCTACCTAAGGTCACGCAGTAATCAAGTGGTGGACCAGAATTAGAGCCCGGATCCTCTGGCTCCCAGGCCCAAGCTCTATCCACTAGGTCAAGCTGATTCTCTACACAGTACAACGGAGTTGGTAGAAGCAGCGTGGCTTAGTGGCTACAGCACGGGCCTGGGAGTCAGAAGGACTTGGGTTCTAATGCCGGCTCCGCTGCATGTCTGCTGTGTGACCTTGTGCAAGTCACTCAACCTCTCTGGCTCTCAATTCCCTTCTTTGCAAAATGGGCATTCCATGCCTGTTATCCCTCCTACTTAAACTGTGAGCCCCACGTGGGACCTGATTATCTGGTATCTATTCCAGTGCTCAGTGTAGTTGGCACATTCTAAGCGCTTAACAGATATCACAATTATTAATAATGTTGGTATTTGTTAAGCGCTTACTATGTGCCGAGCACTGTTCTAAGCGCTGGGGTAGACATAGGGGAATCAGGTTGTCCCACGTGGGGCTCACAGTCTTAATCCCCATTTTACAGATGAGGGAACTGAGGCACAGAGAAGTTAAGTGACTCGCCCACAGTCACACAGCCGACAAGTGGCAGAGCTGGGATTCGAACTCATGAACCCTGATTCCAAAGCCCATGCTCTTTCCACTGAGCCACGCTGCCTCTATAATTATTAATTATGAAATAGTATAGGTTGTTATTTGATCCCACTGATTCTCTTATTCATGGGCCAGAGAGTGAGCCTCAAACTCATTATTAAATGTGCCGGGATTGCCGTAGCTCAATGTCTCACATATGTCCGATGGTCTGGGAGGCAAGCTATTGGTATTGCCTGGAGCTCCTGGCTCGTGGGTCTCTGAAGAGATCCAGAGGAGATGCTTCGCTGAATGTTAACGGTTGGTATTTTAGCACGATCCAGCCGTGAATCGGGGAATAAAGTGGACTCGATGAGCTTCCTGGGAACATATATTCTTCTCGCCCGAGAGACCATGTGAAAAAAAGTCTCCTACGTTCATTTGGGAATTCCTGTACTTGGACAGGCACGTTCTCCATGCAAGGAAAGCTTTGGCCAAAGACCACGCAGCACAGCTCCTAAGATTCCCTTAGGCACATGGAAATATTTCCCTCTGAGGCCACCATTTTGAAGAAATAAGTTCATTTTTAGGGCCCATAAAATGCAAAGGAAACACGGAACTGGCTCCCAGGAGTACTCTCTGGCTTCGCTCCCTGTTCCAAAACCATGGCCCTCGGCTACTTCTGAAGTCTCTGAGTTAATTTTGAAATGTATGAAGAAGTCTTTTTTACAAAAAAGTTTTTACACCCCATGAATTCTAAAGGGAGTTGAAAACACAGCTTTTAGAAGGCTGATCGTCATCCTCTCAGCATGGATTCAACCTGACGCTTCATTACAGCCTAGTGAAAAGACTCCAGCCTGAGTCAGAGGACCCGGGTTCTAATCTACCACTCACTAGCTGCGTGACCTCGGTTAAGTTACCTAACGTTTCTGTGCCTCGTTTTTCTCATCCGTAAAACGCATGAGAAATATCCATTTTCCCTCTCCTCTAAATGGTGAACTCCGTTTGGGACGGGCACTGGGTCCAACCTGATTATGTTGTATCTTCCCCCATAGTAAACGCTTAACAATTAGCACAATTACTATTACAAAAAGCAAAGGTAAATTCAGTCTCTGGAAAGTCTGCCATAAATCTAGATGACCCAGGCCACCTATCCGCTTTGTGATACCCGGTTCTAGTTTTCACTGTAGTTCAGCGGTAGGTTCACAGTTAAATTATGATGGCATTTGTTAAGTGCTTACTATGTGCCTTGCACTGTTCTAAGCCCTGGGATAGATACAAGGTAAACAGGTTGTTTCACGTGAGGCTCACATTCTTACTCCCCATTTTACAGATGAGGTAACCGAGGCACAGAGAAGTGAAGTGACTTGCCCAAGGTCAAACAGCTGACGAGGTGCAGAGCCGGAATTAGAACCCATGAATCCACAGTTGCCTGACGAGGCAAAAGAACAAGGTGAAGCCTGTTTCCCACAAGAATGCCAGCTCTGAAGTTACACTCAGGCTCTTTTTCGTTTTCAATCCTAATCTATATCAGTGTGTGTCTCACCCTGTAGACTGTCATTTCCTTGTGGTCAGGGATCACATCTTCTAACTCTGTTGTATTGTATTTTCCCAAGTGTTTAGCACAGTGCTCTGCATCTAGCAAGACTCAATAGATACTACTGATTGACTGAATGATTGATCTCTGCCTCCCTCATCAGATCGTAAGCTCCTGGAAGGCAGGAACCTTATGTATTTTTTTCCATTGTATTGTCCAGGGTTCTGTACAGAGTAGAACAGAGAACAGTGCTCCGCACAAAATAATCCACCAGTCAGGGCTGTGATTATGGTGATGACCATTAATTAAAATTAGGTGCGCTATTGATTCTTTGGAAGAACACGCCAGAGTTCAACTCGCCATCACCAGCATCATTTATATGAACGATTGCGTTGATAAAAGATCAAGTGAGCATACATTTTCTAAAACGAATAACTGAATTAATTTTTGCCTTTTGCTTCCCCTTTATCTCCATAGCTTCCTGTTCTTCCGCTCTCTGTGGGGCTGAAAGAGAGCGCACACGTGTAAATATCAAACTTTGTCATGTTTCTTCCATCACGATACTTCCTCTGATGAAACAACTGGGATACTCAGGGTGTAAAATGACTGAAACCCTAGTCCTGTCTTAATGGGTAAAGACTTCAAGGGAGAAAAAAGAAAACCAACAACCTAGTATTACAGACATGGCAGGAGAGTCTTCTCTGGGGACAAGCTTGTGTCTTCCCAACAAATAACAATCACGTCTTCCTTGAAAGGTGCCAAGTAATGAAAATAAGGTCAAGCAACTGGCAGCTCGGCTCATACCTCTGGAGGCAGCTTAACCGAGAGAGGTTTTATTGCTTTTGTGGGCCACTGCAGGCGCGGACCTGCCGATTCCATCTCTTTCCTGCTGTCCGGAGCAGGGAATGTGTTAAGACAGGTATAACCTGTCTCTCCGTCCCTCAGAATGGAGACAACCCAAAGTTCCTGCAAGCCTGAAATACTAAGGCTTATCTATCCCTGCTAATTACTGCTTCGAAATTTGGGAGGTTTTTCTAGAGAGTGGAACAGAGGACGAGATTCATTCTGGATCTCTGGAGCCATTTTCATTCAGTCAGTCGTATTTCTCGAGGGCTTATTGTACACTAAGCGCTTGGGAGAGTATGAGAAGCAGCGTGGCTCAGCGGAAAGAGCCCGGGCTTGGGAGTCAGAGGTCATGGGTTCGAATTCCGGCTCTGCCACTTGTCAGCTGTGTGACTGTGGGCAAGTCACTTAACTTCTCTGTACCTCATCTGTAAAATGGGGATTGACTGTGAGCCTCATGTGGGACAATGTGATGACCCTGTATCTACCCCAGCGCTTAGAACAGTGCTCTGCACATAGTAAGCGCTTAACAAATACCAACATTATTATTACAGTATAACAATTGACAGGCACATTCCCTACCCACAATGTTCTACTCAGTTCTCTGGGTGGGATAGGGCCAAAGGATACATAGACAGTCATCTCCAGAGGCTGTAGGTGGTTCATCCCGGCAGCCCCAAATTCAGGCATGCTCCTGACAACCCCTTTATTTCAACTGCGGAAACACCAGGGCAGCAATAAACCAATCAATCAATCCTATTTATTGAGCAATTTATTTATGGTGTGCAGAGCATTGTCCTCAGCACTTGGGAGAGTACAGTATAAGAGTGTCGGCAGACACATTCCCGACTCATAAAGAACTTAAAGTCTAGAGGGGGAGACAGACATTAAAATGAATTAGAGCTATGTACATACGTGCTGTGGGGCTGAAGGTAGGGTGAATAAAAGGTACAATTCTGACGGCAAGGGAGATGCAGAAGGGAGAGGGGGTAGGGGGAATGAGGGCTTAGGTGGGGAAGATCTCTTGGAGGAGATGTGATCTTAATGAAGACTTGAGAGAGCTGTGGTCTGTCAGATATGAAGGGGGAGGGAGTTCCAGGCCAGAAGCAGGATATGGGCAAGATGTTGGCGGTGAGATGAGTGAGCAGGTTGGCGTTAGAGAGGTGAAGGATGAGGGCTGGGCTGTAGCAGGAGAACTCGGCTTCCACAGCTGAATGTGCTCCATCAGGAGTTTGGAGTTCTCCAGGGAGTTTGTGCCAAAATCCAGGCAGCCCCTTGGATTCTATTTGTCTTCTATTTGTCAGGAGAACTGGTGATATCCATCAATCATATTTATTGAGTACTTATTGTGAGCAGAACATTGTAAGAAGTGTTTGATAGAGAAGCAGCTTGGTAAAGTGGATGGGCCTGGGAGTCAGGAGATCATGGGATTTAATCCTGGCTCTGCCACTTGTCTGCTGTGTGACCTTGGCCAAGTCACTTCTCTATGCCTCAGTTCCTTCATCTGTAAAATGGCGATCGAGACTGTGAGCCCCATATGGGACAGGGACTGTCTCTAGCAGTTTGCTTGTATCCATCCCAGCGCTTAGTACAGGGCCTGGCAGATACTAAGCTTGTAATAAATGCCATAGTTATTATTATTATGTCAAAATACCATATTGGAAATGAGAAATGCAGAAGAAAATGGAGCATTCTCCATCTAAAGCAACACCTGACCCATTATTATAGCAGGAATTTTATTGCTCAGAGAATCAACATGATCTAAAGGTAAAAAGGGCAGGTCTTAATATTTTTTAGTATTTAAAGATAGGTGGGCTTTTTGGTAGTGTATTAAGGGTTAATTTAGGGGGGAAAAAATCAAATTGGCTGAAAAGCTTTACGCAGCCAGGGGCATTAGGTGTCAGCGATAAGGAGACAGCTGTGCCTGAGGGAGAGATTTAATTGCTTAGCATAAAGAATATTCATAAATGAAGAACTCAGATCAGTTGGAATAAGTCATTACAGAATCTCTAACTGGTTTGGATTATATAACGTAAATATGGTTATCTCAAATCTAAACAAGACAGGTTTGGAAGGTTTCAAGACAGGTTTGAAATTCATTAAAGAGGAGGAGATGATCATTGTGCTTCTGGCAGAAAAACCTGATCCTTCCAGGGGTGTAAAATGAACCAAATAACTTGGGTTTTTATAGGGCATGTATAATGACAGCGGACCCAACCAGCTTCTTCACTGGGAACCCAAGAGGGGTGTGGGCCGACCCAGAGGTCTAAATAAATAATTCGAGCTACAGAGAGCTGCTGGAGGAAATCCAGACAGAGGTCGACCTTGTCAACCTCAAATCCATCCTTTCCTGCTTTAACTCTGCCCTCTCTTCCACCCAGCAAGGATACTTTTCTCCTCTTATCGAGTCCCGGGCTCATTTCCCTTACCACTTGTTTCAGACTTTTAACTCTTTCCAACCAACCAACTCTCACCCCCAATGACTTGGTCGTGTACTTCATCGGGAAAATCAAAACTATCAGGAGTGGTGTCCCTAGTGCCTTTCAATCAATCAATCATATTTATTGCGTGTTTACTGTATGCGGAGCACTGTACTAAACACTAACTCTCAGTGTTGTACTCTCCTCTCCCACCTTCTATGTCTCTCAATCAATCCATCGCATTTTCAATCCCTCTTTTTTATTTAAGGAGTATTTAAGGAGTGCTCACTGTGAGAGGCTATGTTCTCTCCAAATCTCCACACCACCCTCAAGAAAACAACCAGGTGTTAATATGTCCCGATCTCTTCCATCCATACTGTGAGCTCCCTTGAGTTGTCGATCAAGATTCCCACACCTATGATTATGGACGATAATGTATCTTCCCTAGCGCCTAGAACGGAGCTTGACACATAGTAAGTGCTCAGCAAATATAATAATAGTAACGATAATAATAATAGTAATGGAAATGATGTTCTCAAGCAGCGAAAATACTGAGTGCCTTTCACTATGGCTTCCTTTTAAAATGCAACTTTTACCAATTTTTATATTCCAGTTAGGACTCTCCCTAAGTAGAATCTTAAACGTGATTTGGACTTTCCTGTTATTAAATCAATAAAGTAGGAATCAGCTCATGCCTTTTCCTGATGTTTACCAAAGGACCAGAATTTTTGAATTCTAATATCACGTCCTATGGGAAGAAGTTTTACCGGCTTTGCCTACCCCCGTCATCTTGAATCATTTTCTCCGCTGGATTGAATGTTCAGAAAAGGCTAAGCCATTGTGCTTGATTAAGCAACCTGAACCATAAGGCTTTTTCCTCTGGTTGGTCTGACTGTTTCTAGATCTGGAGAAACCACCGCATGATTCTTTCTGACAAGTCCTGATTTCCCAGCAGGCTCAGCCGATGACACAAAGCCAAACATCTCCGTCTGGGGGGGGGGGGGGCGGGGGCTCCATTTTCCCAAGGTGTCCCAAGCCAAAACCACTCAGGTACTTTTCCACTTCACAACCAATCGATCAGCCGAGAGCCTACTGAGTTCAGTGCATTATCCTAAGCCTCTGGGCAAGTGGAGAAGAAACAAGACATGTATATATTTCCTTAACTCAAGGAGCTTACAGTCTTAATTGGTGGGGAGAGATAGAAATGATTTACAAATAGCGAATGCAGGAGGAAGAAACAGGTTACAATCAATCATTGCCAATTTTCGAGCATTTAATGTGAGTAGAGCACTGAACTAAGAACTTGGGAGAGTACAAAAGGATGAGTAGACGTGATCCCTGCCCTCAAAAGTTTACAATCTAGTGGGGGAGACAGACATTAAAATGAATTACAAGTAAGGGAAACAACTAAGTACAAGAATGATGTTAGATAAGTGTTGTGGTATCAGGGGGTGAAATAAATACCTAAGACCTAAATGCAGAGGTGATGCCATGGATTGGAGGTGGGAAACAGTGTGGTCTAGTGGATAGAGTCCGGACCTGGGAGCCAGAGGACCTGGGTTCTTATTCCACCTCTGTCATTTCCTTGCTATGTGATCTCTGGGCAAGTCACTAAACTCGGTGCCTCAGTTTCTTCAACTGTGAGATGAGGATTCGATACTATTCTCCCTCCTACTTAGACTGTGAGCTTCATGTAGGATAAGGACTGTGTCCAACTTGATTATATTGTGTCTACCTCAGTGTTTAGAACAGTGCTAGCTCATAATAGGTGCGTAACAAATACCGCAGTCATCACGCTTGCTGCCCAGAACATGTTTTTAAAATGTTGTTCATGTGGTTACACCTCCACATTAAAACCTCCAGTGGTTACACATTCCTCTCCACATCAGTCAATCAATCAGTGGTATTTACTGAGTGCTTACCGTGTGCAGAGCACTGCATTAAGCCCCTGGGAGAGTACAATGCATCGAAGTTGGTAGACCCTTTTCCTGCTCACAATGAGCTAACAGTCTGAGAGGACTTAAACCAGGCCTCCCATCCAGGAGATCTTCCCCAGTGAATTTGTAATTTCCCAACCTCATATCTCCCTGCCATTTCAGCACTTCTGTACCCCAAAACACTTAAAAATGCATAACCCCCTGCCATATTGTTGATATGCCCATCTTAAATATCCCATTACTTCCTCCTACCTGTAATTTACATCAGGAACTCCCCCTACGCTAGATTGTAAACCCCTGAAAGCCAATAGCTGTTCAATAAATTTTACTGATTGATTTCTAGGAGACATTTCAAGTCAGACTATTCAGCCAAAGGTATCTACAGCTGTCATTTTTCACAGGCCTACCTGTTACACCTTTCTATCTAACAAGCATGGGGTGGCTCCTCGATGGGCTAATCCATTTACTGTTTCTGAAGCCTACCATTGTTTTCAATTTGATTATTGTCCTCCCTGCGCTCTCAGGGTCTCTGCTCAAGGAGAGCAGGCCCATCTATATGACAGCGTTTGAGACCTTGCTTCACTCTGTCCCTGAAAAAATGTTCTGTCTCCCTGTTGGCCCAGGCTCGTTTCAGTTCACCACTCAGAAGTTGTTTGGGTGTCCTGTTGTCATTAACGCAGCTCATAGGTCCTGCCCAGCAGGAGTGGGTTGGATCTGTGCACAACAATGGTGATATTTGTTGAACACTCACTATGTGGCAAGCTCCAAGACAGGATCAAGATAATCAGGTCGGACACAGTCCCTGTCCCACGCGGGGCTTCCAGTCTAAATAGGAGGGAGAGCCAGAATTAAATCCCCATTTCAGATGAGGAAACTGAGGTCCAGAGAAGTTAACTCACCCAAGTTCACCCAGCGGGCAGAACTAGAACCCAGGTCCTCTGACGCCCCGACCCATGATCTTTTCCCTAGTCCTCACTGTGCATTGACTCAGTGCTATTGTTCTGACTGCATTCTAGGATTTGGTTTTTAGTGATAATGTCCTCCCATTCTACGTTCAGGGCGGTTCGCTAGGCAAGACAGGACGAGCAGTCTTTCCCAAGTGTTCCCCTTGGGATTCTCTCTCTGATGACCTCAGTCTCGTTCGATGAGTCTCACTCACCACTGTTCAGCATTTAATCTACACTCTTCCCATCACTTCTTTTCCCAAAGAGAGAGATTCTAGATCTCCACTCTCAGGGATCAAACAAAGCCAGCTGTAAAATAGACAGTTGCCATGAAATCTCGGCAGCGTCGCCATTGCCCCAGAACTTTTTCAGACCGTCAGGAGGAACCTTTTAGGAAATACCTCTGAAAGAAAATCTCTGCAATTGTGCCTTGGGCTTTGGTCTGGCCTCTCCATCCCAGACCGCCCCCGCCCCCTTTAAAAATCTAAGGAGCGAAGAAGATGATGACTGAATTGTTAGAAATGATGTATATTGGAAAATGGCAGTGGATCTAAATGGGATCCGAGGCTGGGTTCCATTGGGATGTGTGAAGCTGAAAATTGAGAGCAAGTTCCAATAGATATCAATTTACTAACTAATGAATGTGCCTGACGTTGAGTTCTATCCCCTACCTCAGCCCAGTATAAATTCTCCTTTTCATATTGTCCTGTTTGCTAATAAAATAGAACTGCCAGCTCCTGCTTTGATCCTTCCTTCCTCAGTTGGAACATGTATCCCGATTTATGGGGAAATTGGCCAAGTGTTTCATTTCTAAGTATGATCCTTCCATAGCGTGAGCAGCAGAGGAAGCGTGAGACACTTAGGCAATCGCCTAGAGCAACAAACAAAGGGGAAATATCGAATGTTGCAGTCATAAAAGAAGAAATGGAGAAGGAGGGGATGTCTATGGGGCAGGCGGGAAGTGGTGGAGGAGGAAAGAGGGAGATATGGCCATTGAGTGACTGAATAAATGTTCCACAGGGGAGGGAGTGAAGATTAAGTGAAGGAGTCAAGGCCCCAGGATTCTATCCTCAGCTCTGCCACTCATTTTCTTGTGTGACTTCCAGAAATTCACTTAACCTGTCCATTCTTCAATTTCCACATCTGTAAAATGCCAACAATACTCCTTGACTCTCCTTACCTAAAAATGAAGTTGGCAAGACAAGACAGAGTTGTCTTCCCAATAAATCTATGATGGTGGCTTTGATTTCACAAAGTAGCCCTTGTCCTGACTCTGTCTCAAAAACGGAAAGGAGCAGTCGATCCCTCTCTAAAGGGGAAAAAAAACTTCAGGAACATATTGTGAGCAGGGCAGACTAACTTGAGGAGGGAGGAGAGAAAAGATGTATCCAATTTGAAAAGACACCTCAAAAATTAACACATCTAAAACCCAACTCTGTATCTTCCCTTCCAAACCCCGTCATCCCCTAGATTTTCCTATTACCATAAACACCACCATCATTCTCTCTCTCACAGACCTGTAACCTTGGCATTATCCTCGACTCATCACGCTCAATCAACCCGCATATTCAGCCTCTCACCAAATCCTGTCAGTTCTTCCTTCACAGCATTCTAGAACCTTTCCCCACCGTTCAAACTGTTACCACCCCGAACCAAGCATTCATCGTCTCCTGCCTCCGCTACTTCATCAACCTCCTCGCTGACCTCCCTGACTCCTGTGTCAAGCCTGCAGTCTGCCTGGCACATAGTAAGCATTTAACAAATACCATCAAACCGAAAAAAATGGCAGAGCTGAGATTAGAACCCAGATCCTCTGACTCCCAGGCCCATTTTTTCCCCCTAAGCCCTGTGGTTTCTCCCTACCTCATTTGTCTTCCTTTCTCTCTAGGTCTTGCAAGTCACTTAACTTCTCTGGACCTCAGTTCCCTCATCTGTAAAATGGGGATTAAGACTGTGAGCCCGATGGGAAAATTGTGTGCTTTGGGCAAGGTTCAATTTTCGCATCTGCAACTGAGAAAAGAGGACAGACTGCGCAGGATGGAGTTAAAATCAATCGATCGTATTTACTGAGCGCTTACTGTGTGCACAGCTCTATAATAATAATAATGATGATGATGGTATTTGTTAAGCGCTATTTATTATGTGCAAAGTGCTTGGGAGAGTACAACACAACAACATAACAGATGCTTTCCCTGCCTACAACCAGCTTACAATCTAGAGGAGAGAACCTGAAGGATGAGGGAAGACAGCTGAAGAAAAACTGGATCCAAAATCATTCTCAGTGTTTATTCTGGAAATATATTCATCAACAGGACAGGTCTAGGATTGAAAATGACTCTTGGGTCCCCAGGAAACTCAAAGTGATGGTGGTAAAAGAATTGGCTGAAATAGAAATCGGGCTTCCGGAATTAAGATATTTTCAATTCAAAGGTGAAAGGTTCCAGGTCTAAGACCAATTCAGAGGTCTTGGAGGTGAAAGGAAAATATACGCTTTACTTGAATATTCGAACAGATATAGTCCCTATGGGGTTAGAATGAAAATCTCCATAACATGGAGATTTTGACAATATTTCCAGGCTTCAAGTCGATCTTGGACTTCACTTTTAGAAAGCATCTTGTCTTTAAAGAGCTCCAAAGCTGTTTGGGACATAAAATAATACATTCAAAATCACATATTGCCTCCACTTTCAAGCAAGGTTAGACTGAGGGAAGGACTGACAGCTTTCCCACCTTTAAGCGCTTTGCACTGTGTTCTACGCTTAGGAGTAGCCATTCAGGAAATACCACTGATTTATTAAGAAATTCAGCTTCAGAATTGTTCCTCAAATCACCTGAAGACAGTCCAGAAAGACTCAGTCTTCATTATTATTACAGTTATTGTTATTATTTATCGTTATGTTCTGTGTGATTCATTCAATGGTATTTATTGAGTGCTTACTATGTGCAGAGCACTGTACTAATCGCTTGGAATGTGCAATTCGGCAACAGATAGAGACGATTGCTGCCCAATGATGGGCTAACAGTCTAATCGGTGATATTATCTTCATGATAACAATTGCATTTAGTGAGCTCAGCATGGATGCCAAGCACAGTCCTAAATATCAGGGTAGATGCAATCTAATCAGATTGCACACAGTCTCTGTCCCACTTGGGACTAACAGTCAAAGAGGGAGGGAGAACATGGAGGTTTTTTCCCATTTTACAGTTGAGGAAATGAAGGCACAGAAAAGTTCAATGACTTGCCCAGGGTCACACAGCCGGAAAATGGCAGAGCCAGAATTAGAACCCAAGTTTTCTGATTCCCCGTCCCTTACCCTTTCCACAAGTCTAGGCTTCCCAGAGAAGGAGCTACAACCCCAAACCTTGGCCCAGCAAATTCAACATCAACTGATTTCCTAGGGTGCCTTGCTCCCCGAGAGCAGCCATTCCACAGTTTCTCCACATGTCCTTTTGCTCCTGTCGTAAACAATCTTAGCCTGGATAGGCCATAGGACTATGGCCTAGAAGCAGCGTGGCTCAGTGGAAAGAGCACGGGCTTTGGAGTCAGGGCTCATGAGTTCGAATCCCGGCTCTCCCACTTGTCGGCTGTGTGACTGTGGGCAAGTCACTTAACTTCTCTGTGCCTCAGTTCCCTCATCTGTAAAATGGGGATTAAGACTGTGAGCCCCACGTGGGACAACCTGATTCCCCATGTCTACCCCAGCGCTTAGAACAGTGCTCGGCACATAGTAAGCGCTTAACAAATACCAACATTATTATAGGACTGGCCTCTGATTGGTGTTTTCATGCCATAGGATAAAATAGAGTTGGCTGTCCAAACTGAGTAAAAATGTAGAAAGTAGGTTCTTCCGCTCTTTATTCCAATTTGCCTTAGTGTAATGCCGCATCGAGCGATGCCAGTATAATCGTTTGAAATTAAGAGCTAGGTTGACTGTCCTTTTTGTTGAAATTCAGGTCAGAGAATCCCAAGTAAAAATAAAACTAAAAATGGCTCCCATAGATGCACGGGGCAGGGACAGTGTTCATGCGCAAGGGATTTGGCTGTCATCTTGAATGGGGCAAGTGGCAGCTATCTAGTGAGGATTATCAGCACGATGTCATGTCCCACCTTGAGATGACCTCCTTCCCTGCTTCCTGTCAGAAGTCGGTCTTGCCTCTAACCAAAAAACCCCTAGGGCAACCTGAAAAATGGGCAGGCCCGGGAGAAATCGAGGAAAATGGCTGACTGATGTGGATGATGAAGCCCACGGCAGCTGCTGAGGCAAGCACTGGTGAGCCCCCTTCATTTGGGATTGTAAATCGGCCCTATGATTCATGGCCTTCTGACTCCCAGGCCCATGCTCTATCCACTCACAGAGGAGAAGCAGACCTATTCCAGAAGGAACGTTTGAGCCTACCCCGGGGAAGAAAGGAGAATAATAATCGTCATAATAATTAATTGTGGCATTTGTTAAGCACTATGTGCTAAGTACCGTATTAAGCGTTGGGGTAGATACGAGATAATCAGGTTCCACACGGGACTCGCAGTCCAAGGAGGAGGGAGAGTAAGATGTATTCCGGAAGGACTATTTTAGCCCACACAGGGAAGAAAGGAGACTCGGATATATTCCAGAAGGAATGTTTTGGGGTTCTCTGAATCTGTTAGTTCCTTTATCCTGTTCAAAACGTGAGCAGGCCTTCCTTGTTAGGTTAAAATCCATCTCTGCTACAGAGTGCCATTTTTTTAATGGGTTTTTCAAGCCCCAGAGCTCTTTGGTTTTCTTTTGGTTATCAGATGGCTATTCTGCGCTTTTTGCTCCTAAAGACCTCGAAGCAAATTCTGACTTCAAAGTCATCCGGAACTCTTAAAACATCCCATAATGCCCGACTACCCAGAGCCAGAGGGCCTATCCTCTTAGATGAGCCATTTTGCTCCTGGAAACAGCTATCAAAAATGGCCTGAAAATCCAACAAACTAGAGGCAGCAGAGGCTTAATAAACTCTAATTAACTAACTGATTTCTCTCCCAGAATGTAGAATTGGGAGTTTCACTGTAGGCTCCCACCTCACGTCTAGCACCTGTGAGGTTGCGATTTGTGATCTTTGGGTGATTTGTGATCTTTTCTTAAGACTTCTCCTTGGCAGTGCCAGGAGACTGACTGTTGCTCTAGCCCCTCTCCCAGCCAAGTGCGGAGAGTTGAAGCTGCATTCAGAGAAGCAGCACGGCGTAGTGGTTACAGGGTGGGCTTGGGAGTCAGAAGGTCATGGGTCCTAAGCCCAGCTCTGCTCCTTGTCTGACCCTGGGCTAGTCGCTTCACTTCTCTGGGCCTCAGTGACCTCATCTGGAAAATGGGGATTGAGACTGTGAGCTCCACTTGGGACAGATACTGTATCCAACCCGATATGCTTCTACCCATCCCAATGCTTAGTACAGTGCCTGGCACATAGTAAGTGCTTAACAAATACTGTTATTATTATTATTATTATTATTAATCAGCAATCCCCCACAAATCAAATTCTTATTTCCCATCTCCTAAAAGCCTTTATAATAGTGCTGATATTTGTTAAGCTGCTTAGATTGTGAGCCCCATGTGGGATGGCGATTATGTCCAACCGGGAGAAGCAGCGTGACCTAAAGAACAGAACCTGTACCTGGGAATCAGAAGGACCTGGGTTCTAAACCCACCTCCACCCCTTGTCTACTATGTGACCTTGGGCAACTCACTTAACTTCTCTGGGCCTCAGTTTCCTCATCTGTAAAACAGGGATTAAGAATCGGAGCCCCAGGTGGGACATGGACTATGTCCAGCCGGAGGAGGTTGTATCTACCCCAGCACTTAGTATAGTGTCTAGCATATACATAAGCAAGCACTTAAATCCCATTTTCAAAAAAGAACCAAAAAACTGATTACTTTGTACCAGTGCTCGGTACAGTGCCGCGCACACTGTAAGCATTTACTTATCATCACCATATAATTGTAATCATTAATATAGTTGACATTATTACTATTGATTGATAATTAAGTATTTACTAGGTGCCAAGAATTGTCCTGTATCCAAAATAATCAGATAGGAGAGGGTCCTTGTCATCCTCCGGACTTAGGGTCTAATTGTAATAATAATTGTGGGATTTTTTTAAGAGCTTATTATGTGCCACTCTCTGGAATGGATACCATACAGGCAGATCAGACCTAGGTTCTGATTCCTCCCAGGCTCACGGACTAAGAATCAGTTCATTAATCCGTGATATTTATTGAGCACTTACTACGTGCAGAGCATCGTATTGAGCACTTGGGAGAGTATAACAGAGCTCGTTATAGACTCGTTCCCTTCCCACAACGAGTTTACAGCCTAAGAAGGAAGGATCATATCCCCACTTTATCAATCAATGGATCTTATTAAGCACTTACAATGTGCAGAGCACTGTACTATGTACAATACCGCAGAGTTGGTAGAAAGATTCCCTGTCCACAACGAGCTTACATTCTAAGAAGGAAGAAGAAGCGTTTTATCCCCATTTTACCAATCAATTCTGTTCACTGAGCGATTACGGTATTTGGGTTTAGAACCCAGGTCCTCCTGACTCCCAGGCCCGTGCTCTACCCACTAGGCCAAGCTGTTTGTCATTGATGTTGTTGGCAGATCCTTTTGGAGCAAACTCCTTGTTGGCACAAAGGTTGACCTAATAATGGATCATGGAAGCAATCCATCAATCAATCAATCAAGCAATGATATTTATTGAGTGCTTACTCTGCAAATCACTGTATTAAACACTTGGAAGAGTACGGTAGAGTAAGTAGACGTGACCCCTGCCCTCGAGGAACTTGACAATCGTGTAGGGGAGATAATAATTAAGATAAATATGAATATAAATACGATAAATATGATGAAGCAGCGTGGCTCAGGGGAAAGAGCACGGGCTTGGGAGTCAGAGGTCATGGGTTCGAATTCCGGCTCCACCACTCGTCAGCTGTGTGACTGGGGGCAAGTCACTTAACTTCTGTGTGCCTCAGTTCCCTCATCTGTAAAATGGGGATGAAAACTGTGAGCCTCACATGGGACCACCTGATTACCCTGTATCTACCCTAGCGCTTAGAACAGTGCTCTGCACATAGTAAGCCCTTAACGAGTACCACCATTATCATAAATAGCAGTCGGAAAGTAGCCGTTATTGGTTAAGTGACTTGCCCAAATCACTTCACTTCTCTGGACCTCAGTTATTTCATCTCTAAAATGGTGATTAAGACCCCGAGCCCCATGTGGGACAGGGACTGTGTCTAACTCCAGCTTGTTTCTATCCCGGTGCTTAGTACAGTGCCTGACACATAGTAAGCGCCTAAGAAATACCCTAAAAAAAAGTCAGGGATCACTTCCTCAAAGACCCAAAACTACTGTAACGATTTTAAGATGCAGAAATTGGTTGGGATGATCTTACATCCTTGACCGATTTTCTAACCTTGAACTCTGTCTTTTGATAAGTCGTTTTCAAAAGATTTAGATGGGACGGACTCTATTTCTGTTTCCCAGAGCAGCGGGAGTCAGTCAGTCAGTCAATCGTATTTACTGAGCGCCTCCTGTGTGCACAGCACTGTATGGGAGAGTACAACGTATCAATAAATAGACAGATTTCCTGCCCACAGCAAGCTTACGGCACAGAGGACAAGCCCTGGCTCATCAGATCATCAACTGGGCTGTCTTGTCAACGCAGACGTGGACGTGGGAACCGACGCTCTTCTGAATGAGCCGCCTTCAGTTGGGATTATCACGTCCAGGTTTTGGCCGTTCTACTACGACTGGCCCATATTTGCGATGAGGTGGCTTCTTCAGGGTTAAGGTTTCTGTAGCGTCGACCTAGTAAAACCAGAATCGGGTCTGCCGGCAACAGTAAATACTCTCATTATTCATGACAGCCTGAGGGATACCATAGAAATCAATCAAAATCCATTTATTTAGAGTCCCCCGTTCTACTTGTGATAGGATTTGAAGGTTTCTCTGCCCGCAACAGAGGTTATTCGGGCTTGAAATAGAAGCAGCGTGGCCTAGCGGGAAGAGCTTGGGCCTGGGAATCAGTGGACCCGGGTTCTGATCCTGGCTCTGCCAATCGCCTGCCGTGCCACCTCGATCGAGTCACTCGACTTCCCTGTGCCTCGGTTCTCCTGTTCTCCCTCCTATTTATCTTATATCTGCCCCGGCGCTTAGTACAGGGCCCGGCACAGACTAAGGGCTTGAAAAACACCATAAAAAAGTAATAATGCCAGTGATAACCGTAGCATGTTGTCGTGGCCTTGGGAGTGATTTTCTCCGAGAAACGCAATCACTGACTCAGCATACATAACGACTAGCCGCGTCAACACATCTTTCAATTCTCTCTCATAAGGTACCCTCTTCATTCTATACACAAACCTTCTATTCCCCACCTATGCGCTCTATAGTTGGTTTCATCACAGTAAATAATTGCCAGCCGAAACGCTAACTCATGAGAAAATTGCTCATTAGGTTGGAGAAATAGAAGGAGCTCCATTGATAGATTCTGACCTATTTTTCTCCCTTCCACCTCCGACGTTTTTGTCTAAAATTTGCACCTTCGGGAGTTAAAAGCAATGGCGGTCAATTCCGCCTTCTTTCCAATCAGTCCACTTTCTGAGGCTGGACTTCGGATCATTCCGGGCAAAGCTAAGACAGCGGAGACCTGAGACCTGTGAGTATCTTGCTGTGTGACCATGACCAGAAATCGTTTGGAAGAATCATTTCCTCCCAACATTTTCTTAGCAAAGTGCGGCCTTGCCAGAAGAGCAGAGGACGTGGGTGGGAGTCGGAAGACCTGAATTCATTCATTCATTCAGTCAGTCATATTTATTGAGCGCTTACTGTGTGCAGAGCCCTGTACTAAGCGCTTGGGAAGTGCGATTCAGGAATAAATAGAGACAATCCCTGCCCACAACGGGCTCACAATCGAGAGACAAGCTCACAGTCTAGCATCTCCTCATTAGAGTTCAACCGACTCATCCAATCTATCAATAGCATTATTGATTATTGAGTGATTCCTGTGTTCACAGCACTGTACTAAGCACTTGGGAGAGTACAGTATAACAACGTTGGTAGACATGTTCCCTGTCCACAGCCCGTGGTCATATGACTCATGTTACTTTATTTTTTTTTCTTTTTCCTCTTTTTTAAATGGCATTTGTTAAGCTCGTGCTATGTGACAAACACTGAATTAAGTGCTGGGCCAGATACCAAACAATCAGATTGGACACGTAACGGTCTTTTACTTCTCTCTCCCTTTCTTTTCCTTTTTTCCTCCCTTCCCATTTTTCCCCGACACTCTTCCTCTCTCAATCAATTGTTCGATCAAATGTATTTATTGAGTAACTGTGAGCAGAGCATTCATTCATTCAGTAGTATTTATTGAGCGCTTACTATGTGCAGAGCACTGTACTAAGTGCTTGGAATGTACAAATCGGCAACAGATAGAGACAGTCCCTGCCCTTTGACGGGCGCACGGTCTAATCGGGGGAACTGTCCTAACCAGGAACTACAGAGTTGGTAGACACGGCCTATTGGATAGAGCACGGGCCTGGGAGTTAGAAGGATCTGGGTTCTTATCCTGCTCCGACCCTTGTCTGCTGTGTGAGCTTGGGTGGGTCCCTTCACTTCTCTGGGCCTCAGTTATCTCATCTGGAAAATGGGGGTAAAGATTGTGAGCTCCCCATGGGGAAGGGACTGTGTCCAACCTGATAAGCTTATGTCTACCCCAGTGCTTAATACAGTGCCTGACACCGTGAGCCCCACGTTTGACGACCCGATTACCTTGCTTCTCCCCCAGTGCTTAAAACAGTGCATATAGTAAGTGCTTAATAAATTACCATCATCATCAATCCCTTAGGAAATGCTTAGCAAAAACCATTAATGAAAAAAAGGTATGTAAATGAGCGTGTGGAAAATGCAGATGGAATTTTATCCTAAGTGCTTAGAGGGTGAGGCCTCAAGTGCATAGGTGATGCCTCTGCGATGAGAATGGGGTGAGACAGAGGACAGAGTAGTTAGGAAATGGAAATACAGTCGGACTTTGAAAATTGAAAAGCAGGAATAATAATGCTGGTATTTGTTCGGCGCTTACTGTTCCAGGAAGAAGGCAGTGTTTGAGCAAGGGGTCGACTGAGAGAGAGATGAGATTAAAGTACCGTGAGTAGGTTGGTATCGGAGGAGCGAAACGAGCGTGCTGAGTTACAGTGGGAGAGCAGCTAGGATAGGTGTTGGGGGGACTAGGTGATGGTAGGGAGTTTCTGCTTGATGGGGAGTAGGATAGGCAGCCACTGGAAGGTTTCAAGGAGTTGGGGAAGCCCTGACATTTTTTATCTAAGGAAAAACAAAAACGAGAGAACTTTATAAACACCCCTAAGAGAGGCTCCCCTCCAAAGTGCTTCTGCACAGACTGAGCAGTTCTGACAGTCAGCGGGGCTTCCCGGCTTGCTGATTTCTGGAGTGCTGGCTCCTCCACAAGGCCCGAGGAGGCTTCTCCGGGTACCTCTATCATGCCGGAATGGCCGATTCTCTCCGGAGGAGGGCCAGGATCCCATTTTCCCTGCCGCAGAGAACACGGTGGGTGCTAGAGGGCGGCTATTTATAATACACCCATCGGGTGTGGAGAATTTTTCAAAGACGGAGTGCGGGGGTGAATCACGGGCTCTCACGGGGAAGAGCAGAGGTGACCCGCTCGGCTCCAGTTCATAATGATAGACTTGGAGACTGGGGAATCGTCCCTTACCCGCCCCTATCCCAAGACCCCTACCCTGAGGGGCAGTGTGGCCTAGAAGAAAGAGCGCAGACCCGGGAGTCAGAGGACCAGCGTTCTAATCCTTGTTCTCCCACTCGCCTGCTGCGTGACCTCGGGCAAGTCACTTTGCTTCCCTGGGCCTCAGTTTCCTCACCTGTAAAATGGGGATTAAATACCTGTTCTCCCTCCCTTTCATACTTTCAGCCCCATTAGGGAAAGCACTGTGACTAACTTGATTATCTTATATCTACCCCAACGCTTAATACAACCGGCCGTTTTACGTGGGCTTGGTTTAAGACAAACTCCGTTACTGTTAAAATTACTTACTGGGTAAATACCAGCTGACTTAAACAGGCTAATTGAGTGCTTTAAAGCCGACGGTAAGGAGTCTCTGTTTGAGGTGAGCGTGGATAATAATGATAATGATAACGATGGCATTTATTAAACACTTATTAGGTGCCGAGGTCACACAGCGGACAAATGGCAGAGCCAGGATTAGATACCAGCTCCTTCTGACTCCCAGGCCCGGCCTCTATCCACTAGGCCACCCTCCTTCTCTACCGTAATCGAGTAGGCGCTGTTGAGACGTATTCAGCTGCTCATTCAGTAGTATTTATTGAGTGCTTACTATGTGCAGAGCACTGTACTGAGCGCTTGGAATGTACAGATCGGTAACAGATACAAATCGGTAACAGATCTGTCACAGCCGTTCCATTCTGAAGCGTTGGCCTTGCCTCCTGCTTATGCTTATTCACCCTCGAACTTTCCCACTTGTATCTCCACAGCGTAGTGGATAGAGCCCGGGCCTGGGAGTCAGAAGGTCATGGGTTCTAATCCCCACTCTGCCACTCGTCTGCTGGGTGACCTTGGACAAGTCCCTTCACGTCTCTGGGCCTCAGTGACCTCAGCTGTAAAACGGGAACCGAGACTGTGAGCCCCACGTGGGACAGGGATCGTGTCCAACCCGATTTGCTTGTATTCACCCCAGAGCTTAGTACCGTGCCTGGCACATAGTAAGCGCTTAACAGATACAATAATTGTTATCTCCCTATTCTCCCATTTTAACAGAGGATTGCCTTAAACCCACCCTGGCAAGGGAGACGGGCGAGAAAGTGGGTGTTTAGAGCACGGATCCACAACTCAGCAGCGGGCAAACTCTGCCAGCGGAGCGATCTCTGTGGGTCTCTCTTCCTTCGGGCAGAGGCGTCCCAGCAGCGTGATCTTCTGGCGGAACTGAGCCCTCTCTCGGTTGACGTTCGGAAAAACTCAGAGAGAAATCTCAAAAACGCTAATTCAGCTGACGAGCAGCGGCTTTACTCGGGCAGGAGCTCATCTGGCTGCAATGGGCCTTGAAGGACATCAGACTGGAGGGAAGCGAAGCCAGAAGGCAGAAGCAGCACGGCCTAGTGGCTAGAGCCCGGGCCTGGGAGTCAGAAGGGCCTGGGTTCTAATCCCGGCTCCTCCACTTGTCTGCTGTGTGACCTTGGGCAAAGTCGCTTCACTTCTCCAGCCCTCAAATAGGGATTAAGAGCGTGAGCTCTATGTGGGACAGGGACTGTGTCCAACCGGACCAACTCGTATCTACCCCAACACTTAGAAGAGTGCTTACCCCATAGTAAACACTTAGCAAGTGCCTTAATTATTAATTATTAGTTTGGGCACAGTCCCTATCCCACTTTGGGCTCACAGTTTTCATCCCCATTTTCCAGATGAGGTAACCGAGGTCCAGAGAAGTGAAGTGACTTGCCCAAAATCACACAGCAGACATGGGTCAGAGGCGGCATTAGAACCCAGGTCCTTCTGACTCCCAGGCCCGTGCTCTAGCCACTAAGCCACACTGCTTCTCCTTTTGCATGATCATGTGGAAGGGGAAGTCAGATGCTCATCAGTCTTTTGTAAGCTCAGCTGGATTCAAGCGGTCTCAGCTGCCAATTCTACAAAATATTCAGGACATTTTTTTTCCCTTTAAATCCAACTACCGGGAATGAGCAGAAAAACAGCTTCGGCAGCCTGCAGAGTAAGAAACTGTGCCCAAGAAAATGAGCGTAAGACCTAAGAGTGATTTAGTATCAGGTAACAGGAGAGAAAACTATTTTTAGAGAGAGGCAGGCATTTTTGGAGAGAGATAGCTCAGCAGATGGAAGTAGATGGATCAGGCCCATTTCTGAAATCTCCCAGGTCCTTTCCCCAAGAGCAAAGAAGTACCAAACTAACCCAAATTTGTGATGAGAGCTTTGCTTTGATGAAAGGTAACCCAGGTAACCCACCTCTGAAAAACTCTAATTTCCTGTTCATTCCCTGTGGGGTTGGCATGGAGTGAGGAGGGAATGCCAATGAGAAATACTGCTATGTACAAAGTGAGCAAATCTTTATACAGGGCTAAAATAATTAAAGGGAGGCGGAGAGGAGACACCCTCTGTAGAGAGACTGTAGACAAGCCCTCCTGAATGAAATGCAGAATTCAGCATGTGCTGAAGGGTTAGGGTGGTGATGATGATGTTGATAATGGTATTTGTTAAGCACTTACTACGTGTCAAGCACTGGGGTCATTATTAGTATCGAACGCCGTCGAGTCGCTTCTGATTCACAGCCACTACAGGGATATATTTTCTCCAGAACGTCCTACCGTCCGCCGTAATTCGTAACCTTGCTAACGGTTCTTCCGTTCTCGTTGTTACGACTCTATCCGTCTAGCTGACGGTCCGCCTCTTCCACGTTTCCCCTGGACTTTTCCTCGCGTTAGCGTCTTCTCCAGAGAATCAGTCCTCCTGACGATGCGTCCAAAATACGCTCATCTAAGTCGAACCATAATCACTGGAGTAGATACAAGATAAGCAGGTTGGAAAGAGTCCCTGTCCCACTTGGGGCTCACAGGCTTAATCCCTATTTTACAGATGAGGGAAGTGAGGCATAGAAAAGTGAAGTGACTTGCCTAAGGTCACACAGCAGGCAAGTTTCGGAGCCAGGATTAGAACCCAGGTCCCCCGACTCCCGGGTCTGTGCTTTAGCGGCAAGACCGTGCCGCTTCTCTACTGTAGTAATAGCTTAGAGTAGATGGTGGTAACATCTTGAATTTCTGGGCACCCTGTCTTTTCATCCCACAATTGGGATGACGGCAGTGATTTCAGAAGCAGAGAAGGCAAGTCAAGGGTGGGCTAGATGAACAATTTGGCTTTATGTGTGTGGAATGAAATCAATCTTGAGCTCAATTGCACAGTTGCAGATATAACCACGTTATTAAAATGCCATTTAAGCAATTGCCCCGGCAGCGAATACTGGGAGACCATTTAGAATCCTATAGAGTGTCCTATTGTTCACCCTCGTGGATGGATGTTCGTCGAGGAACCTCAAGGGGCCGAGTTGTAGTTGAGTAATCATTCATCGTTCGTTCAGTTGTAGTTATTGAGCGCTTACTGGGTGCAGAGCACTCTGGTAAGCGCTTGGGAGAGTACAATGGAGCAATAAACAGACATATTTCCTGCCCACAACGAGCTTACAGTCCAGAGGGGGGAGACAGGCATTAATATAAATAAATCATGTAATTACAAAATAAATAATCGAGTTCCATTGATCAACGGTATTTACTGGGAGGCCACTGGGCACTGATGAAGAGGCAGAGAGGTGCAATAACTGACAACTTTGGGATGCTCACAGTGTGACCAGGGTTGTAGTTGTTATGCGTTACTATGTGTCGAGCACCTCTGAAGTAGATACAAGTTAATCAGGTCGGACACAGTCCCGGCCCCACATGGGGCTCACAGTTTTAATCCCCACCTTACAGATGAGAAACTGAGCACAGAGAAGTGAAGTGACTTGGCCGAGGTCAGGAGGCAGACAAGTGGCAGAGCCAAAATTAGGACAAGAGCGTGGGAGTCACAAGGACCTGGATTCCCCTCCCGGCTCTGCCACTTGTCTGCTGTGTGACCTTGGCCAAGTCATTACACTTCTCTGGGCCTCAGTTACCTCATTTATAAAATAGGGATTGATTCTCTGAGCCCCAGGTGAGACATGAACTGGGTCCGACCTGATTAGCCTGTATCCTCCTCAGGGCTTAGTTCAGTATCTGGCACCTAATGAGCGCTTAACAAATACCACTAAAAAAAAAAAGAAATTAATAGTTGAGGAAAGTCTCCTTGCTGTGCCAAGCAGTTCACTCAGGGCTTAATTACGTGAGCTGACAAGGAGGAGACTTTATGACGATGGATCGATGGTATTTATTATGCGCTTACAGCGTGCAGAGCACTGTCAAAGCGCTGGGAAGAGCGCAATAAAATAAAGTTGATAGATACGTTCCCTGCTCTTTAATTTGGGGGAAGGATTTAGAATCTTGGGAGAACTAATGATGGAACAGACAGGGAGCAGCAAAACAAAAAACATGTTTGTGTCCCTGAGGTTTAGATGGTTAAATAATGTTATTATCATATTTAAGTGCATACTAGGTGCCAGTCTTTACAGTAGACTGTAAGCTCCTTGTGGGCAGGGAAGGTGTCTACCAACTCTCTTTTACTGTACTCTCCCAAGTGCTTAGTATAGTGCTCTGCACACAGCGCTCAATAAATACGATTGATTCGAGAAACAGTGAGGCCCAGTGGAAAGAGCATGGGCCTGGGAGTCAGAGGCCCTGGTTCTTAGCTCTGCCTGCTGTGTGACCTCGGACAAATCACTTCTTCACTTCTCTGTTCCTCAGTCCTCCTGTTCTCCCTCCTGTGTTCAACCTAATTCACTTGTACCTACCCCAGCCTTTAGAACAGTGTCTGACACATCGTAAGTACTTAACATGCAATACCATTAAATAAATAAAAAAATAAATAAAAGCACTGGGTTAGATGAAGTACCATCAGATCTGAGGCAGTTCCTCTCCCACCCGGACCTCAGAGCCTAAGAGAGATGGAGAAGAGTCATTTGATCCCCATTTGACGCAAGGGGAAATTTAGCCACCGAGAAGCGAAGTGACTTGCCCAAGGACACACAGCCGGCACGTAGCAGATCTGGGGTTAGAAGGCAGCTCCTGACTCCCAGGCTTACGCCCTTTCCACTAGGCCATACTGTTTCTCAAGGTCTAACAGTGCTCTGCACCCGATAAGTGCTCAATAAATACGATTGAACGAATAATAGTACTTATTGTAGAGGTAATAATAACAGTAATATTAATAGTATTTATTGAATTATCACTTGGCACAGTGCACTGTCCAGGAGTTTCTCCCAGCTCGGCCACTTGTCTGCTATGTGGCCTTAGGCAAGTCACTTCACTTCTCTATGCCTCAGTTACCTCATCTGTAAAACGGGGATTAAGACTGTGAGCCCCAGGCGGACTTTTATCCACCCCAGCTCTTAGTACAGTGCCTGGCACACAGTAAGCACTTAACAGATACCGTAATTATTATTAATTATCGTTTGAGAAGTACAGACTAATAAAGTGATGGCCTAGTGGAGATCACCTGCCTTCAAGGAACTTTTTCTTGAATAGGGAAGACACATAATGGTATTTATTGGGAGGCCACTGTGCACTGATGGAGGTGCAGTAATCGATAACAGAGGCCAAAAATAAATAATTGAAGACCTAAAGAAACATGTACGCCGAGGGGGTTATGTACAAGTTCTTAAATGCCAAAACGAGTGGTAGTCACAGCGATAATTGTATTCTTTAAGCATTTACTAAGTGCAAAGTACTGTACTAAAGGTGAAGAAAAATAACAAGCGAAAATGAGCGAGGAGACTCGTAATCTACGCAGACAGGTGAGAGAGGGAACTGGTGACAGACACATAAGGAAAGGTGAAACAAGAAAAACACAGAAAAGGCATAAAAGACCAGAACAAGGATAAATCCCAAAATTGACAATAGAAACTAATAAAGACGGTTTGTGAGGCTTCTCCTAATTGCCCCTATAAAGCCAGCAGCCAGCAACTCTGTTCTTCTAGTCACGGTACCTTATTAGTTTTTATGCCATCAAAGTGAGTAAAGGTTCCTCATAGCAGAGGAACAGGTTGGTAAACCTAGAAACAGCCAAGGAAGAGAGACCGTTCTTTCTGATCCTTTTAACGCGGCTTTGGACTTTCCGATAACCTCCGGGGACAAATTGGCACCAGAAGCGTGGGCAGCGGCATGGCCCAGTTGAAAGAGCACGGGCCTGAGAGTCAGAGGATCTGCGTTCTACTCCCGGCTCTTCCATTTGCTTTCTAGGTGACCTTGGGCATCTCCCTCTCCCTTTTATGTCATCCCGACTTGCTTCCTTTATTCATCCCTCCCTCCCAGCCCCACAGCACTTATGTCCATAGCTGTCTTTCTATTAATGTCTGTCTCCCCCGACTCTAGACCGTTAGCTCACTGTGGGCGGAAAGTGTGTCTGTTATATTGTTCTACTCTTCGAGCGCTTAGTACAGTGCTCTTTGCCCAGTAAGCGCTCAATAAATACTATTGACTGATACTTCTTCTCACGTGTACTGCTCATCGTGGGCAGGGAAAGTGTCCGCTAATTCCATTGTATTGAATGCTCCCGAGCAGGCGAGCCCCACGTGGGACAGGGACTGTGTCCAACAAAATTTGCTTATATCCACCCCAGCGTTTTTACAATGCACTTAACAAATAGCATCATCATTATCATTATTATTATTACACCTAGTAAGTGCTCAGCCAATACCACTGATTGACCGACTGATTGATTACTGAGTGGCAGAATTGCCTGCCTTCTTCTCCAGCCCCACCGAGGTCACTGGACAAACATGTCCAGGGAGGGTTCCTCGCCCCTCAAGTGTCTCATCTGGGCCCTGACCGGCCAGACCTCTTCCAGCCTTCTCCGTACAAAACTATCCATCAGTGGCATTTATTGAGCGCTTCCTGCGTGTAGCCTGCTGTTCTGCCCACTTGGGAGAGTCCAGTACAACAGATCTGGTTGACCGATTCCCTGCCCACAAGATGTTTACAGTCTATGGGGGTTGGGGGATCCCGGGACATATTCAGGGGCTCTGGAAGAGGGGAAACCCAAGTTAGTAATAATTAAAACTGTGGTATTTCTTAGGCGCTTACTATGTGCCAGGCTGTATACTAAGCACTGGAGGGGATTCAAGCAAATCGGGTCGGACAAAGTCCCTGTCCCACATGGGGCTCACAGTCTTAATCTCCATTTTCCAGATGAGGGAACTGAGGCCCGGAGAAGTGAAGCGACTTGCCCAAGATTGCACAGCAGACAAGTGGCGGAGCCAGGGTTAGAGCATGACCTTCTGACTCCCAGGGCCATGCTCTAGCCATCAGGCCACGCTGGCTCTAGCTCTCTCTCTCTCTCCTCCCCCTCCTCGGCCCTTTCCGGGGCCGGTTAATGATGTCCGGATCCGGGGGAAATCCGGTTTGGTGCCTCGGACTCAAAATCGCCTTTCAGGGCAGCTGAGGAAACAGTCTCTGCCACTGCCTTCTCGATCGAACTCTGTTGCCTATGGTGCTCTCCCAAGCACTTATAGTGCAGAACCCTGCAATCAATCCGTCGATACATCAGTGGTATTTGTTGAGCACCTACTGGGTGCAGAGCACTGTACTAAGGGGGTGGGAGAGTAAAATAAATAAGCATTCAATAAATGGTGTTTTGGAGGAATCATGAATCCCGATCATCTTTCCACCATCAGTGGAACTTGAGACCTTCATCTGCGCAGCGCCCTGAATTAAGCAGCCGGGCGAACACAAGAGCCACTGAACTCAATCGCGGCCCTCAAGTAGCTTACAAACTAGGACAGATATCCGTGCTTTCTCCTTCTGACTAGCTGGCTGGGTCAGCGTCTGCGGCTTTTCAGCTCTGGCAGGTAAATTGCATTAAAATGAAGGTTTTATTTACCAGGATCAAAGCAGCAATTTCACATATCAAAAGGTTTCTTTGAACGAAAAACATTTCATCGCTCTTTTGAAGGCTGTTTTTTGAGAAAGACACAAGGTTATCATTACTGTAAGTGCCACTGAGATTATAACAACCCTGATGATACGTAAAATAATTTTAGATGTTTTAAAAAAAAAAAAAAGCCGACAGAACAGTCAGCGGAAAGAGCACAGACCTGGGAGTCAGAGGACCTGGGTTCTAATCCCGGCTCCGCCACCTGTCTGCTGTGTGACCTTGGACAAGCCACTTGGCTTCTCTGGGCCTGTCTTTAAACTCTGTCGCTTCCTCCAACCTCTGATGTCTGTCTCAGCAGCTAAACTCCTACTCCTCAAGGGCAGGGATCATGTCTACTAATTCTATTGGACTCTCCCAAGCGCTCAGTACAGTGCTTGGCACACTGAATGAGTGCAACAACTACTACTGATTCTTAGGTGCATAACGAATGCTGCAATCCGTGGTATTTAATCAGTCGATGGTATTTATTGAGCACTTGCCGTGTGCAGAATATCGAACTTAGAGTTGGACAAGCTCCTTACCCACAGCGAGCTTAGAGTCTAGAGGACAAGCTTATTGTCTAGAAGTTTCAGTGAGGCAAGAGGCAGTCTTCTAGGCGAATGAGATATTGGTCTTACCAGCTACGGCACGCGCCGATACAATCTCACCATCAGTAGCGGCATTTTCAACTTGGAAGAGTTGTTTACCTCTAGAATACACTTTAAGCCATTTCCCACACTGTCATTTCTCCTCCGTCCTCATCTCTAAGGAGACGTACTGAATAATAGGGGATAAAGCACAGGCCCGGGAGCCAGAAGACCTGGATTCTAATCCTGACTCTGCCATTTGCCTGCAGTGACCTGGACAAGTGATTTAACTTCCCTGTGCCTCAGTTCCCTTAACCGCAAAATGGGGATCTAGTACGTGTTGTCCCTTCTACTTAGGCTGGGAGTCCCACGTGGAACAGGGCAACCTGATTAACTTGTTTCTACCTCAGCTCTTAGAACAGTGCTTAACGCAGAGAAAGCACTTAACAAATACCCTAAAGCCACAATCGAAGGCTTTTTTCCTAAAACGGTGACTGTTGGCGAAACTTTCTTGGAATCCAAATAAATGCAGCAGGGTCTTAACCTTTCCTGTGATGTTTTCCAGTTATGGCTTATCCATCACCCATAGCTGCAGGGCTTTCTCAGAGCCAAATTTCCGGAACGATCAACCCCTCCTCCCCCAAAGGAACCAGAGAGGTGAGAATGAAAAGTGTCCAACTCCAATGAGATGGGAAACGCAAAAACGAATCCAACTTCTTGGGAAATGGGGCGCTTGGCTGAAAGCGTAGGCTCTGAAGAATTGGAAACTGAGCCTCAAGAGAGAATTTGAACTGAAAATAGGTCACTTATATTCAGCCCACAGCAGATGGTTTTAAATGCAATTTTGTTTACTCCACGGACGTCATTTTGCTAAGAAAATCTCTGTTTTGCTCACGGTAAGCTGCTTTGGTTATAGATTATTCCCTCGGCTCCGTTTTCCGTTTTCCATCCAAAAAAACCCTCCTTGGCTTCAGGGCGAGTTCGATGAACAGATGACTAGCAGGAATAGCAATCTCTCAGTGGTATTTATTGAGCGCTTCCTGTGTGCAGAGCGCCGTACTAAACGAAGAGGCGGTATAACAGAGTTGGTTGACACGTTCCCTACCCACAAGGAGCTTCCAGTCTAGAGGGGGAAGATCTGGATTTTGCCTGAGGTGTCCCGGTTCAGCGAGGCAATACTGTTGGAGGATAGCAGGGGAGGGTAAGAAGACAACAGTAGCTGCTGCAATCGATAATAATTTTGGTATTTGTTAAGCACTTACTATGTGCCAAGCACTGTTGTAAGCGCTGGGTAGATAGAAGGTAATCAGGTTGTCCCACGTGGGGCTCACAGTCTTAATCCCCATTTTCCAGATGAGGGAACTGACGCACAGAGGAGTTAAGTGACTTGCCCAAAGTCAAACAGCTGATAAGTGGCAGAGCCGGGATTAGAACCCACGACCTCTGACTCCCAAGCCCGGGCTCTTTCCACTGAGCCACGCTGCTTCTCAGCATCACATCCCCAAGGGACAGGGGCGTCGAAGAATGAGGTCCAAAGCGCCGGACCTGAATCCCAGAGTAGCCTCAGACCGAAACCAAAGACATTTATTAATAATAACAGTAATGGTATTTGTTAAGCACTTACTATGTTCCAGGCGCTGTACTAAGAGCTGGGGTGAATGCATGCTGATCGGATTGGTTACAGTCCCCGTCTCACGTGGGGCCCACAGCCTCAATCCCCATTTTACAGATGAGGGAACTGCGGCATAGAGAAGCGAAGCAACTTGCCCGAGGTCACCCAGCAGACGAGTGGCAGAGCCGGGATTAGAACCCATGACCTTCTGACGCCCGGACCCGTGCTCCGTCCACTACGCCACACTGCTTGACGGCCTGAACCCCAGACTTAATTAGTGAGAGAAAGCAGGGGTCTTGAGGAGACCCTAGCATTGGACAGAGACGCTTCTGGGAGTTTAAACACTAAGAGTCAAATTTGAAAACGACTATGATTATTACCACTGCAATCAATCGATCAATCAATCAGTGGTATTGACTGAGCACTGACTAGGTGCAGAGCGCTTGGGAGAGTACAGTCCAACGGAACGAGCAGACGTGATCCCTGCCAGGGACAAATATTTACCGGTACAGATGGGATCTCATTACCGTATCAATCTTTTCCACCCCTCCTAAATGCACCCATGTGATCTCTCTCCCGCTAAGACCGCGAGCCCCATGCGGGACGGGGACTGTGTCCAACCTGCTTTATCCGTTGCCGAATTGTACATTCCAAGCGCTTAGTACAGTGCTCTGCACATAGTAAGCGTTCAATAAATACCACTGAATGAATGAATGAACCTGATGACCCAGCGCTCAGGACAGTGCTTGGCACTTCACTTCTCTGGGCCTCGGTGGCCTCATCTGGAAAATGGGGTTGAAGACTAAGATTAAGTGGGACAGCCTGATTACCTTGTATCTACCCCAGCGCTTAGAACAGTGCTTGGCACATAGTAAGCGCTTAAGAAATACCAACATTATTATTATTATCAAATACCGTAGTTATTACTCTTCGATTCTCCTATCATTAGTATTATCATTATTATCGTCTCACCCCTGATAGCGATACCTTTATTTCAAAACAGTTAGCACTCTGTATTCTCTGCTAACAACCCTCTGGCGTCTACGGGCCTCACTCTCGTCCATCACAGCTGTGGCCTGGGTTTTAATTTAATTTCTTCTTCTACAGCACCACTGCCAGCAACCTCACTGGGCGAGTTTCGCGACTCTCAGCAACGCGGGATCGATTGGGTTTATGCGAACTAAGCCGTTTGCCACCAAACGCATACATCACCGAAGAGAGAAATCAAACTGTCCACTGATGACATAGGAAGGTGACAGATGACTCTATTTTTGCTAACCCACAGTGAACTCGGAGAGTAAATACAGAAAGAGGGAGACAAAAACCCTTCCAAGACCATCTGTTTTAGCAACCGAATAGGATGGAAAGAAGGCTGCATAGACGTTGAGAGTTTCCTTCGCATTTTACGGCCGTCCTTTGGACTCAAAGAAACCGCTAAAGGCTGGTGTATTGGGAAGCAAGTTGGCATGGTGGAAAGAGCCCGGGCTTGGGAGTCAGAAGGACCTGGGTTCTCATCCCGGTTCCGCCGCTTGTCTGCTCTGTGACCTTGGACAAGTCATTTGACTTCTCTGTACCCCAGTTATCTCATCCCTAAAATGGGGATTTAATACTGGGAGCCTCGAGTATGATAGAAGAGAGTTGGTAGAAACATTCCCCACCCACAAGAAACTCACAATCTAGAGGGGGAGACAGTTAATTTGAAGAAATAAATCACGGATCTGGGCACAAGTGCCGCGGGGGCTGAGGGTGGGACGAATAAAAGGTGCAGATTCAAGTTCAAGAGCGATGCAGAAGGGAGTGGGAGAAGCGGAAACGAGAGCTAGGCTCCCTT
Source organism: Ornithorhynchus anatinus (assembly GCF_004115215.2). Classification (NCBI taxonomy): domain Eukaryota; kingdom Metazoa; phylum Chordata; class Mammalia; order Monotremata; family Ornithorhynchidae; genus Ornithorhynchus; species Ornithorhynchus anatinus. The sequence continues at coordinate 22,460,096 of NC_041746.1, forward strand.
GGGCTCTTTGGATCTTAAATCGACATTCGGCAGGCATAACCTCGTGGAAAGATACAAGTTCTAGTCCTGGCTCCACCAATGGCCTGCTCTGAGACATTTGGCGAATCGATCGTAATTATCGATAGTTTTTCTTGAGCGTTTATTGTGTGCGGTTCACTCTACTGAGCATTTGGAAGAGGACAATATGACAAAGTTTTTTGTGGGGGGTTTGTTTTTTATGGTATTTGTTAAGCGCTTACTCTGTGCCAGGCACTGTACTGAGCGCTGGGGTAGGTCCAAGTTAATCCGGTTGGACACAGCCCCTGTCCCACATGGGGCTCACAGTCTTGATCCCCAGTTTACAGGTGAGGGAACTGAGTTCCAGAGAAGTGAAGTGACACACCCAAGGTCACACAGCAGACAAGTGGCAGTGCCGGGATTAGAACCCACGACCTTCTGACTCCCAGTCCCATGCTCTGTTCCGCGCAGCCCTCCTGAATCTCTGTCCCGGAAGTTATGGGGATTTGGGATACGGCTTTCCTCCACCTACCCAAGCTCCACTTGAGCCGTATTACATTTGTCATAAATGAAAAATTATATTTGCCAGGTTGTAAATTTATTCATTGGTTTATGGGGCTTCAGTTCTCCAGGGAGGGCCACCAATCCATAAAATGTTCTTACCTGGTACAGTCTGCATATTTTCCTTCTGATTTAGCTGACAGACGTGTAGAGTTGCACATTTTCCGATAACTCCCTGCAGCCCAGCACCGTACACTCTAAAGAGTACGCACGTTATTCCAGTTCAGATAACTCATGTCCAAATGGTTCCCCCATTTTTCTTTTGGCCTAATACTCGCATACGGCTCCTCTTCTTCCACTCCTTTCCGTGCTCCCTTTATTCATCCCCCTCCCAGCCGCACAGCTCTGTCATTTACTTTGGTGTACTGATGTCTATCTCCCCCTCTAGACTGTAAGCTCGTTGTGGGCAGGGAATGCGTCTCTTTATTGTTGTATTGTATTCACCCCAGAGCTCAGTACAGTGCTCTGCTCTGCCACTTGTCAGCTGTGTGACTGTGGGCAAGTCACTTCACTTCTCTGTGTCTCAGTTACCTCATCTGTAAAATGGGGATTAAGACTGTGAGTCCCACGTGGGACGACCTGATTCCCCGGTGTCTACCCCAGCGCTTAGAACAGTGCTCTGCACATAGTAAGCGCTTAACAAATTCTAACATTATTATTATTATTATTACAGTGGTCTACACACAGTAAGCATTCAATACATAATAATTATAATGGTATCTGTTAAGCGCTTACTACGTGCCAGGCCCTGTTCTAAGCTCTAGGGCGGATACAAGCAAATGGGGTGGGACACGGTCGACGTAGGACTCACAGTCTCAATCGTAATAATAATGATGATAATGTTGGTATTTGATAATGTTGGTATTTGTTAAGCGCTTACTATGTGCAGAGCACTGTTCTAAGTGCTGGGGGAGATACAGGGTCATCAGGTCGTCCCACGTGAGGCTCACAGTTAATCCCCATTTTACAGATGAGGGAACTGAGGCACAGACAAGTTAAGTGACTTGCCCACAGTCACACAGCTAAGTGGCAGAGCCGGGATTCGAACCCGTGACCGCCGACTCCCAAGCCCGGGCTCTTCCCACTGAGCCACGCTGCGGCTTCTCTGATGATATTTGTTAAGCGCTTGCAATGTGCCAATCACTGTTCTAAGCGCTGGGGAAGATACCGGGTAGTCAGGTTGTCTCACGTGGGGCTCACAGTCTTAATCTCCATTTTGCAGATGAGAGAACTGAGGCACAGAGAAGTGAAGTGACTTGCCCAAAGCCACACAGCTGACGAGTGGGAGGGACGGGATTAGAAGCCACGACCTCTGACTCCCGAGCCCGGGCTCTTTCCACCAAGCCACGCGATTGAATGAACGAATGGTTCCCTGGTAGTCTACTGTTGTGTTGCACCGCTTAAAACGGTGACCTAGGTGCTTTAAATCATCCTTTCCGCCCTCCACGCCGTCAACCATTTTCCTCCCACGGCCTCCCCGCCAGCCATCACACGGTACAAGTGGCCGGGGCCGGGGCGAGGGGGTGAGGGAGTGTGGATGACTCACGGCCAGCCGTCCCCACTGCTGGGGAAGCGGGCCGAGCTTTCCCCTCACCCACCGGCGGCTGCGCGACGCCCACCCTGAATGGCAAAGAGCAAGAAATGGCACCTTCCTGTACCTTCAGGAACAACGTGGGCAGGGGTACAAAAGATTCTCTCCCAACCCCACTCCCACTGGCGGATGTCTGCCTCCCTACGGGCGGCGGCGTCTTCGTACCGAAAGGCAGCGCCGACGATGTCGCCGTCAGACTGCAAAACCCCTAGAAGGTGAGGTTGGGTCTACCACTCTTTGGGTTTGGTTCTTTCCTTCATTGTCGTATTTATTGAGTTCCTAATGTGTGTAGAGCGCTGTAGTAAGCGCTCGGCAAATAATACGGTACTTGTTAAGCGCTTACTAGGCGCCAAGCAGTGCTCTGAGCTTCAGTAATAATCATGGCTGTAGAGCCCCGTACTAAGCGCTCGAAAAATAATATGGTACTTGTTAAGCGCTTACTAGGCGCCAAGCAGTGCTCTGAGCTTCGGTAATAACAATGGTATTGATTAAGCGCTTACCATGAGCCAGGTACCGTACTAAGCACTGGAGGGGATATAAACAAATCGGGTTGGACCCGGTCCCTGTCCCACGAGGGGCTCCCAGTCTCCATCCCCATTTTACAGATGAGGCAACTGAGGCCCAGAGAAGTGAAGCGACTTGCCCAAGGTCACACCGCAAAGTGGCGGAGTCAGGTTTAGAACCCATAACTTCTGACTCCCAGGCCCCTGCTCTATCCACTAAGTCATGCTGCTTCTCACTAAGCCACGCTGCTTTATTCATCCCCCACCCCCAAGCACTTATGTCTATATCTGTAATTTATATATTTATATTAATGTCTGTCCCCCTCTCTAGACTGTGAGCTCGCTGCGGGCAGGAAATGTGTCTGTTTACTGTTCTATCGCCTTCTCCCGAGTGCTTAGTGCAGTGCTCGGCACACAGTAAGCGCTCGAGAAATACGATTGAATCCATGGATGAAGCGCTGGGGTGGATCCAAGCTAATCGGGTCGGACACAGTCGCTGTCCCACATGGGGCTCACAGTCTCAATCCCCGTTTAACAGACGAGGAAACTGAGGCCCAGAGAAGCGAAGCGACTTGCCCACGGTCACAGAGCAGACAAACGGCGGAGTCAGGATTAGAACCGGGTCCTTCCGACTCGGAGACCCCTGCGGTATCCGTTGCGGCTTCCCAATGCAGAAATCTGAGGTTTCCTCGGCCTTGCAGGAGATCTCGAAACGTGGCCCGGTGGAAAGAGCCCGGGCTTGGGAGTCAGAGGTCATGGGTTCGATTCCCCTTGTCAGCCGTGCGACCGTGGGCAAGTCACTTCTCGGTGCCTCGGTTACCTCCTCTGGAAAATGGGGATTAACCGTGAGCCTCGCGTGGGACAACCTGATGACCCCGTATCTACCCCAGCGCTTAGAACAGTGCTCTGCACATAGTAAGCGCTTAACAAATACCAACATCATTATGAGGGGACAAGGAGTCAGTGGCCAAAAGCTGAGAGGCAGGAGTCAGTGAGGGAGGAGGCCGGGGGCAAGGAGTCAGTGGCCAAAAGCTGAGAACCGGGGGGCCAGGGGGCAGGAGCCAGGGGTCAGGGAGAAGCAAGGGTCTCGGGCAGCGCCCGCCTGGACGGGCCGGTGACAAAATCGGTCTCGTCGGTGCTTCGGGTGGTCCGAAGGAAGGGGGTCTGGCTGCAGCTGAGAGCCTTCTCGCCTCTTCTCCTATCTCTTACTGCCATCTTATGGACTTCCCGTCACTGCCTGATCCATCGCCAGTGGGGAGTGCGAGGGATGTTGGGGACAGAAGGGCAGGACGAGAGATTCTCTGGAAAAGTCACTGTCGCCCGCACACCCACCCTCACACACACCCCTCCCCGGGGTACCTAGTCAATCATATCTATTGAGAGCTCACTGCGGGCAAAGCACTGTACTAAGGGCTTGGGAGAGTACGAAAGAACCATAATAATAATAACGTTGGGATTTGTTAGGCGCTTACTATGTGCAGAGCGCGGTTCTAAGCGCTGGGGTAGACACGGGGGAATCAGGTGGGCCCACGTGGGGCTCACGGTCTTCATCCCCATTTTACAGACGAGGGAACCGAGGCACAGAGAAGTGACTTGCCCACAGTCACACAGCTGACAAGTGGCAGAGTCGGGATTGGAACCATCCTCATTGAAGGGAGGAAGGAGGCTATTTTTAACCCTTAACCTGTTCGTTGATCTCCCTGAGGCAGGAGGAGGAGGAGGAGGTGGGGAGGTCTATCAGGTGAGATCAAATCTCCCTTGCAAATGAAGAACAATTTTTCTCAGCCCCTGGACTGTCGCGTTTCCCAGCGACGATTTAAATGGCGACGGCCCACGGATTTGTTTAAAAATCAGCGTCCGAGTTGAAAACGAGAAATCAAAGCTCAGCTCCTCAAAGCATCAACCGATCTCTCTATCGGCTACGGTATCTCTAGGCCGGAATCGTCCTTGGAACCACAGAGCAATCAGATGTTATGCTCCCCCGGCTCAATATTCCATTCATCTGTCACCTTCCACCCTCCCCTGACGTGTTAGCCCAAAAGCACAGGGCGGGAGAGCTGATGAACGGTTGGCATTCATCTTCCAACATGCGACGGGACGATTCCTTTCCGGCGCGCGTCCGGGTTCCCTGGGAAAGCCGGTGCCGTCCGAATGAGTCGCGATTTGTTTTCTCGAGCGGGAGGTGTCGTTCCTTTGTTTCTCTCTGGAGCAGGGCGAATGCTGAGGAGCAGGGATGTAGATGGGATTAGGGAATGCATTTTATTCTTTTGGGCGAGGGGGGATATGGAGGCAGTGGGAAAGAAATCCGTGGGTGATTGGATAACTTGGGCCGCGCTTCTTCTGCCCCTCTCCCGACAATGAAGCAATGCGGCGTAGTGGACGGAACACGTGTCCGGAAGCCAGAAGGAACTGGGTTCTAATCCCGTCTCTGCCACTCTTTTTTTTTATTTATGGCATTAATAGTTGTGGTGTCTAAGTACTTACTAAGCGCTGGGGTAGATACAAAATAATCAAGCTGGACCTGGTCCCCATCCCACATGGGGGCACGGAGTCTTAATCCCCGTTTTACAGATGAGAGAACAGAGGCCCAGAGAAGCAAAGTGACTTGCCCCAGGTCACACAGCAGACGAGTGGCGGAACCAGGATTAGAACTCACTTCCTCTGACTCCCAGGTCCATGTGCTCTAGCCACGGGGCCACATCAGTAGGCACGTTCCCTGCCCACCGTGAGCTTACAGTCTAGAGGAAGAGACAGACATTAAGATAAATAAATAAATTTTGGATACGGACATGAGTGATTTGGGGCCGAGGGGTGGGGGGTGCGTGAATGAAGGGTGCAAAATGAAGTACGCTCTTATTTTTGGTGTTTGTTAAGCACTTACTACGTGACGAACACTGTTCTAAGTGCTGGGGTAGATACAAGCTAATTAGGTCGGACGAACTCCCTGTCGCGCATGGGGCTCACCGTCTAAGGAGGGAGAACGGATATCCCCATTTGACAGCTGAGGAAACTGAGGCACAGAGGAGTGAAGTGACTTGCCCAAGGTCACACAGCCAGCAATTGGCAGAGCGGGAATTAGAGCCCAGGTCCTCCTGACTTCCAGGACCGCGCTCTCTCCACTAGGCCACACTGCTTCCAGAGTCACTTTGCTTCTCTGTGGCTCAGTTACCTCATTTGTGAAATGGGGATGAAGACTGTGAGCCCCACATGGGATATGGACTGTGTCCGACCTGATTAGCGTGTACTTACCTCAGCTCTTAGTCCAGTGCCTGGCACCGAGTGAGCGCTTAATAAATACCTTTAAAAAAAATCGAAGAGGAGAGGAGCTGGCCAGAAATGGAACATGACAACTTGCTTTATTGATTTTCCCCGGAAGCATGGCGTAAGGTGACATACTTTTAAGTGGAATCGGATATCTTGGAGCGTACGTTATCAACCTCGAGGCTTTTCCTGATGAGTTGTCTTTTGAGCCAAGATATAGACTTTCCCAAACCTTGCCTTTTGTTTAGTGTTCATTTCGTCATCGGTGATATTCATTGAGCGCTTCCTGTGTGCCAGGCACTGTACTAAGCGCTTGGGAGAGTACAATACTGCAAAGTAGCAAAATGGAGGGGCAGCTTTGCTGGGAGGTGAGAAAATTAATCTAAAATGGGGTTGGAGACCTCACAGGGCCAGGAAAACTGCAGCGTGGCCTAGGGGAAAGGGCACAGTTCTGGAGTCAGAAGGATCTGGGTTCTAATCCCAGCACCGCCACTTATCTGCTGAGCGACTTTAAGCAAGTCACTCACTTCTCTGGGCCTCAGCTCCCTCATCTGTAAAATGGGGACTGAGACTGTGAGCCCCAGCTGGGACAGGGACTGTGTCCAATCCGATTTCCTTCTATTCACTCCAGCGCTTAGTAGAGTGCCTGCCTCATTCGCTTAACAAATATCATTATTAATATTTTTTGCTTACGCATGGCTTTAGAGCTTCCCTTCCCTCTCTTCCTCTCCCCTCCTTCCACTGTTTTAAATTTTATTTATATGGTACTCGTTAAGCACTTACTAGGTGTCGAGCACTGTTCTAAGCACTAGGATAGATCCAAGCCCCGGGCCCGAAACGCCTCCCTTCCTCATATCCGCCAGACGATCAACTCTCCCCGCCTTCAAAGCTTTATTGAAGGCACAGCTCCTCCACGAAGCCCTCCCTGACTAAGCCCTCATCTCCTCTTTTCCCACTCCTTTCTGCATTGTCCTAGTACTTGGATTTATCCCCTTCATTTATCCCACCCTCAGCCCCCCGGCACTTGGGTACATATCTATAATTCAGTTATTTGTTGATATTAATGTCTGTCTCCCTCTGGAGACTGTAAGCTCACTGTGGGCAAGGAGAGTGTCTACTAACTCGGTTATATTGTCCTCTCCTAAGCACTTAGTACAGTGCTCTGCATACAGTAAAGTGCTCAAAAAACATGATTTATTGATTTTACAATTGAAGAAACCGAGGCACGGAGAAACTAAGTGACTTGCCTAAGATCCCTCAGCAGACACCTGGCAGAGCCGGAATTGAATCCCAGGCCCGTGGAATTTCCACTGGGTTGCATTGCTTCCCTCCTCCAATCCTCCTCCTATTAATAATAATAATGTTGGTATTTGTTAAGCGCTTACTATGTGCCGAGCACCGTTCTAAGCGCTGGGGTAGACACGGGGGAATCAGGATGTCCCGCGTGGGGCTCACAGTCTTAATCCCCATTTTCCAGATGAGGTCACTGAGGCACAGAGAAGTTAAGTTACTTGCCCACAGTCACACAGCTGACAAGGGGCAGAGCTGGGATTCGAACTCATGACCTCTGACTCCAAAGCCCGGGCTCTTACCATTGAGCCACGCTGCCTCTTCCTCTCCCTTCCCCGCTCGCCTCCCCCAACTCTCCTATTAGTTCCCCCCACCCCAGGCATCCCAGGAACAGATCAATACATCCTAATGAGAGATCATTAAGAATCATTAGCCCAACTCTCCTCCTAGCTCTCAGCTGGTGAGGAAGTTCATTGGTCTTGGCCTTTTGCCAAGGCCGGGGGCTCTGGAAAAGTAAAGGGGAGGAGGAAAGGGGGTGGGGTGTTAGAATTAAGGAGGAGGAGATCGGGGAAAGCCAGGAAATGGAGTCAGGTGGGAGGTTTGGAAGTTGAGCAGTAAGCACAGACAGTTGAAACTCGGAATAAGAAGTAGTTTGCTGGAAATTGCTCACTGTGCGCAGGAAAAGTGTCTATCAACTCCACACTCTCCCAAGCGCTTGGAACAGTGCTCTGCACGCAGTAAGTGCTCAGTAAATACCGTTGATTGGTTGGCATCCCTCCCCCATCCCTCTTTCTCCCCACCTCCATCTGTCTCCGGCAGCCTCCTCACTTCTCAGGGAGCAAGCAGTGGGGGAAAGTGTGGGTTTTTACATTTTCCTTTTATTTTCCCTGCTTTAATCTGACTTTTATGCTTTCATGTTTTGAATGTGGTAAAAACTGGTTGTGATCTAACAGGGTAAGAGGGTAAGAACGGTAGCAATTTCTCAGGATGTGAGGCCCGGAGACCTTATTATGGGGCGGGGGGGTCTCATTTTATGGAACATTTGGACTCCCACGGCCCCTGGTCAATGGAGAAGTTTTAGGTATTTGTACCCAGCCATCTTTGGTAACACTTTCTGCCTTTGTTTCTCTTTCTTTCTCTCTTCTCTTCCACACCAGCCTACTCTTGTCAAAACACATTTCCCGTCGATTTCTCTCTCTGGTTTTTTTGGTCCTTTTGATTCTGCTCTGTTGTTCAGCAAAGTTGTTTTGCCTTTCCCTGACTTCCTCCAGGAAAAAGAGAACAGCCATTGCCTGTTGGGTGACCTTGGGCACTGTTCTAAGCGCTGGGGTAATAATAATGTTGGTATTTGTTAAGCGCTTACTATGTGCAGAGCACTGTTCTAAGCGCTGGGGTAGATACAGAGTAATCAGGTTGTCTCACATGAGTTACACGATAATCAGGTTGTCCCACGTGGGATTCACGGTCTTTACCCCCACTTTACAGATGAGGTCACTGAGGCCCAGAGAAGTGAAGTGACTTGCCCAAAGTCACACAGCTGACAGGAGGCAGAGTCGAGATTAGAACCCACATCCTCTGACTCCCAGGCCCGAGCTCTTTCAATTCATTCATTTGATAGTATTTATTGAACGCTTACTACTAAGCCACGCTGCTTCTCATGCCATCATGCATTCAGTCGTATTTATCGAGTGCTTACTATGTGCAGAGCACTTTAGTAAGCATTTGCAATGTAAAATTGGGCAACAGATAGGGAGAATCCCTGCCCAACAGCGGGTTCACAGTCTAAACGATGGGCTCCATCATCATCATTGAATGAATGAAGGAATCATTAAATGAATGAAAGAATGAAGGAATGACTGACTGAAGGAAGGGAAGAGAAAGAAAGGAAAGGAAAGGAAAGGAAGAAAGAAAGAGAAGAAGAAAGGAAGAGAGAAAGAGAAGAAGAGAGAAAGAGAGAAAGAGAGAAAGAGAGAGAGAAAGAAAGAAAGAAAGAAAGAAAGAAAGAAAGAAAGAAAGAAAGAAAGAAAGAAAGAAAAAGAATAATTGAGTGAATGAATAACAATAATAATGTTGGTATTTTTTAAGTGCTTACTATGTGCAGAGCACTGTTCTAAGCACTGGGGTAGATTCAGGGTAATCAGGTTGTCCCACATGAGGCTCACAGTCTTAATCCCCCTTTTACAGATGAGGGAACTGAGGCCCAGAGAAGTGAAGTGACTTGCCCACAGTCACACAGCTGACAAGTGGCAGATGTAGGATTTGAACCCATGACCCTTGACTCCCAAGCCTGGGTTCTTTCCACTGAGCCACGCTGCTAGGAAGGAAGGAATGATTGAATGATGGAAGGAAGGAATGATTGAATGATGGAAGGAAGGAATGATTGAATGAAGGAAAGAAAGAATATAGGCAGGATGGAATGATTGAATGATGGAAGGAAGGAATGATTGAATGAAGGAAAGAATGAAGGAAGGAATGATTGAATGAAGGAAAGAAAGACTATAGGAAGGATGGAATGATGAAGGAAGGAAGGAAGGAAGGAAGGAAGGAAGGAAGGAAGGAAGGAAGGAAGGAAGGAAGGAAAAAATGAAGGAAGGAGGGAATGATTGAATGAAGGAAGGAGGGAATGAATGAATGAATGAGGTAGGGGTGGAGAGAAGGGTTAATGGGGGTGGGCGGGGCCCGTCGGTGACGTCATGCGTGACATGCAGGCGGGGGCGGGCATTTCCCGTGAGCCCCCGCGGGGCGGGGCTGGGCGGTTGGTTGCCATGGAGGCGGCGGCGGGGGGGGGGGTGATCGGGGGCGCGCGGCGGCGGCGCTTGCGCGGCCCCGAGCTCAGCGACCCCCGCGACGCCCCCCCTTCCCTGACGTCTGACCCTAGGACTCCCCTCCACCTCTCTGACCCTAGGACCCCCTCCCCCTCCCTGACCTCTGACCCCAGGACCCCTCCACCTCCCTGATCTCTGACCCTAGGATCCACGCCACCTGCCTGACCTCTGACCCTAGGATCCACTCCACCTCCCTGACCCTAGGATCCACTCCACCTCCCTGACCTCTGACCCTAGGACTCCCCTCCACCTCTCTGACCCTAGGACCCCCTCCCCCTCCCTGACCTCTGACCTTAGGACCCTCCTCCCCCTCCCTGACCTCTGACCCCAGGACCCCTCCACCTCCCTGACCTCTGACCCTAGGACCCCCCCTCCACCTCCCTGACCTCTGACCCTAGGACCCCCCCTCCACCTCCCTGACCTCTGACCCCGGGACCCCCACCCCACCTCCCTGACTTCTGACCCGCACCCCCTCCTCACCCTGGGGCTGCTCCATAACCCCTCCGCACCCCCCTGACCTCTGACCTGCGCTGCCCCCTTCTCGCCCTGGGGCTGCCCCCGGGCCCCCCTACCTCCCTGACCTCTGACCCGCGCCCCCTCCTCATCCTCAGGCTACTCCATGATCCCTCCCCATCTCCCCGACCTCTGACCCGTGTCCCCTCCCCGCCCTCAGTTTACCCTAAGAGCCGGTCCCGGCCTTCTTCCTGATGCCACGCTGCTTCTCAAAATTGCCGTGGGGCTGAGGATGACCGGAATATCGGGCGCTAAAAGGTCAAGTGTTTTTATTAAATTCCATTGTAATAATGAGGAGATTTGTTAAGAGCTCTGCGTCCAACCTGGTCCCGAGCACTGGGGTACAGACGAGCTAATCAGGTTGGCCACAGTCCCTGTCCCCCGTGGGGCTCACAGACTTAATCCCCATTTTCCAGATGGGGTGACTGAGGCCCAGAGATGTGAAGTGACTGGCTCAGTGGAAAGAGCACGGGCTTTGGAGTCAGAGGTCATGGGTTCGAATCCCGGCTCCTCCACTCGTCAGCTGTGTGACTTGGGGCGAGTCACTTCACTTCTCGGTGCCTCAGTTCCCTCATCTGTAAAATGGGGATTAAGACCGTGAGCCCCACATGGGACACCCTGATTCCCCTGTGTCTACCCCAGCGCTTAGAACAGTGCTCGGCACATAGTAAGCGCTTAACAAATACCAACATTATTATTATTATGAGGTCACGCGGCAGGCAAGTGGCAGAACGGGGATTAGAACCCAGGTCCCTCTGACTCCCAGTCCCGTGCTCTCCCCCACTAGGCCACGCTGCTTTATCTGTTGCCGAATTGTACATTCCAAACGCTTAGTGCAGTGCTCTGCACATAGTCAGCGCTCAGTAAATACTATTGAATGAATTGAATTTTGTTAATGAGGTGGCCATCCCCTTGATTCTATTTATTGCTATTAAGTTGTCTTGTTTTTGTCCATCTGTCTCCCTCGTTTAAGTGGTGAGCCCGTCGATGGGCAGGGATTGTCTCTATCCGTTGCCGAATTGTACATTCCAAGCGCTTAGTACAGTGCTCTGCACATAGTAAGTGCTCAGTAAATACTATTGATAGTACTCAGGATGGTGCTCTCTGCACCGTGTGTCCCCAGTAAATACTACTGATGGAGCCGCCTGCTAAACTCTAAGAGAAGCAGCGTTGCTCAGTGGAAAGAGGCCGGGCTTGGGAGTCAGAGGACATGGGTTCGAATCTCGGCTCTGCCACTTGTCAGCTGTGTGACTGTGGGCGAGTCGCTTCACTTCCCTGTGCCTCAGTTCCCTCATCTGTAAAATGGGGATTAACTGTGGGCCTCACGGGGGCCAATCTGATTATCCTGTATCTCCCCCGGCGCTTAGAACAGTGCTCTGCACATAGTAAGCGCTTGACAAATACCAACATTATTATTATTAAACTCCTTGAAGGCGGGAAGCATGACTGCTCCCCCAAAGCGCTTAGTATAGAGCCCCGCATTCGATTCCTCCGATTGATAGGTCCATTTTTTCCAGACCAACCCACTCTAGTCCGCATTTAAGATGAGACTCCAGCAGTTTTCGCCCAAGCTCCGACCACCCTAAGCCTTCTAGGTTCGGGAAGAAAATTTCTACCGAACTACGTAAAGTAAATGGGGTGTGGGGAAAGTTCTGCTAAGTCTTTATGTTTGGAATTCGGGAGGAGGGGGAGCAACTGGAGAGTTTATCTGCCGTTCATTCATTCCGTAGTATTTACTGAGCGCTTACTATGTGCAGAGCACTGTACTAAGCGCTTGGACTGGACAAATCGGCAACAGATAGAGACGGTCCCTGCCCATTGACGGGCTTACGGTCTAATCGGAGAAGCAGCGTGGCTCGGTGGAAAGAGCCCGGGCTTTGGAGTCAGAGGTCACGGGTTTGAATCCCGGCCCTGCCCCTTGTCAGCTGTGTGACTGTGGGCGAGTCACTTCACTTCTCTGGGCCTCAGTGACCTCATCTGTAAAATGGGGATGAAGACTGTGAGCCCCACGTGGGACGACCCGATTCCCCCGTGTCTACCCCAGCGCTTAGAACAGTGCTCTGCACGTAGTAAGCGCTTAACAGATACCAACATTATTATGATTATTATTAATCGGGGGAGCTGCTTGGCGAGAGGGCCCGGGGACAGACTGGTTAGTGGGACTCTCTGAGCAGATTCATTCATTCATTCCATTTATTGAGCGCTTACTATGTGCAGAGCACTGTACTAAGCACTTGGAATGGACAAATGGGCAACAGATAGAGACGGTCCCTGCCTTATTGACGGGCTCACAGTCTAATCGGGGGAGACAGACGGACAAAAACAAGACAGCTTAATCACAATAAATAGAATCAAGGGGATGGACACCTCATTAACAAAATAAATAGGGAAATAAAAATATAGACAAATGAGCGCAATGCTGAGGGGAGGGGAAGGGGGAGCGGAGAGGGAGCAGGGGGAAAAGGGGCAACTCAGTGTGGGAAGGCCTCTTGGAGGAGGTGAGCTCAATCAGTGGTATTAAGGGAGCGCTTACTCCATGCAAGAGCACCGAACTGAGAACTTGGGAGAATGCAGTAGAGTTAGGAAGCACTATTCCTATCCCTCACGGTGGTTGCAATGTAGCCAGGGAAGACAGGCATTAAAATAAACTGCAGGTAATAATAATAATAATAATGTTGGTGGGGTAAGTGCTGTTCTAAGCGCTGGGGTAGATAGAGGGTAATCAGGTTGTCCCACGTGAGGCTCACAGTTAAGCCCCATTTTACAGATGAGGTAATAATAATAATGTTGGTATCTGTTAAGCGCTATGTGCGGAGCACTGTTCTAAGCACTGGGGTGGATACAGGGTCATCAGGTTGTCCCACGTGGGGCTCACAGTCTTAATCCCTATTTTACAGATGAGGTGACTGAGGCGCCGAGAAGTGAAGTGACTCGCCCACAGTCACCCAGCTGACAAGTGTGGCAGAGCTGCGATTCGAACCCACGACCTCTGACGCCCAAGCCCGGGCTCGGGCAGGCAGTCGAGGAAAAAAAGGCTACAAGAGTGCTTTGGAGGGTTGGGTGGGGGTGGACTCAAGCGGAGAGGTGATGCAGGAGGGAGGGAAAATCGACGGATGGTATTTGTCGAGCGCTTAAGAACCTGGGCTTGGGAGGCAGATGTCATGGGTTCGAATCCCCGCTCTGCCACTTGTCAGCTGGGTGACTGTAGGCGAGTCACTTCGCTTCTCTGTACCTCATCTGTAAAATGGGGATTAACTGTGAACCTCATGTGGGACAACCTGATTACCCTGTATCTACCCCAGCACTCAGAACAGTGCTCTGCACATAGTAAGCGCTTAAATACCAACAATATTATTATTATTATATCAGAGCACTGTGGGAGAGAACGGTAGAGCGGAATCAGCGGGCACGTTCCCTCCCCATAATGAGCGAACGGACTAGAGGACGAGCTCAGTCTAGAGGAGTGTGGGGAGATGAGAGATCAGGGAAGGCTTTCTGGAGGAGATAGGAATCTGGTCCGGCTGGGAAGCTGGGGAGAGCCGTGGTGGCGTGTTGGATCCGAACGGGAGGGCGTTCCAAGCCCGCAGTTAGAGACGAGAGCGACGCAGAGTGAGTAGGGCCCCATTAGAGGAGCGAGGTGGGTGTTGGAATTGGAGCAGAGGTTGGAAGTTTGAGCTCCGACCACCGGTGGGCTTCCCGGGGACTGTTTATTCCCCCCAAAATGCGCCTTCTCTTTTGGGGATGAATCTCCCGCTGACGGGAGCCTATATCTGTATACGTTATTACCCTATTTATTTTGTTAATGAGGTGTCCATCCCCTTGATTCTATTTATCTTGATGTTGTTTTTGTTTCGTTCTCTTTTGCTTTGCCGTCTCTCTCCCCCGTTTAGACTGTGAGCCCGTCACCGGGCAGGGATTGTCTCTAACTGTTGCCGAATTGTCCCTTCCAAGGGCTTAGTTCAGTGCTCTGCACATAGTAAGCGCTCAATAAATACTACGGAATGAATGTTCATTCTACTCCCAAGTCTGTCCGGTAGGCGGTTTGCGTAAGATCCTTGGTCTTGCGCGACGGCGGGCGATCCCGCTCGAGACCCGAGCCCCTGAACCCCGAGAGAGGAGTGGGGATGCGCCCCAGGAAGGCATCGTCCACGCCGGGCTTCGTGCGCCCTTCCAGGGGCTGCTTCATAACACGCCGGGCGCCGTTGGCGGAGCTGGTTTCTCCAGAGGAATCATGCGGCAGAAAACCCTCGCGGCTTTTTCCGGGCTTCTCGCCGCTCCTCAGAAAACAGAGCTCGTTGTGGACGGGGAATGTGTCTATCTGTTGTTGTATTGTACTCTTCCAGGCGCTTAGGTCAGTGCTTTGCAGGCAGTAAGCGCTCAGTAAATAGGATGGCATGAATGAATGAAGCAGCGTGGCCCAGTGGAAAGAGCACGGGCCTGGGAGTCAAAGGACCTTTCTTTTTTATTTTTAAAGTGATTTTTGTTAAGCTCTTGCTACTTGCCAGACACTGTACTAAGTACTGGGGAGATCCAAGATAATCAGGTTAGACACAACCCCTGTCCTGTATGGGGCTCACGGTCTCCATTTTATGGATGCGGTAACTGAGGCCCAGGAAAGTAAAGTGATGTGCCCAAGGTCACCCCGTTGCCTGCCGGGTGATCTCAGGCAAGTCACTTAATTTCTCCGTACCTCCGTTTCCTCAACTGTAAAATAGGGATTTATTGCCTCTTCTCCCTCCTACTCAGACCCTGAGTCCCATGTGAGCCTGGAACTCTTTCTGACCTAATAAACTTGTATCTAACACCGGTGATTAAAAACAACCTGTACATATAGTAAGTGCTTAACAAATACTATTAAAACAAACAAACAAAAAACCTTGTTTTATTAAAGAGTCCCTTTCCGTGCTGGGGACCGTTCGCAATTTACAATGAGTACAAACCGGCGCTGAATTTTAGACGAGTATTGTGGAATTTTGGAAATATGCCTTGTATTTTCTCTTTCAGGAAGAAAATGTCAATGTGACCAAGGATTTTACCAGGGAAGAAAATGCTTATCGCATGGAAGCAGAGGTATGTCCATTCATCATCTCGAGTAATTTGAAACAGTATTGCTCTTTTTACTCTGGGAGGGAAGACAGGCAAGTCTTTCCCGAAACCTGAAGTTTTAAATGGAAAGGTGATGCCTAAGGGGCAAGACATATATATGTCAGAAATCGGGGAGTTTTAAAAAAATTCGTCGAGATCAGTAGGGAGGAGAGAGGGAAAAGAGAAGGTTGGGAGAGGGTAAAGGAGAAGAGAGAAGGGTTTTGAAGTGGGAAAATCAAAAAGGCAGGAGGAAAGAGCCCGTTGCAACCTGAAGGTAATTATAGCAGTCGTCTCTTGTGGTAAGGTGAAAAGCCAAGAAGGGAAAGTTGTTAGGAGGTTTCTGTAGCGTCTCCTCTTGATTTCAGAGATTTATTTTTGGTCCAAGGGGCCATTCGCCTGTCTGTAGAGTAATAGTAATGAGAGTATTTATTGAGTCGGTCGGTCAGTTGTATTTATTGAACACTTACTGTGTGCAGAGCGCTGTACTAATCGCTTTGGTGAGTACAAGAGTGTTGAGCATCCACTAGACTGCACTCGTGCTTGGGAAATACTAAGCGAGTGACAAGTTCAGTGTCCACAAGGGGCTTAATAATAATAATGTTGGTATTTGTTAAGTGCTTACTATGTGCAGAGCACTGTTCTAAGCGCTGGGGTAAATACAGGGTACTTAGGTTGTCCCACTTGGGGCTCACAGTCTTAATCCCCGTTTTACAGATGAGGTAACTGAGGCCCAGAGAAGTGAAGTGACTCGCCCACAGTCACACAGCTGACAAGTGGCAGAGCCAGGATTCGACCCCGTGACCTGTGACTCCCAAGCCCGGGCTCTTTCCACTGAGCCGCGCTGCTTCTCTGCTTATCCGGTAAGGGGGCCGACACACGTAAAATACTTACAGATAGATCGGTCACGATATGCCTAATTGCCTGTACAACTGATTAACCCCCCCTACCTCCCTACCATCTTGCCCCGGGGCAAGTTTGGCCCTGGCTGCCCTGCTCCTCGTAGCCCACCGCCTCATCCTCTGGAGAAACTGGGCCTGTTTCCAGAAGACCCCAGTGTGCACCAGAGCAACCATGGGGTCGAGATAGAGGGGGCGAAGCAGAGGCCGAGAAAAGGGGGGACGCGGGGTGACTGAGGAGGAGGCAGACACTGACCCTGAGTCGAGAAGGGTCGTGTTGTTATCGGCCAGAAAGGGCTTGCGGGGTGGAGGAGGAGGCCTCGAACTGGCTGATTAAGTTGACTGGGGGAGCCCCGGCCACCAACTCCCACCCCCTTCCCCGGGGCCAGAGCCTGAGCTAAAATATTAGCCCTGCAGGGAGAACAGAGGGGTCCGCCTGTGTTATTCCGGATTCAAGGAAAAGAGGGGATTTCCACGGTTAGAGGTGTGAGCTTAGTAGGTGTGTTTATCAGTTAACGCTCCCAGGACTGTAAAGCAGAAACGAGGAGCTTGCTTTGATAAAACACACCCAGCTTGGATTTGGTTCATGGATTATGTGGATTACGGGGATGCAGCATGGCATGTAAGACCCCTAGACCGTAAACTCGTCACGCGCGGGGAATGTCTCCGTTTATTGTTCTCCCCAGTGCTTAGTTCAGTGCTCTGCCACAGTAAGAGCTCAAATAATAATAAAGGTATTTGTTAAGCGCTTACTAGGTGCAGAGCACTGTTCTAAGCGCTGGAGTAGACACAGGGGAATCAGGTTGTCCCAGGTGGGGCTCACAGTCTTCATCCCCATTTTCCAGATGAGGTCACTGAGGCACAGAGAAGTGAAGTGACTCGCCCACAGTCACACAGCTGACGAGTGGCAGAGCCGGGAGTGGAACCCATGACCTCTGACTCCGAAGCCCAGGCTCCTTCCACTGAGCCACGCTGCTTCTCTAAATACGATCGAATGAATGAAAAATGGAGAGAGGTTGGGCCTGGGAGTCAGAACACCTGGGTTCTAATCTCTCTTCCTCCGCCATGTACACTTCTCTCAGTTCCCTCATCTGCAAGAATGGGAATTCAATACCTGTTCTCTCTCCTACTTAGACTGCGAACACCACGTGGGATCTGATTGCCTTCTAAGGTCCCCACACTTCGTACGGTGCTCGGCCCATAGTAAGCGCTTAACCGGTCCCACCATTATGATTATTAGGTAGTCAGATCTGCCCCCCCCCCCCCCCGTAAGTTCGTTGTGGGAAGGGAATGTGTCTGTTTAGATTTTCACTGTACTCTCCCAAGCGTTTCGCTCAGTGCCCTGGACAAGGTAAGCGCTCCAATACGAGCGAACGATACTTTTCAGACTACATTATTAGGCTGTAGACCTCATCTTTCAGGACTCGGTTTGCTTTTGCTCATAAATCTTGGGGAGAATTGTCCGATCATTTCACCGATAAAATCATCTTGCCTGTTCTTTTTGATTTTGCAGGTCTGCATGATATCCCACGAGTTTCAGCCAATGCAGACTATCCTTAACTTCCTCGTGGAGAAGCTCGACGGTTCCGTGACCATCAGCCCGCCTCAGTTCTACCACACCTCGGAGACCGCAGAGACCCTTCGGTGAGTAAGGCTACTAGCTCGGGAGGCCAAGCTTCACGCTCCGTGCCCAATCCGGCTTAATTGCCGGGACGCGGCCCGGCCTGGTGCAGAGAGCCGGGACCCGGGAGGCAGCGGACGTGAAGTCTCACCCCGACTCTGCCGCTTGTCTGCTGTGTGACCTCGGGCAAGTCACTTCTCGGGGGCCCTCCCAACATCTGTAAAAAGGGGATCGAATCCTCCTTTATCTGGTTTAGACTGTGAGCTCCGTGTGGGACAGAGACGGCGTGCCACGTGATTATCTTGTGCTTTAGAACCGTGCCTGGCACGTGGTAAGCGCTGGACAGCCACCATTTAATTAAAAAAAAATTGCTTTTTACTTCAAAGGCGTCCGGTGTGACTGAGCGCGGCGGAGAACCGTGCAGCGAGAAGTTCAAGAGATCCGTAGGCTGGTGGGCCTGGCCCGGGGAAGCCCCCGCCGATCCAAGAGGAGGAGACAGAAGACCACCTCTCACCCTCCACCCTCCCGCCGCTCTCAGCAGAAGATAACGAGGGCCACGTTCCACGCCTCTTCCAGGGTGCTGGTGACTTTCCTGTTGAAGGGGTTAGAGAGAAGGAAAAAGGGCACCCGCTATAGATAAACCGCAGGGTTCCTCCTCCTGTCTTGATTGGCCCAGATTAAACGCGTAGAATTTTAATATGAAAAAGACTGCTCATCTATTTGAAAAAAAAAAAAACTGAGAGGGGAATCAGATTTTCCGAACTCAAAGGGCAAGTATGGGGTGAGAGGGAATGATGACTGTGGCGTTTAAGTGCTTACTCTGGGCCAGGCACTGTACTAGGTGCTGGGGTTGGACACGGCTGAAATCTGGGGTCCAGGCTTGAAGGAAGAAAGGCAGCTGGTGAGTAAAGCAGTTCTCTCCCTTCCCCGCTCCCTCCCCAGCCTTCCCTCCCTTGAAAAACTCCAGCTTCGAGGTCTGGGATTTCCTAGTCCTGGTAGGAAATGTGGGTCGTTTACTGATACCGATTAGGGAGATCTGCCCTCCTGTAACCCCTTAAAGATTCTTCGAGGCTCCGCAGCCCCGTGAAGGATGGGGGGGCGCTGGCATTTCAGCCGCGGGACCAATCCTTTTTACGGAGCACTTACTTTGTGCAGCCGTACCAAGCGCTCGGAAGAGTACAATCCAGCGGGGTTGGTGGACGCATTCCTTACGATTGAGAACACGGAGGTTTTTGAAGCTTGAGATGTAGGTTTAAATCCTATTCTAGAAATAAGAGGACTTTAACCTCTATAATTTACGCTATCAATGTAACTCTTGTCAGACATAGTTCTTTATATTTGTGGTGGGATCCCCGTTAATGCAGCGGGGTTGGTGGACACATTCCTTGCCCGCAGCGAACTTTCCAGGGGTGTGTTCTCACCGCTCGGAGCCACACCCTTGGGGGAAGATTTGCAGCAGCGCAGCTTAGCGGAAAGAGCTCAGGTTTGGGAGCCAAAGGACGTGGGTTTGTCTGACGTGTGACCTTAGGTAAGTCACTTCACTTCTCTGGGCACGTGACCTCACCTGTAAAATGAGGATTAAGACGGTGAGCCCCACGAGGGACAACCCGCTTACCTTGTGTCTACCCCAGTGCTTAGAACAGGGCTTGGCACACAGCCAGCGCTCTATATATACGATTGAACGGATGCTTGGCACGTGCACTTAAGAGGCAACAGAAAGAAACCAAATTGTCGACTCCAACTCTTGCCAGCTGCGTGAATCTGGACAAGTCATTTCTCTGTGCCCGTTTCCTCATAGGACTTAATACCTATTTTCCTTAATGTGAACCCTGGTTGGGGCAGGGATCGTGTCCTACCTGAATACGTCCTTTCTCTACACCACCCCCCCTCGACTCCTCCTCCATCCAAACGGCTACTCCGGTCACTCCACGGCCTGGACCGGATTCCTCAGATGTTTTTCCGTTCACCTCTTTCCCCTCCTCAGCCCTCCAGGACCTACGGCATTCCACAGCAAGCAAAACTCAGCCCTCCCTCTTCATTCACTTCTCCCACATCCTGAGGAAACCCTCTCACTGATTCACCGCCTCCCTTCGTCAATTCCGCTAAACCTCACATTCACCCCGACCCCCTTTTTAAAGCACTTACTAGGCGGCGGGTAGTCTTCTGAACACTGGAGTAGATATGACGCAAGGTAATCGGGTTGGACACGGTCCGTGCCCTATGTGGGGCTCACGGTCTTAATGCCCGTTTTACAGATGAGGTAACTGAGGCACAGTTAAGTGACCTGCCCAAATTCACACGGCAGAGCGAGGACTAGAACCCAGGTATTTCTGACTCCCAGTTCTATTCACTAGGCCACGCGCCTTCGGAGTCCTTCTGAAATCCAACCACTACCTCGACCCTCCCGTCCATATCAATTTACAAACTACTTAAGGACTTGTTTACTCACTCATCCATCGTTCTACTCTTTTCCCTTCCTTACTGTCATGAAAAAAATTGTTTGGAGGAAAAAGAAATAAGAGTTCGAATCCACAGCTTTCACTACTAAATTGATACAAATTAAATGTGGAAAATGCAGTCAACGGTACACATTCCCATCAGATATTTTGATTTGGAATCCTCACCGAAACAGCTATGACACTGAATCACAAGAAAACTTTTAGAAGATGAGGAAAATCAAATTTGGAATGAAACGAAGCTCGGTTTAGGAGCGCATACGCAGACCCGTGCCGACAAAAACACGCGTAGAGAGACAACTTTTTCTTTTATCAGTACATAAGAAGAGGAAACAGAAATGAGGCATTGTGAAATAGCTTAGAAAAACAAGTTTTCTATTTATTTAAAAATAAGTTTGTAGTTACTACATTGCAGTGACAATAATTCTTACACATACATTCTAATTTGTATAAAAGGATTCAAAGAATTATGCATCAAAACTAACATAGAAAGTGTCCACATAACAGTAAAGTCCAATCAATATGTACAAAAAACAAAGGGCACTGTTATCCTGATGTGTGATACTGCAGGTTAACACAATAGAACTCCAGGTTTCCAGAGGAAAAAAAGCTCGATAAAGCTAAAGAATTATTTTGTTTTCAAACTGTATGTTATTCATTACATACACCAGATTTATTTGAGTTTAACATTGTATTCTGTACAAAATAAGCATAACTTTCACTCTGAAAATGTGTCAGTTTTAAAATCAACCCTCTAGATCGCTTTCTTAAAATTGAGCTACATTCTACATGTCTAAAGTCGCAAGTGACAGGATTTAATCGTTTTCTAAAAGATCCGTAAGACACCTGTCTCGGTTCGCTGTTTTAATATGGTTCAAAAATGTAACTGTGTTTTTTATCTCATTCTACAGTATGTCATACCTGTTTAAGTCAACATGCACAACTTTGAACGCAAAGCCCGAGTGCTTTGGAGATTTGGAGGCAGGGGTACAAAGCGGGTGTCGAGAGATTTACTTCTACCGTTTTGAATCATCATCTTTTAAGTGTCAAAATTCACCGTTCGCCCTCTCCTCTCCCCCCTCCCCCACCCCCAATCGTTATGTATTTGGTCTGTGCCACAAGGGTTAATTTCCTGATGTGTTTTTATCTGCATGGAAAAGAATTCAAGCAGAGCAAACAAAAAAGCAAAAAAAATAAAAATTAAAAAAATCGAACGATTATCGCTCTCATCAATTTATACTCATAAACCTTTATTTTATTGCGATGGGTACGAGTTCAATTCCCAGACCTCCAGAGCTAGTCTTAAGATAGCAGACCATGCTACTCTTTCGATGCAAAATAAACATTTTCAGGGTTTGGGTCCCTCAGCGTTTTGACTATCTATAAACAGAACCAAACCACCTTCACAGCAACGGAAGAAAAATGCCAAGAGAAAGACGTTTCCGTTTGAAAGGCCTTCCGGGCTTTTGGGGCAAATCCACGGAGAAAAAGATTCTCCTACGATCATGCATATAAATTGTACAGACACAAACATACACAGAAACTCCGAGGAAAACGGTTAGCCCTTCCACCATCTGACTGCCCGGGGGGGGCCTGCGACTCATCAATTACAAGAGACTGCAGGAAAAATAGAAAATCATTGTAACCTTTCCCCCTCCGACAGGTTGCCATCCACGGCAAACCACATCGCTCGCAGCTGAAGCCCGAGCGGGGACGTGGGGAGGGAAGGAGAAGAGGGTTCAGGAAAAACCAAACGGGCGGGTAACAGGAATTCTAGCGACTGCAATCCGTTGGCGGGATGGGCGGGTCTGGACCCAGTCACCATCGTCACGTGGGCACCAGGAGCCGACCCGGAACAAACCGAATGTGGAACTGGAACTCATTTTCCCCGGCCACAAGGGAAGGCCCATCTCTAAGCCCAACAGGCCACTACAAGTTACCGGGCGCCGCACGAGCCCCGGGCAACCAAGCTCCGCGTTTCCCACGGTCCGCTTCCTCGGCTTCAATTCAGGCCGAGAAGCGTCCTAAACGATCCCACGAAACGTATACGGGCACACCTCGTAGCCTTTCCGGCCCCGACCTGGGCTGAAAACTTCTGGGTAGGGAGGAACCGCTCGTCAGGGAATCGGGAAGGTTATTTCTTCGGCCGTGCGGAAGCCGAAGACCGAGCGGTAGCTTGGAAGAAAAAAAATCTGGGTAACCCCCGGTTCGTACATCTAAGCAGAAAATTCAATTCCCCGTGATTCGGCTTCGACAGAGGTACGGTTGGCAAGCCGCTGCTACCAAGATGGTAGGAGACTGCAATTGGATTTTGAAACGTGTTTTCGGGGCCCTCTAGCAATATCACACCGTGACTTCTCTTCTACTTGAGAACGCATAGATGACTTTACACATGACTGTAGCGAGCTAGTTTCTCAGATTCCATCAAACGAGATCACTTTCACTGCTCACACAGATTAAGACACAAAAAACAAAACCAACCGCTCGCCTTTTGGGGTTTCGGCACCCGCGCGGTGCCCACGGCCAAAGAAGAATACAAAACGGACAAAAATACGGCGATGACTTGAACGGCCGCCAACCGTCGGCCGTAGGCTTCGAATCAAAAATGACACGAATGCCACATTTCAATGAATCTGGCGCTACCAGTTTAAACGGGAACTCGACTGAGAATCGGATCTAAATGATTCTGGGTACGAGACCAGAATCGGACGGTTTGCACGAAGGGGGTGATACATGTTTACCTGTTGCAGGTAAGACCTTAAATACTTAACTCTTCAGTTTCTGAGTCTGCCCGCTCACTGAAACGATCCTAAGACCACACGGAGGTTCTTTCTATGTTTCACGTACGGTTATCGTAGATTTCTATCCGATTTTTGCAGAGGCTGGGGCTCAGAAGATGTATTCTATCTTTTTTTGCATGCAGGTAGCGTCAGGAAACTGTACCTTTAAAATGGGTTGCTTTCCAAAGCTACAAAAGCCCTTTAGATGGATTACTGGTAAATTTCAACATTTTGACAAAACTCTGCCCCCGGTTTCCCGTCAACCAATCTCTCACCTTCGCATTGCGAAGAGTTTAAATTTAAAAAAAGTTGCAAACTCGGCTAAAATAAAGAAACCTGAAAATGCCAAACCCTTTCTATCTTTCAACTGCAAGATCCCAGCAATCCAGTCGAGAACGGGAATAGGGTTTACTTAGTTTTCCACGAAGGTTTTGTACAAATACAGCTGCAAATTTCATCTAAAAACACCCAATGTTTCAGTTACCGGGGGGTTTTCCACCCCAACACCCGCCGCCCCCCCGTAACCAATCCACGATATCTAATAGTTGCCATCATCAGGATTGTGCGAAGAGACAGCCTATGCGATTGAATTTGGCAATGTTCACTTTCGACACCTTTACTCTCTGATATCTGGCTCGTTGCAGTGACACAACTCCCTCCCTTTGCCGTCTGCCCCAAAATGTAGCGTCTGAAAGTTTGGGTTACATTTTTGCACCATATAGTTCCTCGGAAAATACTACATCCTGTAATATTGAGAATTTGCCAGATGGGACGATAACGTTTCCAACGAGAAAAATGGTATTTTTAAATTGGTTTAAGGTATAAAATAACTACAGTAAATGTACCATAAACAAATAAATAACTGCCTTTCTTTTCCATAGCAGTACATATAGCAATACATTCCCCTAAGTCATATAGTTATCATTTACAATAGACAACTTAATTTTACTAAAGATGCAAAAAACAATAGAATACAAGGCACAATCATTACATGGAATTTTTCTTTAGGGTGTATGTTGACTTATGTCAGCGTGATAGGGTTACCGTAAAAAGTGCAGAAAAAACACAATGTGCAATGAGACCACTGTATAAAACATGATTGCATAAAAAGTGATTTGGCCTATTTTAAACTTTAATCATTGAAAATAACCAATCTTCCCCTTAAAATTAAACTATAAAGTATGACATTTTTAAATTATTTTTTATCCTAGTGCTAGCTAAAAAATCCTGAAAAAAGAATTTATACCTGGGTAATATTGAATAGGTGTCCGTTTGTGTGTGCGTGGGCATATATAAATATCCACTTATTTATCTACACACACGCGCGCACATACACACACACCTACACACGGATACATTTCTTTGTAAGTCATTTTAGTCTATTAAACATGTCTAAAGTTCTAGAAATGACAAGAATCCAGATCGCCGAGTAAACATCAAATCCCATCCTTCCTGTAATTTCCTTGAATCCTTTAACCACTTTAAACGTTTCGTCTAAAACATCTCTGTCAAAGGACCCCACCAGTGCATTGATTATTTTTTTTTTTGTTTTACTCCAAGTACCAAAAGAGGATGCATTTCAGCACAAATCATAATCACTTGCTATTTAGAATAATATACAGCTTTTTCTTTTTCATCATCGAAAACTGTAGGCTGTATCGACAGTCAGAAACGTGGGTTTTCCACTGCACTGATTCTCAGTCTTTGGCACAACAGAGATTGAGTGATTGATACAAGAATCAAGGTCTGAAAAATTAGACATTAGTCAAACGTTTTCCAATGTGGATATATTTTCTTTTTTTTCTTTTCTTTTTTTTTTTTTTTGCCAGTACATTTTCTCTAAGTTTGACAGAACTGGGGGGGGGGAAAAAGCAGAAGCCCGTCCTAAGCTTCGTGGGCGGATGGAGCAAGTCCACCGGCACTGACACGAAGATTTTTCGGATCGGCAAAGTTTGGTCATTTTTAGATTCGTCCTTACTGGGAACACAATTCTTAATTTCCTGTCACTCTGCCACATCTGTCTTCCTGGGAGACACGACTTCTAGAATCAATAAAAATGTACCTTGCATGGTCAAAAATAAACTTCCATCGTGACACGAAAAGTCCGATCCCTTTAAAACAATTCGAAACGTTTTGCACTTCGAGAGTGCGGTTGAGCTTTCTGGCCCATAAATCGGTCTGGAATCGCTTTGACTTTTTTTGACCCGGGAACAAAATGACTGTTGAAATGCGTAACCTATCGAGGGCAATAAATAGCGAACATTTAAAATATATATTTATTCCAAGGAAGTGTTCTTTTAAGTTTTTGTTTGTTTTTTTTTTTTTTGCAAACTCCCTCTCAAATCAGAACATACTTTCTTAATCCACAATAGCAGCAAGGAAGTAGAAACCGTAATTCTACTCATTCCTTAACTGTACCTGCTTTAGAGCTCTGAAGCCGACGTCCGGTACGCATCACCAGCCGATTAAATTAGCTTTCGCTTTCTCAGTCAACTTCCGAACTCGGCCCCTGCTAGACGTTCCAAAAGTCAAAGAGGTGTCTTCGAACAATAGCTGCCGCTGCTCCTCCTCAGAGTCGTCTTCGTTGTAAAAGGCTGTCCTTCGACCCTGGTTTCTAGTTCTCATGTGCGGTTCGGAATCTCGCAGTTCCTCGGACCCTCCTCCGCCTCCTCCTCCTCCTCCTTCTCCCCCCGCCCCACCTTCCTCCTCATCCAGAGGTTCATCCATCTTTTTTCTGTTACTTCTTCTGAGCATCTTCACCCTCGCGGTCCCCGCCAGGTCCGGGTCCGGCGGCCGGGCCTGTGTCTTTCTCTTGGGCTTTCTTCCCCCGCGGCCCTTCCTCTGCAACGAGTCTTCCTTGACCGCGTTCGTTTCCGGGAGGAAACCACAGGTGGACGGGGCCGCGCCCTCGTCGTTGGCCACGTCCCGGCGGGCCGGGGCCGCGTCTCGCTCCGGGTTGTCCTGTTTCACGCACTGGAGCTTTTTGGGCTTCCGTCCCCTCTTCTTGGGCACGACCTCCCCGCCGCCGGTGTTGACCTCTACCTTGGGTTTCCGTCCGGGGCCTCTTTTCACCACCAGCTTCGTCGGTTGCCCTCCGTGTCCGTTGATCTGAACGCTGCCCGGCGCCAGGGCGTTTCTCTTGCAGTCTGCTGCGAAGGGACAATGCCGGGCGATTGGTGTTAGAAAACGTTTAAAGGAGGGATCTGCAGGCTGGTGGCCCCGTTACTCTCCTTAGGCAATGCAACTTTCCCATTTTAGGCCATCTGGAGCCTGTCTGCACTTGGGGGTGGGTGGGAGGGGAGGCATAAATAAAACAACCACACAGACCCCACTGCTTTCTGCCTTAATTGTCTGATCCCCACAGACCCTCACTGAGGACCAGCCTACCTACGGAGGGAAGAGGGCAAGAAGACGGACGGTGGCTACTCCCGTGATGTCCGACCACCTGGGTGCCTTCCCCGCACGGAAAATTTTCCAACCTCATGGAGAAAGATGGAGAGGGAAAGAGGGAGAGAGGAAGCAGCGTGGCCGAGGAGAAAGGCACAGGCCCGAGAGTCATGGGTTCCAATCCCAGCTCCATCCCTTATCTGCTCTGGGACCTTGGGCAAGTCACTTCGCTTCTCTGGGCCCCGGTGACCTCATCTCTAAAACGGGGATTAAGACTCTGGGCCCCAGGTGGGACAGGGACTCTGTCGAATTCGATTAGCTTTTATCGAGCGCTTAACGAATATCAGTAAATAGAAAAAAAACCCCACTTACCTTGTTGAGCTATTGTGGGTGATTTGATAAGAGACGATTTTGTGAGCGTGGATGTTTTCATTTTCCGTTTAATTGGCTTCTCCTTCTCCACACTTTCTCCTGCAGAGTTATTCCTAGTGTTATGACCCAAACTGGTTTGGCTAGGGCTCGACGGAGAATTCAAGCTTCTGGAATGTTTTGAAGAGTTCTCCGGGGCTGCAACAAAAGGAAAACATGGTATTATGAGCCAATCCTCACATATTCATTCTCATATCCATCCTCTCTCTCTCCCCTTGATGACGTCCCCTCCTCCGCAGTTCACTGATATAATCGTGATAGGAGTAGTCTCTGACTTTTGCACCGTACACACAACAGGCCTGCAAACGAGACGCGGCACGGCGTAGTGGACAGAGCCTGGGCTCGGGAGTCAGAAGGTCATGGGTTCTAATCCCAGCCCTGCCACCTGTCTGCTGGGTGACCTTAGGCGAGTCGCTTTACTTCTCTGGGCCTCGGTCACCTCATCTGGAAAATGGGGATTAAGACTGTGAGCCTCATGTGGGACAGGGACTGTGCCCTCCCCTGATTACCTCGGACCCAGCACACGGTAAGCGCCTAACAAATACCATCGTTATTATTATCCGGCCTAACGAACTCCGTGCTCTTGGTAAACACACTCGTCTTTCCCAGGGAGAATTTCACCCCCAGACGGACGTACTGATTTTCAGCTGGACTGGAAGCTCCTCGTGGGGAGGGAACGTGTCTTCCAGCTCCGTTAGGCTGTACTCCCCCGGTACCAAGCGCTCCGTCAATACCCTACGGCGTAACCCGCAAACCTCTAGACTGGCAGCTCTTGTGGGCAGGGAACGCCACCGCTTGTTACTGTACTGCACTCTCCCGAGCGCCTAGCACAGTGCTCTGCCCACAGCAGGCATTCGATCACTAGGGTCGAAGGAAGGAACGAATGAACGAAACCTGTTTTCCCCGGAGGCGCCGGAGGGTTCTGTTTCAAAAGCGGCGGCTTGGCGGCCGACGAAGTGGAGGGCTGCTCGGTGAGGAGGGGGTCCGTCGTGGCCCCCGCCGCCGTCGTCCCCCCTCTGCTGCTCCTGGTCCGCACCACGGGGCTGGACTCGGCGGCTCGTCCGTTGGTCTGGGCCGCCGGGTACCGCGGGGCCGCGGAGCGGGACGGCGGGCAGGGCGGAGGAGAGGTGGGCGCTTCTGCCCGGGGCTGAGGTCTGAACAGCTTCTTCTTCCTCTCGGGGCTGCAAGAGTCCAACGCGAGAGCGGTCACGGGGACGGGTCGCGCGGACCCTCCTCCGGGGGGTGAGTACAAAACGCACGACACTTCTAGGAGTCAAAAAGTTGGCATCGGATGAGAGATGTTAAAAAAAAAAAAAAATATGCGACGTTTGTAGTGGATTTCATGTAGTCGTGAGCCT